>NC_092500.1:107982008-108605854 GCF_047511675.1 Marmota flaviventris
TTCTTTCCACCTGATACCAAAAGGTTGAAATGTTTCATTTTAATTTTGAAGGAAGTGCATGGTTAGTGAATTAATGGCCACTTTATGTCAAATATAGTTTCTAGCTGCTGCTCTCAGCAGTCCTGTAATGGTAGGGATTACCTCACTCATCACCACCTTCTTCAGAGTCTAACATTTAAGTTTTCATCTTAAAAGGTATTTGTCATGGCTGCTCATTTACTCATTCATTCCATAAGACACACGGTTCTGGATGCAATGAATAATGAGGATCATAAAATATAGGATTCCTGCCTTCATGAAACTTATGTAATGGTAAAAAGGAAATAAACAGAAAGCAAAAAAAAAGTCAAGAAAATTTTAATAAGCATTATAGAGAAGATAACCCTGGGACTGGGATAGAAAGTGAGGGAGATGGTGGTATAATTTTTTACATAGTGTTGATTGGAAGGCCCTCAACAGTCATATTTATACTCATAAATTTCAGTAAGTATGTTCACGTTCCAAAGACCCTTCGGAAATATTATGGAAACATCAATAGCTTCTGCCTCTCCCATGACTCGTTTTCCTTATTTACAAAACACTACCAAGTATTGGCAACTCATCTATGATTCATTTCCTGACATTTAATTATTGTTCACTAAATCATTTACCTGAGAAAAGGAAGTAGTGCAAAGGGATTTTAGAAATATTTTGTGATGATATAATTATTTTCTTGGTGATAACACAAAGTCCCTCAGTAAATAAAAGAAAATGGAAAACACTTGACAATGAGAATAGTGAAAATGTTGAAAACAAAAATAATTGCAGCTACAACTTATTGATTACCTATTAAAGTCAAGCTCTGTTTGGGACATGTGTGGAAAAGTAACCTTGCCAAAAAAATCATTATGCACATTTCACAGTTGAGAAAACTGAAGTTCAGAACAGTCTTATGGTTAGTCCAAGTTGACACAGTATATGGTGGAATTTTTTTCTTCCTGCTTGATACCAAATATGTGACATCTGTTCTAATGCCATCAAACAATTCCCCGACACCAACAATTTGATTCTATTCTGATACTAACTGTTCAGAGTTATTCCAGGTCCCACAAATTAGGGATTTACTCCCACAATTTTTTTCCTTTCCTTACTTTGGATACCAGTTGCAAATTGGGTGCCCAGGTTACCATATTACTGCCCAGCTGACTACAAATTGAGTTACACACTCCCCACCCCGCCCCAGGTTCAATAATTTTCTAGAACAATTCTTGCAATTTTTACTATTACCATTTTTTAAAGTAAAGGATACAACTCAGAAACTACCAAATGGAAGACACACAGGGCAAGGGATGAGGGATGGGACTAGAGTATGCCATCTATCCAGCACTTCTGTGTGTTCACCAACTCCAAAGTTCTCTGAACCCAGTTTGTTTTGTTTTGTGTTTTTTTTTTTATTGATGGTTTCTTTGTAGAGCCAAAATTGATTAAATCATTGACCAAGGATGACTGAGCTCAATCTCCAGTCCCTCTGCTCTCCACAGGAGTACCAGGATAGAGCTAAAAATTTCCAACTTTCTAATCAAGGCTTGGTCTTGCTGGCAATCAGTCCCCTCTTGAAGGTATTCTAGTATCTAAGAGCCCACCAAGAATCACTTGTATGAATAACAAAGATGCTCCTAACATTGCTGTTTATCAGGAAATTCTAAAGGTTTTAGGAACTCTGTCAGAAATCAAGGACAAAACCCAAATATACCATTTTTTCCATTATACTACAGCAGTGGAGGTGGGACCCAGAGCCAAATATATCTTCTATACTTTTTTTTTCCTTCACAAATACACTTTTGGAGGGGAGGGACATCTTTCACACAAAAGTATTGTTTTATACTTAAATAAAAATGTGATATGTGAACTATTTGGAAGGAGCTCATTAATCACCTTAAGTCAGTAGCAATTTGTCCCCAAACCTAGTTCCTTTAAAACTCAAATTATTATCTTATAGTTGCTGCAGGTCAAGAGCCCAACAGAGTTTAGCTGGGTCCTTTGTTCAGGCCCTTCAACAGACTATGACCAAGAAATCATCTCACAGATCCACGTGACCAGGATTCTTTTCCATGTCACATGGTTATTGCAGTTGGACTGTGGTTTCAGTTTCCACTGGCTGTTGCCTGGCTGGCACTCCCAATTCCTTAATATACTAATCTGTCATAGGACAGCTTACAACATGGCAGTTTCCTCACCAGAATGAGCAAGTGAGAGCAGCCTGCAAGAATGCATAAAGAAACGGAAGTCATAATATTTTATAATGTAATCTCAAAAGTGACATTTCCATCACTTTCAGCATATTTTGTTAGAAGAAAGTATGTTGGTCCAGACAAATATTGCTACCAGGAAGCAGAGATCATTGGGGGGCTTCTTAACAGTCTGCCTACCACATTATCCAACTCATTTCTAAAAATTCTGCAGGGCTTGTGCCATTTTCAGATGTAGAGACAAAGGGACACTGTGAGAATATGTTGGAAAGGTAAGCACCAGTAGTCAAAACTCAGGGTAAAATATGCATTTTTGCACCCACATGCACTGCCTATGTAGAGTTGATAACTGGACAAAGGGCCCAGCAATGTTGACCCGACTAATGTGATTCGAAATCTTTACTGTTTGGAGGTTCTGCAAAAGAGCACAGCTACTGCTACACCCTTGACTAAAGAGCAATCCTCCTCTGTCTGAGAAGGTCATCATCTTCCATGGATTGAGTGGGTTCAGGAGGGAGGTACATTGAATGATGAGGGAGGAAGGGGTACATTTATCTAGCCATGCGTATCTGCCAAATCAACACTGGTGATCAGCAGAGTGACAGTTGTGACAGACAGATCAATCTTACATGAAGCATATGTGAGGTAATACATGGTAATTAGATTGATGTAGCCAGTCCACAATGTATACACATTTCAAAGCATCATGTAGAATGCAACACGATGCATACACCACATAAACACACATATAAAATCCAATATGAAAACAAATCTTACATTTATTTTATCAGCTGAATTCAAACAAATCCAAACTTTATATAAATCTTCCCCATAACTTAAAAACTGCAGTTTTGGTCAATTTTTTAAGATTGTACATCTTATATCCTACTTGACGTGTGCCCAACCTGTACTGAGATTTGAGGTATGAATAGGAAATCCATCTCAAGCTATTGTCATTTCGCTAGTCTTTTCAGAGCCAACTAAGTTCTCTCTTGTACTACCTAAAGTCGGGAACATTGCCCAGTATTTGATGGCTAGCTTCCCACTTCTCCAAGGTTAGAAAAGAAAAATGTCAAAGCTTTCCATTCTATCCACATAATCTAATGTCTTTCAGTTGATTTAATTACACCCTTGTCTGCCTGACTTTGAACTTAGCCTCCCATCATTCCCATCTTGGGTCTGTGGAATAAAAACTTGATACAGATGCCACTTCAGTGTGTTTGAGAGACAATTCTACACACCTCTAAGCCTATTCTAGTTCTCCTTTGGGGATGCAGTATAGTAATTACTTCTCGTAATCTATCAAGGGATAAAGAGAAGGGAAATGAGGGGAAGGGGAAGTACCGGAGAGTGAAATGGAGCCAATTATGTGCTGTGCATATACAGACATGTCACAATGCAACCCACTATTATGTATGATAACAATATACTAAAAAAACATTGAAAAGGGAAATGATAGAAGAAAAACACCCTGAGGGGTTTGAAAAATCAATTATCATATATTTCTTGAAAATATCTTATTTTTTTTTCCGAAACCACTGTCCATAAATAAATTCACAAGGCAATTTAAAGAGAGAAATTCCTAAGTGTTCATTCATTCATTGATTCATTCTTCATATTTATCAGATCCTAACAGCAGACTATCCATCCCCTGGGCATTGGAGTTGAGGTACTCAGTGGGATCAATCTCTGAAGACTTGGAGCTTCACACCAATGAGTGAGCATTTGAGTAACATAATAACAATAACAAATAGAAGAATGCTTTTGACTATGTTTTAATCACCTGGCCAAATGTTTGAGTTTATACTACCAAATACATTTGTGTGTGTGTGTGTGTGTGTGTGCATGCGCACGCGCGCGCACACACGCACACACATGCAGATATGGCAATGCAAAACAGTATCTTTTTTCATCTTCATTTAAAACTGGTTAGTCAATACTCTTTTTACCCACAATATGAAGATAGTAAAATAAACCTGATTTAAGTTGAGTGACTTATCATAATTATACAATAAATTAAAGAAACAGCTTAAGATACTTTTGGAATCTTTTTCTCAATACTGTGAAAAAAAAAGTGTAACAAAAATTAAAGTTATTTTAAAAATAAAAGAAAGAAGAAAAGATCAAAAAAGGCAGACAATGAAGACAAAAACAAGAAGAATTCCATCGTCCCCTCCAAATTACATGATCTCACCCACTATTGTTTTTGTAATCATGGCAAAAATTTTTTTCCCAGAGAAAATTTGCTTGTGAAATTTATCTCCAATATATACAAGGTCAACCATTTTAACAAGTGCAGAATGCATCTATGTGGGAAGATGAGTGTGCAGCATACATCCAGACACCCTCCTTCCTCAGCATCCTTGGCTAAATGCCTATACTTGCTAAGACCACACAGGTATGGATCTAATGGTATAAGAAGGAAAAACACAAGTGTCCTGTGTAAATTGAGAAGAAACACATTTCCCTTGAAGAAAGTCTCCTTCTAGGTTATCCCAGTGAGAGATGTTGCCATCTTTCAAGCTTGTGACAAGCTAATTGCCTTTGAAGTCAGAAGAGATTGTTTGAATCATAGCTGAACTCATTTTTGGAGAATTCATGCTGGGGGCTATCTTCTTTGAAGAACTCATTCACTTAAACATTTCTCTTCTTGGTCACTGGTTGGCCAGAAGATCTAAATATGGTCACAATTCAAAATTCTAGGTAATATTTCCAGTATCTGCACCCTGTGAAAACACAAAGCAATAGAAAAATCCAGGAGCATTTCAAAATCACTCTATGAATGTTTAAAGGATATGGGGAGCAAAGATGGTAGCTCAACTGCCAGGGGTGAGCAAAGTGTTCTGAGCAATGTGTTACTTTATCCAAGCAAAACATGAAAAAAAACAAAACAAAACAAATTGGCTTTTGTATCAGTGTTTCTAGAAGCAGCTGGGCTTTACAGCCAAGAAAGTAGGCTGGAGTCACAGAAATAATTCTATGTGGTATCTCACAGAATAACAATGTTTTAGAACTAGAAAAGCTCTTGGTGATCCATAGAGTCTAACCATCTAATTTTTAAAGATAATGGAACTCTTTCTTGACTCTTTAAACATTCAACAAATATTAATTGAGCACCTTGTTTGTTAGAGACATTATTTTAACTACTTAAGATACATCCATCAGAAAGAGTAGGTATAGATACCTTCCAACATGAAACTTATACTCTAGAAAGTGTATGTGGGCAATAAGAGAAAATAAAATTTATAAAATAAAAACAAAATTGTGTAGGATAGGAGGGACAGGATCATACTGGAGCAGGTGATAGATTGAGTTTTAAACTAAGTGGTCAAAGCAGTCCTCATTGAAACAATAAAATGATAACAAATCAAAATTTTAGCCAAGACTTTAAAGAAGTGAGAATAGTCCTTTGATAGGTAGGAGTAAAGCTTTCTAGACAGTAGAAAGACTCTGGGCAGGATTCAGTCCACCTTGCTCAAAGAATAATATAGAAGAGCTAAATGTTGGAGATGAGGAAAGAGAGAGAAAAAGTCAATGTGGCAAGGTTCCCACCCACCTGCAGCAGAGACCACTGGGAATTTTACTTTTTATTCTGAGTAAGATGAAAAACTACTGAAGAGTTTTGAGAAAAAGAATGACATATTTTTTTTCTTCCATACATGACAATAGTGGAATTCATTACATTCATAATTATCCATTCATAGCACAATTTTTCATAACTCTGTAATAAAGTATGTTCACGCCAAATTATGCCATTATACATGAGCTCTCTTATTAATTTTTTTTGCATTACAATTCTTAATGCACCTTTATACCACAATTTATCATATCTGTTTGTATATAAGGTATGTTGACCCCAAATTCACATCTTCACACATGTATTTTGTATAATGATGAGGGTCTCCTTCCACCATCCTTGCCATTCCCCTTCTCCCTCCCTTTCCCTCCCATCCCTATTCCCTATCTATTAGATTTTAAAAGTATTCATTTGGCTGCTATTAAAAGAATAGATTGCAGGCATCAAAGGTAAACCAGGGAAAGAGTGCATTCACATAATCCACCTGAGATACTCTGGTGGAAGCCTCCAAGGAGATGCTGGGACATGGTATGAAGCTGGATGTATCTTGAAGACATGCACAACATGATTTCCTCAAAAATTGGGTGTGGGTTTTGAGAAAAAAAAAATGAAGACACCTCCTCAGGATTTATTTATGAGCAGTTTGGGTGTATAGAATTGCCATCAGCTAATATTCAGAAAGAACAGAATTGGAGTTCAAGTTTGGATTTGATTAACTATTAGACATCTGTATGAAGATTTCACATAGACAGATTTTTCCGAAGAGGATCTTGGGAAAACTCATAAGATACAAAAGAGATTCCAGTGGGAGAGGTTGGTGGAGAAGTGTGCTTTCCACATACCATCACCGACTTCCTGTCCTAGCGCTCTAGAGACAGTCCTGCACCATCCAAGGAAACTTCATAACAGATCAGGAAAACAAGCAATCGACGGCACCCTTCTCATTTATAAATGTAGAAACGTGGGTTCTCCATAGTTAACCAAAGGAAATTACAAACAACTGCATATTCAACTAGTAAGAGAATCGGGGCTTAAATTGGCCTCTCTCCTCTCAGTGCATTGCTCTTTTAATAACCATCCACAGTTTCATGCTGTGTTCTTTGAGAACTTTCTTGTTCCCAGACTTTGGCTTTCATGGATCAGCGAAATTTTTAAAAACCCTTTTAAGTTCCACAAGAGTATTTCTAATGTTTAACTAGCAAAAATCTTAAAAAAAGGGAAAGAAACTTAAATTGAAACTAACAATTACAAGAAGTAAAAACCAAAGAACAAAGAGACAATCAAATATATAGCATGTAACTACCACCACCATCATTTTTTCTAAAACAGGGAAATTCATAGGAAGGATTCAGAAAGAATTTAATGTCATAATGCAGGATAGTCCTTTTGAAGAGAGGACAGTGGCAACTTTGGTACTGGTTCTCAGGCATACATATCTGGACCTGCATGCTTACATGTATGTCCCTTATGTTTCTTGATTTCCTATATTTCTGCAAGATCATCAAAATTTAATCACAGAAAATTTTACCTGCAAGGTTTTCTAAGCCACAGAGTTCCACGGAGGAACATGAAAAATAGTGTGGTAACAAGAGAGCTTTCTTTATTCCTGGATGTTTTTCCTGTCATCTATTGTATCCACTTTCTTCTGGTAAATCCAACTTATTTTCCTGTAGAAGAGGGAGCAGCTGTGTCTGTTAGCAGACAAACTAGCTGCTGAGGAGAAAACATTTCTGGAGGAGAGAAAGAGTGATGTTCTGTTCCCCTGTGAACTCAACAGGGCACACTGCCATCATTCTCTAGATTTAAAAGGCCTCCCAGTCTTTGATACTCAATAGTCATGGTGTCTCTCATCCTTGAGATCAGTTTAGTTCAGTTGAACTCAGAAGAATTCAAACACCACTTGTTGCAGGCCAACTACATGCCAGACACTAGGTAGGACACCAGGGGTTCAACCACACAGGCCTTCTGGAAGCATCTTCTATTACAATAAATCATGCAGTGCAAAAGCAGCTGGAGAAGGATAGATGGTGTGTTTTGAGAGCATAAGAAGAAAAGAGCTCTTGTTGGCACGGAGCAGCAGGAAGCATAGTAAAGAGAGAAAGGTAAAGTTGAGTTGGAGTTTGAAAGATAAGTGAGAGTTTACTAGATGGAAACTTCTGTCAGGATAAAGAAAAAGCAGACAAGATGAAGAGGAATGATATGGCACACATGTTAGAAATGAATCATATGGACTGTTGGGAAGTGACTGTATAGGTCCTGCAAAGGAATCAGAACCTCAACGTTGTGAGTTTTTAAGCAGGAGAATGATCTGTTTAGAAAATTTGCTATGGTGGCAAAAGGCATGTTGGATTTGGGTGGAGACAGACTAAGGATCCAAATAATAGCTAGAATACCATTAAAATAATTTGGGCAAGATGTATTATGGCTCTGAGCTATGCACTATGGATAGAAAGGAAGGTAAGATTCAAGATATGATCTTCTCACCAACTCAAAGTAGCTGTAAAGGCCCAATAATCCTGTCCCTCTGGCACAACCACCATTCATTTGAAAATAGAAGTATTAATTTTGGTAAAGTGAAGCACCTAGTAAAATGTAAAATATGAGTAACCACCTCAGGCTGCATTCTAGAATCACTGGAATGGGTAGTAAAAGCCATTCTCAGCCAGCCACTAAGTCAGACTCCATAGAGATTCTTAACAGCAATAATAAAAATAATATAGCCCTCTAGAAAGTTAGAAATGTATTTGAACACAGATTTTTATTAGCATCACAAACTTTTCATCAGACTTCCTGCATTTGATTTGTCAGAGCAGTGATGTGATATGTCAATAAGCAGAGAGGATCATTAAGATGGGGAAGTAAGTCCAGGGCTTTGTGCATTGCCCTGAGGTTTACTGATGAGATCTTCCTATTTATCCAGAACACACTGACTTTTGTCTTCAAATCTATTTTAACTTACTTATTTTTCTGTAGAACTTTAGAGCTGGAAATGCCAGAAATGCAACCTAAAGCTTAGATCTACTCACTCCCTCATTTTATCTATGAGCATGAGATCATGTACTAAGGTCACATGTCAGATCAAGGGCTGACTTATGAACAGTGGTAGTTCTCTGGACTCCAAATCTAGAGCTTTCCCATGCCCCACTGCTGTTTTTAAGGAATTTCTCCACAAAATTTCCACCCTTTGAAGACTGCAACCATCATGGCATGCACTACTTAATAATTTATTTTCTGATGTGCTAAATTCCGTTTTCTGTTTCCTCATTCTTCATCCAGTACTGTCTCCTGCAATTTCTTGTTCTAATTTAATGAAGCTCCCTTTGTTTAGCATTGTTCTTCCTTAGCTTTTTCTTTTCTTTCTTTTACTGTTTATTTTGTTAGATTTTTGGTGTTAAGGAGATCTATTTTTTTTTTTTTCCTAGCTCAGAAGTGCTTTCATTGTATAGCGTTTACTGCTTTGCAAGCACAAGATCACAGAAAACTCTCTGTATTCCACTAATTTAACCACTCAATCCCCATGGGGCAGTCATTCTCTAGCACTGTTGTCACCCAAGGGTTTTATGTCATGCCAACCATTCTTTGTTCTCCTCTTCATCAGATTTCTTTTTAATAATCAGAGGTTTCTGTTCCACTAAGAAGACCTAGACAATTCAACATTTTCTTCCCTCCAAATTTGTAAATAGGTCTCATGCACATATTTAGAAAGTAATTTAATAACCTATATGTTAGGCAAAATATAGATGGCTGGCCTAAATAGATGTGAAGCTTATGGACTTGTATGTAAGGTAAGAACTGAACAATAATGACACAAACAAATATATAATTATAAACTGAAAAAACTAGCAAAATAAAATCAACATGCATAATAAAATAATTAATTTACTTATTATATGAGATGTGGGACAAAGGAGAGACCAAGAGGAAGATTTGTGAGAAAGTGATATTCAAGCAAGATCAAAGGAAGAAGACCCAGGGAAGAATGGGAAATTGTAGAGGAACATTGCAGGCCAAGGTAACCGACTGTGTGAATATCCTGACCAGCAACGATCTGCTTAATTTCAGGCTGGTGTGGTTAAAACCTGGTGCAAAAGGAAAAATAGAGCAAGACTGGAGAAGTAGGAGTTAGATCTTACAGGGCCTTGAATAGTATACTGAGGTCTTTAGATTTTATTCCAAATGTAATTTAAAATCTACTAAGGCTTTTATCAGGAGGAGTACTAGATCTGTTTTTCATTTGAGGAAATTATTTCTAAATTCTTCTTGGAGAATAGACAAAGGAATGAGAATTAGTTGGAATATTGGGGAGACTAGTTAGGAAGTTAATCTCTGAGTTCTTTCCAGAGATAACAGTGGCATTTCTGAAAGAGATGAAGTCCCAGGACCTCCTTATTGCAAAGTGCTGGAGGACATACGGTTCATACTGTTTATACAAATGGTGACCCCTGAAGATTTGCAATAGGAAGACATTTTTTAAATCTTCTCTCCCTTTCTTTCTCTCTTCCTCCTCTTCTTTCTTCTCCATCTTCCTCCTCCTTTTTTTTCTTCTCTTAAAACTCTAAACTGATCCCTTTTGGACTTTGAGTATACTTTAATTATACAAACTGAAACAACAGCACATGATGGTTAATTAATTCTCTAGATATAAACTGCTTTCATAATTGTATGCTGGTGGCAACAGCCTCTGGCATAAGTGTTTATTCAATGTTTCATGTTACTCCAGTTCTTCTTGCATCCACAATTTGAATTTTAAACTTCTTATTTTAATTTACCATTAGAAATGTATGCCTTTCTGTACACACAAAATAACAACAAACAATGAAATATGTAAATAAAAACAAAATAGACAAATTCACAAAATAATTTTGGAGGTTTGTCAGCCAGAACATAAGATGTCATGCTAAGTTACTTTAGAACTACCTATAGGGTAAATTATAAATGAGAAAGTTTAGGGATCATGATGTGTCACATTCAATTTTTAAAGTCAAGGAGACTAGAATTTAGAGGAAAGGGCAGTAATGTGGCAAAATCTAGGACAAATATAGGTGACCTGACTCCTGTGTTAAGCTTTATTTAGCTATAATTCATTCAGCTTTTCACTGCTTTCTTTCCTTTGCTTCCTTTGAAATCTTTATCTTTTCCACAAACCGTCACCATATTTTAACCATTGTGATTTTCACTGCAAAAATCTAATAAGATAAGCAAGGCAATCTCCAACTAGTTGGCTAATGTTCCAGACTAATAGCTTTTCCCATTATCAATTGAATTGGAACAATATTTTTTCCACTCTAAGCCTAGAGATGTGTTTGTACAGCCATATTTGACAATAAAGAAGCTTCATTCAGGATATTAAAATTAGCTTATAAATTTTCTCTCATCTACTATTATTTATGCAAAAGGAAAAAAAATCCCTAGTTTCTTGTTTATTCCTCTTGTTGTAAGGGGTGATAGAAATATCGTTCTTGTAGTCAATGAGAATTCAATCACATCAATTTAAAGTCTCATATTAAGAACTTAATGGACTGTTTTCTCTCTCATTCAGGAAACTCAGTTCATTTCCCACATGATAATTTAATGGGCTTTGTTGATATCTGACAAGTGGACTTGGTTTTAACCCTCAAACTTTACCCTCTTCCCATATATACTCAACCTATACTTTTTATTTAAATTATAGAAATGCTTCAAGGCAAATATTTCCTTTATTTTTAGGACATTTTGTAAGTTTTCTTTTTATTAGTGATGTATCAAAAATATAAGCTACAAAGATTTCTGAACTGGGGTCCTCGTTGCTTAGAAACAGGGTCTGAATTGCCAATAGTGTCAATCAGGACTGTGTGCACACTGCTGTATGTAGTATGTGTCAGCCAACAGCTACAGGTAGAGGTTACAATGCTCACATGTTGTCTCAGAATATGCTGGAAAGAAGCTAAAAACCTTGCCAGGTGCTCAGTCTCAGCAGTGTTGTGAGTCCATTCTGACAACCAAAGAGTAGAAAACATCCACAGAGGTAATTTTTGCTTCACTATTTCAGGCAGCCTAGGCTGCAATTGAGCTTCTAGGCTCTAACTCTCCTGCAAACCAATTCTAACTATATACTCATTCCCCTGTTGGCTCAAATTTTGATTAAAAAGCATCCAGTACATTCCTCCTATGAGTTCAGAGTTCTTTTCCTGAGATAATACATGTAATTTCCAGGCAGTCAAAATAGCCATCAAGAATTTGAGAAGTTTTAATTGGGACTTAGGACTGTAGGTGCCAGGATCTTACAGGAACATAATGGTATTGATCACCAATACCCCACATCCCTCACATTCCATCTAGGTTCTCAGTTGGTGTCTGCAGCCATATAAAAGAGGGATTCCAAACAAAAGACCTATTGATTGGCAACCTCAGAGCCTCACAGTAGATTCTCATTCCATCTGATTTGATCACCACTGCCAGTTCCCTGTAAATAATGATGGAGGAGAGAAGCCGGAGTTTTTGGAGTATTTTTGGAGTAAAAATACATCTAGGTATTTATGTGGGGCTAGTATGTTGTAAGTTTTGGAGTTGAAGGGGACACTTGCTTTCTTAGTTCCATAGATATACTTGTTGTCTATGTTTTTTTTTTAATTAAAAGTTGTAATTGAGGAATCAATTTACTCATTGCTTATTCTTAGAGATCTTTTAAACTCACAATACTTGTACTCCTCCAGAATTATCATAACTGTGACTGAATTACAGCCTGGAAATATGGATTCAAGTGGTGTGTGCTCTTACATCTCCTAGTTCTTTTTTTCTTAGATTTTACATTTTCTTATCTTCAGAATCTGCATATATGGTCTTGTGTCCATATTTCTTAAAGAAATATAGAAAATTAAAATGATGATACCCATTTCCTCCATTCTTTTAAGAAATCTAAAGTACTCAAATTTAGAAACTGAAATATTAAAACTTAAAAAGGTAGAGTGTAAATAGGAGGTTAAAATTGCCAGCTTTATTCTTACACAGCTAAGTTTTAAGAAAGATATCATGAAACTGGGTGTTACTCCTTGGAATAAATAATATTCTTTTATCTAATTTAATGTAGATTATTTACAATTTGTTCAAGTCTTAAATTGTCCTTAATGTCTCCTAAAACCAGTGAGACTTCTTTTCCCAAGGGACAAATCTTTACTTAATATCACAGTTAAATTCTGTGTTTCTGAGATTGGTATCAATCTCAGGAAGGCAGAATGTGATTTCCATCCTGGGCTTATCATGTAAGATTGAGTGAATAAACAGCTGAACCAGATCTACAAATTACAGGTTTGGGTAAGCTGTAGGGTTTTAGGAGTTGCTTATCTCTTCCCATTTGTTTGCTTGTGAGAAATTTATTTCTGTTACTAATTTGGCAGGTGCACTGCATCAGTGCCCAAGGAATCAGGAAAAAAATCATACCTATAATAATAATTTAAGCTTCTCATCTATAAGTGCTATTTACCTTCCATGAGTTATAGATCCCTGAGACCATGTCTACACAGCAACTCAATATCCCAGTGGAAGTTCAAAGAATTAAATAATAGAATTGATCACAGATGCCCACACTGCTCACATCCAGTCTCAATGTTTTCACTGAAACCCAGATGATTTTCACACCAACCACTTAGTTCTACTGTTTTCCATCCTGTGCTATTTGAAACTGTTAAAAAAGTGAAAGATTGCTTTTCAATCAATTGAGATTTCCTCTTGACCATGCTGTTGATGAGTTCACGACAATTCATAGAGAGTCCCACTCAGGCTATCAGTGAATACAGATGTAAACCAACATTCTATTAGTTCTATGTGCCCACTTTTGTGCTAGGTAAGGTTTATTATCTCATGCTATCTACACAGAAATCTTGAGATACAACTGTATTATTTGCATAGTAATGATGGGAAAGCTGATGGTGAGGAAAAGTGTGATCTGCTTGAGGACTGTGAATTTGAAGTTAGATTTTCTCAGTGTGGAAACACAGTTTTTGTTATTATTGTTTGTTTCCTTGTTTTTCACAATTTGCAGTTTCTGAAAGAAACACAGGCCATGTTAAAGAGTAAACCAGTCATACATGAGTGCTTCACTTAAATGGCACCTGTTAGTCTCATTATCCCCAGAGGTAATGATGAATGAAATCAGAGCTCTATTATCTTTAAGTGTCCAGTGAGAATGATTCTTCCTGTCTAGAATTTGTCAGTGAGGGCAGCATTGTGCTTGAGATTTTCTTAATTCCTTTATTCCCTCTCTTTTTTCCTTCCTTCCTTCCTTTCCTTTGGGGCATCAAAAATATGATCATTGCCAAGACTCAAACTCTGATTTAGATTAGGTGTTTCTAGTATGTGAATAACAGATGGCAATGTCTGGCCGATTTAACTGAGTATTTCTAAGATGCTCTCAACTCAGAATATTACCACAATAAAGTATGCAAATACAAAGACAAATCACATTAATGGGCCCGTGCATGCACTCAAGTTCAGAATGAAAGGGCAGTAGTATTTTCTATGTAACTCTATGAAAATGAAATGCCTAATTACCCATAGGTCAGAATTAGGGAAATATTATTGAAATAAACAATGATTTGTTATCATTGTTTAAATTTTTATTAACTATGTAATAGGGTTTAGAGAGCAAAAAAAGTCAATCTTGCTGTGTAATTACCAAATAATAACTGCAGACTAAATGTGAGAAAAAGCTCTTGAAACTCTCAGAGGGGTTCACACTTGTACTGGGGAAATGACTTCATTATTTGTGCTATGATTTGCTTTCCTTTTAAAAAGTAGAGTAATTTTCTTTAATTTTTCTACAATGATATTGTTGAAAGTACTAAGAAAATAATTTGGGAGCATAAACCTTTCAGCTGAGTTTGTTAAAATGGTTTAACCACAGTAGTATGACACCACATATCTCTGCTGTTCTGTATTTATCTTTTGATACATATTCTAAAAGATGCCATTTTTGATCCAGTAAGCATCTACTCTTTGATTAATGCAGGAATAGGAATCATTGCATTAACTCTATCTATTTATTTATTGTTGATAATCTGAGTTTTTCAGTTATTGGAAAGAGATCTCTCAGTCACAGGAGACACTTCACACAAATGGTCGTTCACATAGGACAAGTTGTAGTGAAATAGATAACACAATTATACCTGTAGTCATGTAGCAGGAAATGTCCATGGAGGGCAAGTCTCATGGCAGGGAGGGAGGCTCCACATGCACTTCCCCTTGTCAGAGCTGGCCTGGCTCTGAACTCCTAATGCCCTACCAATAGGAACCAACCTTGATCTCTCACTTGATACCATAAGTTTCAGGGAGCAATCAGCCCAGTGGTGGTAGAGTTCTTAAATTGAATCCTTCTAACAAAGACAGGGCAACATTTGTCCTCACAAAATAAACATTCGTTCTGGATCTGGAATTGTTGCTTCTATCATTCATCATCTAGCAGCACCATAAGAAAGAAACTTTCTGGATGCCAGTAGAATCTCAAATGACACTAAGTTTTACCAGGCAACTTAATTTACAGTGAAAGAAGCAAGACAATGAGTAAATGCCTATGGGATTCACAGATCTAACCTAATATAAAATCACTCAGAAGCAGCTGGTCTTATAGATTGTTGGAATAGCTTATTAAAGATATGGTTACAGCACAGCTGCAAGGTAATACCCATGAGTTTGCAGTGTTATCTTTAGCATGTGGCACAATATCTGAACATGCCACCAATATGCACAGCTATTTTTCCTACAGCTCCTATACAGGGACAGAAATAAAGATAGAATGGTTTGGAATTCTTCATAGTCACATCTACAATAGCAAATATTTGCTTCCCATCTCAGTGACCTTAAACTAGTGACGAGAATTTGAAGCCCAATGGATGAATGCTGTCATCAGGGAACACATCAATGTTTTCAATCAATTCCAATGGAATAGGAGACTATTTTATAATTTAAGGGTCTTTGCACCATTGGGCAAAAGGGCAAGCAAAGAATGACACTGTAAGCAATGTATATTCAACCTTACTATTCAGAGGAACTAGTGTTATCGTCATTAAAGACAGGGAAAAGCATAAATTGAACCCTGGTAATATAGGGTTCATATTATGACCTGCCAGGACAAAAGTGTTTGGGATCATATCCAACCTTGAACAGGTCCCAAGACCAAGTTTCTGATTTCTTCAAGAATAAAATCTTAGGGCACTCCGCTGAGTAAAGAATACAGAATACCTGAGACACCACCCAAAGACCAACAGATGTGTAGTAAAAAAAGAGCTATGACAGATGTCAGTAGAGGACATGGGTCAAATTGCAGAACTGAGGACTAGCGTAATCACTCTCTGTGGACAGCACTGGAACAACAGGAGACACATCATATAGCACAGCATGTGAGCTCTGGTAACAAGAAACCTAAAGGGCACACTGACTTACCAACTCTGTGGCCTTCCAAGCTCTCTGTGCCTCAGCTTTGTCCTCTTCAAAATATGAATAAGAATGGCACTTATTTCTTAAAATTACATGAGTTTATGTGAGAAAAAAACCAAAAAATTAAGTTCTCAGGAAATGTTATTTTCTAGCCGATAATAGCTATCATTATCATTTGTTTATTGCTAGAGTTCCTCTTCATTTTGGAATCATATATTTACATAGTTTTGTGGAGCTGTGTTTCCTCCACTTTTCCTTTCCCTTCCTATTGAAAAGAGGACGTTTTTGGTGTTTAACTTTCTTATTTAGTCAGTATTGTTGAATATTCATGAGATCATAACAAAATTATTGGAGGAATGGGCATCCAGTAATTCCGGACCTGGAGCTACACACAGTAAGTGGTGAGACTTTAATTATCTCCCTTTAGGAAGGGGGCAATATCAGTAATAGGTTAATAGCTGTATTTGAGAACTGATTTTTTTTATATGCTTAAACATTTTTAGAAGTGTAGAAAAAGGAACATATGTTGATTATGGGCTGTCAAAATATTAGATTTTAGTGTATGATTGCTCTTTCATTTAATCCCTAGTATTCCATCCTCTCTGAGATTGTCTTGGTAGGTATTATGGTTTGGATGTAAGGTATCCCCCAAAAGCTCATGTGTGAGAAATTTCAAGAAAGTTTGGAGGAGAAATGATTGGATTATAACCTTAACCTAATCGGTGAATTAATCCCTGATGGATGAGCTGAGTGGTAACTGAAGTGGTAGGGTGTGGCTGGAAGAGATGGGAATTGGGGGCATTGCTTTGGAGTATATATTTGTATCTGGCAAGTGGAGTCTCTCTCTCTCTC
Organism: Marmota flaviventris; assembly: GCF_047511675.1. NCBI lineage: Eukaryota > Metazoa > Chordata > Mammalia > Rodentia > Sciuridae > Marmota > Marmota flaviventris. The sequence goes on from NC_092500.1 coordinate 107,999,073, forward strand.
TCTCTCTCTCTCTCTCTCTCTCTCTCTCTCTCTCTCTCTCTCTTTCTCTTCTTCCTGATCATTATGTGAGCTGCTTCCCTCTGCCACACTCTTCCATCAAGGTATTCAGCCTTACCTCGATTCCTGAGGAATGGAACCAACCTTCTATGGACCAAGCCCTCTGAAACAGTGAGCCACTAAATAAACCTTTCATCTTTTACATTTGTTCTGGTTCAGTCCTTTAGTCACAGAAGCAAAAAAGCTGACTAAAGCAGTGGGACACTTGGAACCTCAAGTAGTCTGCTCAGTGGTCCTTGTTCTCAGGGAGTCATGTACTCATAACCTAATCTTGACTAATATTATTTTGATTGAAACTTTGACTCTTTTGAAATTGGCTTGGTAAGATTTGAGTTCTTTATGTATTCTGGATATAACTCCCCTGTCATGGGAGTCAACAAAGAGTTTCTCCCATTCTGTAGGCTCTCTTTTCATGATCTTAATTCATTTCTTTCTTTTTAATTTGATGCCATCCCACTTACTGATTCTTGGTTTTATTTCTTGAGCTTCAGGGGTCTTGTTAAGATAGTTGGTGCCTGGGTCAATATGCTGGAGTGTTCAATCTATGTTTTCTTGTAACAGTAGCAAAGTTTCTGGTCTAAAAGCTAGACATTTGTTTCTCTTTGAGTTGATTTTGTTCAGAGTGAGGGGGAAAGACCTCTTACTTTTCATTCCTTTACACATGAATATCTTGTTTTTGTAGCATCTTTTGTTAAAAAGGCTATATTTTATCAAATTTATACTTTCGGCACTTTTGTTAAGAATCAGATGACTGTATTTATTTGGGTTTTTCTATGTTCTAGTATATTCCTTTGATATTAATATCTGCCTTTATGCCAATACCATGCTGTTTTGTGACTATACCTCTGTATTATAATTTGAGAAAAGTATTTTGATACTTCCAGTCTCATTCTTGCTGCTCAAGATTGCTTTTCCTATTTTTGGCTTTTTATTTTTCCATATTAATGTTAAAACCATTTTTTTTTTTAGTTCTGTGAAGAACATTATTGATATTTTGATGGAGATTTCATTGAATCTGTAGGTTACTTTTGCTAATATGACCATTTTGATGATATTAATTCTACCTATCTATGAACAGGTGGGTCTTTCCAACATCTAAGGTCTTCTTCAATTTGTTTTTCAGTGTTTTATAATTTTCATTGTAGAGGGTTTTCACCTCCTTAGTTAAATTTGTTCCTAAAGATCTACCCACACCAGCTGGCACGGGATCCAGGCTCACAGTAGGCCCAGGTCCACCCCTACACCAGAGGGGCAGACACCCACCAGAACCCAGCCTATGGCACAGGACCGCCTCTTCAGACCAGCAGACTACCCCAGGAGCCCGGGCCTGCTCCAGATCAGCCCACACCAACTTGTGCAGGACCCAGGTCCAGGGTAGGTGGAGTTCACACCCCACCTTGGAGTGTAAGCCTAACACACTTTCAATTTGGTACACTGCAGTAATCGCCATACCTTCCCCATGCAGTAGCCCCTAACTCTTTCACATTAGATAGGGCCTAGAAGAAGCTGCATGTCAGAACGAGACATCCCAAAGATAGTGTGAGGCCGACCCTTTCAGCCCTATTTCTGTAAGACATTGCTTCCATCTTGGTGAACCTTAACTATTATCTCAAGTTACTGCAGTTATTGCTGCCACCACCTTTAGATGCAGTAGCATACATTGAGGAGTATTCCAGCAGAGTCTGGAAGCCCAACATCAAGGTGTTGCATGGGTACTATAAGGAAGAAACTGTAATATCTCAGATCCATGCTGCAAGAAAGGAAGACACATAAACAACATGAAAAAACAAGAAACAAAGTGCCTCAAACAAACCAGGGTACTGTAATAACAGAACCCATGGACAGCGAAGTTGATGAAATATCAGACAAGGACTTCAGAAGTTTCATAATTAAAATGATCTGTAAATTAAAGAATGACCTAAATGAGCAAATACAGGAAAAATAGATCACTCCAGCAAAGAGATAAGAGAGCAAATACAGGTAGCAAAAGATTACTTCAAGAGAGAGATAGAGACTCTGGAAAAAAAAAGTCAGAAATCCTTGAAGTGAAGGATAAAATAAACCAAATAAAAAGCTCTATAGAAAGTATCACCAACATACTAGATCACTTGGAAGACAGAATGTCAGATAATAAAGACAAAATATACAATCTGGAAAATAAAGTGACCACACAGTGAAGATAGTTAGAAACCATGAACAGAACATCCAAGAATTATGGGACAGCATCAAAAGACTGAAGACCAAATCTAAGAGTTACTGGGATAGAGGAAGGCACAGAGTTTCAAACCAAAAAAATACACAATGTCTTCCATGAGATGATATCAGAATAATTCCCAAGCATGAAGAACGAATTGGAAAACCAAATACAAGAGTCTTACCCGACACCAAATGTACAAAATTACAACAGATCTACACCAAGACACATTATAATGAAAATTCCTAGCATAAAGAATTAGGATAGAATCTTAAAAGCCACAAGAGAGGGGAATCAGATCACATATCAGGGGAGACCAATTCATATCTCAGCAGAATTTTCAACCCAGACCCTCAAAGTCAGAAGATTGTGAAACAACATATACCAAGCTCTGAAAGAAAATGGATGCCAAACAAGAGTTTTATATCCAGCAAAACTAAGCTTTAGATTTGATGATGAAATAAAAACTTCCCATGATACATGCAAGTTAAAAGAATTTACAAGTAGAAAGCCGTCACTACATAACATCCTCAGCAAAATATTCCATGAAGAAGAAATAAAATGCAATGATGAAAATCAGCAGAAGGAGGTATTACATGAAAGTAGAATCTATTCAGAGGAGAAACCAAATCACATTAAATACCAAAAGTAAACAAAATTGGCTGGGAATACAAATCATGTCTCAATAAGTTACCCTAAATGTTAATGGCCTAAACTCACCAATCAAAAGACATAGACTAGCAGACTGGATCAAAACAAAACAAACAAATAAAAAATACCCAATGATATGCTGCCTCCAAGAGACTCATCTCATAGGAAAAGACACCCACAGACTGAACATAAAGTGTTGGGAAAAATCATACCACTCACATGGACTGTAGAAGCAAGTAGGGGTTTCCACTTATACCAAATAAAGTAGACTTCAAGCTAAAGTCAATCAAAAAGGATAAAGAAGGACACTATATACTCCTCAAGGGAACTATACACCAACAAGACATAACAATTATAAATATATATGTCCCAAACAATGGAGCATCTATGTTCATCAAACAAACTCTTCTCAAGTTCAAGAGTCAAATAAACCACAACACAATAATTTTGGGTGAGTTTAACACATCTCTTTCACCACTAGATAGATCTTCCAAACAAAAGCTGAACAAAGGAACTATAGAACTCAATAATACAATCAATAACTTAGATTTAACTGACATATACAGAATATTTCATCCTTCAAGGAGAGAATACACTTTCTTCTCAGCAGTACATGGATCCTTCTCTAAAATATACCATATGTTATGCCACAAAGCAACTCTTAACAAATATAAAAATGTAGAGATACCACCCTACATTCATTCAGATCATAATGAAATGAAATTAGAAATAAATTATAAAATGAGAAATAAAGGCTACTCTAAATAATATGCTACTGAATGAGCAATGGGTTGCAGAAGATATCAAGGAGGAGATTAAAAAATTTAGATGTGAATGAGAACACTGATACAACATATCAAAATCTCTGGGACACTATGAAAGCAATTCTAAGAGAAAAGTTAATTGCATGGAGTTCATTCCTTAAAAGAAGAAAAAGTCAACAAATAAATGATTTAACATTACATCTCAAAGCCCTAGAAAAAGAAGAACAAATCAACACCAAAAGCAGCAGAAGACAGGAAATAATTAAAATCAGAGCTGAAATCAATGAAATTCAAACAAAAGAAACAATTGAAAAAATTGACAGAACAAAAAGTTGGTTTTTTGAAAAAATAAATAAAATTGACAGACCCTTAGCCACGCTAAAGAAGAGTAGGAGAGAGAAAATTCAAATTGCTAACATACGTGATGAAAAAGGAAATATCACAACAGACACTGCAGAAATACAGAAGATAATTGGAAAGTATTTGGAAAACTTGTACTCCAATAAAATAGAAGGCATCAACAAATTTCTAGAATCATATAATTTTCCCAAATTGAATCAGGATGATATACACAATTTAAACAGATCAATTTCAAGTGACAAAATAGAAGATGCCATCAAAAGTCTACCAACCAAGAAAATCCCAGGACTGGATGGATACACAGCCAAGTTCTACAAGACCTTTAAACAAGAACTAATACCAATATTCTTCAATTTATATCAAGAAATAGAAAAAGAGGCAGCACTCTCAAACTCGATTCTATGAGGCCAGTATCACCCTGATTCCAAAACCAGGCAGACACATCAAGAAAAGAATACTTTAGATCAATATCTCTAATGAACGTAGATTCAAAAATTCTCAATAAAATTCTGGCAAATCAAATAAAAAAAAAAACATCAAAAAGTTTGTGCATCACAATCAAGTGGGATTCATCCCAGGGATGCAAGGTTGATTCAGCATGTGGAAATTGATAAATATAATTCATCACATCAACAGACTTACAGATAAGAATCATATGATCATCTAAATAGATGCAGAAAAATCATTTGACAAAATACAGCACCCCTTTATCTTCAAAACACTATAAAAATTAGGGATAACAGGATAATACCTCAACATCATAAAGGCTATCTATTCTAAGACCCAGGCCAACCTCATTTTAATTGGAGAAAAATTGAAAGCATTTCCTCTAAAAACTGGGACAGGGATGCCCTGTTTCACCACTTCTATTTAACATAGTTCTTGAAACACTGGCCAGAGTAATTAGACAGACAAAAAAAATTAAAGGGGTACACATAGGAAATGAAGAACTCAAATTGGCACTATTTGGTGATGACATGATTTTGTACCTAGAAGACCCTAAAAGTCCCACTGGAAAACTTCTAGAACTAGTAAATGAATTCGGCAATGTAGCAGGATATAAAATCAACACCCATAAATCAAAGGCATTTCTGTACATCTGTGACAAATCCTATGAAAGGGAAATGAGGAAAACTACCCCATTTACAATAGCCTCTAAAAAATAACATATAATTAAATACTTGTGAATCAATGAAAGAAGTGAAAGATTTATATAATGAAAATTACAGAACCCTAAAGAATGAAGACAAAGAAGACCTTAGAAGATGGAAAGACCTACCTTGCTCTTAGATAGGCAGAATTAATATTATCAAAATGACCATATTTCCAAAAGCAAAATACAGATTTAATGCAATTACAATCAAAATCCCAATGACATTCCTCATAGAAATAGAAAAAAAAGCAATCATGAAATTCATCTGGAAAAATAAGAGACCCAAAATAGCTAAAGCAATCCTTAGCAGGAAGTGAAGCAGATGGCATCACTATACCAGACCTTAAACTATACTACAGAGCAATAGTAACAAAAACAGCATGGTATTGGCATCAAAACAGACTGGTAGACCAATGGTACAGAATAGAGGACACAGAAACTAACCCACAAAATTACAATTATCTTATATTAGACAAAGTTGCCAAAAATATGCAATGAAGAAAAGACAGCCTCTTCAACAAATGGTGCTTGGAAAACTGAAAATCTATATACAATAAAATGAAATTATACCCCTATCTCTCACCATGCACAAAACTCAACTCAAAATGGATCAAGGACTTAGATGTATTACTAATAGAAGAAAAAGAAGGCCCTCATCTCTATCATGTCAGATTAGACCCCAACTTCCTTAATAAGACTACTTTGGCATGAGAATTAAAATCGGGAATCAATAAATGGGATGGACTCAAAATGAAAAGTTTCTTCTCAGCAAAAGAAACAATCTGTGAGGTGAATAGAGAGCCTACATCTTGGGAGCAAATCTTTACCCCTCACAAATCAGACAGAGCACTAATCTCTAGGGTAAAAAAAAAAAAAAGAACTCAAAAAGCTAAGCACCAAAAAAATCACACAAACCAATCAATAAGTGGGCCAAGGACCTGAACAGATACTTCTCAGAAGATGATATACAATCAATTAACAAATATATGAAAAAATGTTCATCATTGTTAGAAATTAGAAAAATGCAAATCAAAACTACTCTAAGATTTCTTTTCACTATATTCAGAAGGCAGTTTTCAAGAATACAAACAACAGTAAGTGTTGGCGAGGATGTGAGGAAAAAGGTACATTCATACACTGTTGGTGGGACTGCAAATTGGTGCAGACAATATGGAAAGCAGTATGGAGATTTCTTGAAAAATCGGGAATGGAACCACCATTTGACCCAGCTATCCCTCTCCTTGGTCTATACCCAAGGGACTTAAAAATAGCATACTACAGTAGGGACATAGCCACATCAATGTTTATAGCAGCACAATTCACAATATCTAAACTGTGGAACTAATGTAGATACCCTTCAATAGATGAATGGATAAAAAAATGTGGCATATATACAAAATGGAATATTACTCAGCAATAAAAGAGAATAAAATCATGACATTTTCGGGTAAATGGATGGCGTTAGAGAGGATAATGCTAAGTGAAGTTAGCCAATACCAAAATCCAAATGCTAAAGGTTTTCTCTGATATAAGGAGGCTCTTTCATCATGAGGTAAGGAAGGGGAGCATGGGAGGACTAGTTGAACTCTAGATAGGGCAGAGGGGTAGGAAGAAAATGGAGGGGGCATGGGGCTAGAAATGATGGTGGAATGTGATGGACACTAGTATCCAAAACATGTATGAAGACACAAATTGGTGTTGGTATACAACCAGAGATATGAAAAAAATTGTGCTGTATATGTGTAATAAGAATTGTAATGCATTTGCTGTCATGTATAAATTAAAAAAAATATTTAAAAAATTGTTCCTAAATATTTATTTTATTTTATTTCACTATTGAGACGGCAAAAGAACTAAAGAGACATTCTTCAAAAGAAGAAATAAAAATGACCACAAGTACAGGATAAAATGTTCAACATCCCTACCAATCAGAAAAGAATGCAAATGAAAACAACATTAAGATTTCATCTCACTCCAGTTAGGATGGCCATCATCAAGGATACAAAGAATAATAAATGTTGATGAGAATGTAGGGAATAAAGTACACTCATACAATGTCATTGGGACTGCAAATTAGTACAACCACTCTGGAAAGCACTATGTAGAATTCTTCAAAACTCTAGGAATGGAACCATCATAGGACTCAGCTATTTCACTCCTCCATATTTATTCAAAGAACTGAAATCAGCATACAATAGTGATACAGACACACCAATGTTTGTAGCAGTGAAATTCACTTTAGCTAAGTTTTAAAAACAACCCAGATACCTGTCAGCAGATTAACTAGTACATCACATTTCTGTTTTGTGCATATCTGTATACACACACATATCATATTTTCTTTATATATACACATACATGCACACACACAATGGAGCTATACTTATCCACAAAGAAGAATAAAATAATGGAATATTTTGATAAATGGATGGAACTGGGAACATCATGCTAAGTGAAATAAGCTAGGCTCAGAATGTCAAGGGTGAAAAGTTTTCTCTTTAAGTAGAAGTTAGAGTAAAACAAGAGAAAAAATAAAAGGAGGATCCCATGAAAACAGTTGGGAGATCACCAGAGTAGAGGAAGGGGATTGAGGGGGAGGAAGGAGGGAAAGGGAAGATCTGTGAAATGCAATTGACCAAATTTATATATATCCATCACATTCCACCATTATTCTCACAGTGAATTCCTTCTTTTAGTATATCTATGAAGTACCCATTTAAAAAAAAATAGAACATAGGTTGTAACCGTGGTCTACTTCATGCTTTGAATATAGCCCTTTATGCTCTGGCACTGTTTTAGTCATTTTCTTGCTGCTGTGATTAAAAGACGTGACAAAAACAATTTTAGAGGAAGAAAAGCTTATTTGGGGCCTCACAGTTTCAGAGGTGTCAGTCCATAGATGACTACTCCAATCTTCATGGCCAGAGGTAAGGCACAATACCATGGAGGAAGAGTGTGGTAGAGGAAAGTGGCTCAGGACATGATAATCAGGAAGCAGAGAGAGACTTAGTTCACAAAATATATACCCAAAGGCATGCCCCCAATGGCCCACCTCCTCCAGCCATACCTTATCTGCCTTCAGTTACCACTCAGTTAATCCCTATCAGAAAATTAATTCACGGATTGGGTTAAAGCTCTATAACCCAGTCATTTCCCCTATAAACCTTCCTGCTCTGTCTCACACATGAGTTTTTGGGGGACACCACATATTTAACTAATAAGAGCCTTATTTTTAAATGGATATTTTTTCTCTCTTCTCCCTTAATCTCAGGGGAAATAGGATTAACCTTTTTCCCCACCCCAGACTGAGTTATCTGTCCTTGCACAAACACCCATGATGAAGTAATTCAGGCTTTGGGGATGGCACCAGAAGATCTAAGAAATGACCATCTCCCAAATTAACAAATGCATTATGACCCCTGTCAGGGCACACCTAGCCTTTGAATCACCTCTTTAAAAACACTCTATTCTCCCTGATGGGGAGAATCGCAGCCTCTGGGACAGGAGTTGCTGTGTTTCTCCTTTGCTAGATAGCAAAACAATAAAATTTCCTTTACCTTTTTCTCAAAACTTTGTGCTCAGTATTGGATTGGCATCAGAGACAAGGACTGAGCTTTCAAGCTTTCTATAGAGTATAGGAAGGTGGATAGGAGGAGGGAATAGGGAAGGAGTGGGAAAGAGGAAGTACCTGGGACTGAAATGAAGCAAATTATGTTCCATGCATGTATAACTATAATCCACCAATGAAAACATTAAAGAAAGAAAGTGGTGTGAATATGTAGATTATAATTTTATGCTCAGAGCAGTTGCCCCTACCCCCTATGCTTGCTTCTTTTTATTATGCTTTCCCCCCAGGATATGAGGATTTATTTTGGAGGAATAACACTAATGAAGGTCATCAGTCTTCAGTGACTGAAATGTTAAAATGTGCCCAGTGACTCCATGATTCTATGGGTGAATTAATACCGTGGTATGAGGAATAAATGAAGAGAAAGTGGGAGAGGGTCTGAAGGAAGATCTTTGTCAGCAAGAGAACAACTTTCTTTCATTAAAACACAAAAACAAAAAGAAATCATCCTGGCAACCTTTTCCAATAACTCCAACAACAAGAAAGACTGACATCTAAGGAAATAAGAAAATGAAAAGACACTGTTTTATGAAAGAAATATTTAAAGGCCACCAGGGAAGGAGGAAATCAACTTCAGGAAAACTACCAAGGAGAAGAAGAGATGAAAATCCTGAGCTTGAAAAGCACTTTACTTCTCCCTAGAGGGACTTCAGAAAATACTCTGGCCCACCAGGGAGTGGGGTGGTGAAAAACATTTGCCTCTTTCACAGAGGACCACTCCTAGGGCAGGTATTTCTAGAGGTAGAAGAGATCAGAGTAGAACCCGAGCACTATCAGGAGAGCTCCAGTGTATTTTACTGAATTTAACCCAACAGATGAATTTTTCCATGTTTAATGGCTAAACCAGAGTTTAGCTTCTGACAAGCAGCAGACCCATCAACAGAATAGTGGCTTGGATATTAGAAGGCATATGAGCCATCAGAATCTGGCTTGTCTACTGAGCTATTTGTAAATTTTCTTTAGTCCTACATTTTCTAGTTTATATAAAAGGAGCAGAAAAATCTGTGCCCTGCCTTCATTGCAGGGTTAAGTCTAACATTAAGTGAGATAACATAAGTGAAGTAAATGCACATATTTTAAAGCAGTATAGAACAGAAAGGTTATTTTATTTATAAAGTGGAAGGATGGCATCTCTCAAGCCTGATTTCGGCAGAAGCACTTACTATGATCACTTCAGTGATCACTGTACAGCATATGAATTATGCTATGTAAGGTGTGGAAGTCATTATAACCTGATCTCAGGAACAATCCTTCATTCACCTGTCACTCGTTTGTGTGGACTTTGAAGAAACTCTTAAGTTTATGAGCCATTTCTGTTATGGCCATTTCTCCTTCCCAGCACTAGTCATAGCCTCTTCTCTAACCTGGAAGGAACACCAAGAAGAGATCATGCATTGATTGACTTAGAATTACCAACATGGATGCAAAATTTGGCACTTCATTACTGTGTGACAACTCTACAAAACATTGTAAAACCCATCTATTTGACTAGGAATATCATTGGGAGACAGAGCAAACAAATTTAAACACTTCATTGTCTTTCAAAATCCCTCTTTAGCCATCTGTCCTTAGATTTTCTCCCTTTCCCCCTAGCTTTATTTAGATGTCTCTCTCTTTCTCTCTCTCTCCCCATGTGTGTATTCTGAGTACCAGTGGTGCCATAAGCCCCAAAGCCTCAGTTCCAGATGGCTTATCTTACTATTGATCTCACACAATCAGGTATCATCCTAAGGGGATTTCTGCTCTTGGGAAAGACTAGCTTCTCTCAAGGGAGTTACTTCAATATCTTTGTAGTTATAAAACTGCTTCACCTTGGGCACTGCATTGCCAAATTCTTCTTGATCTGTTCCAAACCTCTGTGAGCATCAGCCACCTGAAAAGGTTGAAGTTCTGGTCCCTTGTGAGATTGGCTAAAACTTTATATCTAGTTCTGGACAATGAGCTTTGAGCAGAAGTGATGTCCTCGTGGATCAAGCATTTAGTTGCTGGTTGCTATTCAGTCAGAGTTCTATTTTATTTTCTCTGCCTTAGCAACAGTCTGAGCATAGATGGGCATTCCGTCACTCTCGGTCTCCAGTTGTGGCAATATGAAGTCCCAGCTGGCCATGATGAGCACATACCATGAGGGTTTGAAAACAAAACAAAAAAATGAACAAAAACTATTTTAAAACATTTGGTCTTAGAAGCCAAGAATAATCCAAGGTTTCTTATAAAGCACTGCCTCTTCAATCTTGGTTGATACAGTCCTTCTATCACAGAAAAGCTGAGCTGTTCCATAAGAGCTTTTTAATTGTCCTTCATCTGACACTGCGTCTGGTGGCAATTTCCCTCCCAGACACTAAATTTCCCTCTCAAACTCTATGACCCTTTGAAAATAGTTTTTCACACACACACACACACACACACACACAAACACAAATGTGTTAAAAGGCAGAAAATAATGTATGAATCTAATAAACTTTGTAATTTTTCAAGTTTTCTTCTTAAAGAAAACCCTCCTCTTATTTTTTTCCCATGTTTTGAGAAATTTTCTGAAGGACAAAAAATCCTGTGAATAATCTATTTTTCTTAAAATAGCTTTCATAAGACTATTTTTTATTGGTAGTCTATGTTGTTTGTCTCTTCAGGCAGTACAAAGTTTTAGAATTTCAATTTTATAATCAGTAAGAAATAGGTCTAAATCATGAATGGTAAAGAAATAATTTTTAACAAGTTACATAATATCTCTGAACTTGGATTTCTTCTGTGAAATGAACACAATTCAAAAACCTCTAAAATGGGTATTGTAAGTGTTCAATTAAATAAAGAACTTTAGATCTTCATTATACTGTCTGTTAATTAGTAAATGTTCAATAAATATTAGCTCTTATTATCTAGTAGTTCAGCCTGAAATAGTCACATATTTATGGCCAAAGAAACATTTGTGGAAGAAAAACTGCTTACCTAGGAAAATCGTGTGTGTGTGTGTGTGTGTGTGTGTGTGTGTGTGTGTTTGTAGTCAATAAGTAAAAACACACATTAAAATTATATATATAAAACTTAAAAATACATATACACCTTAAGGAAACAGCATTGTTCTTATCACAATACTCCAAATGAATAATTTATAGGTTTGCACATTTTAACATTTTAAATTTAGTGCTTGTACAAATATAGTAGCTGAATTCTTAAGAAAATTCCAATGGTTAAAAAAAAATAAGGATAACAAAACCCTTTAAAAAATCATGTGATTGCAAGTCTAAAAGTAGTCTTGCTGTATACTTCTTCTAAAATGCAAAATTATGTGGATTTTTAGAAGACTCTGTTTTTAACACAGAAGAAGGCCATCCATTTGGATTGAAAAAAGATAGTTGTGTAGGAGGAGGTGCATTTTCTTTGTTGTAGAAAGGTGGCCAAAGAGTCTTTTTGCCAACTTTTTCTTTCCTAAATGGCTCCTTTTACAACTTTCAGAACTTTTCCCTCATTTCCTCTTTGTTATCCCCCACAACCACCAAGTCATATGAAGATACTGGAGGGGGAAAAAAAAGGAAAAAAGAGAGATATTTAAACAAAAGTCTATAAAGAATAAATATGTCTTGATTGTTCAAGGCATTTTCCATTTGTTAAGTAAGTTCATATTTATGAATTTCCTCTGAAATATGAGTGTTCTCCCTCTTGTGAGGACGAAGAATTCTGATGAAGGAGGAAGGGAAGATGAACTCTCCTGGGGTCCCATATCAACTCTGAGCTCCAGTTTGAAACCCAGGCTGATGCTGGAACATTCCACAAATGTTTCTTGGCCATAAACAGGACTATCTACTGAACTACTAACAGTAATAACTGCTAATACTTATTGAATCTTTACAATTTGACCAACACCCTATTTAGGACCTAAAGTGTTTTACTTTAATTGAACACTCACAATACCCATAACAGAAGTTTTAGAATTGTGTTCACGTCACAGAAGAAATCAAAGTTTAGAGGTTTTATATAACTTGCTTAAATATTTTATCATGCCCTCTCATGCTGTTTAGTATTCAATGTCTAGGATTACTTATGAAGAATTTGGGGGCAGACTAAAAGACTGTCCTCTGAACTGTGCCTACTACCATCTTGTGTCTTGGGACAAGGGCACTTGAATGCAGTTTTCTTTCAAGAACAAAATAAGGTTTGGCAACCTTTTGTGTTTTATGATTCGGCAACTCCTCATTACACTCTCCTGACCAAGTGGAGCCTTCTTTGGCTATCACACAAAAAGGCAAGTTCCTTTGTCTCATGCTAAAAATGAGAATTTGCCCAAAGTACTATAGGTTTTGCCTTCTCGTATAAATGAGTAGTAATTGCTAATTGGACATCTCCTATGCAACTTTAACAGCTAAACCTTTGTATACTTCCTTTAAAATGAGTTCATCTTGCTGTACATATAAATATATTTTCAAATATATTTTCAAAGTTTCCTTTAATCGCCAAAAGCTAAAGATCTTGATTTTTCCCCCTTTTATCTGGCACCAAATTAATTATAAACGCTGCATGTTAATATTAATACTGCTTCACTGTAGATCAATAGCTTTTATTGCCTTTGAATCAAACATTTCTATTTTATGACAAAACTTCACAGCACAATTCAGAGAAATCCAAGCTGATAAATTTAGGTAAAGATTTAAATGGGAGTGTTTTATCTTTTAATCATTCAAGGAAGCTCTAGTTCAGTAGCATAATCTGCTTAAACTGCACGAGTCCTCACATCTACAGGAATAAAATGAAAGCAAGGTTTATGACATTTTCCTGTCATTTTCACCAGTTATTCTCCTTGATGGATTGCTGGAATCACAGGGCTAGAGGAATTACCGCCTGCCTGCCATTCAGCCTGGTCTAGAATGCTCAGTGCAATTCCAACATTGTCCCTTGCCTTTATGTCGGCATTTCAGCAAGCACGGGGTTTTTCTGTAAATTCATTTTATTGTTCTCCCTGAAGTAGAAGGTGAAAAAAAAATCCTGTAAACTGATATACATCTGCCTAGTTTCAAAAGGAGCAATATTTGGTTTAGTGGTCTATATGGATTTATGGGTGTAGCTCTTGCTTGGCTTGAGCTGAGTGAGGTTACTTCCTTTTTGGGAACCAGACACTCAGAATGACAGGGACAATCTGGGATCCTGCATTTCTAGGCTTTTCTCTTGCTGAATTGTACTTTAGAGAAGAGGAGCAAGAGAGGAACACAGGTTGCTTCTCTGGGTTAGACGCACTTCTTGCTCTGAACACTGCTTCTGGGGCTCAGGTCTGCATGGAATAGGTAAAGGGTTACACAAGTGAGTGCTTCTTATGAGATGGAAATTTGGGAATAAAGGGGAAAATACTGAGGCTCCAAGGAAATTCCCAGGAACCATTGAAATGCAAGAAACATTCATGAACCATTGAAATGCAGAAAGCACACATGAGCAGTTACAACTCTTAAGTAACAAAGCCTCTAGCTTGCACCCTGGACCCATACCCTGTCTGCAAAAGTGACATGAGGGCAAGGCACAAGCTCAGGGGAAATTGGTGCAAAATTGTGCAGCTCCACTTGGGCACTGACTCCACCAGCCACTACCAACTGTTCCCCTATAAATATTAACACCACGCCACTGGGTTGCTGTCTCTCCCCTTGGAGATACTGCACATTCTCTCTTCGGTGTGTATTCTTTGCTTTACCCCAAAGGCGTCTCTCTTGATCACCCCCATTCTCCCTTGAATCTGTATCTACTTTCTTAATAAACCTCTACCTATACCACTGAATGGTCCTTGCTTAAAATTCATTTCCCTCATAGGTGCCAAGAACCCCACTGATCCTGAGTCAAATTTCCCCTTCATTCTGGGAACTCCTAGGGCTTCTTTGGAGAAAATTTCTTTTCCTATGACTGTTATAAAACACAGTTCCAACAGCTTTAGCTGCAAAGCAAGTTGCCTCAGAGTTGTGCCTCTTGAGAATCAATCAGGAAAAGCTTAGAGAAGAGCAGGAAGACACGGATGGGACTTTAGGTGGACACAGAGCTAAAGCAGATCTAGGTCTGAGTCAGTGGCCAGCAGGTGTGGAAGGTCTGCGGCCATGAAAAGCTTAGGCAGAGCCACTCTTCTATCTTTTCTCATCCTCTTTACATTTTCTTTCTTTCTTTCTTTGCCTTTCCTCTTCTTTTTTTTATTGTTGGTTGTTCAAAACATTACATAGTTCTTGATATATCATCTTTCACACTTTGCTTCAAGTGGGTTATGAACTCTCATTTTTAGCCCATATACAGATTGCAGAATCATATCAATTACACATCCGTTGATTTACATATTGCCATACTAGTGACTGTCGTGTTCTGCTACCTTTCCTATCCTCTACTATCCCCCCTCCCCTCCCCTCCCCTCCCCTCTTCTCTCTCTACCCCCTCTACTGACCTTCATTTCTCAACCTTGTATTATTTTTCCCTTTCCCCTCATTTCCTCTTGTATGTTCTTTTGTATAACCCTGAGGGTCTCCTTCCATTTCCATGCAATTTCCCTTTTCTCTCCCTTTCCCTCCCACCTCTCATCTCTGTTTGATGTTAATCTTCTTCTCATGCTCTTCGTCCCTACTCTGTTCTTAGTTAGTCTCCTTATATCAAAGAAGACATTTGGCATTTGTTTTTTAGGGATTGGCTAGCTTCACTTAGCATAATCTGCTCTAGTGCCATGCATTTCCCTGCAAATTCTATGATTTTGTCATTTTTTAATGCAGAGTAATACTCCATTGTGTATAAATGCCACATTTTTTTAATCCATTCGTCTATTGAAGGGCATCTGGGTTGGTTCCACAGTCTTGCTATTGTGAATTGAGCTGCTATGAACATCGATGTAGCAGTGTCCCTGTAGCATGCTCTTTTTAGGTCTTTAGGGAATAGACCAAGAAGGGGAATAGCTGGGTCAAATGGTGGCTCCATTCCCAGCTTTCCAAGGAATCTCCATACTGATTTCCAAATTGGCTGCACCAATTTGCAGTCCCACCAGCAATGTACAAGTGTACCCTTTCCCCCACATCCTCGCCAGCACTTGTTGTTGTTTGACTTCATAATGGCTGCCAATCTTACTGGAGTGAGATGGTATCTTAGGGTGGTTTTGCTTTGCATTTCTCTGACTGCTAGAGATGGTGAGCATTTTTTCATGTACTTGTTGATTGATTGTATGTCCTCCTCTGAGAAGTGTCTGTTCAGGTCCTTGGCCCATTTGTTGATTGGGTTGTTTGTTCTCTTATTGTCTAATTTTTGGAGTTCTTTGTATACTCTGGATATTAGGGCTCTATCTGAAGTGTGAGGAGTAAAGATTTGTTCCCAGGATGTAGGCTCTCTATTTACCTCTCTTATTGCTTCTTTAGCTGAGAAAAAACTTTTTAGTTTGAGTAAGTCCCATTTGTTGATTCTAGTTATTAACTTTTGTGCTATGGGTGTTCTATTGAGGAATTTGGAGCCCGACCCCACAGTATGTAGATCGTAGCCAACTTTTTCTTCTATCAGACGGCGTGTCTCTGATTTGATATCAAGATCCTTGATCCATTTTGAGTTAACTTTTGTGCATGGCGAGAGAAAGGGATTCAGTTTCATTTTGTTGCATATGGATTTCCAGTTTTCCCAGCACCATTTGTTGAAGATGCTATCCTTCCTCCATTGCATGCTTTTAGCCCCTTTATCAAATATAAGATAGTTGTAGTTTTGTGGATTGGTTTCTGTGTCCTCTATTCTGTACCATTGGTCCACCCGCCTGTTTTGGTACCAGTACCATGCTGTTTTTGTTACTATTGCTCTGTAGTATAGTTTGAAGTCTGGTATCGCTATACCGCCTGATTCACACTTCCTGCTTAGCATTGTTTTTGCTATTCTGGGTCTTTTATTTTTCCATATGAATTTCATGATTGCTTTCTCTATTTCTACAAGAAATGCCGTTGGGATTTTGATTGGCATTGCATTAAACCTATAGAGAACTTTTGGTAATATCGCCATTTTGATGATGTTGGTTCTGCCTATCCATGAACAGTGTATATTTTTCCATCTTCTAAGATCTTCTATTTCTCTCTTTAGGGTTCTGTAGTTTTCACTGTATAAGTCTTTCACCTCTTTTGTTAGGTTGATTCCCAAGTATTTTATTTTTTTTGAAGATATTGTGAATGGAGTGGTTGTCCTCATTTCCATTTCAGAGGATTTGTCGCTGGTATACAGGAATGCCTTTGATTTATGCGTGTTGATTTTATAGCCTGCCACTTTGCTGAATTCATTTATTAGCTGTAATAGTTTCTTTGTAGAGCCTTTTGGGTCTTCTAGGTATAGAATCATATCATCTGCAAATAGTGATAATTTAAGTTCTTCTTTTCCTATTTTTATGCCTTTAATTTCTTTCGTCTGTCTAATTGCTCTGGCCAGCGTTTCGAGAACTATGTTGAACAGAAGTGGTGAAAGAGGGCATCCCTGTCTTGTTCCAGATTTTAGAGGGAATGCCTTCAATTTTTCTCCATTCAGAATGATGCTAGCCTGAGGCTTAGCATAGATTGCTTTTACAATATTGAGGTATGTTCCTGTTATCCCTAGTTTTTCTAATGTTTTGAACATAAAGGGATGCTGTACTTTGTCGAATGCTTTTTCCGCATCTATCGAGATGATCATATGGTTCTTATTTTTAAGTCTATTGATGTGGTGAATAACATTTATTGATTTCCGTATATTGAACCAGCCTTGCATCCCAGGGATGAATCCTACTTGATCATGGTGCACAATTTTTTTGATATGTTTTTGTATCCGAGTGGCCAGAATTTTATTGAGGATTTTTGCATCTAGGTTCATTAGAGATATTGGTCTGAAGTTTTCTTTCTTTGAAGTGTCTTTGTCTGGTTTAGGTATCAGGGTGATGTTGGCCTCGTAGAATGAATTTGGAAGTTCTCCCTCTTTTTCTATTTCCCGAAGTAGCTTGAAAAGTATTGGTATTAGTTCCTCTTTAAAGGTTTTGTAAAATTCTGCTGTATACCCATCCGGTCCTGGGCTTTTCTTAGTTGGTAGTCTTTTGATGGTTTCTTCTATTTCCTCAATTGATATTGGTCTGTTTAGGTTGTCTATATCCTCCTGACTCAATCTGGGCAGATCATATGACTTAAGAAATTTATCTATGCCTTCACTACCTTCTAATTTGTTGGAGTATAAGGATTCAAAATAATTTTTGATTATCTTCTGTATTTCTGAAGTGTCTGTTGTGATATTGCCTTTTTAATCCCGTATGCTAGTAATTTGAGTTCTCTCTCTTCTTCTCTTTGCTAGCATGGCTAAGGGTCTGTCGATTTTGTTTATTTTTTCAAAGAACCAACTTTTAATTTTGTCAATTTTTTCAATTGTTTCTTTTGTTTCGATTTCATTAATTTCAGCTCTGATTTTAATTATTTCTTGCCTTCTACTTCTTTTGCTGTTGTTTTGCTCTTCTTTTTCTAGGATTTTGAGATGAAGTATGAGATCATTTATTTGTTGTTTTTTTCTTTTTTTAAGGAATGAACTCCAAGCTCCTCTTAGAACTGCTTTCAATGTGTCCCATAGATTCCGATATGTTGTGTCTGTGTTTTCATTAATCTCTAAGAATTTTTTAATTTCCTCCTTGATGTCTTCTATAACCCATTGATCATTCAGTAACCTATTGTTCATTCTCCAAGTGATGTATGCTTTTTCCTTCCTTCTTTTTCGTTGATTTTCAGTTTCATTCCATTATGATCAGATAGGATGCATGGTATTATCTCTACTCCTTTATATTGTCTAACAGTTGCCCTGTGACATAATATATGATCTATTTTTGATAAGGATCCATGTGCCGCTGAGAAAAAAGTGTAACTGCTTGATATTGGGTGGTATATTCTATATATGTCAATTAAGTCTAGGTTATTAATTGTGTTATTGAGTTCTATAGTTTCCTTATTCAACTTTTGTTTGGAAGATCTGTCCAGTGGCGAGAGAGGTGTGTTGAAGTCTCCCATGATTATTGTATGGTGGTCTATTAGACTCTTGAACTTGAGAAGAGTTTGTTTGATGAACATAGCTGCACCATTGTTTGGGGCATATATATTTATGATTGTTATGTCTTGTTGGTGTATGGTTCCCTTAAGCAGTATGTAGTGTCCCTCTTTATCCCTTTTGATTAACTTAGGCTTGAAATCTATTTTATTTGATATGAGTATGGACACTCCTGCTTGTTTCCGAAGTCCACATGAGTGATATGATTTTTCCCAACCTTTCACCTTCAGCCTATGTATGTCTTTTCCTATCAAATGCGTCTCCTGTAGGCAGCATATTATTGGGTCTTGTTTTGTGATCCATTCTACTAGCCTGTGTCTCTTAATTGGTGAGTTTAAGCCATTAACATTTAGGGTTATTATTGAGATATGGGTTGCTGTTCCAGCCATATTTGTTTATTTATGTTACTAAACATGGTTTGTTTTCCTCTTTGATTATTCCCCCCCCCCCTTTACTGTCCTACCTCCCACTGTTGGTTTTCATTATTATTTTCCATTTCCTCCTCCTGTAATGTTTTGCTGAGGATGTTTTGAAGAGAAGGTTTTCTAGCTGCATATTCTTTTAACTTTTGTTTGTCGTGGAAGGTTTTAATTTCATCTTCCATCCTAAAGCTTAATTTCGCTGGATACACAATTCTTGGTTGGAACCCATTTTCTTTCAGTGTTTGAAATATGTTATTCCAGGATCTTCTAGCTTTCAGAGTCTGTGTTGAAAGATCAGCTGTTATCCTGATTGGCTTACCCCTAAATGTAATCTGCTTCCTTTCTCTTGTAGCTTTTAAAATTCTCTCCTTATTCTGTATGTTGGGCATCTTCATTATAATGTGTCTAGGTGTGGATCTCTTATAATTTTGCACATTCGGCGTCCTGTAGGCTTCTAGAATTTGGGATTCTGTCTCATTCTTCAAGTCTGGGAAGTTTTCTCATATTATTTCATTGAATAAATTGCTCATTCCTTTGGTATGGAGTTCTATACCTTCCTGTATCCCAATGACTCTTAAGTTTGGTCTCTTAATGTTATCCCATATTTCTTGGATGTTCTGCTCATGGTTTCTTAACAGTCTTGCTGAGCTGTCTATGTTCTTTTCCAGTTGAAATACTTTGTCTTCATTGTCTGATGTTCTATCTTCTAAGTGTTCTACTCTGCTGGTAGTATTCTCCATTGAGTTTTTAAGTTGGTTTATTGCTTCCTGCATTTCTAGGATTTCTGTTTGTTTGTTTTTTATAACCTCTATCTCCCTGTATAGTTGATCCTTTGCTTCCTGGATTTGTTTGTGTAATTCCTTGTCGAAGTGATCTTTCATTGTCTGATTTTGCTGTCTAATGTCTTCCTTGAGACTCCAGATCATCTGAAGCATGTATATCCTGAATTCCTTATCTGACATTCCATCTTCTGCAGCTGTTACCTCTTCTAAAGTTGAGTTGACCTGCATTGCTTGTAGTCCTTTCTTTCCTTGTCTTTTCATACTGCTTGCGTTTCTTTCTTCTTGGTGAAACTGTTGTGTTTTTGAAATATTTTCCCCCCCTATATATTTATATTGCTCTTGTATAGTTGAAAAGTCTCCCTTGCAGGTGCGGGCGGGGGCTCTGCTCTGCCCCTCCTCCAATTGGTGTGAGGTGTCTACCACACCTGCGGACCCCTGGGCCTGATCCGCCATTTTGTCGCAGGTCTGCCTACCTTGCAGGTGGGGGCGAAGGCTCTGCCCTGCCCCTCCTACCACGCCCGGGGACCGCTAGGCCTGATCTGCAGGTTGGTCACCGGTCTGCCCACCTTGCGGGCACGGGTGGCAGTTCCGCTCCGCCCCCACTCCAATTGGGGTCACTTGACCACCACACAGGCGGGCCGCTGGGCCTGATCTGGGTGCGGGCGAAGGCTCTGCTCTGCCCCTACTCCAGTTGGGGTGAAGTGTGTACCACGCTGGCAGGCCGCTGCGCCTGATCCGCCGGTCTGTCGCAGGTCTGTTTACCTTGCCGGCGCGGGCGGCGGATCTGCCCTGCCCCTCCTACCACGCCCGCAGACCGCTGGGCCTGATCTGCAGGTTGGTTGCAGGTCTGCCTACCTTGCGGGCGCGGGCGGCGGCCCCGCTCTTCCCCTCTGGCTCGTCGACAAAGCGAGAGAGACTCGGGTATCTGTGACTCACCCTCCCTACCAGGAGACCAACTGTTTCCGTCGCCGCTGGCACCGATGAAGTTCTCTCCTCGGCCGCTCTCCGATGACATCAGATCTCTGCCATGCTGGCATCCCCTGTTCTATGGCTGAATCCCATTTTCTTCTCTTCCAATAGGCGGAGCTGTGCCCTCTGAGCCGAGCTTCTGCCCTCTATGTGCTGACAGAAATCCCTGTAAGGTGGCTCCTGGGAGTCTCTCAATCCTGTTAGTCCAGAGCCCTTTCACTTATCCGGCCCCTCCCCCTGTTCCTCCTCCCAGCCAGTCAGCCAGGTCCTGTTCACCGGAGGCGGTTCCCCAAGGATCTGATTACACTTGCAGCCCCACCGCGTGTCCTATATCCCCAACGATGAACACCCTCTCTGTCATTCATCTTAGCCCCAGTGCTGTGGTGGGGTGATCTGGGAACCAACAGTTTAATTTTTCCGGACCCCTTTGGTGGGCACGCCCCCAGAAACTGGTGGCTAAGATCTTGGGTGTCGCCGCTGGTGTTAAGGGGAGGTGGGGATCTGGAATCCCCTCTGCTTCCCTACAGACACGCACCCGGAGAGATTCCCGAGGTTTCCTGGCTGCTTGTATCTGGAGGGGGTGGGAGTCACACACCTGCTAACGTGGATTCCGCTGGGAAGGAATTCTGTCGGCGGAACTCTGGTGATGTCACCTCTCTGCTATGGTGGGCCCCAGGCTCCTTGCCGGAGTGTCCGAAGGGAGGGGTGGGACTGGTCTGTCTCTGGTTGGTTTCAGCTCCCGGTTCGCTATTTCATGAAGGCTTGGCGAGAGACCTCTTCCTAGAGTCCCTGCGGCGCTCCTGCTGTGCTGAGCCTCGGAGGCTATCCGCCCTGACGCGGGGGCCGCGTGCAGGCAGCCGACAGTCGCTGAGTCGCGCGGGCAGCGGCTGGCGGGTCTGGACCTCTGCGCTGTGTGGCGGAGATTCACTTGTCTAGCGCAAACTGTCACCTCCAAAAATCCTACCAATTCCCGGCCGGTCTCTCTTTAGTGGAATTTTGCTAGGAGTTTCTCAGCAGGTCGAATCTAAGCGTATCCATGCGTCTCTCTGACCCCGTTGTTGCGGAGGTACTGAAAGCTCTGCCTCCCCACTCGCCGCCATGTTGGATCCCCCCTGCCTTTCCTCTTCTTGCATTTATTGTTTTTTCTTGTTTATCTAATATCCAATTTAGTTTCCCTTATATTTCCATTTTCTCTATCATTTTTAGCCACCACATGGGAGTATTAAAAGCTTTTTCACTTGATAATGCAATTGATATATTTTGCTTTTTTTTTTTTTTTTTTTTGAAAGTGGCAAAGAACAAATGGTCCCAAGAACATTTATCTCACTGTAGCTTACATGTTCAGAAAATATTTTTAAGAGAAACATATTTGAGAATATCTGTTCTTGACTTAGTATTTAAAATCCTCTTTTTCACCTTCTTTTTGGCCATTTTGAAAAGCTTAATGCTTTGAAAACTGGGCCAATTAGTTCCAGTGTCTAAACTGTAAATCTGTCACTTTAAGTAACAATAATGAAAAAATGGATGCATAGATGACAGCACACAAAGAATCTATTCTTTGCAATAGTCTTCTGACCCTTCGTTGAGCCTTTTCAGTAACAACTCAGTTCAACTTCACAAGCAGACTCTAGTTCACTTGTTTCCTTACTGACAATTTATCCCTTTTTCTTTCCATTTTTTTTTGGGGGGAGGGGTGGTTATCAGGGATTGAACTCAGGGGCTCAACCACTGAGCCACATCCCCAGCCTTATTTTGTATTTATTTAGAGATAGGGTCTCACTGAATTGCTCAGCACCTTGCTGTTGTTGAGGCTGGCTTTGAGTCACAATCCTCCAGTCTCAGCCTCCCGAGCTGCTGGGATTACAGGTGTGTGCCAATGTTCCGAGTGCCTTATCCCTTTTTCATGAATTTTAATTCCTTCTCCTGAAACTGATATCTGTGTGCTATTTTCTGAAAAGAAAGAAGACATACTCTGGGACATAGATATGTTACTATTCTTAGAAAATAAAACTGGGTATAAGTATCTTCTTAATAAGCCACACAATTCATCCAACTACCATTTATATACATATTTTGTTGGTTTAAATGACAGATTTGCCATTAGCTCCTTTGAGGAAAAACAATTCATTCTGGGCCTCAATTCTCTTATCATGAAATACAGTGGTCAGACTAAGTCATCACTTAAATAATTCCTTCCACCTCAACATTCTGACTCTAAGGGCAAATTTGTGTGTATTTCAAAGACAATTCAACTTTACTGCTCTTCTGAAGAGATAAATGGCATAGACTTTGACTAATCAAAACTGTATCAAAAGTATTTTTGCAATTCATCAGCATCATTGTTAATGATGTTTTTAACTCAGTTACCTTCCATGTTAGGTTGAGCTGTGTTCCTGGTCAGGTCTTAAAGATACAAGAGAATTGTCAAAGGAATAATGAAAAAGAAAAATTTTTGAGTGTTTCCCCAGAATTTCACTCTGGGTAGATAGAGATGCACAAATCTCACAATTTATTAGGGGGGTATGAACAAATTGAATATGTACATCGTAAAAACTGAGAGCTACTGATTCCAGATTGTAACTGAGTAGGACAGCCAATATTTGAAACAAGTCTGCTTGATTCTAAAACCTAGGTTCTACCTTCTACTAGGTCATCAGAATTCTTCTAGGCTGAGGGCTGCTCTACATCTCTTTGAGAACACAAATGAAGAGCTAAGCCCTGTGTAGGGTATGCCCTTCCTTGTCTTGTGGGACAGAATTGCAAAAATACAATCATAAGCTTTTCTCACCTCTTCCATTGCAAGTAGACACACTGCATTTCCAACCTTATTCTATTGGTCAAAGTAAGTAACTTGGGCAAGCCCAAAGTCAATGACAACTGGATATATCTGTTGAAAGGCATGAAAGATTTTCATGGTAAAATTTATGGATTAAAAAAAGCTACTGGAGGCAAGGGATATTTAGGAAAAGCTATCTGTTTCTTAATACCAAGGAACAGGTTGTGGGGCAATGTTTTGGAGCCTGTTTCCTTAGAGATCATACACAGTAGGAAGAATGAACAGATTGGTTTCCATTTTATAAAATACTAACAAAACAAGATTTTGTAACTGTTTTGGTCAACTTTTCATCACTGTTACCAAAATATTTGACAAGAATTATTAGAGGAGGAAAGTTTATTTGGGGGCTCACAATTTCACAGGTCTCAGTCCTTAGATGGCCACCTCCATTGCTCAGGGCTCAAAGTCAGGCAGAACATCATGGTGGAAGGGCAAGCAGAGGAAAGCAGCTCAGGAGAGGGCATCAGGAAGGAGAGAGAGAGAAAGAGAGAGAGAGAGAGAGAGAGAGAGAGAGAGAGAGA
This sequence comes from Marmota flaviventris, assembly GCF_047511675.1. Classification (NCBI taxonomy): domain Eukaryota; kingdom Metazoa; phylum Chordata; class Mammalia; order Rodentia; family Sciuridae; genus Marmota; species Marmota flaviventris. The sequence continues at coordinate 108,023,421 of NC_092500.1, forward strand.
GACTTTCCTCACTACTGACAAAACATACCCTAAAGTGATGTCCCCAGTGACCCACCCCTTCCAGCCATACCCTGTCTGCCTACAGTTAATCCCCTGGTGGGGATTAAAGTATTAGGTTAAGGCTCTTATAACTCAATAATTTGGCCTCCAGGTTTTCCTGTATTATGTCATACATGAGCTTTTAGGGGATACCTCATATCTAAACAATAACAGTAACCATTATCTCATGATCATAATACAAGCATCATTTTGTAGTAATTTTAACAATGACATATAGACACTAATATTCTTCATGAGCTATATCTGTTTACCAATAAATCTTTTCATTTATAAAGTGGATTTCCATTATTTCTGAAATAAGTGCATTAGTTTAATGATCACATCTTAGATTCTAGGTCATGCATTTTACTTTTGAAAAAAACTAAAAAGCCCAGAGTTGGTCTGTTTGCTTTTTAGACTAAACATTCTCTAAGATTAGGTTTCATTTCATTTAAAATAGTCCTTGGTCACTCACCATTCACTGTGCATATTAGAAGAGACCAAATTCTAATCATTCATAACTCTTGCCATGAGAAAATCTTTGTTTTTAAATGAAGATTTTCTAAATTCAAATCTATCATAACTTATTCTTACTCTTCTGAAATTGTTTTTATGTATTTGTGTGTGTGTGTGTGTGTGTGTGTGTATGTGTGTGTTTTTAAAGAAGTGTGGGTAGAATCTTTACTGCTGATTTCTGGCAAAAGCAAATTCCTAATGAACTAACTTTACATGGTAAGGAAACACTGAACTCAAAATTTAAGCTTTTCAACTCTTGATATCACTGCAGGATCTACTCTCTGTCATCTAACTCCAAAGACACCAAAGATGACTTCAGGTGTCCAGCGAGACAGTTCACATTAAGGGTTTGTAGAGCTGAGCTTGTTTACCTGATGCACAAAGGTATTTCTCTCAGCAACAAAGGAAAGCCACCATACTGAGGTCTGATTATTCATCTGTATGCAAGAAATAGTCTTCCAAGCAAGTGCTTTCCACCTCTTTTTAAATTATGATTTGTTCTCTATCACTTAAGAGATTAAACTAAATGTGCCAAATCAATGTGGAGAAATGAGAGCTTTAAAGTGCATTGAGCCAGTGCTTCATGCAAAACATGATCATTTTTTAAAATATTGTCCATGACTTAGAAAAGCTAAGAATTTACAGAGATTAGAATGATTTTCACTTTTTAAAGGGTTGGTTTAAAATTACAGCTTCTCTATATGTTATCAAGTATACCCCAAAATGAGAAAACAAAGTGGTTTTATGAAGTATGAAAGGCAACTTAAGCTATAGAGGAGCTACATTAAATGTGGAATGGTATGTAGTGAATTTTAGGGAGAATGGTATTCAAAAACAAACCACCACTGTGAAATCCTAAAATTTGTTAGCAGCTTCATTTGTAAAATGCCTTATGGTTATAAAGTTTAGCCTGTTGCACTATTCTATTAGACCCTCTTTGCTGCTTTGGCAGTAAGCTATAACTATAATTCAATATTTTTCCAAGTAAAGGAATTAGTAACCATCCTCAAACATTAATTGACTTCCAGGGTTTTTACATAATATTCTCTAGTAATTTCATATAAAAGTCAGTTTTTGTGGCAATTTGAACTACTTTGATTAAAGTTTTCTCTTTTTAGGCATTAATGTATTTCCCCTCCTAAGGAAATAATTTGTATAAACAAGACTGCTAATATAATGGTTAAATTGCCTAGTCGAACACTACTTTCAACTGTTTTAAAATACTTGAAAACATTTCATTAACTATTACAAAATTGATGGACCAATTAAAAATCATTCTAATTAATTGATCTAGCCAGATTTCCTTGAGATTTCCATTAAGATGCAATCTGTGTGGACTTTCTAATGTTTGGACATTTTCGGAATTCTTTTAGTGTTTAGTGTTAATTTGCTTAGATATTTGTTAGGGATAGCTTTGCACATACAACATTAAGCCAAAGAATTATCTCCTAAAGGACCAGCAGCCCAAAGGAAAACAAAAATCCAATCACCTAATATCATTTGATCAATTATGCACTTACTTTTATAAAATATTTATTTAGTACTTATATTGTATCAGTAAAAGTGTTAAGATACTGGACATAGAGTGGTAATCAAGTATTATATGGCATTGCCCTTATAAGGTCCACAGTTAAGAATAAATGACAAACAGCAATATACATGTAAAGTTATAAGAATTTACATTGCAAGGTGACTTTCTGAAATATAAAAGTACTGAAAAAATTGGGTTAGGTTATTGATGGAAAATCTTTGTATGTGTATAAATATGGCTTTAATTTTTTTCTGTACATTTTATCAAATGTGTTAATTTCAAATATTTCTGCAAGAAACATTTGGGGATGTAAACACAAAATATGAAATATAAAAATGCAAAGCAATAAAAATAATAATGAAAAAATTAGAAAAATATTATGTCAAGTAGTGTCAGAAAGGTTTTCCCCTAGGAATCTGAACAATATTTCTCCTAGTGAAAAAAATCATATGACTCGATTCACTGCTATTGGCAAATGCCTGCAGTTAATCAAATAATTTCAGGTTGTACTTAAATTCTTTAACGTAAGAAAAACAATAATTCATTATTAATATGGAAATGAACTAGGCCTCTTTGGCAAATAAACACTAAGTAATAACTCAGGGATACCATGACACTTACAGAGAACATTTTAAAAACAAATAAGTGGTAGAAGAAATTACTGCCATTCCACAAATAAAAATAAAAAGCCTTGCCTAGGTATTATATAATGAAAAACAAAATCAAATAAGCAAGTAAAAATGTGTTTGAAATTCTTTCAAGGTCTTTTGAGTTTTCCTTGGGAGATGAAACTTAAATGCTTAGAGAAAATTGAAAATTTGGTGATAATTTTAATAGCAGACACCCAAATCCACTTTTGAATTAAGACAGAGAAAAAAGTGAGAGAGAGAAAATAAAAGAGAGTGATCATCATGACCCTCTTCCCAAAAGATAGTTTTATAGAATCAGAGATAAAATAACATATTTTAATGCATCTAAAATTTATTTAGACAACAGAAAGTAAAAATAGAACTGACTGAGATATTTGGATTATAGCAGAAAATGTTAATTGTTGGCTCAATTTATTTGTCTTTGTTCACTCTTTTCAAATAATATGTTATCGTACATTAGACAGTTTATAGAATGTGTTAATTGCAAAGTATTTTATAGGACACTGCCAGTAAATAAATTTTGACAGGAAAAAAAATGGACTTGTGTAGAGTTGAAGCTAAACCTAAAATACACAAATTTTCAGGTGTGCCACCTTTGCATCAAGGCCATACCCAATCCTGACTATTCCACAGAATTTTCCAAGGTCACTTTTCCTTGAAGAACCTTCCTCCTGCTGTTACCGGAATGCTCAGCAGGGACAAAGTGGTGAATTTATTCATGTGACTCATTTGTCATATGTCCATCTAGAAAGGTAGCAGCCATGCAGGTTTTTCTCCAAGACACTCTCCCCGCCTTCTTCTTCCATGCTCTGAAGCTAGAAGATATATCAAGAACTATGTAATGTTTTGAACAGCCAACAATAAAAAATTAAAAAAAAAAAAAATTTACAGATGGGAAAATAAAAAAAAAAAAAATTTACAGATGGGAAAATAAAAAAAAAAAAAAAAAAAAAGAAAGCTGAGTTCTGCATCTCCTCAGCTACCTCATCTGGCTTCTTTCTTGAGATTTAGCTAAGGGCAGGGCACTGAGAGGCGGTTGTTTTCATCTCTGTTTCCTCTGTTTGAACACTGAAGTTCTGGCACAGATAGTGGTTTTTTTTTTTTTTTCAATGTTTTTTTAGTTGTGAATGGATCTTTTATTTTATTTATTTATATGTGGTGCTGAGGATCAAATCCAGAGCCTCACACATGTTGGCAAGCACTCTACCACTAAGCCACAACTCCAGCACCCCCCTCCCGCTTTTGTGTGTGTGTATGTGTATGTGTGTGCGCGTGAGCACGTGCGCCTCTGTAGCTCCTGCCAAGTTGTCCCTTCTTCCAAATTTCAGCAATCTAATTCTCTTTATTTGCTCTTTTAGTCTTAGAGTTGGTGAAGTCTTCCCATTTTTTTAGTCTCTGGCTACTTAAACATCCTTCTTCCCCATAAAGTGCATCCTTCATACAAGCCTCTGCATTTGAACATTCTGACTAGAATCAGGCTTTCTGCTATAATTAAAAATATTTAACTTTCTCAATGATATTTGAAGAAAATTGTTTATCGGTAAAGAAAACTTTTTAACCTATCTCCAGGAGAGAAAGATCTTATCAAAGAATCTGTGATGACATAATAACAATAATAGAGTCATTGAATGTTTACCATGTACCAGGGGCTGCACTAAGCACATCACATGAATTCAATTCAGATTCTTAAAAAATATTTATTTTTTAGTTGTAGTTGGACACAATACCTTTATTTGTTTTTATGTGGTGCTGAGGATTGAACCCAGGGCCTTGCACTTGCTAGGCGAGCACGCTACCACTGAGCCACAAGGCCAGCCCCAGATTTTTTTTAATCAAATAGCCAGATGTGGTAGATACTATTATATATTTTAATTTATAGAAAGGTAACAGAAACACTGGAGTCTTAGTAACTTGACAAGGGTAATGAACTTAGCAAAAACAGAGTGAAGCTGTTTAGAAGCAGTTTCTTATTTTGTGTGATACATTGTTTCCAAAACAAGGTAAGCTAAACTCTCAGCAAGAAGATCCATTAGTTTCAAATTCTACCAACAGAGGACTTAAAATTATTTTCCCCACCACTCACTAAAACACTTCCTTGGTTGAATGAAATGTGTTCTTCCTCAGTAAGTACTGAGTAACTACTGAGACATTGTGATAGTGTGTTGTTTGAATTTACGCTTTACCTATAATGTACTTCAGTAGCATTTGGCTATCCGAATTCTTAACTCATTTATTGTATTTGTATTTTGGGCAACTCATTCTTCCACCACACTTGGACTCTTCAGGGCAGAGGAATTCTCTCTGTAGTGTTCATTACTACATGCTTAGTGTTCTGTGAAGTGTCTGGCACATTATAGGCACTCCTCTAAATATGAATTAAATAAATGAATAAATGAGTAGATGAATTCATGAACATGTACATGAATGATTTTTTACAATACCAAAATCACAAAACAAAGAAAAATCGAATAATTGATGAACTTTATGGAAGTACTACAACTTTTAAAGATTAACCTAATTTCCCCAAATTAATAGGTATTGTGCAAGAGCTTCTTTCCCATGAGCCAGGTGATAGGTAACAACTTTCTGTGCCCATCATGGCTAATAATTTAAAGCATTTGTTTGTTAGGTTTCAAACAGAGAAAACAGAGCACAAGGCCAACCTTCTTGAACTTTTTTTCTACACTTAAATAGGAAAACTTTTAAACATACAAAAATACAGAAAAATCTATGTGTTTATCAATTTGATGCTACAATTAACATTTATTACACATTCTTTATCAAGAAAACTGTCATCTCTTTTGATCTCTATCCTGTAATTTTTATATGTGATAAAATGTTCTGTTGAGATCAGGGGATGACCACTAATTCTAGGTACTTTTCCTTAATTGGAGTTCAATATATGTTCACATTTTTAGATTCACTATATATTGAATAAAATATACAGATGTCAATTGTCCCATTTAATGAAAAATAATCTAGTCATCTATTCAAGATATAGTACATCATCGTCAAACCCAAAGTTCACTCAGGACATTTCTTAGGCAATCTATACTTCTACCTACTCTAGTCTGTCTTTTTCTCATTATAGAATACTGTCTATTCTAGAACCATCTGGATCACTATTTTTCGTACTTCCAAACCAGGTCATTGCTTTTTGGGGAGTGACTTTACCTGTATTTAAACAATGCTAGGTCCCAGTACCTTCCCCACCTTGTCACATTTTTCTGCCCACCAATTTACTTTAATAAATGGTTCAGGGGGTTCTCATGGCTTCAGACTATTGTTCCACAACTAATATTTAAATTAATATATGTATAATCTTCTTTCCCCAGTCATATTTGCACAATTACATGTGTGAGTTTGTGTGATTTTATGTGTTTGTCTTGTTGATCTGTGGTTTCTGGTGGACACCAGAAAAGACTTGGGGTCAGACAACTGCCATTATCCCATGGAAATCATCTAGTTCACTTTATCTTACCTTTGTTAATGTCTAAAAAGTAAACATGTCAGATAGTTAACAGTTTTACTGACCTAGATCCAAAGTTAGATGCAAGTATCTCAAAAGCTATAACACAAAGTATTATAAATTAAATGTCAAAAATTAGGTGTAGAAAAAATGTATCTTAATAAAATAAAAACCATGTACAACGAGTCCACTGCTAACATCATACCCAACTGCGGAAAGTTGAAAACAGTTTCTCTAAAGTCAGGAACAAGATAAGGATGCCTACAATTACCACTTCTATTCAAAATACTACTGAAAGTCCTATCCAGAGGAATTAAAAAAGAGAAAGAAATGCATACAAATCAAAAAATTAAAAATTAAATTATTTTATTATGTGTGTAGAGATATGTATGTATATATATACACTTAATATATATATACAACTAATATATATATATTATATACTATATATATATATATACACACAACTGATTTTGTGACTGATTTTTCCATGTGGCAATATATATATATATATATATATATATATATAAAATCTTTGCTAATTCACAAATGTCAACATCATTTTTATTGGCATAAAATGATTACATTATATTTATTTATCTAAATTAACCACTAATGTATGCTTTCATACTTGGCAAATGTATTGATTTTGTTATATGGCAAATGATGTTATTTAAGTAAACTTGATTTGCAGTTCTTATTTGACTAACTAATCAATTGAAAACAAGGTAAATATATTAAAGACAAATTATTAAATACAGATTACTAGAGAGATTACTTTCAAAAGTAGAAGCATTAATACTAATATAAAGGCAGGTGAGACCTAACAATGGTGGAAGTAGAATAAATGTATTTAAGATTGCATAGAAAATAATTGTTTTGGGAATAAAATTATTTTCTTCTTCTTCTTCTTTTTTTAAAATTTTTTTCTTGTTTTACTTTTTTGGTACTGGGGATTGAACCCAGGGGCACTTACTCACTGAGTCACATCCCCAGCCCTTTTTTCATTTTATTTAATGACATGGTCTTGGTGAGTTGCTTAGGGTCTGGCTAAATTGCTGAGGCTGGCTTTGAACTCATGATCCTCCTGCCTTAGCCTCCCATGCTGCTGGGATTACAGGTGTGTGTGGTGGAAATACTATTTTCAATGGTAATGCTTAATAACATTATTTCTGTTATTTTGTGGGAGGAGTTGGGGGTGAAGCTCAGTGGTATAGCAATTGTCTTGCATATGCAAAGCCCCTAGATTCATCCCCAGCACTGTGACAGCTAAAATTTTGTGACTGATTTTTCCACATGGCAATGCCTTAAAAATGGGTAGCTAGATCTGTTCACATCTTTATTAATCTCAGGAATAGAAACAAGAAGATCACAACACAATCATTATGAAGAATGAACTTCAAACATGGTACTAACTTGGTTTAAGAACGGCTAGAACTTGCTAAGTTGTGAGCACAGATTAAGTTAGAAAGAATGTCATTCAAAATACTAGGACCTGAGTTGTGGCTCTAATTTCTATGTTTCAATGGAAGCTACCAATATAGAAAACTTTGAAGATCCCAGACTTAGGAATGTTCCGATTTTCCACATCAGTGTCATCACTGCCTCTAACACCCAATTGCTCTTAAAAGTTTGCTGACTGGGACGGAACATTATGTATGGTCCACAGAAGGTTGGCTTTGCTGGGGCAGTATGTCAGGCAGTTTCCCAGAGCCAAAGGCTCCATCTGGTCAGAATCTTCTTTATGGAATATTACCATATAACTTTCCAATTCCTTCTTATAACCTTTGAATGGCTAAAAGAAAGGCTTTGAGAGATAAGTAAGAAATCACATTCTTTTTTTCCCCCTTCATTTATTGTTATGAGGCTGCTTTGATTAAACTCTAAGTCAGTTTGAACAAAACACAACTCAATTCCAAGCTTGTGAAAGGCTATACCACAGAAGTCATGCCCACAGTTTATAGTTGAATTAAAGTATATTTGATAGTAGATAGGTTCTTTTTTCATTACTGCTATTTTTAATGAAACCAGTCATTTTCCACCTGGCTAGTTTCACAAGTGATACTTCTCTCTAGACAGATTCTTGCTGTGACCAGCAGTCAGAAGTGTAGAAGAACTATAATTTTATATAATCATTTCCTGCCCTCCTCACCCCCACCCCACATCCCTTCTCATAGTTTCTATTTGGTATAAAATAATTACTTAAATACCACCGATCCACCTAATTTGATAAACATAGGTGGAAGGGGGAAATAAAAATTTAATCTGGCTATTAATATAACTGGCTTTTATACCTCTACATTGACAAAGAATAAAAGAGAATATTGCCACCAAGGTTTAAATGAATAGCTGTGTGTATTTTTTGTATGTGTCTGTGTATGCATTATAAGTATAAATGCATACATTTGACTTACTTTAAACAATCTCTTAGTTTATTTCAAGGTGAGTTACATGTAGTTGGTAAAAAGTTAAAAAAAAAGTCTTTCACATAACAGACTTCTGTTATTGGAAATAAAATTTATATTTTTATTTGGGATCATAATCAAGAATCATTATAGTTGTGCTAGGTGTGGTGGTATACACCTATAATCCCAGTGGTTTGGGAGGGTGAGGCAGGAGGATTGCAAGTTTAAAGCCAGCCTCAGCAATTTAGTGAGGCCCTAAGCAACTCAGTAACACCCTGTCTTAAAATAAATAAAATAAAAATAGGGCTGAGGATGTAGGTCAGTGGTAAAAGGACTCTGGGTTTAAAACCCAGTACCCCCCCTCCAAAAAGTAAATCCTTATATTTGCAAAGAGAAGTCATTTATATTTACAGCACTCTTGTGGGAAGAGGTGGGCTAGCTGGGATGCTTGTGCTGACTCTTTAGTTGCAGTCAACATAATCTTCTTACTCAACAGCAAGTTTTCAACTGTTGACATTTTTCAGTTTCCAATTAATGCAATGTGTCTCTTTCTTTTAAAAATAAACCTGGTTTTCTCTCATCACCACTCATCCCATATTTGATGAATTTCTGTAGTAAGCAAAATCTAAATGAAGTAGGTGTAGAAGAAAAAGTAGCTAAAAAAAAAAGAATTAGTCACAAAATGTCATGAGTTGAAAGTTAGAGTTAATAAATTAAGTATTATTTGTAGTTGAAGAATAGCTTATAGCCCACACAATCCATTCCATGACATAAACCTGTCTAATTGTAGTCGTTTATGTTTACACAATTGGATCAAGGTGCAAGTGTTATAAAATTGGGGAATTAAAATGTCATTTATGGACAATTTTGAAAATAGTTTTAGTATATTTATTCTGATTACTAGGTTTCCATATCATTTCCATTCTCAATCCAGGAATTCTTATGATTTATACTAAGAATGATAATATGGAAGAAGTGAAGTGTTACTTGGGCTAAGAATCTGGAATGTGGGTTCTAGTGCTGACTATGCTACCAAGAATCTGTGGGCAATCACTTAAGGAGCTCATCTTAGATTTCTCATCCTGATAAATGAAAGATGGACCTGATATACTCTGAAGTAATGATTTGATTCATTATTTCCAAGAGTGAGACCAGAAATGCATGTATATATTTAATAATAAATTTTCCCCAAGTGCTTATGATATATAGTCAAATCCAGGACCACTGAACTAAACTTCTTTCCATTTCTCATATATGATGACTTATAATTCAATCTGTTGAGAAAGTAAATGCTTAGCAAATGTGGGACAGAAGTTACTAGTTAGGAGGAGGCCAAGGACTATAACAAAGCATCTCCAAATTCCAAAGCTTTATCAAAATACAGTACATTCCTTTATCATGTAATGTGCCTTACATGGGTGGGGCTGAGAAGATGACATACTCCATTTACTTACTTGCAGGCCTCTTATAACATTTGTCACCATCCCCACCATAATTCTTACCTAGGCACAATAAAAGGAAAAAGAGAGAAAGACTACTCAAGTGGAGTTTATTTTTTTAATAGGACAAGTTAGGAAGTGGCACATTTTATATTTACTAACATGCTCTTGAGAAAAAAAAGGCATATGGTCCAAACTAAATATGGAACACTGAAAAATGTAGTTTTTTCCCTATAATTGGGAGGATGATGAAATGATTCAATTAATATATAGTATTTTTCCTGCATTGGAAATGGACAAGTGTCACAAATCTTGTGTTTTATTCACCTATATTATAAATAAGACAAAAATTATACCTTTGAGGTAGCATTATTAAACATTTATGAAAAACTTCAGGTGGCATTTGAGATTAAGAGTTAACATACCTTGGATTTCAGTAGATACACTTATAAAGAATAGGGCCAAGATAGATAGTACATTTCATTAATTTTTAGTATGCGTTTTCACCTTCTGGTAGAAGAAATAATGGCTTCCCAAATATTTTTTACGTCCTTATCACCAAAACTTGTGAATATGATATTTTCTATGGCAAAAGGAAATTAAGTTTCTGGAGAGAACTAAGCTAATAGGAAAATTATCTTGGATTAGCTGGGTGGGTCTATTACAATTACTGGGACCTTTAAAAGTAGAGAGGAACCTGAAAGAGTTTGTCAGAGAGATTTGACTATGAAATAAGGAGAAGGAGAGATTCAAAAGTGAGAGGAACTCAACCCACCAAATGGACTTTGAAGAAGAAAGGTGGAATCAAGGCGTGCAAACAGCCTCTGGAAGCTGCACTGCCAGTAACTCTTAGCCAGCAAAGAAATGGAGAGTTCAGTCTTAGAAACAAAGTTTTCCCAATAACCTAAAGGAACAAGGAACTGAAATATCCCACAGAGCCTTCAGTAAGAAACAGAGCCCTACTGACACCTTGATTGTAATCTAGTGAGACCTGTATTGAATTTCTGACCTGTAGAACTATAAAACAATAGTTTTTTTTTGTTTTCTCAAGCTGTCTACATTGATTAATGTATACTATTATCAGCATTCTCTATCAACTAACTAGTATTAAGATACATGTGGTTTCACACCCCCCCCCAAAAAAAAAGAGTCCAAAAGCCCTAGAAATCTTTTCTATGGTAAATTATTGAAAACTTTATTTATGCCTGGCATGACAGTATATGCATCCTAAAAGAAAACTAAAAGAAATGAGGAGGTACTTCCAAAAGGGAAAATATATCCCATAGGGTCAAATCTCATTTATGGTAAAAAGGTTTTAGAAAATATAAGTGGGGCAGAAAATCTTGAAAAATTTTAGATTGTATTTTCTTAGTAAAGTCTCTTGTTCATTGAGTATACAGTCCGTGGAAGCATGTGTTACAAAGAGATGCTTATAATACTTGAATTAGGGCTAGATAAAGTTGAGAAAATAATAGAGGTGTTAGAAGTGATCACATATCAAGAGTAATTGAAATATGTATGCTCTAGAGGTAAGATGATGAAGTGCAATATTCAAGCTACCTTCAATTACCAAAAAAAAAAAAAAAAAAAAAAAAGTCACAATGAGAGAAATAATTTTCTTTTATTGGGGTGTTTGATTTTTTGGTACTTTAGAAGTAAAAGCTATAAAAATATGTATGAGAATAATATACTATTTTGAAATATTAGTAACATAGTTCCCTTTATTACCACCCTTCGAGTCTTCTGATTATGATGTGACCCTTCCTTCTACTAAAGCAGCACGTGGGGTATTTAATACTATGTTCCAGAAAAGGGTTGATAAAGGATAAAGGGAAAAATGGTGTGGACAGTGTTCAGCTTTGAGACTTCAAATAAGGTTTTGAAAATTATGAGCAGAAAAAAAAAATTTTAAGCCAAAGCTTCTGAACTTCAAAAGTTTAGGTTTTAGAATATTAAAATCTAAATCTCCAAGGAATTCACAATATAGAGGGTTTGAATGAGTCAGACAAAAGACATCACTTCTAAGATCATAAATAATTTTGAGGATTGGAGAAAAAAGTAAATTTTAAGATGAAATAAGGAAGAGAAATTCTAAGGTTAGGGCACAAATCAGGCAGGGAGAATCAGCACATGGGGACACCCCAGGGTTCAAGCAAATGAGGGCTATTCACTGCCACTTCAGGAGGGTCCAGTGGAACATATTCAGGAGCCAACATTTTTCTAGACTGTCTGTGACTGAACATCATAAGCCACTTATTTTAAGGACTTTTGGTAAATCACTTCTATTTTGGAAACATGCTCTGCCATCAAAAATCTCCTGTGTTTTTCCCATTGACCATCTAAGAAGGATATGCTTGTGTGAGAACCAACATTTTGAACTTGTATTATTTATATTTTATAAAGACACTTCCAACAGATAGAATAATCATGTAATAGAAACAAAGGCCTGTGGAGTGCCTTCTTATTAAAAATTTCTGAGTTGGAGTTAGACATGATGTAAAAGAGGCTGGGCAGCATGTCAAGGGGGGTCCTATTTGTGACTTATAATGTTTAGTGGCGCACTAGCCTTTTCAAGTCACTGAAAGGTGTCCTATTTAAAATAAGTGTACTCATTATATGTTTGAGAGATCCTTAGTTACTTCAGGATTTTGCAAACCCTTTGATATCCTAATATATTCTGTAAATCTTTGTCAGAGAAAATCGGTATACAGGATTTTTCAAACTTAATTAACCATGGAACTCTTTGATTTACTCTTTTATTTTTAGAAAAATCTTTTCATATCTTTAGAATTTTTTTTAAACAGTGGGAAATGATGGACCCAATGACCGCTAAGTTCCACTAAGCTCTAAAATTTCCTGAATTTGTTAGCACCCATTTTTCTTGTGATTAAGAAATCAAAAGTAAATCACACAGATCAGAGTTGCATAGATGAGTCAGAGAAAGACATTGGACCATGCAAGATTTTAATATGTCAAAGCTGGGCACTCAAAAGAAGGAAATCAAACTGTTTATTTGCTTAGGTTGGACAAAAATCAGTTAATAGCCGGGCACAGTGGTGCATGTCTGCAATCCCAGTGGCTCAGGAGGCTGAGACAGGAGGATGGCAGGTTCCAAGCTAGCCTCAGCAACTTTGCAAGACCCTGACTCAAAATTTAAAAAATAGGGCTGGGGATATAGCTCAGTTAATAGACTGCTTGCATTTCGTGCACAAGGCCGTGGGTTCAATCCGCAGGCACCACATTTAAATAAATAGAGAAATAAATAAATAAAGTGGGGATAAGGTTTTGTGGATAAGCACCTCTGGGTTCAGTTAACATATTATATGACATAGTAGTTGCACTAAAAATAAACTGTTATAAAAATAACTTCTTATCCATACCAAAAAGGAAAAGAGAGAGAGAGAGAGTAAAAGAGAAGAAGGAAGAGGAGGAGGAGGAGGAGAAAGAGAACATGAAAAGACCCAAGTGACAACAACCAAAACCAATACAAATCTGCTTTCAAAATCAGGGACCCGGAAGCTTTTCCCATGTTGTCCCTTCCCTGAGGCGTTGTTCTTATTTGATTGGTTGAAAGTCGGAATACACATGCATACACTGGCAAGTGCCAGTTTCTAGACAGGGAGGAGAGCAGACATAAAGAGGACTGCATAGCCTCAGTTATAAGAAATTTGCATGCAGGGCCCATCACTTCCACCTACATTTCTTTGGTGATGGGTTGGTCCATGTGACCAACCAGAAGCTAGCAGGCTGGAAACGGTTCTCTAATTGAACAGTTATGTGTCAACTACAATTTCATTACACTGTAATGAGAGGATGATTTTGGTATACAAATAGCAGTCTCCACCACACACATGTTGAAATATATTTGAAAGATTAAGAACACACATATACACACGCACAACTTTAAATATCTAGATGAAATTCATGGTGATCAATTTGATCTTTGATCATTACATTTTAATGTTATTGGTATTTATTCACTTTTAAAAATTAGATTTATTTTTAACTGATGTAAAAACATAAGAATTAAACATATCAAGGGATAGCATGAGATAGTTCAATTCATGTATACTTACTATAATATTTGAATAAGCTCAAGCATATATTTATCTCCTCAAATATTATTTCTTCATAGTAAAAGCATTTAAAATCTCTTTATTATAGCTTTTTGAAATATAGAGTACTTAATTATTATCTATAGTCACTCTATTATGAAACAGAACACCAGAACTTCTTGTTCTTGTCCAGCTATAATCTAGTACAACAGTGATCAACATTTCCCTATCCCTACCCCAACCCCACTCTCTCCAGTCTCTGTTAGTCAACTTCTATGAGATCTACATTTTTACATCCTAAATATGAGTAAGGTTATGTGGTACTTCTATTTGTGTGCCTGACTTATTCCACTTAATTTAATTATCTCTAGTTCCATCCATATTGTCTCAGGTAACAGGATTTCATTCTTTTTTTTTTTTTTCTTGGCTGAATAGTGTTCCATTGTATAACCATATCCCATTGTCTTTATCCATTCATCAGTTGATGGACCTTTTAAACATTTAAATAATGCAATTTTTTGACAAAAGAAAGCATTATTTATATAATCTTTAGTGATCTAATATATATTGGATGGTTCTTTATTCTTGTTCTAAATTTGTAATTTTTTTCTCTTATCTCAATCTCACAAAGTATTTGTGTAATGTATTTAAACTTTTTAAAATTTTGAAACCAAGCTTTGGATTAATTAATTGTTTGAACCCAATGACTACTCCATATATTATAATTATTTCTACTTTTCTATTTTGTTGGTCTTTCATTAACTTTAGGTTTTATGTTTATTATATATCAGCAATACTTTTTTTTTGCTGGTTTATATTATTTGTTTTGAGAAACCTAAATTGAGTATTGACTTCCTTTTTGGAATGAATTTAAGGTTTTATCTTACATTCTGAAAAATCTTTTTGAGTTTCTTAGATTTGACATGAATTTATCTTTGAAGTGCTTTTTTAGACATTCAATATTTGATTAATGCTTCAGCAAGGACCTCTCATGGTTCTATCTTTACTAGTTAATATTTTTTCACTTTTTAATATTTTAAAGGATTTGTTATTATTTTAACATTGTTATACTTATCAAATAGTAGAGTTATAAAATCTCTTCTTATGAAAATTTGTTAATTTTTAGTTCCATTATGAGATTGATTTCAGCAGTATATATTCAAAACATACAAACCCATTAAACTGAATTTGCTAATACTTTTATTGAATTTATCTATTTTGTTTTTCTTTTTGTTTATTTTTTATTTTTGGTTAGACCTTACAATTTTAAAAGCATGTTCTTAAACATACCAGTGTAATTGTATTTTTATGATTATTTCTGTATCTAGTAATTTCAGTGAGAAAACCAGAAACCACCTCAAGAAATTTCAAATATGAGACTGAATAAGTCTCACTGGACACAGACAGAACCATTGGAAAGACTGTGGAAAACAAAGATCAGGAAGTTCCCAGTACTTCTCAGCAGGTTCCTGATTCACAGAGATTGGGAAATTGCAAGAACTTCAGAAAACCCTGTGTGCTGACCATAACTGGCTGTAGAAGCAAAGCAGGTGGTTTTCAGAGAAATGAACAAAGGCCACTGGAAAATCTCATGTCTGTGAAACTGCCTGAGGAAAAGCAATATGACTCCAACCTCTGTTTCTTCCTTCAAACCGCTTCTGCTTCTTGGAAATAAATACTCACACTGCAGCCTCTGTAACTCAACCCTAATTACAGGAGAAAGGGAAGGCTGCTGAGTTACCAACATGTAACCTGTCACTTTCTGCCTGCATTTCTATTAACTTTAAAAGTTATATTTTTAGTTGCTCTGTGGCCTTATGCATGGAGATCTAAATATGTTTCATATTCCTCAGAAATATGGCTGTGTTTTATTGCATAATTTCTTCTTTGGAATACTTCTCCATATACATAATCTCAACCAATGTTAGCATTTTCCATTCCAGCTTCTTCTCTTTTATCTCACCCTTCTCTCCTTTCTTTCCTTCCTCTTTTTGCATTAGCCTAGTATCTCTTTGAGAATATTGGGAATAAGGAGCTAGGACTAGGAATTAGGAAAGAGGAAAAGCAAACTTTGATGAGTGAGAAATTTACAAAATAGATGTAAAGATAGAGAAGAGTTTAGATAGAACTTTCTCCCACATTCCCATGAAAAATAAAATGTTAATATTGCCCAAATATTAAATGAACAAGAGTTCTTAATTGGATTTTATCACTTTTTTGGATGCATGTCCTTTTCCTGTTCCAGGACCTAATCCAGAACACCCCTCTTCATTCAGTCAGTAAATAGACTTATTCTTCTCTCATCTGTGACAGTTTCTCAGTCTTTTCCTGTCTTCTATAACCTTGATACAAGGAGTGCTGTTCATGGATTTTGTAGAATGTCCTTCAATTTGGTTTTGTCTGATTTTTCGAAAGATATTTATTTATTTGTTTGTTTGTTTTTTAATTGTAGTTGGACATAATACCTTTATTTTATTGGCACATGCTAGGCGAGCGTTCTACCACTGAGCCACAACCTCAGCCTCTGATATTTTTTTCATGGTTAAACTGGACTCATTTATTTTTAGGAGAGAAAGCACAGGGCTGAAGTGCTCTTCTCATCATGTCATATCAGAAGGCTCACAAGATCCACATGATTTACCACTGAAGATGTTAATTTTGATCACTTGGTTAAGGCAATGTCTGCCTGGTGAGGTTGCTATTTTTCCTTTTGCATGTCTTATTCCTCCAAAGTACATCACTAAATATCGTTCACTCTGTAGGAGAAGGAAATTAAGCTTCTCTTTCAGAAGAAAAGAATATTTACAGGGGACAGTATTGTCACAATAGTAAATAAATGGTTTGGAGAGATATGCAGGGTCATAGCCAATATTCTGTTCTCTTTAAAGTTTTACCCAATAACTTTTAACACTTTTAATCTTTCCTGGGGCAGTTACAGTTGGTTTTCTAATCATGACTGTTTTCCTCATTGTTGCTGCATTTATCATTTTGAAATCTTAAGAAGGGAATATTTGTTCCTTCTTCACTATTTACTTGAACAATCATTTATGATGCACCCATGCATATTTATTCTATTTAATGAGTTTTAGTCTAATACTAGCTATACTTACTTTGTTGTTTACATCATTCCAGCTTTGGTCACTGGTAACTCACTGGCTCTCACACTTCTGACATGCCCTTCTGTCTGTTTTCATTCAGGAGTTACTTTCTGGTACTACATGACTGTATAGGTTTTTTTTTTATATTCTCCTAGTCTCCAGCCTGGAGTAATTTGTTTCTCCGTGTGACTCTGGGTGGTGGGAACACCTGTTACTAAGAGAGTGTTCCTTTTTCTAAGACATATCAGTGAACACAGAAATAGAAAAAAAATAAATGCTTATGTGCTTCAACTATTTCCCTATCTATTTACTAATTAAAATAAACATGGAGACACACTATATCTCTAATTTTGATCCAACTTCAACACATGAAATTGGAGGTTTTTAATTTAACCTGTAACAAGAAATAAACTTGAAAGCATCAAGATCTTTTTAATTTGGGAGTGACAATGGCATATAAAGAGGAGAAAATTCTTATTTAAAAATAATCACAAAAATATAAAACATAGTGGCTATATTTAACACTATTCAACTATATCCTTAAAATGGAAAATAAAAAAGAATAAAAATGTTCTTGACAAAAGTAATAAATAGGTATCTGACCTCACAAAGAAAGTGATAAGACCTCATCAAGGCATGAAATTATTTGAACTAATAGAAAACGTATACTTTAGTCATAAATGAATGAATTTTAATTTATCTGAAATTATTATTTAAATGAATGTAATTGTAGTGGTTGAATTGTGTCTACCAAAAACACATCCAAGTCCTAATTACTGGTACCTATAAATGTGACCTTATTTCCATAAAAAATCTGTACAGGTGAAATTAAATTAAGGATCTCAATATGTGGTTATTCTGGATTTTGAGTGTCCTAAATCCCATGATTTATGTTCTTCTAAGAATAAAGAGAGAGAAGTTTGATTAACACAGTCAAAGGTGAAGACACAGAAAACTTTGGTTTGCTGCGTCTACAAACACAGCCAAAGACTGCTGGAACTACGAAAATCAATGGGAGAAGCACACAGTAGATTCTCTCTCAGAATCTCCAAAAGGAAACAACCAGGATATTTTAGTCAGCTTTTTTTTTTTTTTTTTTTTTTTTTTTTTTTTTTTTTGCTGCTGTGACTAAAAGACTTGACAAGAATAATTTTTAAAAAAGAGTGTATTTTTGGGCTCACAATTTCAGAGGTCTCAGTCCATAGACAGCCAGTTCCAGTCCTAGGGGTTCCAGGTGAGGCTGAACATCATGGAGGAAGAGTGTGGTGGAGGGAAGCAGCTCAAGACATCACACCAGGAAGCAGAGAGAGAACTCTCCTTAACAAGGACAAAATATATATCCCAAAGACACAGCCCCTGGACATACCTCCTCCAGCCACAACCTACCTTCCTGTAGTTACCATGCAGTTAATCCCTAACAGGAGATTAGCATACTGATTAGGTTAAGACTCTCATAACCCAATCATTTCACCTCTGAATGCTTTACTAGCATTGTGTCACAAATAAGCTTTCAGGGGACATCTACCATCTAAACACCAACACCTACCAATAAATTGATTTTGGCATTTGGCATCCAGAACTATAAGAGAAAAAAAAAATACTATTGTTTTAAGCCAGCAGGTTTTTGGTAATTTGTTATGGCAGTTCTGGGAAATAAATACAATTATTAAAATCTACTCATAATTGAGAGAACTGAATAAGATGGTAGGTGGTATTAAATCTTCCCTAACAATAAAATTAATTTCCAAGAACAAGTTGGGTTGTATATTAAAGCACAAATCTTAACAAACCTTAGAAGAAATTATAAAACTCTTGTCATTAAATCAATATAAAAATAATTATCATTATGACAGGCATTTTTCAGAGTACATCAATTTGAAACAGATCCAAACTTATGAAAAATTAATATATGGCCAACTCCTAATTGGGTTCAGAGAGGAAAAATAAATTAATTTAGAAATAATACTGGCACAATAGACTGTCATCTGGTGAAAACAAAATTAAGAACCCTTAAAAAGCCTGTTGTCAAAAATTAAATCCAGATATAATAAAGATTAAAATACCTTTAAAATTTTTTAAATAAAGAGTTCTTATAATTCATTCAAAGGAATGACCTCTGAGAAACAAGACAATAATTTCAGCAGCAAGGAAAATATTGTCATGTATGAGAATGTGAAAATTTAAAACAAACAAAAACTTTTGTATAGAAGGAGACACTTGAAACAAAGTCAATAAATGAATATTTAAGATGATAATATTTGTATAGCTCATGGTTGATAAAATGTTAATATTTATAATATATATAATACAACAGATATACAAGGAACTCTTCAAAATACTGAAAGACAAAATAGTTTACCAGAGAAATGGACAATGCATGGAAAAAGATGTTTACAAAGCAATAATTATTACTGACATCAAATACTCATCAGAAATCCATCTAAAATTATTTATTATTTAAAAAAGAATAAATTAAGCATGTAACTTTTACTCAGAAATAATATTTTTTGAATCTCTTATAGATGTAAAATCTCATAGACCTGAGATTATTTTAACATTTTTATAGCAATATAATGTTAGAAAAAAGTTATGTCCATTAACACAAGGAAAGTGATTTAAAAATTTATGACATTTATTATACATACTCATACACAATAGTTTTAAAAAATACACTGGAATTATGACTAAGGACTTAACTTTCCATAACATATTATCAACATCATTTTAGAAATTATAGGGACATGTCATTATCTGAGTGAGAAGAATACATAGAAGTGGTTTTAGGAGCAGTCACCTGAGATAGGAGTTTGATTGATTATTGCTAAAAAAGAGTAGATTAGGAGAGAGGTAAGCAAACACGAAAACAAGAAAATAGACATTTCAATAAAAGCAAATATAGAGTCTCTTTATTTAATATTTATATGTTTTCAAAGGAAAATTAAAAGAATTTATAAGCCTATAAAGTTGTCCATAAAATGTTAAATTTAAAAAAAAGGCAAATTGAAGATACATGCACATAGCCCTATTTAATTTTGTTTGAGTCATACAAGCAAACACTCGGTACATATGTGTATATGCTTGTATGTGTACATATCAACAGAAAGAAAATCATGGAAAAAATAGGACATGAGAGGGAGTTAGTAGGAAGTAATTTCTTTTATCTTCATACATTTTGCATTGCTTGTTATACATCTATTACAATTAGAATAAAATGAGAAAAATATCAAAAAAAGAACCACTTTGCATAAAAATGTCCTATTGAATAAAATTTCAAAAAAGCAACTGAGAAAATGCAAAGAAATATTTGCTGCAAAGAAGACAAAATTTAAAAATTCTTAATTTTTGGAAAGTCAAGTGAATTCAATAACAAAATCAGTCAGCAATAACTAAATAATGAAAAAAAAAACATAGTCAATTCTGAAAAGAAGAAATGCTTAAATAAATTTTCAAATTTACTATAGAGTAATAATTAAAAATTGTTTCCTATCTTTAAAATTAACAAATATTGATGAGAGTATAGCAAAAAAAAAAAAAAAAACACAAAAAAAAACAATAAAATGTTATGTTGATGGGAATATAAATTAGCATTTTTTTGCAAGATAATACACTTTAAATAATATAAAATATTGACATTAAGATCAAATTATTCTCATTCTAGAAATATACCTTTAAAAAAGAATCAGAATACAATTAAATTATTAATTAAATTTGTTGAAGAATCATATTTTAACTTCTAACAATATCAATATATAATACCAATAAGTAAGAAAAGATAAAAAATAATGCGATGATAAAAGCTATACTTTACTATTTTTAGAGGCATGAAAATTTAAGGCACTCTACATTTTTTGTGTACTATTTTGATTTTAATAAAATAATTAATTTCTACAGTAAAAATAATAAAAATTGAATTTCAAATATTGAATATTCTGTTTGATGACATCTGTATTTTTTATATATTTCATCATGAGCACATAATGAGTTTATAATTCAAATATAAAACTATTTGCAACAGTAAAAATAACTATATATAGTATATGCATATAAATGCATATATATTTACTTATGTTAGTGTCAATTTTGCAATAACCCTAGCCAACTGTTGTAATTATTGTTGCTTTCTAATTTCAGTACTTTGGTATCTATTTAATGCAGCTACATCTAGATCTCCTGGGTCAAACTGCATGTTCTTTTCTGTCTCCAACCTTATTTTGTGCTTTTTTAAATTAAGGAATTGACCCCTTGTATTTGTATTTCTTGTATAGCAACTGAAATTTTTATTCTGATATATTTATGTTCTTATGGTTATATAGTAATCATAGCTCATGAGATTAGGAACAGACTTGCCCTTGAAAGGTGGAGATACTTAAAATCTGCAATATCAGTCATTCATAAAAAGATAAGTTTTGTTTCTGTTTTAGCAAGTTATTGCTGTTGTCATGAAGAAACTGATTTATTCTTTTACATAGTGATACATGGACATTAGTTGTCATAAACAATAATAGAGGATTGATCAATCTCAAAGCAACTTTTTATGGCTTAAGAAATTAATGAACTTTAAATCAAGAGCCACCTTGTAAAGACAAAAGTAATGTGCCTTTAAATGAGTGAATTGTATTGTATGTGAATTATATCACAGTAATCCCACTTGAAAACAAAATTTGTACCTTTTTAGTCAAGGCAAATAAATATTACCTGCCATTGAAAATGAAGAAGGTTAAATAGAAAACATAAAAACATGATGCCAAAAGTTAGATTATAATATAGAACTTAGTAAATAAGATAATTAAAGCCACTGTTTCTCAGATTAAATTAGAATCGCATTAATGTGTGTACTATAAAAAATATATGCAAAACAAAGACAAATGTTGAAAACTCAAAATGACATACCAGGCCAATACTGGGGGGAGGGTATGTGTTAGAAATCTTACATTCTGTCAAAATAAAATTGAGAACCCAAAATTTCATAAGGGGCAAAGACTGATGTAATATACTGGTAAAAAAGAAATACAACACTGTAAATATAATCTCAGAATACAGCTTCAAAATATATTGAACAACCGATAGCACTACCAAAAAATTTATAGATCAACATTTTTAGTGGAAAACCTCAATATATCTTTCTCAGTTGTTGGTAGAACAAGAAGAATGAAAGTAAGAAACATAGAGATTTCTTGTTCAACTCCTACCTGAAAGGAGTGTGAGAGCTTTGACTCCCATATTTACAAGAAAAAGCTGAACAAATAAAAAAAAAATCAGTGACTTCTTGGATTCATCAAGGAATGGCGTTTGGGGGACCAGTTCCACCACAAAATCTAGAGACAGGTAGATGAGTCCAGAATCACAGCTGAGATCAGTTTACCTAGAGCAGAAGCCACGGGAGCCCTAAACTTGAAGGTAAACATAAATGGCAACTTCAGAAAAATAAAACAAAAAAAACCCAGCAACATGGATGAATCACTGGAGGCTAAGTGTAGATCAGTGTGGAAAATAAGAAACTCCCCGGAGCTTCAATCTTGGAGGAGTCTGAACGTTTCCAGAAGTTTTACATCTAGAATCTCCATCATTTTCTCACATTGAAATGTCAAGAGAGATCCCCTCTGGCCCTAACATAGAGAGCAAATTTCATTTCAAAGTAATGTTCTTCAGGGAAAAGACTTTAGCAGACTCATCCTACATGAATATTCCTAACACTAAAGGTCCCTCTAGCCTATTTTACCTAAGAAGAGGGAAGCTAGACTACTAAAAACCATTGTGAAAATCAAAGTCCAATGCAGGTTCACTAGAAGACAGATTTGATCATAAGATTAGAGGCTGCCCCTTTCCCCAACTTCACCTCCACACTGAAGGGCTCCAGTACACCAGTGGCACACTGGCGCTGAAAGAGCTGCAAGATGCAGGCTGTCTCTGGAACGCACACTTGAGAAAAGACGCAAGCCAAGAGAGGAAGCACAAACAAGAACACTAGAGGTATTTGAATCCTCTGGTGCCTATAGCAACAGCAAATATTAAGTCCTGTAAAAGTCATAGCCAGATTGAGAGATGCACAGGAAAGGGTTATTTATCTCAGTTCCTATTAGCTGATACAGTATGATTGACTTTCAATATAAAATTACAAGGGTTGGCAAAATTTAAGGGAAAAGATCTTAACAGATACAGCAAACATTAGAGCCAGACTCAGAATTATCATTCAGGAAACTATGGTTAATATGTTAGGGGATCTGTATTAGTTTAGTCAGATGTTTTTTTTCCCCAGACAAACAAAACCAATAGGGCGTGGTGTATGTGTGTGTTCATTCATCAGTATGTGTCATTTAACCAGTTGCAAGATGTGATTCTGCTTCTGCATTTGATTTTTAGCAATTGTAGTCCTGTGGCTACAGGTGATCAGTTCTCCTGAACAGCACACATAAAAAAATTTTCCAACTTATTTGGGGCGGGGGGTGGGGGGCGGATTTTGAATGCCTGAGTTCAGTCTTTTTTTTTTTTTAAGCCAGGTTTTCCAACTATATTAGGAACAAGTAACCAATCTTATTAATTCATTGGTTTTCCAAAAATGTTCGAAAGGCTAAAGACTGATCTTAATCAGAGGACGAATTTTATCTTTCCCTGACTTCTTCTGTACTAAGCCCTCTGTGAATTGGATAACACCCATCCACATTGGAAGGGAGTCTGGTTTACTCAGTTCACAGACTGAAATGCTCTTTTCCAGAATCACCCTCACAGGCATGCCAAGAAATAATGTTTAGCATAATATCTGGGCATGGCCTTGCCCTATCAAGTTGACACATATAATATCACAAAACACACACACACACACACACACACACACACACACATACATCCTCCAATTATAAAGGAGTTCAACTGTAAAATTAGAGGAAATGTATCCAAACAATTAGAATTAAGCAACATACTTCTAGATAACACTTGGACCAATACTTCACAAAATAATTTTTAAATTTATAAATAAATGATAATGAAAATATGTTATTCCAATTTGTGGGATGCAACAAAAGCTGATGTTGTAGAGGAATATAGAGAATTAAAAAAAAATTTAAAGTCCATAATCTAAACTTGCATCTTAGGAATTAGAGAAAGAAGAACTATTTAAATCTCAAGAGAGTAGAAGAAAAGAATAGAAATCACAGCAGAAATTGATAAAATTGCAAAAAGGAAAATCAATAAAAACAAAAGGTAGAACTGTGTCTCAGAGTTGTGACCCTTGTTTCTCTGAAGAAACAATATCACTGAAAAAGTCAACAAACAAGAAAAAAGAGTAAAGATATGAATTACCAATAGTGTAAATGAAGGAAGGATAAACAGGACTGAGTGTTTATCATTAAACATTAAAAGATAATAAAGAATACCTTTAACAATGTTAAGTTCCCAAATCTGATAATTTAGATGAAATAGACAAATTTCTTGTAAGATGAAAATAGATAAAATTTACATAAGGAGAAATAGAATACAATTAAACCAGCATCTCTGACAGAAATTTAATCAATAATTAATACTCTTCCCAATATAAATGACCTAAGATTGTTCACTGCTCAATTCTACATAACATTCAAGGGAGATATGATAAGATATGATACCGGTTATCCTTTCTAGGAAAGAGCAGCAAAGGCCACCCTTTCTAAATCATTCTGTGAGGTCAGCATTACCCTGAGACAAGCCTGATAAAGATATTACAAGAAAGGAAAACCACAAAATATAAAACCATTCATGACCATTGATGCAAAACTCCTTAACAAAATATTAGTAAGTTAAGTGCAGCAATGTACAGAAAGAATTATACACCACAGGAAAATGGGCTTTATTCCAGGTATGCAAGGCTAGTTCAACACTAGGAAATCAATATAATCCATTGCATCAACTGACCAAAGAAAAATACATTATGATCAAATCAAAAGATGCAAAATGTATGAGGCACTGGGTTCCATCCTCATCACCACAAAAGTAAATAAAGAAAAGAAAGAAAAACAGCAAAAAATAGAACTGACAGCATCCACTGCTCATCCATGATAAAAATTTTTATCAAACTATGAAGAGGGGAGAAATTTGTTCAAAGTGATAAAGAACAGCTACAAAAACCTACAGCTAACATTAAACTTAATGATGAGAAACTGAATGTTTTTCCCCTAAGGCTGGGAACAAAGATGTTCTCTCTCACCACATTGTAATGGAATTGTAAATAGTGGACAAATAAAAAATAGAAAATAAAATGTATACCTACTGGAAATAAGGAAATAAAATTGCCTGTATTACAAATGTCATAATTGTCTATGTAGAAAATCCCAAAGAATCAACCAAAATATAGCTTGAAAGTAAATACATGGCAAATCACAGATTGAGATACATATGGAAAAGTTAATTGCTTTTTCATATATTTGCATTGAAAATTATGATTTTAAATGTTAAAAAGATCATTAAGAAATTAAGCCAGGCAGAAATCCAACTACACATGCACACACACACACACACACACACATACACATACACACACAAACACAAACATATTTTTTATGTGAAATGTTATAAAACTTTAGTGAAAAATTTTTTTAAAAAACCTAAATAAATGGAATGGTAATGTTTTCATGCATTCAAAAATAGATATTTCTTATATATTACACTATCAAATTCATCCATATAGATTAAATACAATCCTAATAAGAATGTCATCTGTTTTTTAGATTTTAACAAATCGATTCTAAAACTGATGTAGAAAGACAAAAGATCTAGAATAGCCATTATAACACTGAAAATTGAAAAGAAAAATTTGATAGGACAGACACTATAGAATTTCAAAGTTTACTATAAACTACATTAATCAAAAGAGGACTTTATTGGTAAAGAATATATATATATATATATATATATATATATATATATATATATATATATATATATATATATATATATATCTATCCATGGGGTGCAGTCTTCTACCAATATATATATTCTTCACCAATATATATGACTGAACAGAGGTCCATGCAAATATCATACACTGTTCTTTGACATAGGGACAAAGGAATTCAATGTAAAATGGATAGCCTTTTCTATGAATGGTGCTAGAACTGAAATAAATAAATATATATATATATATATATATATATATATATATATAACAATTATATTATTTAAAGATGCGAGATTTGTATGTGCATTCTTGTTTTTATATATATATATATATATATATATGAATATATATATATAAGAATATATATATATATATATGAATATATATATATAAGAATATATATATATATATATATATGAATATATATATATAAGAATATATATATATATATATATATGAATATATATATATAAGAATATATATATATATATATATATATATATATATATATATATATATAAACAAGAATGCACATACAAATCTCGCATCTTTAAATAAAGCTAAAATGAATCATAGACCTAAATGTGTAATGCAACAGCATACAAATTCTAAAAGAAAACTTTTTTTGACCTTGAATGTAGTGATGAGTTATTAAGTATAAGATCATATATATGATCCATGAAAGCAAAACGTGGCAAGTTGGACTTATTAATAAATAAAAAACATGTGCTTTGTGAAAGATACTATTGAGTAAATGGAAAGTCAAGGCACAGACAGGTAAAAATATTTGTAGAACATATTGGATAAAAGATTTGTATCAAGAATGTGCAAACAAACTGGAGGGTTTCAAGATGGCATACTGCAGGAAGTCACTTTCCTGGCTGTTCTGAGGCATAAAACCAAGAAATCAGAGAGGCAGCTTCTCAGCAAGGTATGTGAACAGAAAAAGAGGGATCTTACACCCATAAATCAATTGCATTCAAAACAAACATGAAGACCAATGGTACAGAAGAGAAGACACAAAGACAAATCCACATAAATACAGTTATCTCATTCTTTAGACAAAGGTTCTAATCTACATCATGAATTCCTCAACAACACTCCTAAAGTACAAAAAGTAAAATCAGAGATCAATAAATATGATGTAATCAAACTAAAATCTTCTTAGCAGCAAATGAAACAATGAAGAATGTGAAGACAGACTACAGAATGGGAGAAAATCTTTGCCATCCTCTCCTCAGGTAGAGCACTAATCTCCAAGATACATAAAGAACTCAAAAAAAAAAGAAAGAAAAAACAACAACAAAACAAACAAACAAACAATAAACAAACAATAAATGGGCAAAGGAACTGGATTGACACTTCACAGAAGAAATATGTTTAGTCAACAAATATATGAAAAAGTTGGTGTAACCATTCTGGAAGGCAGTATGCAGATTCCTCAGAAAAATTGGAATGAAACTACCATTCGACCCAGTTATTCCACTCCTTGGCCCAAAGGACTTAAAAGCAGCATACTGTAGTGACACAGAAACATCAATGTTTATTGCAACTGAATTCAAAATAACTAAGCTATGGAACCTACCTAGGTACCCTTCAACAGATGAATGGATAAAGAAAATGTGGTACATATGCACAATGGACTATTACTCAGCCATTAAGAAAAATGAAATTGTGGCACTTACCAGTAGATGGATGGATCTGGTGATTATCATGCTAATTTAAATAAGCCAATGTCTCAAAACCAAAGGCTGAATGTTCTCTCTGACATGGGGATGCTGATTCACAATAGGCAGGAGGTAGGGAAGTGTGGAGTTTCACCATATTGGATAGAGGGTAGTGGGAGAAGGGAGTGGGCAATGGGAATGGGAAAGACATAGAATGAATCGAACATAACTTGCCTATGTTCATATATGAATACACAACAGTGTAACTCCACATCATGTACAACCACAATAATGGGAAGTTAAGGTATACTCCATGTATGTATGATATGCCAAAATACTTTCTACTGTCCTGTATAACCTTAAAGAACAAATGAAAAAAAAAAAAAGACAAAAAAGCAAACAACCTAATTAAAATCTGGGCACAATGTTTGAAAAAAATAACTCACACAAGAAAGGTAAAACTGACAAATAAGCATCTGAGAAGAATCTCAATATCATGTCTCATTAGGAATTTACAAATTAAAACAATAATAAAATAGAACTATGAAACTATTATATTGATTAAAATTCAAAAAAAAATGTAAAAATACAAATTGCTGGCATGGATGATAACAGGAGCTATCATTCACTGCTGTTGGCAATGCAAATGATACAAACATCATGATAAAACAACATGACCAATTCTTACAAAGCAAAGCAAAATCTTTTCATATACTCCAATGATTATGCCCTTCGTATTTACATAACTGATTTGAAAATGTGTTCCCATATAAAAATCTGCATACTGTGTGTACAGCAACGTTAGTCATGTCCACCAAAACCTGGAAGCATCCAAAATGTCAATTACCTATTAAATTCAATAGGTAAATTAATTAACTATGATGTAACCATAGAATACAATAATATGGACTGACAAAAGGAAAGGTGAGTTATTATATTATAGATGAAGTTTTAAAATACATTGCTAAGTGAAAGGCATGCATCTTTAAGGATTAAAAATCGTATGAGTTAAGTTATGTGACTTTCTACAAAACACCATATTAAGAGAGTTAAATGTTGCATTGTTGTTAGGTGTTTATGGAATGGTTACAAGGAGTTATTGGATGAAACACAAATAATTTTTTAAAGCAGTGATGCTAATCCATGTGATAGTCTAATGGTGACACTATGAATTTGTCACACCCATAGAACTTTGCAAAACAAAATATGCACCTTTATGAATATGAGTTGAAAACTAATTGTTTTCAGATCTCAGAATGGAATGAAGAATATACCCAACAATTTAACTCAATTTAATATACCCCAAAATTTTACAATTTATAATGCAAAATGGCACAAACAAAAAGAAGCCTTTTAGTTTGATTACATCAATGCATGGAATAACATCATTGGGAATGGTAGTGGGTGATGGAGGAATGTACTGATGTAGTAACTATGGAAATGAGTGGACTCTGCAACACCAAAGGTAAAACAAGTGCACAGAAAGGTTTTAATCTAGCTGAAGAAGCAGTTTCCCACAAAGTTACAGACAAAAAAAAAATGATACTATTATATATACATCTATAATTGAACCACTAAAGAAGTGGATGGCAAATGATAAAAGTCAGGTTTATCGACTATTGGAGTGGCAGATTACAGATAGAACAGTGGAGAAGGCTGGAATGATTCCTTTGGAAATGAATTAGAGTCATAGAAATCAGTATGAACTGTTTAATATGGACACAGATGCCCACACATAGACATAGACTATGTTTATATATGAGTTGATGCACATATTTTTTTCTTCTTCCTCTTGTAGGTGAAAGGCTCTGGAAGCAGCTACACTCCAATTGCAATGGACACACCAGGCATTTGTGTCTTGATTTCTAATTTATTCTACAATAAATGTGAATCAATTTTTGTGTGTGTGTGTGAAATGGCTGATTCTAGGACTCAGAGAATATGTAATACCGGAATCTATGGAAATGCACAAAATACATACATGTACATGCACACACAAATGCACACCTCCTTACAGACGCCAACTAAAAAAATCCCAAAATTTTCAAAGCTAAAGCAATATGAATAATAAAAAAACATGAAATGGTATCTATATGAACAAATTTTGAAGAACATAGATCATACTAAAACACAGTTAAAATATGTATGTAAACTAGGAAAAGAATATAAACTGTATAACTCATTCTGAGATTCATGTAATATAGATTACAAACATAGAGAAAATAAAACTTTAAAATATTGATAGCTGATTTCACTTTGAAAATGGATACAAAATTGTTGTATAAAATATCTACTGAATTAAAAGTATATTTTAAAAAGTCATTATGTAAAGGTTTTTACTCAGTTATGCAAGAACATGAGGATAGACCAGAAAACCCATTATCATAATTCACCATATTAAAAAGTTTAATTTTCACATTTGATGAAGACAAATACATGACACTGTTGTATACCTAAAGGTTTTGTTAATAACTTTTAGTAAAGAAGAAGGAAAGAAGAATGACTTCATTTCCATAAGGCCACATTCCAAAATTTATAGCAATCAATATGATTAGAGAAAATCTTGGTGCATTTCTTTTAAGAGGGGAAAAGTGTACGTGTTCTGGACATTCACAAATGTTCAACATAATTCTGCTGGTTCTAACATGCTCATCTCAAATGGAAAGCTTGATCCTGAAACATAGAGTGACATACATAATAATCAAGTAAAGACAAATAAAAAGTGTATATTTTGTAAGGGAAGAGAAAGTACAGAAAAATTTAGAACAATAAGAGTAATCATAAAAAATGGGAAAGTATAGAAAAAATAGGACAATAAGAGTAATCATCCAAAATGACAAAAATCAACAATAAGAGTAGTCATGAAAAATCAGATCAACTTACAGAATTCTACTGCAACAAGGTAACACAACTTCAGAAAAGCCAACAAAAGATCTAACTTTAAAAAATATTCTCATATACCCAATTTTAATGTATTGATTAAAGACATAGATGATGATCTAGATAATTTATATATTCTTAAATTAGAAGAAAAATTTTAGGAAAATTTGAATATTTATCAAATTAATCTAAGAATATAAATGTTAACAAATTAAAATACTTATGCAACTTTATTTGCAGAACATGGAAAATATAAAATAAACATTAAAGAGATGGATTTTTAATCAACAAAAT
Source organism: Marmota flaviventris (assembly GCF_047511675.1). Taxonomy (NCBI): domain Eukaryota; kingdom Metazoa; phylum Chordata; class Mammalia; order Rodentia; family Sciuridae; genus Marmota; species Marmota flaviventris. Next base: position 108,054,330 of record NC_092500.1, read on the forward strand.
CATCCCTGAAAAAGAATAATAAGGGAGGGTACGTAAACTACCATAAAATATTACAATTTATTAAAATGCCTTAGGAATGAAAACATTATAATAATGAAGGATGAAGGGACAATATGATCAAGCTAAGAAAATGAAAATGTCAAAAACAAAGATAATATTATTTATTACATAATATTTTGTATTTTGACAAATGGTTTCCTCCATTCACTATGGAGGGATGGATAGTATAGTAGATATTTTTCAAAACCTGACTCTCCACTTAACACCACGTAAACACTAGAAACGATAAGGACATAATATAAAAAATAAAATATATACAAATAATAGAAACTTTTAATTAAATTAGGTTGTTGTTCTTGTTGTCATTGCTTTTTAAGAAAAAAAATGTAGAAGAACATTTTTCCTGGATAGTCAAATAGATAATTTTTAAGTGAGACCCCAAAAACACAAACTATAGAAAGGGAGGGAGAAAGGAAGGGGGAGAGAGGGAGAGTAAGGAAAGGAGAGATAAAGACCAGAGACAGAGAGAAACAGAGAAATAAAGGGACATAGAAAGGAGGGGAAATAGAGAAAAAGAAGGAAGCAGGGAGAGGTAAAATATGTGGAGAGACAGAAGCATGAAGATTTTTTTAATATCAAAAAGAAAGGATGTCTGTTCAGTTAAATTAATGGACAGATGATGGCGCTTCTTGTAGAGAAAATTGCCAGAAATGAAATTCTGTAAATCAGAGGCAAAAAAAGGAACAACAATAAAATGGGAAAACATATGAAATATATTTGAAGAAGCCATTTTAGAAAAAGAAAATTAAATGGTTACCTTGTAAGCAAAGTATTCAAACATTAACAATAAGAAAATGTAAATTAAACCAACATTGAAATATCATTTTATATTAGAGAGCTCAATGTTCCCTGAAGCTGCAGTGACGTGTGACTACTGAACTGTCCTAAGGTACCAGGGGAGATGTAGACCTATGCATGCATCAGACATTATGGTTTGGATCTGGAATGTCCTGCAAAGGCTCATGCACTCAAAGATTTGGTCCCCAATACAGTAATGTTAAGAGGTGAGGCTTTTAGGAAATGATTGAATCATGAGGGCTCTGACCTCATCAGTGGCTTAATCCATTGACTAGATTAATAAGTTGAATGGGATAATTGGGAGATCAGACATAGTTGGAGGAAGTGGGTAACTTAAAGTATGTCTCGGGAGGATTTATCTTGTCTCTGGTCCCTTTCTCCCTTCCTCTCTGCTTCCTGGCTGTCTTGAATTGAAATTTCCTCTGCCATCCCCTTCCAATATGATGTTCTGCCTCATTGCAGGTCCAGAGAGCTGGAGCCTGCGACTATGGATTGAATTCTCTGAAACCATCAGCCAAAATAAACTTTTCCTCATTAGTTGTTTTTGGTCACAGTGACCAAAAACTAACAGAGTGAGCAAGCACTTTAGAATTAAATATAAACAGAAATCCAGCCAATCTACTTTTAAATATAAATCTTACAAAACTTCTCTCATCAATATAGGCCCCGACAAATTTGAGAATATTTATCAAGGAGTTACTAGTGGTAGTAAGCATTTTGGAGGAAATCTATCATCAAACGGATATGTGAGATGCAATGAGAGTACTATGCACCAATTAGAAGCAATAGAATACTTGAACATATGGGTTCATGAATGAATCTTAAAAATCAAATGTTTAGTGATAAAAAGAAACATAATATCATAACAACAAAATTTCTAGGTACACAAAATAACAATTCACAGTTTGCAACAATGCATGTTTACTCACTCTGAAGAATCTTTCAAAATGGAGTCTGAAGTGAATTCTAAATACAATTTTTTTTTTAAATTGGAAGTTGCAGTCCCAGAAAAATAGAAGCAAGTCAGAGAAAGATGGGATGCTAGAAGAGAGTGGTGCATTTCTCGCCTGACCACTGCTTTATGGTGAACTAAAAGAAGGCACAGCTTGTGCTCTGTGTGCCTTGTTCATGTGCTTGGCCATGTGAGACATTTCTGAACAGACTCAATGAAAAACATATATAAATACTTTGAAAGAATTAACAGGAAATTGAAATAGAGCTCAAATTTATTTGGAGGTCCCTCATATTTTCTGTTTCCTTTGGTCAAAGTTTTCTGCTTATCTTTAAAGTTAAGGAAGGGAACTTGTTGCTTGTTGAAGGCAGAGTCCATGTTTTGCGGTGTGTGTGGCATATTGTGGAGTGGCAGGAGCCCCAGGTGGAAGATGCATATGAATGTTCACAGAATACGCGAGCTGCAAAAATGACTGAAGTAGAACAAAGTTCTAGAAAGAAGAAACTATGAGAGAATGTATAGTTGACACACAGAAGAAAAGAGGTACATAAGAAACATGTTAAAATGACTTTTGGGGAGGCAAGAAGGTGTGGGGAATGTGGACAGTGGGGTGTGAATAAAAGGAGATTGTGCTTTCTGGAAACTAGGGTGATGATGAGTGGGATTATAACGTTACCTGTAAAATCAAAAGGAAGGAGAAACATAGAAAATGCAATAGATTGTGTTGTCATCATCAGCAAAAAGTTGGGGTCTACATTATTGAACAAGCATAAGAAAAATGTATACTGGAAGAGGATATGCCTATTGTTTTCTTTTAAATTCAGAAAATAAATCAATATTGGTTTTGTTCAAATAAAATATGAAGAAAACTTGTGATAAATGTAAGCTTTTTCTATATCACTTATATTTTAAAAAATACTAGGAAAGTCCACACAGGATTAGTAATAATTCATGAAACAAAACAGATAAATTATTTACTAATATATTGCCAAATGTATTTGATTTAGAAATGGGTTGCTCATAAACTCCCTCAGTTTTGGAATAGGAAAAATGCTGTCTTTGTAAAAGAGAAATAGTTAATATTTGTTAAGGTTCCTGTCTTAGTCAGCTTTGTGTCACCATGATGTAATACCTGAGACAGGCTACTTATGAGGAAAATGACAGTTTATTTCTCCTCATAGGTTTGAGGGTTCAAGTCCAAGATGAATGGCCCTAGAGGTTGCAGCCTCTGGTGAATGTGGCATGTCATTGCAAGACTTCATGTCCAAGAAAGTGCTCACACCATGTGATGGGAAGCAGAGAGACACTGAGAGCCAGGATTCTCCCACAGTCCTCTTTGAGAGCAAACTGATGACCTAATCCTCCCACTAGACTTCACTCTTACAGGTCCATAGCACCACCTAATACTGTACCTTAAGGACAAAGCCTTTATGTTTGGACTTTGATGGGACACTTATCCATGCCATAGCAGTTCCTTTTACTTGCAAATGATAAAAGACCAACTCAAACAAACTTTAATTAAACAGCAAAAGAATAGGCAAGAGGCATATATGGTAGTAACTTTCAAATAATGGGTGCAATTGGGCTCATTTTCAGCTGAATCTCCAATCTCTAACAGCATCACCCATTTGGGATCTGCCTTGATTTTCTCTTCCAGTTTCTCAGTTTCTTGTCACAGTTTCTGTCGTTGTGTTGACATATCCTTCAGCTTTTTTATATAACAAATCACCAAGTATGCTAGAACTCTGAACTTACCTACAATAATGCAATAGAAAAGAAAGAAAAACTGTACCTCTACCTCAAGATCAGGAAATTCCAGACAACTCTGAGTAGCCAAGCCAGGATCTCAGACCCAGTTTGTAGCAACAGAAAGTAGGATTTGTAGACACACTAGGAAAACATAATTTCTACAAATATTACCCATAGTCTTCTGCTTCATCTGTTGGCATGTTTTTTCTCTTGCTTGCATTTTGACATAAATGGATTATTCAAAGTTTTTATATTTCTACAGGGATGAGTTAGCTTTAATTCTCACTGGAGAATTATCTTCTCATTTCTGATTTCTCAATTGGTTTCTCTCAAAATTAGGATTAGGAAAAATATATAAATTTCCGAAGAAATGCTGAGAAGGGGATCCTCATATAGATAACTCAAATTTCTCCCGAATCCTTTAAATACCTTATAACAAATAAAAATCTTGATTCTGAAACATCAACTGACTTTTGACATAATAAATTTATGAAACAATCTAGTAGTTGCTCTCCCTTCCTCTTCCCTAATAACCTCTTCCTACATTTCCTAATGGCTATCTCTGAGGGGCAGAGATGGCTATTTAGGGTAATGGAGACTCAACCAGAAAGCTTATTCATGATGGATAGCTCTACCCTAATGATAAAACAGTGTGTGTATTTGACATTATTCTCTATACAAAATTAATTTCTGCTAGGACAGAGGTACTCAATGTGATAATTGACTTTTGTGAAACATGGAAAGTGCAACAGGAATAGAACCTAGAGTAAATTTTAAATTTTTAAAGGAATATAATAGATATTTAGATATTGCTGATTTTATCCTTTTCTTTTCTTTTCTTTTTTGTTTTTTTTTTCCTCTTTAATATTAGAGGACACCAGGCTCTAAATGTCTTGATTAAAACAGTTATTCTAACTTTTTGTGACATTATTTTAAAAAATAGTTTTAAGGCTGAGGATGTAGTTTAGTTTAAGATAGATCACTTTTGTATCATTGTGAGGCTCTGGATTCAATCCCCAATATTTTCAAGAAGATTTTTTTTTTAATCTGATCTTTCCCTCACAAATATTACCATTATTCTAGTATACATTTTATATTATTCAGTTATTATGAGTTTTGTACATAAAATCTTTTCTGGCTTTCCAAATAATTCATGTTTGATGATTTCTTTACACACACATACACACACACATCACATCACATCACATTCAAATAAAGTGTTTCTTTTTCTTTCTTTTTTTTTTAAGCCATTCTCTTTTTAAAACTCAGATCTGGGAATCTACAATCCAAAATCCGGGTATGATTACCTGGACAAACTAGAATTCCACAGGGAATGTAAAACCTATATGGTCTTGAATTTTATTCTTGATTAAGAGTTAATTACCATTTAAAATTCTTTTTCTATCTCTTCTGGAATGCAGGCATTCCCAAGCGCCCAAATGTTTTAGAGTTATTATTCCATAGGTCAACTCTATGTCTTCCTCCTATGGAGTTAAATTGGCAGCCAGGACACAGGCTGACGGCACACAATGCTACAGTGGACTGAAAGGTTATATAATCAATCAACAGCCTGTGGGAAAAGGTCAATAATATTACAATTATTAAAAAATACATTTTCTTTGGGAACTTGAAATAAAGATCTTCAATGAAGAACTAATGAAGCTAAAGTTTGCACTTCTCTGTTTACACATTCTAGGTGGTACCTGACCTTCAGAAATTGTACAGTGCCTCAGAACCTTCATGAAAATGTTAATTTCCTAGAACTGTAGTGGAGCTGTGATGCTAGTATGTTTGTCTGTGCTTTGGGGTTTATTAGAGTTCTGTATTAAAGCATGTTTTTCATCTTTTATTCAGAAAATTTCATTTAAACTAATTTTGTTTTCCTTTATAGCATGAAAATTAGGACTTTTCTGGATCTCATTTTTCTAGAGTTTTTTTTTTTTTTTAAAATCTGAAACCAGGTTGAAAGAGCTGGAAAGAAACCCTGCAATATAGGCCTCTATAGACTAATGACTATCTCCTTAAGATTCAGAATTTCTGGAGGTCAAGAAAAGAAGTGAGGGTTGATGTTTTTGCATTGTCCTCCTGCTGTTTGTTTTGGATCAGAGTTTATAAGATTGAATGTCAAGTTTTGGAAGTTGGAATCCAATTTTTATTTTTAACTACAACAGCAAATCCTTATATATTCTAACCTACAGTAAGGTTAGAATTTGGTTAGCAATGAGGTATTTTTATTTCAAAATAGCTAGAAAAGAGGAGTTTGAACATTTTTTTCCTATAAAGAAATGATGAATGCATGAAGTAATGGAAATGCTAACTATAATGTTTGAATCAATATACAGTTTTTATATGTATTGCAGTGTCAAATTGTACTGTATAGTATATATATATATATATATATATATATATATATATATATATATGATTATATCAATTTTAAAAAGAAAATATAATGGGGTAAAAGTTTGGAAGACCTTTATATAAATGATCAGTATGACCTTGCAGATTAGTATCATATCATAATACTGGAAACAGATTTTGATTTTTTTAATGGGGCACATATACACTGTCAGTTTTATTTTATGTAAAAAGATGCTAAAGCACAAAGTATTTTTATTCTATAGTTTATAATTTCCAAATATGGAAAGAGCAAAACATATTTACAAGGTAACTCAGAGTGTAAATTTCTTAATAAATATTTCCTGGAAATATAACAGAACAGTTAGGGACAATTCTACCAAGAATATTCCATAAAGAACAAGGTAAAATATTGGAACATGCTTTTGTAACCACATAAATAGCAAGAGAGGAATCAATTATTCTGGGCCTATGTCCCTTCCTTCACAAAAGAAAACAATGAATTCTTTTATAGTGAGACAAAATAAGGACAGGAGTGATGACTCGCCAATCAGACAGGAATAAATCATACTTTTTCAAAGTAATTTTAGAAAAAAAATTCAATAATAGTTAAAAGAACATAAAAGTCTAGTACCCAGGTGATAAAATGCCAAAAGTATGGTATCAATTAAAAATAAGTCAAAAGGAAACTATAGCTTATAGACCCCCCAAACTCAAGCTAATACTAGAAATAGCAAGGAAAAAAACACATTAAAACAATTATCCTAACTCTGTTCTATATTAAAAATAAGTAATGGCACAGAAGATATTGAAGAGTCAGTCTGAATTTTAAGGATGAAAACTAAAATGTATAAGGTAAAAAATGCACTGAATGCAATTAATGGATGATTAGATAGTGTGGAATTTATCTTTAAAGATTAATGTACTTGAAGACATAGCAATATAAACTGTCCAAAATGAACAGAGTAAGAAAGGAACTTCAGAAAATGAAAAGGTTATCAATCACATCTGGGACAACTTCAAATATCCTATACATATGTGACCAGAATCATTGTGGGGGTTCCAAGATCAAAATACACAAATATTAGAGAAATAATGACTTTGAAAAATATTTTATTAAAACTATAAATCAACAGATTCAGTGATACCCTAGCAGAAGAAACATGACAAAATCTCAACCAGTGCATGTCAAATATTACTCAAGAACAATGACAAAGAGAAAAATGTCAGAAATCCCTTAAGATAAAAGAACACAGTGACATATGATCAAAGACAAAGATGACTGAAGATTTCTCATCAGATAAAAAGTCATAAGACAGTAAAGAAGTATTTTTAAAGTACTGAAAACAAAAAGAAACAAATAAGACATCCTTAACTTATAATTAATTCTATACTTACAAAAATGTCTTGGGAAAATTATGTCAAAAGGAAGACTTTGAAATATACAAAAGATTTTTAAAAATCAGTCACCAGATGGGCACTACAAGAAATCCTTTAGTAGAAGGCGAACAATCTAGCAACGTGGAGTTACATAGGAATTATACACACTGGATATGGTAACTATGTGGTTAATGCAAAAGTTATTATAGTTACTATTCCAATATCTTAAAATGAAACCTGGGTGGAGGGTGGGGAGATTGGCATTTGAAGGCACTATGCTGCTTGCTTTGAAGACAGAGGAAGTAGTATGAGCCAAGACATGTAGGCAAGTCTCTAGAAATGTGAAAAGAAAAGAAACTTGCCTTCCTTGGATCCTCAAGAATCCACACAATCATGTCTGCATGTTGATTCTAGAACTTCTGCCCTACAACCACAAAGCATTGTATTTGTGTCCCTGAGTTATTTTATAATTTGTTACAGCATCAATAGAAAACTAATACAAAGACCAAGTGAGGTTTATAACAGAATTTAACAATTTAAAATTTTAGAATCATCCAATTTAATGTTTCATATTAACAAACTGAAAATTTAAACCATATGATCATCTTAATAGATGTAGAGAATGCATGAGACAAAGCTCACGTTTATTGCTGATTAAGAACAAAACAACAAACAAACATCCTCTTACCCAACTATGACCAGAAAGGAGTTTTGATCTGATAAAGTAGATCTATAGTAAACTTACAGGAAGCATTATACTTAAAGATAAAAGAGAGTACTTTCCCCATAAGATCACAAGTATAACAAATTTGTAAGATACAAGATACATGTACAAATATCAATTATATCACTATATACATACGATAAGCAATTAGAAATTGAAATTTAAAATAACATATGCATTAGCTTCACATATACAAAATGCTTGGAAATAAGTATGACAAAATGTGTAAAAGTTTTGTACCAAACTCATTTTCAAATGTTGATTAAAATAACTTAAGAAGTGCAACAGAAATTCAATCTTATACTTGGTCCTCATAGTCTAGAACAAAAATGATATTATTATATCAATTCTTTCCTTATAGTTCTATAAATTCAGTGCAATATCAATTTAAACCTTAGTAAATTTTTTCATAAATGAGTAATTGTTCTAAAATATATATATAAAAATAACTGAGAATAACCAAAATAAATTTTAAAAATCTTGTTCTCTCAGCTCATCTATGTACTGTGAATGAAAAGATTTCCTCCTTTATATGACTGAATAGCATCCCATTGTATATATATATATATACTATATTTTCTTAATCTGTCCATCAATTGATGGACATTGGGTTTATCCCATACTTAGCCATTGTGAATAATGTTTCAGTAAACATGGAGTACAGCTTTTTTTTTTCAATATACTGTTTTCATTTCCTTTTGATACATACTCATTTTATTAGATAAAACAATCCAGGCACAGAAATACAAGTAGCACAACATGAATTCATTCATTTGTGGAATCTAAAAAAGTTGATTTTATGAAAGTAGAAAATGGAATAATGATAACTAGAGACTGGGAAAAGTGGCAGGAAGGAGGAGATGAGGTAGGATCGAATAATAAGTATAAAACTATAGGTAGCAGAAAGCAGTTCTAGTGTTCTATTGCAGAGTAGGTTAGCTATAGTTAACAACAGTACCTTGTGTATTTCAAAATTGATGAGAGACTTTGAATGTTCTCACCATAAAGAAGTGGTAAAATATTTGAGATGTTTATATGCTTGAATTTGATCATTACACATTATATATGTATCCAAACATGATATGATGCACATAAATCTGTCTAACTACTATGTGTCAATTAAAATTATGTGGGAAAAGAGTAAAGTTGGTGGGCTAACAATGTGTTTCAATAATTATTATGAAGCTACTATAATGAAAAGTAATGCTCTGGTACAGTGATGGAAAAAAAAGAGTGAACAGAATGGAGAATCCAGAATTAGACTCACTTATATAAACAGTTGATTTCTGAGGAAAGTTCAAAGGCAACTCAATGTAGAAAGAGCGGTCTTTAAGGCTGGTGCTGTAACAATTGAACAATCATATGCAAGTCACTAAACTAATTTATACCATACAAAGCAATTCACTCCACTCTAGCATATATCTAAAATGCAAACTGAAGAAGTACCAGCGAAGAGATAATAAATTGAGAACTATTCTTTTTTTTTAAAGATGTGATTACTCACAATTGAAAAATATAAAAATAAAAGAACTTCCAAGAATCAAGGTGGATTAGTGTAAAGAAAATCATCCTTAAATTTCTTCCTGTGAAATGGAGAACATCAAGAGAAAGAAAGACATCATAGACAAAGATAGAAACTCACTCATATAAGCCATGGAGTAGAAGATGTCTTCTCAGCAACAATAGACTCCAGCAGAAAATGAAGTGATGTTTTCAAAATTATAAGAGAAATTATTATGACCCTACCATTTTTATTGAACTGAACTCTTTCAAAATATTTTTTAGACAACATATTTTATCCAGATAGACCAGTAATGAGGAAAGCATTACAAAAGAAAATTACAACATGGAAGGAAGTTAAGGCATTAAAGACAGAGCATTGGACACAAAAAAACAATATGTATTTGGACAAATATAATTAATGTTAAATGTAAATTTAAAACAAATTTATGTGTTTACCATAAAAGTGGTAGAACCAGGTGCTGGGGCTATAGCTCAGTGGCAGAGCACTCGCCTAGTGTATGGGAGGCACTGGGTTCAATCCTCCTCATTACATAAAAATAAAATAAATAAAATAAAGGTATTGTGTCCATTTACAACTAAAAAAAATTTTTTTAAAAATGGTAGAACCATCTCTGATGACACTGGAAAGATGAATGGGGCTTTTGTGCAATGGATAAAGTAGGATTATATGCTTATCACATTTAAAAGGAAAATAGAAATTTTAAATAATTTAAAAAATTTTATTGACATGGGCTGGGGATGTGGCTCAAGCGGTAGCGTGCTCGCCTGGCATGCGTGAGGCCCGGGCTCGACCCTCAGCACCACATATAAACAAAGATGTTGTGTCCGCTGAAAAACTAAAAAATAAAAGACCCAGAATAGCAAAAACAATGCTAAGCAGGAAGTGTGAATCAGGCGGTATAGCGATACCAGACTTCAAACTATATTACAGAGCAATAGTAACAAAAACAGCATGGTACTGGTACCAAAACAGGCGGGTGGACCAATGGTACAGAATAGAGGACACAGAAACCAATCCACAAAACTACAACTATCTTATATTTGATAAAGGGGCTAAAAGCATGCAATGGAGGAAGGATAGCATCTTCAACAAATGGTGCTGGGAAAACTGGAAATCCATATGCAACAAAATGAAACTGAATCCCTTTCTCTCGCCATGCACAAAAGTGAATTCAAAATGGATCAAGGAGCTTGATATCAAATCAGAGACACGCCGTCTGATAGAAGAAAAAGTTGGCTACGATCTACATACTGTGGGGTCGGGCTCCAAATTCCTCAATAGGACACCCATAGCACAAAAGTTAATAACTAGAATCAACAAATGGGACTTACTCAAACTAAAAAGTTTTTTCTCAGCAAAAGATACAATAAGAGAGGTAAATAGAGAGCCTACATCCTGGGAACAAATCTTTACTCCTCACACTTCAGATAGAGCCCTAATATCCAGAGTATACAAAGAACTCAAAAAATTAGACAATAAGAGAACAAACAACCCAATCAACAAATGGGCCAAGGACCTGAACAGACACTTCTCAGAGGAGGACATACAATCAATCAACAAGTACATGAAAAAATGCTCACCATCTCTAGCAGTCAGAGAAATGCAAATCAAAACCACCCTAAGATACCATCTCACTCCAGTTAGATTGGCAGCCATTATGAAGTCAAACAACAACAAGTGCTGGCGAGGATGTGGGGAAAAGGGTACACTTGTACATTGCTGGTGGGACTGCAAATTGGTGCAGCCAATTTGGAAAGCAGTATGGAGATTTCTTGGAAAGCTGGGAATGGAGCCACCATTTGACCCAGCTAGTCCCCTTCTCGGTCTATTCCCTAAAGACCTAAATAGAGCATGCTACAGGGACACTGCTACATCGATGTTCATAGCAGCACAATTCACAATAGCTAGACTGTGGAACCAACCTAGATGCCCTTCAATGGATGAATGGATAAAAAAAATGTGGCATTTATACACAATGGAGTATTACTCTGCATTAAAAAATGACAAAATCATAGAATTTACAGGGAAATGGATGGCATTAGAGCAGATTGTGCTAAGTGAAGCTAGCCAATCCCTAAAAAACAAATGCCAAATGTCTTCTTTGATATAAGGAGAGTAACTAAGAACAGAGTAGGGTCGAAGAGCATGAGAAGAAGATTAACATTAAACAGGGATGAGAGGTGGGAGGGAAAGGGAGAGAGAAGGGAAAATGCATGGAAATGGAAGGAGACCCTCAGAGTTATACAAAAGTACATACAAGAGGAAGTGAGGGGAAGGGGAAAAATAATACAAGGGGGACAAACGAATGTCAGTAGAGGGGGCAGAGAGAGAAGAGGGGAGGGGAGGGGAGGGGAGGGGGGATAGTAGAGGATAGGAAAGGCAGTAGAATACAACAGACACTAGTATGGCAATATGTAAATCAATGGATGTGTAACTGATGTGATTCTGCAATCTGTATATGGGGTAAAAATGGGAGCTCATAACCCACTTGAATCAAATTGTGAAATATGATATATCAAGTACTATGTAATGTTTTGAACAGCCAACAATAAAAAATTAAAAAAAAAAGAAATATTCAAAGAAATATTTGAAATACATATCAAAAGTCTTAAAAATGTTGACCTACAAATTCCATTTCTAATAATTTTCTTAAGGAAATAATCAAATATGTAAATGTGATCAAAGATGTGCTAACATAGTATCACAACAGTAACAAGATGAAAATAAATGATATATGCCACAACAGAGACTGGATAAAGAAATACTGGTTCATACATCTAATGGGATTCTATGAACTATGAAAAAAATAGAATTTTCAAAGTATATTTAGTGACATGTAATGCAGTATCAGGTAAAAATTAAATCAGATATACAAGAATGTGATCCAAATTGTGCTAAAAATTTATATGTAGTTACATAAAAGACTAAATGATAAAAACCATTAAAATTTCAATAGCAATTTTTACTAAAAAAAAAAAAAGAAAAACTAAAAAATAAATATTAAAAATTCTCTCTCTCTCTCTCTCTTTAAAAAATTTATTGACATAAAATTATTCATATTTATGGGGTACAGTGTGATATACATGTATACAACATGAACTGATCAATTAGGGTAATTATCCCTCCATCTCCTTATTCCTCCATCTTCTTATCATTTCTTTGAGCTCTTCTATGGTTCTTCATAAAATAAGTAGTAGGGTATTGTGAACTATAATCACACTACTATGCTGTGGAACAAAGTATAGATAATTTTTGTTGTTATTTTTCAATTAGTACTAGTATCATTGCACATAAGGAAAAAATTCAAAACACTAGTGATTTTCAAAAAGTTTAATTAAATTTTTTGTCATAGTAGACCAAGGTGCTGTCACTGCAAGATTACTACGGTGCCTCAGCAATCATTTTTTTTTTCAAACTTTCAGCACTGTGTTTCTTCTTCAAGTTCATGTTCAAAGTCTAAGATAGTTGGTGGAGTTATGGATTTTTGATTGGAAGAAAAAGAACATGTAAATGTAAAACCATTCTTTCAGACAAATGTATTTCCTTAAAGATTACCAGTAAGCATTTTGCTTATATCTGTCTCACTTAGAAATGATCACCTGTGGTTGCAAGTGAGGCAAGAATAGGCAATGTTCTATCCAGTATGAGCCATAAAGTAATGCTTTATCCTGTGTTGTTAACAATTAAAGAACTCAAGAGTAGATTTTGTTGACCTCAGAACAAATCCCAGTTAATTGCTTACATAGGACTGATCTTTTTAACTGAAATTCTTATTTTTCTTTCTGAATGTAGTTCCTTACAAAAAGGGCAAAAGTAAGTCAAAAGAGAAAGAAGTAAGCTTTTTCCATTTTGGAATAGAGGAAAAAGGCCCTAAATTGCCTGATGTAGTGATTTATAAATAGTCAGGATTCAGTAAATATTTGATAATCTACTGAATAATTTCTTATATCACATATTCTTGCTAAACACTGAAAATTTCATCAGCGTTTAGCAATGATAGACTCATGCTACTGTGCAAATCCCTTTACACTTGGGATTCTCTAACATGGTGGCAAGAGATTTGGAAAATACAAAATGATTTCCTGTAAAATAAAGTTTTTTCTTTTCAAACCATTCAAGAGAAACAATATATTTAATAACATTTTAATATTTACGTTTCTTGTATTCCTCTCCATCTCTTTTTGAAAGAAAAATGATGTATAAATTCAGTTTGAACAGTTTTAATTCTGCTATAACATGACATTTCCCTTATAATAACTTGAACTGGTGCAGAGAACATAAAAGCCACAAGATAGATAGATATAACTAATAGGATCCCTTTCCTTTGTTCCTTGGTTTACAAATCTTCCTGACTTAGCAGTGGCACCCAAATGCAATTCTCCAAACCCTGCTGACAAGTCTTAGGAATTCAGTTCAGAAGAAATACTGTCTAGTGCATATATTTTCCTTTCAACCAGAGGATTTTGAGCAAGCCTCTGAGGGATTTGCTGTAATACACTTGTTCCTCTTGGGTAGATCAGTTCTTCTAGAAAATATTCCAAAGGATAGCTGCAGTAAACAGCTGAGAATATACTAGCAGCAAGGTTGAAAGAATGCTATCAAATAAGCAAGAATTTCTTAAGACATAAAAGCAAAGACAAAACAAACAGAAAAACTCAGAGAAATATTATAAACCCCACCGAATTTTCCAGTTGGCAAGCCAAAGATCATTCTGTGAAATGTATCTAAAATTTTTTTTTCTGTTAAACTCTTTTTAATCGCAAAAAACTTTCTAGGAAAATCAATGTTTTTGTCATTTGTCCTTCCTAATACATAGGTATTGGTATTGCAAAATAATAGAGATACTTACAAATATTACTGAATACCTCAATATGTCCACATATTTTAAGGATTTTTTTCTTGGCTCATTTTACATTCCTTTGTGTATTTATAAGCGAGCAGTCAGCATTTGGAGCTTAAAGGGTGTCTGTGTTTCTACCAATTAAGCTATTTTTCCTGTTTCAAACTCAGTCTTCCATATTCTACTTTGTAATGCTAGGGATAGGTCTCTGCCAACCCTACTTCCCCTTTTCCAGCTGTTTCCCTTTAGATTCTGCCAATGAGGACACTAGGAAGAGACGAAGACACAGAAGGAAGGAAGTCACCCTTCTTTTCATTCACTACCTTTTCTTCCTTTTCAGGTTCCCATTTTTTTCTAGTGTCATCCTGACAGGTAAAATTTGTTCAGTAGCAGCACTTAGTTCCAGTTTGATTTGTAAAAGTACCTGTAGGGCTCATTTCATTGTGCGCTCTCAATGCCACCAGTCCTAGCCAACTGACACCCCTCCACTGTCCATGGGCTAGCTCCAGGTCCCTCCTCTCTGAGCTTGGAAACACACTCCTTGAGCAGTGCATCCTCCTTAAGGTCTGTGTTCAGTTTCAGGAATCCTTTGCCAGTATTCCAAGTTTTAATAACTCCAATTTTGCCCCGTTGTCTTCAGCATGAAGGATTGTATTAACTTCCAGTAGTTGTTAATTGTGTGGTATCTCAGTGGTCCTTTCTGAAATTTCAGTTTTTTGAAACCTCGTACATGATTCATTATTTTAAATGATCTCTGCTAAAATAACTGGTGTGTATTTTTTCTTCTGATTGCACTCGGGCTAGTGCTCTTTGTTATCCTCAAACAGAGAATAATTGCCCTCTTTGTGGAAGTAAATCTTCTCATTTAGAGATTATATTGATGCGTAAGACTAATTCATTCTTTCAAAATATTTATTTGGTATGTAACAGATATATATGCATTGCTTCTGGCACTACAAGGAATTCAGAAAATTATTAGGCATAAATTTACCTGTAAGTATTTAGGAAATTTTAAATTGTGGAACCTGGATATTTTTATAATAGTTAAAACACATTAATTTCTTTATGAATATTACATAGAATGAGTTTTACAGCAATTTATAGTAAAGAAATTATTATTTTTGAAAATTAGGAGACACTTAAAGAATTTTAATAGAGAATACATAGTAGTAGCTTAGATTTAAAAGGTAACATTTATAAAGTATATTCACAAAGAGATATTGAAATATGACATTATAAGGGAGAAAAGAAAATTAAAGGAAGAGAATATCAAAAGTACTCAAACCATGTATACTACTTCAATATTTGGTAGAAATAGTAGGTTTATAAAATGTAGTAGCAGGAAATGCATTTCACAAAGCAGTTTGGGGTGAGACAGTGTAAGATCTAGAAAGATTATTTAGTGATAAGAGGGTTTTGTTTTGCTTTTTTTATCCAGGTAACACCATGAATTACAAAGATAGCTGATGGCTTACAAGGACTGATCTAAAATATCTTCAGAATTGACTTGAGTTGGAGAACACTGAACAACAGAAAAGCACTTGGAAATATGGGTGAAATAACTAAAAACTTCTTCTCATACAGGGAATCTCGTATGTTGGGCGCTGTCAGAAATCTGTCATTCAGAGGCTTGTGTTCTCACATGAAGAAGGTGTGTGTGTGTGTGTGTGTGTGTGTGTGTGTGTGTGTGTTATGGAAACCTGAGTTCATTTTTAAACGAAGAAAACTTTTGATATTCTATCCCTCTCTTGTGATGAAGAAGAGCTTTATCATATAAGGTTAAGAATAACTTGAGATGAAATCATGGAGGCAAGATGGCGTGTTGTAGAAGCGAAGGTGTGAATGTTATGCAGGAAGGGTAAACTGAACCCCAATATCAAAAGACACTGAGATAAAATAAGATTTGAAAAAGTATAAATTTCCAATGTACAGATAATTGACAACTTTATAAAGGGAATTTTTGGTGGAAAAAATGGGGGTCTAAAACCTGATTGGAGGGTATCAAGTCATAATGACAGAAATGGATTAGACTTAGCCAGTGCAAACAAAGCCTCTGAACATTTCTTCTGTGAAAGGCATTAGTAAAATGGGACAGTGAGAGAGGTTAAAGAGGAACACTGAAGTGTAACTGAGAAAAATTACCCTCTACAGAGGGAACTAAGGAAGTTTTTGATAAACAAAAAAATGAAAGTAATTTCAGTAAATGGGCCTTAAACATGTGATAGTAGATTTACTGATGAGAAAGAAGGTAGCCCTAGATAAGAGCAAAAATAATTTATTCATAGTGACATAAAGAAAAAAAAATTGGTGGGCACAGAAGCATATATTTTGGCAGATTACTTACTAGGTATACATAAAAGTTCTCTTCTGGGTTCTTCTGTTTTTTCAGTAAAACAATAGTCATTGTGAGCACTTAAGAGAGTTTTTTTAGAATTTTACAAAGAGATGATAATTGTCTCATTATGAGATTTAGAGGATGAACAAATTTTTAAAAAGGCTTTTAATTGCCAAAGGGCACTGAAGATTTTCTTAATTTTTATTGACTATATGTCAGTAGTACGTATAAATGCTTTTGTTTTGTTTCATTTTGTTTTTCCAAATTTTCACGTTCTTTCAGTATAGACTGAGAATAAATTGATTTAATTGGCTAGAGTTTATCCAGATGAGCACAATGGAGAGATGTGGGAATTATGGAAATTGAGGAAAAATGTGAGGGATGATAGAACAGGCAACCTAAGTGAAGAAGAGAAGTAACTAAGTATTAGAAGCAGAGAATAGAAGGGTTCATTGTAGATCTCACTGGGGTAATTGGATTGTTGGATGGGTTAATAGAAGGCATGAAGTGGAGAAGTATAAATTGGTAGTCAACAAGAGGGATGCTTGACACTGAGATTTTGGATGTAGTACCATTATTATTAATTAAAGTCAAGGAGGTAAAGTAGTATGGGTGACAAAATCATGAAAATAGAGGAATTCAAAGGACTGAGAGTCTAATGTGTTGGATTATTTTTTTGAGTATCTAATTTTGATGATGGTAATAATATTGAAAATGAAGGCAATAATCCAGATAAATTTTTCAGTAAATTAGTTATGTAAACTTTTTAAATCTATTTAATGCTAACTTTTTTCAGATATTTGTGCTTTGTGTTTGTGATTTTGCTATTTAAAATGGTATTCAATTCCTGTTCAGTCTTGATGGGGAGGCTGAGATGTGCCTTACAAAGAAAATATGTGTTAGAAAAGCTTTTTTTTTTTCACACATGAGATACAGTCCTGTTGGCCACAATGGGTCAAATATATATACTAGTAGGGTGTCTTCATACAGAAACACATATAAAAAAAAAAAACATGTGTTGATCAGTTGATGAAAATGTTGTGACTAGAGGGCTTGCAGGAAACTACCCATGCATATTGCTGGAGCAATAGCTCATTATTTGCTAATTCAGTGTTGAATGGGACTCTATAGAAAATAACTACCAAAAATAATAAGTGAAATTTATGTGGGTGTGTGTGTATACACACACACACACAGAACAAAAATGAATTCAGAAAAGTATGTGGTTATATTAAAAATAATTCCTTAATTTTTGAATCTTTTAAAAGAAATACATGACTGTTTGGGGCAAAAATAAGAGCATTACATAGTAATATATATGTAAGTTTTATGTATGAAAATAATAGCACAGTAATTGAGAAAATGAAAATTTACTATTTTAGGGTTTCATATGAAAGGGGTAACGTTATAACAATATTTGAAGACAGACTGTAATAAAATGAAACTGTATACTATAACCATTAGAACAGACACTATGAAAAAATACAGTATAAGTAATAAATCTATAATAATGATAAAAATTTAAAAAAATCAAATCTATCAATTCAAAAGAAAAAGAGAAAGGTATAGGAAACAAGAACATATAGGACTAAAAGAAAACAAACAGCAATGTGAAAAATTTAAACCCTCCATGACAATGAATATCTTAAAACTAAATTAACTATGTATGCCAGTTAAAAGGCAGAAATTGGACTAGGGTATAGCTCAGTGGTGGTGGTGGAGAACTTGCCCAGTGTGTTCAAAGGCTTGGGTTTGATCCCTAGGACCAAAAATAAAACAAAACAAAAATCTCCTAGTATATGCTAGCAAGAAGTCAACTTTAATTTTAAAGTTAAAGAGAGATTTAAAGGAAAAGGTTATTGATAAAGATATATTATGCTTATAATCATCAAAGAAAACTTGAGTGGCTTTATTAAGATTAGAAAAGTAGATTTTAGAACAATGAATTTGACTAGTTATAGAATCATTTCATAAATATAGGATCAATTCATTAAGAAGTTATAATCCTTCTAACAGTTTACATATAACTGCCAACATGGTTTCAAAATATGCAATGCAAAAATCTGAAGGAATTTGAAGGTGAAATAAAGATGCACCACCTCATTCTCAATGATTAATAGAACAATATAATCCAGTTTTACCTAATTGATATCTGTAGAATACTTAACCCAACAACAGCAGAATACATATTTTTTTTGCAAGTGAAATTGGAACATTTATCAAAATGAACCAAATATGAAGATACATGATGTATCTCTATAAATTTTAAATGGCTGAAATTATACAAAGTTAACATTCTAAGTACAAAATACAGTTTAACTAAAAATTAATAAACAAGATATGTTGAAAATCTACAAATATTTGGAAATTATACAAAGTACTTTCATATAATTTATGCATGAAAGATGAATTATAAGGAAAGTTAGAAAATACTTTGAACTGAAGGAAAATAAAATTATGCCATATCAAAAATTTTTAATCTAGTTAAATTAGCGATTAGAGGGAAATGTATAGCATTAAACACATATTTAAATATAATAAATATTTATTATCCAAAAAAGTAAATGACAGAAAAAGAAATAACTGTATAGGTAGAAATAAGTGCAATAAAAAGTGAATCAATAGAACAAATCAATAAAACTAGAAGATGCTTGTTTGAGAAGATGAAGTTAATTTATAAACCATTAGTTTAACTAATTAGGAAATTAAAAAAGAAAAGATAGAGAACAGGCAAAAATTGCCAATATCATGGACATGTATCATCCCTGGGCATTAGATATACCTTATAAAGACAATACCATATAGGGATTTTTTAACAATTTTATGTCAATGCATTTGGAAATTTAAATAAAATGTAAAATATCCACTTCAGACATATTTTACTTAAGAACAACTGGATAACCAAAAAAAAAAAAAAAAAAAAAAAAAAATCCACATTGATAAAAGAAACAGAATTGGCAGTTAAAACCTTCCCATAATGAAATCTCCATCTCAGAAGGCTTCACTAGTGAATTCTACCAAATATGTAACAATGAAATAACAGAGATTTTTATTGCAACAAATATATAACAATGAAATAACAGAAATTTTATTATAAACACTTTTTACAAAATTGAAGAGGAGAGAACATTAATACATGTATGAGGCCAACAAAGAATTTAGATTTCAATTTATAAAAAAATGGCAATCATTAACATATAAACAGAAGTTCTTAATAAAATTTTAGCATATCAATTCAAACAAAATGCAAAAATAATATTATGATATGCATAATGTTTTAATAATCTAAATAAACTTCCATAACATAATGATTGTTTTATAGTGGCACCCCTCCTCCATAAAAAGTCTTAACTGGGCTTCTCCAGAAATCTTCACCATGGCTGATTTTAGGACTGTCAGCAAAAGAGTCTCTACAAAAGAGTTCAGTGTAGATAAACTTCCTATTTTCATGTTGCCCTATTTTACTTGGCTACTGGCCAGGAAGAAATCAGCACTCCAGCTGCTGGACACCCCCTTACTAGTTTTTCACAAACATCTATCCAGTAGAGTAGGTTTTAGAAATATGTAAACAAGGCCTCTGGCCTTGAGCTGGAGCTTCACAGAGATGTCTACATTTCTAAGAGAAGAGAAGTTACCAATTGGGCTCAATGGTAACAGCTGGCGGGGGTGGAGGGGACAGAGAGAGGTGAGAAGAAGCTCTCCCCTACTCAGGTGTTGTCCTTGAAAAGTTAAATTTCCCAGAACGGTGAAAAAAATGCTGCTTTTATGTGAACTTCTGCAGGGTGTGAACTTCTGAGCCCCTCCCCTTACATGCTAGGTATAAAATTCTGAAACTACCTGAACTCGGGGTTCAGGGGCTTGATTGATTACAGTAAAAGCTGTGTCCTCTGAACCTGGCTGCAGCCAAATAAAACTATTTCCTTGCCTCATCTGTCCCTACAAAAATATCATTATAAAGTAAAACTCAACATTGTCTTAATAGATGCAGAAGAAATAATTGACTATATTCAGTGCCCATTCTAGAAATAGAAAGGGGGCATAAAGGTAGGAAAGACGGTGGAATGCCATCCTCATCATTACCCTAAGTACATGTAAGAAGACATGAAGGATGTGACTAGACTTTGTGTACAACCAGAGATATGAAAAATTGTGCTCTATATGTGTAAGATGAATTGTAATTGCAGTCTATTGTCATAAATAACAAATCAAAATTAAAAACAAAAAAGAAAGGAATGATGTCAAAGAGACCTCATTGAGAATTCTACAACTGCTATCCTACCTCCTTCTAAAACACTAACTACCTTCTTCTGAGATTAAGAAGAGTCTTCAGGTTGCTGTCAGTACATTTTTCAAATCTTATATTGATGATTTCAATCAGTGCAACAGGTCAAACAATAAAAATACAAAGAAGTAAAGGAATGATTTACAGATTGGAAAGGAAGAAATAACATACCTTGTTTTACAGACATTATGATCACTCATACAGAATTTGCTGTGAATTTTAGGCAGTAGCCACTCAAACTAATAAGTATGTTTGTTTAGCAAGATTTCAAGAAAGAAGGCAAAAAACATTTAAAATAAAATAAATTGTATTTTTATTAACTAGCAACAAAAAATTACAAATAGAAATGAAAACAACATCACGTAGGTCTCAAATGGTAAAATGCTTCCCTAGCAAGTGCTGAGCCCTGGATTCAATCCCCAGCACTGCTGAAAAGATTCATAAATAAAAGGGATCCATAAGTATGAAAAATTCAGGAATAAAGTTGTTAGGCACGGGTACTAGACATGTACCCAGCATACTACAACACATAAAAGGAAATAATTAGAGAAGTCCTAAAGAAATGGAGGGGTTTACCATAGGAAAATTCAATATGGTTAAAATTTCTTGTCTTTTCTTATTAATATATAGAGTTGGAATAGTACACAACAAACTACCAGGGTGTGGGATCATAATTTCAATAATATTACAGGTGAACCATTAAGAAAATGAATAGCAAATGGTGGGAACAAGGGAATTTAGAGATGAAGAAGAGGAGGAACTTAAAATAATCCATGTGATTGTGGATTAGAGTCACAGAAATCAGCATAAACTCATGTTTAATTTAACGTAAGTTGAGATGATTACATTTAGAAATATTTATAGATATATTCATGTATATGTACACATAAAATATGTATAGAAAATGTGAATGCACATAGTTTGTGTATATATGTATATTCCTTTATACAGTGTGTTACATATGAGTATATTTGCAAATATACATAAGAGTGTATTCATATTTTTTAATTCTATAATTGCGAGAATTCAAAAGAAAAGACACACCAGTAGCAGTGAGACCATCTCATGCCCAGATCTTGGTTACTAATACCATTTCCTAATAAGAAACGAGACCTCAGAAGTCTTTGAAAAAAAATGACTGAATATAGGACTGGCTCAGGAAATAATATGAGTGTAGCCTGGAGTACTTTATAATTATAGAAGGCAAGAAAGTCCTCAAAACAAAATGAAACAAAAACAACAACAAAAAGTAAAATCACAAACATTGTTTGGGTATGCCAAGAAAGCACAGGATCCAACTGCAAGGTCCTAGGATACTCAAAGCTGAACAAAATCATTCAAATAGTATTTATAACCTAAACTACAATATAAGTATCTATGAATTCACATGGATTTATACTGTTATGAACTCATGTTTAATTAGCACAAATGTTAGTGCTAGCTCCTTCAGTTCACACTCTGAACCAATAGGTTATAAATGAATTATTGACATACAGACATAAATAAATACTTTACTCAAATAAATGAAAGGGAAGAGACAATGTTTTATGCAGAAGAATTACAAATTACTTATGTTTATTCACCAGGATACTGGGGAGACACTGGATTTTGTACTATTGCTTGTGGAAATGTAAATCAATATAGAAAAGAATTTGACAATTTCTCAATAAATTTATATACCCTTAATAAATGACCTGGCTACTCCATTCCTCAGTATTCACATGAGATAAATGAAGGTATATGCATATTTTCACCCAATAATATGTATACAAGTGTTTAGAGAAGCTTTATTTCTTTTTTATTGGTTATTCAAAACATTACAAAACTCTTGACATATCATATTTCATACATTCAATTCAAGTGGGTTATGAACACCCATTTTTACCCCAAACACAGATTGCAGAATCACATCAATTACACATCCACATTTTTACATAATGCCATATTAGTAACTGTTGTATTCTGCTACCTTTCCTATCCTCTACTATCCCCCCTCCCCTCCCCTCCCATCTTCTCTCTCTACCCCATCTGTTGTAATTTAATTCTTTCTCTTGTTTTTCCCTTCCCCCTCAAATTCTCTTATATGTAATTTTGTATATCAATGAGGGTCTCCTTCCACTTCCATGCAATTTCCCTTTTCTCTCCCTTTCCCTCCCACCTCATGTCTCTGTTTAAAGTTGATCTTTTCCTCCTGCTCTTCCTCCCTGCTCTGTTCTTAGTTGTTCTCATTATATCAAAGAAGACATTTGGCATTTGTTTTTTAGGGATTGGCTAGCTTCACTTAGCATAATCTGCTCTAATGCCATCCATTTCCCTGCAAATTCCATGATTTTGTCATTTTTTAGTGCTGCGTAATACTCCATTGTGTATAAATGCCACATTTTTTTTATCCATTCATCTATTAAAGGGCATCTGGGTTGGTTCCACAGTCTAGCGATTGTGAATTGTGCTGCTATGAACATCATTGTGGCAGTATCCCTGTAGTATGCTCTTTTAAGGTCTTCAGGGAATAGTCCGAGAAAGGCAATAGCTGGGTCAAATGGTGGTTTCATTCCCAGCTTTCCCAGGAATCTCCATACTGCTTTCCAAATTGGCCGCAACAATTTGCAGTCCCACCAGCAATGTACAAGAGTACCCTTTTCCCCACATCCTCTCCAGCACTTGTTGTTTGCCTTCATAATGGCTGCTAATCTTACTGGAGTGAGATGGTATCTTAGGGTGGTTTTGATTTGCATTTCTCCGACGGCTAGAGATGGTGAGCATTTTTTCATGTACTTGTTGATTGATTGTATGTCGTCCTCTGAGAAGTGTTTGTTCAGGTCTTTGGCCCATTTGTTGATTGGGCTATTTGTTATCTTATTGTTTAATTTTTTGAGTTCTTTGTATACTTTGGATATTAGGGCTCTATCTGAAGTGTGAGGAGTAAAAATTTGTTCCCAGGATGTAGGCTCCCTATTTACCTCTCTTATTGTTTCTCTTGCTGAGAAAAAACTGTTTAGTTTGAGTAAGTCCCATTTGTTGATACTAGTTATTAACTCTTGTGCTATGGGTGTCCTGTTAAGGAATTTGGAACCCGATCCCACAATATGTAGATCGGGGCCAACTTTTTCTTCTATCAGGCGCAGAGTCTCTGATTTGATATCAAGCTCTTTGATCCATTTTGAGTTAACTTTTGTGCATGCCGAGAGAAAGGGATTCAGTTTCATTTTGTTGCATATGGATTTCCAGTTTTCCCAGCACCATTTGTTGAAGATGCTATCCTTCCTCCATTGCATGCTTTTAGCCCCTTTATCAAATATAAGAAAGTTGTAATTTTTTGGATTGGTTTCTGTGTCCTCTATTCTGTACCATTGGTCCACCCGCCTGTTTTGGTACCAGTACCATGCTGTTTTTGTTACTATTGCTTTGTAGTACAGTTTGAAGTCTGGTTTCGCTATACCTCCTGATTCACACTTCCTGCTTAGAATTGCTTTTGCTATTCTGGGTCTTTTGTTTTTCCATATGAATTTCATGTTTGCTTTATCTGTTTCTACAAGAGATGCCGTTGGGATTTTGATTGGCATTGCATTAAACCTATAGAGAACTTTGGGTAATATCGCCATTTTGATGATGTTAGTTCTTCCTATCCATGAACAGGGTATATTTTTCCATCTTCTAAGGTTATCTTCTATTTCTCTCTTTAGGGTTCTGTAGTTTTCATTGTATAAATCTTTCACCTCTTTTGTTAGGTTGATTCCCAAGTATTTTATTTTATTTATTTTTTTTAGGATATTGTGAATGGGGTGGCTGTCCTCATTTCCATTTCAGAGGATTTGTCGTTGATATACAGGAATGCCTTTGATTTATGCGTGTTGATTTTATATCCTGCCACTTTGCTAAATTCACTTATTAGCTCTAGTAGTTTCTTTGTAGACCCTTTTGGGTCTGTTAGATATATTATCATATCATGCGCATATAGTGATAATTTAAGTTCTTCTTTTCCTATTTTATGCCTTTAATTTCTTTTGTCTGTCTAATTGCTCTGGCTAGTATTTCGAGGACTAAATTGAATAGAAGTGGTGAGAGAGGGCATCCCTGTCTTGTTCCAGATTTTAGAGGGAATGCCTTCAGTTTTTCTCCATTCAGAATAATGCTAGCTTGAGGCTTAGCATATATAGCTTTTATAATGTTGAGGTAAGTTCCTGTTATCCCTAGTTTTTCTAGTGTTTTGAACATAAAGGGATGCTGAACTTTGTCGAATGCTTTTTCTCTATCTATCGAGAATGATCATGTGGTTCTTATGGTTAAGTCTATTGATGTGGTGAATAACATTTATTGATTTCCGTATATTGAACCAGCCTTGCATCCTGGGGATAAATCCTACTTGATCATGGTGCACAATTTTTTTGATATGCTTTTGTATTCGATTCGCCAGGATTTTATTGAGGATTTTTGCATCTAAATTCATTAGAGATATTGGTCTGTAGTTTTCTTTCTTTGAAGTGTCTTTGTCTGGTTTTGGGATCAGGGTGATGTTGGCTTCATAGAATGAATTTGGAAGAGCTCCTTCTATTTCTATTTCTTGAAATAGCTTGAAAAGTATTGGTATTTATTCTTCTTTGAAGGTTTTGTAAAACTCTGCTGTATATCCATCTGGTCCAGGGCTTTTCTTGGTTGGTAGTCTTTTGATGGCTTCTTCAATTTCCTCCTTTGTTATTGGTCTGTTTGAATTGTGTGTATCTTCCTGACTCAATCTGGGCAAATCATATGACTTAAGAAATTTATCGATATCTTCGCTATCTTCTATTTTATTGGAATATAGGGTTTCAAAATAATTTCTAATTATCATCTGTATTTCTCTAGTGTCCGTTGTGATATTGCCTTTTTCATCCCGTATGTTAGTAATTTGAGCTCTCTCTCTTCTTTTCTTCATTAGCATGGCTAAGGGTCTGTCGATCTTATTTATGTTTTTAAAGAACCAACTTTTTGTTTTATCCATTTTTTCAATGGTTTTTTTTTGTTTCAATTTTGTTGATTTCTGCTCTGATTTTAATTATTTATTGCCTTCTACTACATTTGCTGTTGTTTTGCTCTTCCTTTTCTAGGGTTTTGAGATGAAGTGTGAGTTCATTTATTTGTTGGTTTTTCCTTTTTTGAGGAATGAACTCCAGAAAAATGAATTTCCCTCTTAAAACTGCTTTCATTGTGTGCCATAGATTCCGGTATGTTGTGTCTGTATTTTCATTCATCTCCAAGAATTTTTTGATTTCCTCCTTTATGTCTTCTGTAACCCATTGATCATTCAGTAACATATTGTTCATTTTCCAGGTGATGCAGGATTTTTCCTTCCTTCTTTTATCATTGATTTCCAGTTTCATTCCATTATGATCAGATAAGTTGCATGGTATTATCTCCACACCTTTATATTTACTAATAGTTGTCCTATGGCATAATATATGGTCTGTCTTTGAGAAGGATCCATGTGCTGCTGAGAAGAACGTGTATCCACTTGATGATGGTTGATATATTCTATATATGTCAGTTAAGTTTAGTTATTGATTGTGTTATTGAGTTCTATAGTTTCTTTATTCAGCTTTTGTCTGGAGGATCTGTCCAATGGAGAGAGCTGTGTGTTGAAGTCACCCATAATTATTGTGTTGTGGTCTATTTGACTCTTGAACTTGAGGAGAGTTTGTTTTATGAACGTTGCAGCACCATTCTTTGGTGTATATATATTGATAATTATTATGTCTTGTTGGTGGATGGTTCCTTTTAACAGTATATAGTGTCCTTCTTTATCCCTTTTGATTAACTTAGGTTTGAAGTTGATTTTATTCAATATGAGTATGGCCACTCCTGCTTGCTTCCGAGGACCATGTGAGTGGTATGATTTTTTCCCAACCTTTCACCTTCAGTCTGTGTATGTCTTTTCCTATCATATGAGTCTCCTGAAGGCAGCATATTGTTGGATTTGTTTTTTTAATCCAGGTTATTAGCCTATGTCTCTTAATTGGTGAATTTAAGCCATTAACGTTTAAGATTACTATTGAAATATGGTTAGTACTACCCGTCATGCTTGTTTATTTATTTATTTTGATATGGCTAGTTTTTCCTTTTAGGTTACTTTTTTTTCCTTCCCTTTCCTGAGTTACCTCCCACTGTTTGTTTTGGGTGCTGTTTTTCAATTCCTCTTCTTGTAGTGTTTTGCTCAAGATGCCTTGCAGTGCTGGTTTTCTGGCTGCAAATTCTTTTAACTTTTGTTTATCATGAAATATTTTAATTTCATTGTCAAATCTGAAGCTTAATTTTGCTGGATACAGTATTCTTCATTGGAATCCATTATTTTTTAGCATTTGAAATACGTTGTTCCAGGATCTTCTCGCTTTTAACATCTGTGATGAAAAAATCAGCCGTTAACCTAATTGGTTTACCCCTGAATGTAATCTGCCTCCTTTCTCTCATAGCTTTTACTATTCTCTCCTTGTTCTATATGTTGGATATCTTCATAATTATGTGTCTTGGAGTTGGTCTATTACGGTTTTGAATGTTTGGGGTCCTGTAGGCTTCCAGGATTTGGCAATCCATTCCATCTTTCATATCTGGGAAGTTTTCTAGGATTATTTCATTCAATAGATTGTTCATTCCTTTGGTTTGAACATCTATGCCTTCTTCTATCCCAAGGACTCTCAGGTTTGGTTTTTTTATGATATCCCATATCTCTTGGATAGATTGCTCATGTCTTTAAGCATCCTTTCTGTGTTGACTATATTCTTTTCAAGTTGATAATCTTTGTCTTTATTATCTGATGTTCTGGCTTCTACTTGATCTAGTCTATTTGTAATATTCTCATTTGAGTTTTTAATTTGGTTTATGGTTTCCTGCATTTCTAGGATTACTGTTTGATTTTTTAAAAAATCTCTATTTCCTGGTAGAGCTCGTTCTTTGCCATTTGAATTTGCTTATTTAATTTGTTTTCAAAATATACTTTCATTGTTTGAACTTGCTGTCTAAAGTCTTCTCTAAGATTCCGTTCCATCTGAGGGGGGTATGCCTTGGGTTCTTTCTCTGTCCATTTTTCTGATGCCTCTAGGTTCTCCTGTGTATTTAAGTTGTCCTGCATTGTTTGTACTCCTTTTTTCCCTTGTTTTTTCATGGTGCTCAAGTTACTTTCCAACTCTGTTTGACTGCTGTGTTTCTGTTTTCTCCCTTAAATTTGTTTTGGTTTTTATAGTTCCACTATCTCTCCTTTGTGTTAGGAGACAATGTTTAGAGATGTTGGATTTAATTGTGATTTAAGGTAAATTCATTAGTTTCATTAAAGGCCTTCAGATTTTGATGGCATATAGAGAACTGAGGTTTGGACTTAGGATTTTATGTTAAGGTCAGGCGATTTGATGGTATGGAGGTTAGTATATGTTAGCTTCTTTGGGGGGTTGCCCAAATGCAGGCAGATATTAACAAGAGAATAGACAGGAGTACTTGGGGGTAGTTAAGGGCTTAGGCGGACTATAGACCTATTTGTAGTATTCATCTATTTGCATTTAGTAAGTTATACATAATCTGGGTGTTCATGCTTAAGAGGAAAGATGGGGAAAAGGTAAGGATGCAAACCAAGAAAGAGAGAGGGAGAGAAGAAAGAAAGAGAAAAGAATAGAAAAGAAATGATAAAATAATAATAATAATAATAATAATAATAAAATGCAATAAAATAAAAATTACAATTTGAAAAAAAAATTACAATTGAAGAAAAAAATAATTAACAAACAAACAAAAATTTAAAATTAAAAAATTAAAGAATTAAAAAAATGAGAAAAGAAAAAAAAAGTGGGGGCACTGTTAGGCTTCTATTTTCTTCACTTCCAGTAGGTGGTGCTGTGCCTTAGGGGCCAAGATTTTGCCCTCTGGCTATAGGATACAGTCCCTGTGAGGCCACTCCCTCCTCCCCCCCCCCTCTCAAAAACCTGTTAGCTTAGGTTTATTCCTGGCCTCTCATCCCCTGGCTTCTCCTGCTAGCCAGGCCTTCCCCAGTGTGATACCTCTCGGCAGTTCAAACTGTACTCTGGGCCTGCAGTTTGCTGGGTGTGGAGGGTGGCTATTGGGAACCGGCACCCTATTGTTTTGATTTTTTCTGCTTGCCCCTCCCCCAGAACTGGCAAGACAGGTTTTGTTTTCGCTGCTGATGGGAGGGGGAGTTGGAGGTCAGGTGTCTTTACTTTTTCCCATGTCTCTGTCTCTATGCAGGCTCCTTTTGATAATCCCTCCCCCAGAAAGCCGGGGAGAGATTTTATGCGAATTCCCCGCTGTATGGGAGATGGGCTGAGTAACACACACCTGTTTTATTGTTGCAGTCTGTCAGAGACTGGCGATGGTGACATCAGCTCTCCAAGATGGTGGCCGCTGGCTTCCTTGGTGGACTCTCTAGTGTGGGGGATAGAACTGGACCGCTTCCTTCCCCGTCTCAAACCCTGAACTCAGCCCGGAGCTCAGTGAGGGCACAGCCGGCAGGACTCCACAGAATCCACAGTGCCGTTTCTCTCTGCTTGCTGGCCGTCTGTAGCCTCGGGGCGGGCGGCGGATCAGTCAGCCTGGATCTCCGGTCGCACAGTTCACTCAAATTTGAGACCCAGTAACCGGTCCTCAGTGATGGAAATCCTTCCTCTAGGTTTCAGTGCACCCCAATTTTGCTGGAAATTCCTAACAAGATAGCTTTTGGTCGTTCTAACTCGTTATTCACCTGCGCAGTGACGGGGTACACGGGGGTGGGGGGGGTGGGGGGGTGATGCACTCTATTAGTGGCCATCTTCCTTTTGTGAAGCTTTATTTCTAATAATCCCAAACTGGAATTAATCCAAGTATCTCATACTATGAAATAAGAAGTTTGTGTTTCTTAAAGTGGATTACTCAGAAATAAAAGAATAAGCTATTGCTATTAAGACATTATAAGTTACTCTGGCAGTCATTGTCCTGAGTAGGGCAAAGGAAAGAAAGGGTAAAAAATAATGCATAATTAATTCTAGGAATTTCATCATATAGTAAAATAGATATGGTGAAGAAAAAAAAAAAACAGAACACATGAATGTTTTCTTTGGAGTTGGAGCTAGAAGGCCAGATTGTAAAGGGCATGAAGAAACTTTTAGAGGTGATGAAAGTGTGTGTTTTCTGGATTGTGGAGATAGTTTTATAAGTAGACATATGTCAAAGCTCATTAATGTGTGCAGTTTATTGTGCTTTAATTAGAGCTCTATAAATTGATTAAAATAAAAAGAAGAATGTGAGTCAAGCTGCTTTCTCTCCTATTCACACATAGGGAAGAATATATGTTGAAATTAGGGATATGACAGGGCAAGACTGCTGGACACATAGTGTAAATGTTTTCTGGGTATTCAGAAACATTAGTAGAGATTCAGTACTACCAGGGTGGTGACCTCAGAGTTGTGGACTACCTGCAATATAGCAATCATGATGCTTATCACAAATACTTGTCCTAACTCCTCAAGCTCACACTTTCAACTAAGGCGAAAAATTTCTTTTGGTGAACTTTATTCAGAGATAAACATTATTTTCCAAAAGAAACTCTCCTCTATTAAGTAAGCAGTCAAGATAGGTAAAGCTTTGTTCATATAAAATGAATTAATCTAAGATCTCAGGGTGATTCTGTTTCCTTTGAAGATAACACAAGAAGAAATGAGATTCAGGTGAAAGTAAAGATGTTAGAGATGCCAATAGGGAAAAAAGAAAAGATTTTGAAGGCAAGCATCATGAAACATTATTAATAAAGAAAATTGTAGGATCATATCTGGTTGTTACATTTTTATAATGAGCCTTCATTTCTCATTCCTGTCATGAAGTCAAAAATGTTGCAGTATTTAGTCATTTCAAGCTAGAAATTCTAGGATCATTAAAACTCATCTTTACATTGTTCTTGAACATTTGTAGGTTTCCAGAAAGGCAAGCGTTTATATTAGCAGTTCTTAAATTTTCTTGATCATGTAAATCATCCAGGGTGCTTGCTTCATGCCCAGCTTCTTTGATCCCTTCCCAGACTATGTTAACAATACTCTTATTGATAACCTATAATCAACTTCTCAGGTGATCCAGTGCTGAGCAAACCTCATAAACAATGAACCAAGCAAAGGGGATTTATTTGGTTCCCAGGTTAATCTGGGGTTTAACAAGCCCAGGCATTTGTAATAGTGGAAATGTGTGTTCTTGAAGTTAGGTACTATTATTCTCACTTCTCTAACAGAAAATTAATGATCAAAGGAATTTTAATAGTTAAATAACAGAAAGAAAACTCTGACAACTCTCTATGAGAATTCTATTATAGAAAGATTGTCAAATGTAGAACAAGACACCTATGTTTGTTTGAATTCAAGTTTTATAGATTCTCTGTGTTTTTTTCTTTTTTCTTTTCTTTTTCTTTTTTTTTTTTTTGGTACTGGGAATTGAATCCATGATCATTTAAGGACTGAGCTATATCACAAGCCCTTTCTTTCTTTTTCTTTGTTCTTTTTTGTTTGTTCGTTTGTTTTATTTATTTATTTAATTTTTTTTGGGGGGGTGTTTTATTTAGAGACAGGCTGTCTCTAAGTTGCTTAGGGCCTTGCTAAGTTGCTGAGGCTGTCCTTGAAATTGCCATCCTCTTGCCTCAGTCTCCCAAGTCACTGGGATTACAAGTGTGTGCCACCGCACCTGGATCAAATTCCATAGATTAATGTGCAAACATAACAATGCACCAGACTTTCTGAAGTCAGATTTCTTATATTTATGTACATACACACACACACACACACACACACACTTATATAGACTACAAAATTTTTACATATATATTGTCTTTAATACATAGTGTTTAAAATATGAACATTGTATATATTTTACATATATTATATAACTAGATAAATGTAACTATAATTATATATAATTACCATATAGTGTACAATATATAATGTATTTATTATACACATAAAGTACATATACAATGTATACATATTATGTAAATTAGATTATATATTATAGTTATAATTTCTTATACACATCATACAATTACATTACGTTACATACAATACATTATACAACATGATATACATTATGCTTTATTAAATCTATACAATACTCACACATATGTTACATTATGAGTATTTATATTATATCTATCATAGAAAAATTGTTACAGGTATATATATTACAGATATATTGTAGTATAGTACAGGTATAAAGTATATTTGTATTTCATAGTATGGATACATTAAGTACAATAATGTATAGTCTATCACATGCATTCTATTTATTATATTATTATACGATACTGATAATACACTGTTTTTGTAATAATTTTGTTGACTAATTGTTATGAATATGATCAGATGACATTAGATGATTCTATGATTTTTAAAAAATCCATGTATCCATATAAATTTAAAGAATACTAGCTCTTTCTTTTTATAGTCTTCAATTCTATGTAAATTAGTAGTGTTTTCTAAGATGAATGTAGCTGAAGATTTGAATGTAGCTGTTAACTTTTGTCATGTGATTTTTTAAAATTCTCTTTTATTTTTTAATTTGTCTTGCTGCCTGAATCCCACTCATATTATCCAACTATGATGAGTTAATCCTTGCCCTTCCACTGATACACTTGACGTAATTCATATTTCTGTTCACACATTTCAATAGGCTTTCCTCCCTGATGGAACATTCCAATAGTCTGTTCCATCTGTTTTTGCAATACTGCCCTCCTTATTAGTTTTGACTATAGCTCCCCTATTGTTGCAAGAGATCCCAAAACCACTCTTCCTTCTAAAGACTTTGCCTCCCTCTCTGTCATCCATCCCCCATCTGTCCCCTATCCCAGTCATTGTTTTTTTTTTTTAATTTAAATTAGAAAGATTTTTAATTTTTACTGTCTAGTTAGACATAATTACTTTTAATAAAGCTATTAACTGTTCATTTTTATGATCACAAGACCACAAAGCAATTTCTGTGACTCCTGAGATGGTGATATTTATAACTGCATTATTGTCTAGCACAGCTTCTGAGAAAGGAGAAGTGACCAGCTCTTGTGTTTGATGACATGCTGCCAGCTGTCTTCTGTCAATGAGACCTGCTCTCCTCACTTCAGCCTCTTGCTGGTCTCAGCACTAGAGAGCTTTTTTTCCCTTCCCATTTGGAGGTTTTACATTTGTCAATTGTAAGAGTTCATAACCTGACTCCACTCTCCTCTGATTATTATTGGCAGTCCACTCATCTCTAGTGGTCCCTCTGACAAAGAGTGAAGAACAATGGATTAACAGCTTTCCAGAAATATCTCTCAGGCGTAATTAATCCTTGCCTGTGGTATTTAGACCTCACGTATCTGTGCCATAGCTTACCACTAAATTTCTCTCCTAACAGGCTTAGAAGGAGCTTACATACACCTCCCTTATTCTGTGCAACTGAATTATGTACTTTTCTCTGCAGCCAGAGTAGTGTTTTCTTGTTATCCTTTTTCTCAAATGGATTTTTGAATTAAACAACAACAAACTACAAGCACTATTTGCATCTCAATGTATTATCATTCAGAGTTCATTATCATTGTATATTGCATGAAAGGCATTTCAACAAATCAGGAAGAAGTAACAATGTGAATGAGGGAGAAAACTAGAGCTCTCTCCTGTGAGAGCAATTCATAAATATAATTACTTTTGGTTCAATATCTTTATTAGCCTTCAGTTTACAAACTTCTATAATAAACAACTTCAAAATTTCAAAACTATTCTGACTCACAGTCGCAAGAGGATGCTCCTGTGTCAAGGGATTCTCTTAGGAGTGCTTTTCTAATTGGGAGGAACTCTAGAATCCAGTCTGCTTTTGATTTTCTGCTGTCCCAGTCCCCCAAGGCCTTTGAAACCCCGTCTGCATTCTTTGTATTTGATTGGCTGGGAAGCAAGTGAAAGTGAAAAATGACTGAATGGTATTTGGTGTAGACCTCAGGTGTTCTGATCACTTTCCCACATTCCACTAGTGACCACTAATTCATGCAAGGGGTCTAGGAAACCTGTCCCCTTGCATGCCTCTGGCGTTTGTAGACATTGTCTCAGCCACCACTGCATTTTGATTTTCATTGTATACATGCCATTGTTTCCTCCTGTGCCTAAAACTGGCTTCTAGTTTCCTGTTTCAGTGATTCACTAGCAGAACAGCGTAGAACTTTCTGAGTCCCAGTCTCCCGAATGAGAGTGGAGAGGAAATGAGGATCCTAGAGAGGTTGTGCGAATCAAATGTAATGATGAGTAGGGAAGTGCTTCAGATAAAAGCTCTATTAATGTAATGGATTCCTATTAATGTGTTATACCAGTTCATCAATTTTTGTAAGGAAGGGGGATTAGAAATCAAAGAGTATATCAGATTCATGAATAATCAAACCACTTTCTGATAAAAATATTAGAAGATTCCCCTAAATCTAGGTTCCTGAGCTGGCATTACAATGGACTGTAAACTCAGTATTTAAAATGTAATTCATAGGTATGGAAAATCTAATCCATGTCTTGGAGCAAGAATGTACCAAGAAGTTTTCAGGTTATTAGGTTAATTTGGGAAAAGGAACTCATCTTCCATGACCTTCCTTTCATAATTCTATTATAGATTTTATTGAAGACCCTTAGCAGAACCAGGTAAAAATATACAATATTTCTAATTTTTAAAAAGTAATTGTCAAGCCAGGTTTGCTGGTGTATGCCTGTAGTCCTAGATACTTGGGAGCTGAGACAAGAAGATAGCTTGAGCCAAGAAATTCAAAGCTAGGCTGGGCAATATCATAAAACTAATTCTCTCTCTCTCTCTCTCTCTCTCTCTCTCTCTCTCTCACACACACACACACACACACACACACACACAGAGTTAATATAAGTTTGTCAATTTCCTACCTTCTAAGATCTAGAGTAGAGGATGGAAACAACAGGACAGATTGTTAAAAGTTTTCTATTATTGTTTGCTTCTTCTAAGATGTTTAATTGATTTGTGGCACAACTGATTTTAATGCCACATAATTTAAGGGTGAATATTTGCTCCTAATTCTATCATGTTAGTAGTCACCTCTGTCAGTTCTAAGAACTCAGAATGTGTGTGTGGCTATTTCCCCTTCTTTGTTTTTACCATAGTGGGAAGAGGACTTGCTATCTTACAAGACTGATTACACTTGGTGGTAACAGTGCATAGCCCGTCATCTCTTGATCATCATTCCTGATATAGCCCTTCAGTCTCCACATGATCAGTAGGGTAGGAGGACGTAGAGAACCATCTAGAACAGGTGCATTTATCCAGTTTCCCCAAAACTCCTGAAAAATTTTTGAGCAGACCTCCTGATTAATGCTGAGCTGGCACATTATGCATACTTTTCTCAGATGCACTCTTAGTCTTTTTATTTTGCTCATTTCCTTCTAATGGAATAGCCATGCCTCTTTAAGTTTCTTCTCCTGCCTTGCAGTGTTGCTAATACTGATGGGTGTGTGATGCTCAGGTAATCCAACTGGAGAGAGAATGTGTGACCCACTATCACTTCATGAATGGAAACAAAATGGATAGATTTAAGTAGAGATTGAAAGCAGAAACCCTGGCTTAGAAAGTAATAAAACATATCAGGCAGAGAGAGAGAGAGAGAGAGAGAGAGAGAGAGAGAGAGAGAGAGATGGTGTTAACTTGGATCCGCATCTTCAATGAGGATAGGATTGTCAAAAGTGGGAATTACTCATTTGACTTACATTTGGTGAACATTTACTATTTAATAGTAAATAGGCATGCTCAAGCTTCTATAAATAGGACAACAAAGATTCGAGCAAAGATACAGGAATATATACTGATGGCAAATGCAGACATTTTAAATAAGCATTTACTATGAAACATCATACATATAACAGAACTGGAAGTATAGGTCTGACAATATACAGGTTCAGGATCTGGGATAAAAACAAGGAGGCTGATAATGATAATGAAGCACTTTAAATTACACCAGGCTTTGCTCCAATCTCCTCAATTCTTAGTTTACAACTTCTTTAACATGGATATGGGTCACCTGAGAAGCTTATTTAAATGAAAATTCTCATAGAGTGAATATGAGGTAGAAACATCCTTCTGTGTTGTCGTATTTCTAGCTGATGCCACGGTGACAATGTCTAGGGGTCACTTATTGAGTGGCAAGAGACCAGATTTTTTTTTAATACCAGAGATTAAACCGAGGGGTGCTTACCACTGAGCTACATCCCCAGCTCTTTTTATGTTTTATTTTGAGATAGGGTCTCTCTAAGTTGCTTAGGGCCTTGCTAAGTTGCTGAGGCTGGCGTTGAAATTGGCATCCTCTTGCCTCAGCCTACTGAACTGCAGGGATTACAGGCATGCACCACGGTGCCTGGCCAGGACCACCTTATTTAACATCTGTAACAATTCCCTGACTATTGGTATTATTATTATCTCTATTTCAAAAAAAAAAAAAAAGAAGAAAAAGAAAGAAAGAAAAGAAAAAAATTAAAGCAAATTGAGGTAAAACCTAGTTAGTTAATAAGGATACAGAGTGTTAAATTGTTGAGCAAGTCTAGATCTGGGGTCAACCTCTGTAATTTTATGAGTGAGTAGGAGGAGTCACCTCCCAGTGTGAAAGTGTTTGAAGGGTTTACATGAGAACACATGTAGGAGGGATGGGATGCAGGAGGAGGTTTTCCAAGTGGGTAACAAATGAGTATGCAGTTTTACAGGGAGAGGAGAACAACTTCAAGCAACAAAACACTCCAGAATGTTTAAGAAGCAGCTTTGAAAGTAGATGAGATCTGAAGTAGGCCTGGAACAAGCAAGAGGTACGTGCCAAAGAAGGCACGATGATTTCCAGCTTGCGTGGCAAGAGGAGGTAATGAAACCAGTAATGTAGATTGAAAACACTGGAGATGGCTTAAGCTGGGAGCTGGGTAGGGGGAAACTTCTGGTGGCTCAGTGCTTGATGAAGAGAAGTTGATACCCAGGTCAACTAACCTCCGTTCAGATGTGGCTGATTACCAGGCAGAATGATATGCTAAGTACAGTTGGGAATTCTGCAGCCTTGGAAACAAATCACACATTATTTCTCCAGCCAATAATGAGAATTCAGAGTACATGGTTGGGGAAAAAGTATCCCCCTGGATTCCTACTTATTTCTAGCCCACAGTGAGCTACTGTTCTGTCACTGGCGTGATTAACTGAGTTTGAAAATTGCTGCATCGTGGAGAGGAAAAGGATACTGAGGTGAAAAGTTGAGGAGTAGGAGAGATTTTTTTTTTAATTCCCTCAAAGAAATAAGTCCAGTCTTACTTTCGAGTTCTGTCTCCTGGCTGTATTCTATAGTACCTTCAGTCCAGGAATTAAATCACTGTTAAGTGGAATCTTACAACCTGTCTCAGAAATGCAAGCTACAAAGATTCCTATAAATTCAACACATCTTCCCCCACTTCCACTGAAACACATATACCAGGGCTTTAGGCATCTAATCACTTTATTCTTTTTCTTTCCCCTTTCTAGAAACACAGTGATAAACTGCCCAAGCAATTGTTCTTTCTGGAAACTACAAATACAAGAAAACTCTACCCTTGAACTGTGCCCTTAGAAGTATGTTCCTTTGTTTTATGTTAAGTTCTCAAATTTGTTTCATGCTTTAAAGAGAGAACAATGAACATTCTGTATGGTTTGTACAAGTTGCAGAATGCATAAAGTCACTTACAACTATGTAGCATAGGG
Source organism: Marmota flaviventris (assembly GCF_047511675.1). Lineage (NCBI taxonomy): Eukaryota > Metazoa > Chordata > Mammalia > Rodentia > Sciuridae > Marmota > Marmota flaviventris. The sequence continues at coordinate 108,092,043 of NC_092500.1, forward strand.
TGAGCAGAAAAAGAATCAAAGTCTTCTGAACAGAAAGATGATTATGGATGTGTTAGTCAAACGAATTCAACACTAAGAAAGACACCTTCCCATCCCTTCCAATAAATAAAAAAAGAACATTCCAAATAAATGCCTAATTTAGTTTGTCAGAAGTGACTGAGATACATTTTCCGTGTCCTTCCCCGCCCCCAGCTGCCATTTAGGAAGAACTAGAGTAATTGTGGGAGTTATTCAGACAGAGATATGCATTTAAAATTAATGATTTCCTGGAATGTGTTTGTCAAAACATTGAATTAAGTGCCTGCTACAAATTTGCAAAGGTATGCCATTCATTCAACTAGCCTGAGCCCTGTCCCATAGATGATATACTTTGGTTAAAGTATATGCCCATGCAGTGATGATTAAAACGTAAGCAATTCCATGTATAAACGTGCTTAAAATAAACAGGAAAAAGCTGGCCATTGCTGACAATAAAGGCAATACATCTGTAAATTTATTGCATAATTTTGTCCTAGTTACAACAATGAACAACCAACACGAGAAAGGCTGCTTTTCACGAACAAATTTATTACTTCTGGTTGCTCTTCTATTGCTTTCAATAAGAAATGCCAAAATAACTGTGATTTAAAAATGCTATCAACAGATTTGAATGCTCAATAGATTCTGTGCATTATAATAAAACTTGCCTCTAAGTGTTGTACTTAGAAGAAAACACTGTACGGACTTAAATCCTCTGCTTTGGCTGCACATTTGTGCCGATGTATTTACTACAGACCACTGGAAGTCTGTCTTTGGTTTCTTATCTGCATATTCATAAGGCTGTCAAACAGCTTGGAGAGAGTTTTTACTTAGTTATCCCACTTTAAATATTAGGACTTGCTAATGTTTAGTTTATGCAAATCTTGAGCTGAGCTCACATCGTTCCTCTGATGCTGTGGGTCATAATTTCTCTTCAAGACAGCCCAGAGACTACTCAACAGCTGGATCATGGGCCTTTGTACCTACATCCCAGGATCCTTCTAGCAATTTTGAAGCTGGGGATTAGTGCCTCCTCCAAGGAAGAGAACTCAAATCCTTAAACAATGGCCTGATTTCACTGAGGGATGAAGAAACATAGAAAGTAGGCCTAGACTTTTAAAGGAGGTAGTTCAGTGCACCCCACCACATGGATGCATTTTTCAGATTGAATTTCTGTTAGCACTGAACTTCTTTATATCAAAGAGATCTTGGATATAGTTTTTTTTTTAACTCTAAGGAAATGGTGTGTATGCATGTATGCCTGTGTGCATATGTGTAGGAGTTTTGATTGACATGAAATTATCAATTGTTTCTTAAGTTATACTCAGTCCCTCTAGCTTGAACCTATTATTGCACTATCTGATGCTTTTTTGTTAGGGAAAAGTAATATCCACTTCTGGTTATTTTTATTTTTCCAAGAATACACACAAGGATTGTAAAATAATTCAGGGTTTAGAATTGATAAGACAATTTTAATCACAATTAAAGTTAATGGCTAAAATATTGATTATTCATGTGATCCAGTATTTGAAGCTCTCTAGGTAAAAGGCAGATTGGTTATTGTGTGTGTTTTCCTACTGAGGCTATTGGTTTTTAATAATGAATGCTATCTTATCCTTCCTATGCTTTAAGCTTCATGTCTGAATGTCTGAAATCTCTGCCAGCCCCTCTGATTCCTCCATTGTCCAAGGAGAATAATGTTTAATCGTTAAGTGGATAATATATGTGATCAAAACCATCATTTTCACAGCAATCATTATTTTAAATTAATATCTTTATTAACATGATTGTTATTTTCTGAGAGCAAAATTGGCTCTTTAGAAATAAAAGCTACATTGAGAAGTATTCAGAAAAAAATAGATATGTATTTGTTGGGTATTTTTAAGTGGAACTTTATGCATAAGCAAAAAAGTTGAGAAAATAATGTCTGATGACCCTACAAAGTTTGAGTTTCCACTGGAATTACAGCCAGTTCAAGAAATACATGTGAAAAATTTTAAAAAACTAAATGTAAATGGCACGATTAAATTTATACGGTAAAAATGCTCTTTTTTACATAAACACAATTTACTTTCACTAAAATATCATTCTATATCCACTTGACATTACTAGGAAGAATTCAGTGGGTGATAGGCCATGGATTTTTGCATAGTGTTCAAGGTTTCTGGGAACTAAGTGAGGTCTATATACTCAGTGGTGGAAGGAAAACAGCATAGGGAGATGTAGCATTTGAATAATTGAATTGGAAAAACAGTGACATATGTTAAGTACCATTTTGCAATGATATCTAATGAAAGAAGTTGGATCCTAATGCCAGAAATAGGCAAAAAGAAAAAAAGAACAGGAAATTGTTATAAGATGGGTTGGTCAAAGAGGTGCAATGTTAAGATCCTAAACAGTAGATTGGAGACTCACATGATGTGACATCAAATATTAATGCAGTGGGTAAGAATAGAGCTCAGAAACCCAGAGCTCCTCAACACAGAAGTCAAATAATATTTTTCCCAGTGATTTGAAATGCAACTATTTGACTTAATTTCTACAAAAATCTCAAGTCCTTAATATTTTCTATGGAAATATTTCCATGGAACAAATTATTGCCTGCAAGGTTGTGGTCTCTGAATATCCAGTTGTATGATAAAATTGGGGATTCCCCCCCGTTTTTTTTTTTTTTTTTTGCCAGAAGTATGTTGATATATGATTAGATTGGGTCTGGCAGCCAAATAAAAGAAAAGATTTCATAACAAATTTACAAGCTATCTTAGTTCTTTCAAGAAAAATTTCAGGCAGTTATGATTGTTTGCTCTCCTTGCTGTTTTAATGGAGACATAACTAAAATGGAAGCATGGGGGAGGTTCATAAGTGTCGTGAAAATATTAACAGACCCTTTGGAGTCCCAAGGTCCCGGGGGCTACAGTGAAAAAAAAATTGTATTTTTTCTTAGGTATTTGGATTATATTATCTGCCAATAATGTTCCAGAGTAGAGATAAACAAGGTCACTTGAAGAAACCGACCTGATCTTTAGCTAACTTCTTGAATAAGTTACTCTCTATATAGATATAACAAAGTGAAGAATTCCATTTACCAGAATTCATCCTTGAGAATTCTCTCTTTGAATTTCTCCTGAGACAACCAGGCTGAGTGTTAGAAGAAATGCAATTCCCAGGGCACTCTGAGAGTCTTGATTATTACAGATTGGGGGAGACTGAGGCAGGAAGGCTGCTGGTTCCTTCAGCCCTGGGAGACCAACTTGGCACAGCTGCTTTCAAGGAGTGGTGCTGCAGAGGGACGCTAGGGAAAGCAGAAAGCCAAGATTCCAAATAGGGTGGACGACCCAGGGTGTTTGAGGGAGAGAGATGAAAGTAACTGCCTAATGGGAGGCTCAAGGCACCTGCAGTTTGTTAGAGAATTGGAGAGAGATAGAAAAGGAATTCTTTTGGTGGGATTCCTGCTCTGGGTTAAGAATTGGATCCTCATTAATGTTCATTGAAAGCTAAAAGTAAACGCAGGAATTGTTTCTTAATTATTCTTGCTAGACTATGGTATCTTTAAAGTGTTACCATGTAAGAAATGGGCCATATGGGAACCCCTGTTTATTGTTGCATTACATAAAAAAAAGAAGAAAAGAAATTCAACCATAAAACCATGGACAATAGAGAGATACTCTGGAAAACATTTGCAGTGCTCATCTGAGCACTGTCTGGTAGACTAGTAGGCCTAAAGATTCAACCCATTTGAATTATCGATATTAAGAATCTTAGCTTGGGCTGGGAGTACAGCTTAGTGGTAGCATTTGCCTTGCATTCATGAGGCCCCAGATCCCACACCCAGCACCAAAACCAAAAACGGAAACAAAAACAAAAACTTAACCTGATATCAGTAGGAATTTAAATTATGTATCTTTTTTTTTTTTCTGGTTCTGTGAAATCTCCTACTCAGCTTTGTGTTGCATGCTCTCTGGAAAATAATGCATTGGATGAAGAACTCAAGATTTCAGTGCACTTCGCATTTGTAATTCTTATTGCACAATAATAAATGGATTTTATGATTTTATACTTCAGTGTCTGTGACCTCAGTTAATGTGAATCTTCCTTTGATTGAACAATGTGTGTCCTAAGGTTTCTAAGCTTATAAGGCTAAGTAATTTACACTTGACCTTGGAAAATTTAAAACTGGCCCTATGAGGGCTCTTAAGACACTGCCAGTCTCCCTAACTTCATTGTGGCACATTCATCTTTCCTATTCAAACTAGCCTAATTGACATGTCAGTCAGACCTATTTAGGGAAGAAGACACACAAACATACATGAACATGCACACACATTTAATCTTCATAAACAAGGGGGAGACCAGGGTGCATAGGACAGAGGCATAATAACCCATCTCATCACAAAGCACATCCCCTTGTCAGCTGTGTTCTAACATGGTACACTTCCCTTCCCTGGCATTATGCAAGGAAAACTTGTTAGTTGCGGAGCAGGCTGAACGAATGTTAGCTGCAGGATAGCCTGGACACTAGACCCCCATCTGTCTGGTTCCTTATTGCTTGTTTGCCTCAAGGCTGAACACTCAACCCCATTCAAGGCTGAACACTGGACCCCACTCAAGGCTGAACACTGGACCCCACTCAAGGCTGAACACTGGACCCCCACATGTCTGGTGCAAGGGAAACCCACATCTGGCCCCTGCCCAGTTAGCCTGAAGGGAGAAGATGACACTCTTAGTATGATCTAATCACTGTACACCAACAAGGCAGCTTGCAGACCCAGAGACCCCATTAGATTTTGGTTATAAACACTCTCTCCTGCCAGGCTCCCTCTTTATTCTCTCACTTCTGTTTTCTCTCTCACTCTCCCTCTCTTTCTTCTCTCTTTCCTCTCTCTCTCTGTTTTCCCACTTTTTCTCTTGCTTTCTTTCTCTCTCCTCTTTCTCCTGTCAATCAGACACCACCACAATAAAGATCTCTTGGTCACTCCGAGTGTCATGGTCACTTTCCTTTCAGGACTGACTGGTCTCTGGCAATGATAGCACTTTAACTCTGAGACTTCTTTTTCTCTTTTTTTTTTGATAGTGGGTATTGAACCCAGGGATACTTAACCACTAAGTCACATCCTCATCCCTTTTTTAGATTTATTTTGAGACAGGATCTTGCTAAATTGCTTAGGGCCTCACTAAGTTGCTGAGGCTAGCTTGTGATCCTCCAGCCTCAGCCTCCTGAGTTGCTGGGATGATAGGCATTTGCTTTGTCATTTCTTTTTGAAGCTGAAATGAACAACAACAACAACAACAAAAAAAAAGTTCAGTCTTTTGCACAATCATTACATATGAATGCTCACTTTTCACTTAGTAGTCAATACTGTTGTTACAATTGTTTTGACATTGTGTGGTATAATCAAGTATAAGATTTATAGCCATAACAAACACAGTGAATGTCCATATTTAATATTCTGTGACTCCATGAGAATATGAGACTCATAATGCTCAAATGCCTGATTTATGGACATTAATGAATAACCTTATTGTGTCAGCAATATGTACTCTGTTCTTAACATAACCTCATCTAAGTCCTTAGGAGTCATTCAAAGTCCTGTGCAATCCATACCCAGACATCATTCTAGCTTCATCTCCTACGTCTCTCCTGCTCACTCCGTCTCTTTGGGCATATCAGCTTTCTTGTTGCATGCTCACATGTCAGGGTCTGGGCAGTTGTTCTTCCCTTCTGAACTAAGCCCACTCCTCTGCTGTCTGCACAGCCTGCTCTCTGGCCTTCTATTTTGTGTTCAGCTTAGGGAGTCCTTCCTGACCTTTTCATAGTATCTTGTCATCCTTTCATTATTGTTAGTCTCCTTACCCTTATTTAGTTGGCTTCATAATGTTTTTCTAACTTTAACACAGCATGTCTGCTTTGTTATGGCATATCTTTCTATTAGTTCTTCTTACTAGAGTATAATTTCATTAAAGCAGGAACTCATCGACCCTAATGCCCTATGCCTACAAAAATGCCCAACATATAGGAGGCACTCTTTAAATATTTGTTAATCTTTCTGCTATTGCTTGTAGTATCCATTCTACCTGGGATTCTTTCCGTATTTCTTACTGTCTTATTTCCTCTAACTGGCTACCTCCTCATTGATGTTTAAAACAGAAATGCAAATACTGTGTCCATCTTCCTAGGAGTAAGATATATTTAGATGTCCTCAAAATATTTCTATTAATATTTGTGTCTCTCTTTATCATCACTTTAATGTATTAGGGTATGTTATTCTCTATGCCTATTGCTTCAATGAAACTTTGTGTTACAGAAAGCTGAAACCATATGTATCTCTACTGAATGATCTCTACTAAATGCTCTGCCAAGCATTATGCACTTTGCCTGAATTACCTTATCTAATCATCACAAGAAGCCAATTAGCCAGCAACTCTGTTAGCGTTATGATTTTATCAAAGAAAAAATGGGTTAAGTCACAAGATTAAGTCACAAGATTGGGTTAAGTCACAAGCCACCAAAGATCATGTTTCTTTGTTATTGAAAATGATGCCTTTTGGAATTGTTCTCTGTAGTTTCAGCACAAAGTGTATCCTTGTTAAATAATAGTTGATGAATAAATCAATGTGCAAATGAGAGAACCAACCTACAAAACTAATCTTTCTTTCCTAACTTGTGAAGTCGCTGTGTAGAAGTATATCCTTCAGATTGGGAAGAGTGAAGATGAGATAAACAAAGTGTTTTTAGGAGGAGGGGAATTCCCTCTGGGAAATAATGCAGAAACCAGTTATAAGAGTTAGGCCTTAAGGATAGAGGCTGGCTAGAAAACAAATTAATTCCTTGATGCCACTGGTGTGGCTTAGAATTTCTTAAATCTCTTTTCCTCCCAAGCTCCCTCTCCCTATCCCACAGTGAATCAACCTCCCCATATCAGAGAAAACATTCAGCATTTGTTTTTTTGGGATTGGCTAACTTCACTTAGCATTATCTTCTCTAACTCCATCCATTTACCTGCAAATGCCATGATTTTATTCTCTTTTACTGCTGAATAATATTCCATTGTGTCTATATGCCACACACACAAAAAAAGAATTTCTTAAATCTTCATGAGATCAGAATTGATTCCAGTGTCTTAAGGAAAGAAAAACTAGAGCCAGCCAGGGTGGTGTATGTCTGTAATCTAGTGTATTGGGAAGCTGAGGCAGGAGGATTGCAAGTGCAAGGCCAAACTCAGCAGTTTAGTGAGATGCTATCTCAAAATAAATAATAATAATAATAAAAAGTGCTGAAGATGTAACTCTGTGGGAGAGCACCCCTGTGTTCAATTTCTAGTAATGCAAAAAAAAAAAAAAGAGTTAAACTGCATAAGTCTAAATACTACTTTAACAGTCAATTGTGACTTGCAAAATTTCTTATAATTACTTAATCTCTCTGTGGTTCAGATTTCTCACTTGTGCAATGAAAATAATAGCACCTACCCTATCTAGTCTCTGTGGTGACTGAACAAGTCATTCTATGTGAGAAGCTAAACTTACTGCCTATTCACCTAAGCATTGCAAATTGTTATCTACAATTACATTTCCCAAGAGTCAAGCGTGCCCAGCTATTGAAATAGGCAAGTTTCTCATTCTTACCATTTGCTACTGTCTCTGAACCAAAATTTAAAAATTAACACTCTAGGTCATACTGAAAAGAAGTAGATTCTGTGCACCTATGAAGTAGCCATGGCTTTGCTGATGATAAAAATGCATCAAAATATGAGGATTTCTACTTTAGAAATTTAATGGTGTAAGATATTTAGAGCAGTAGAATTGTTTTATGATTTTTTTTTTTCTGGAAATAATCTCTTTTGACTTTGCTGTGACTAAGTACACCAGGTCAAAGTGTTCTGAGGTGAGTTCCCAAAATAACTATGGACTCACATAGGAGATGTGCTTGCTGAAGGAAGTGAAAGCTTGGCTCCTGAGGTTGCCAGGCAACAAGTCATGTACCTGGCATGGAGGTTAGTTTCCTGGAAACATTAGCAGAAGCAACTCAGACACGCTCGACTCTGCAGGTGCATACAGATGGTACAGATTGGACTTTTAAGCCATTTTCTGATATTAAAGAAGATTCTAATATGAATGCTTTGAAAATACAGCTATCAATCATCCTCTGGATCTAGTCTCATTTCTTTCAAAAACAATAGATGGGTGAATTAAACAAAACATTTTACAATAATAAAGCAGTTGCTGGGTAGAATTTAGCTGCCCTTTTCTATGCTATTTGCAACAACTGTGTGTCAGTTCCTTTCCCTCCCCCCACTTCCCAAAGTCAATGGATCAATTGATCAGTCAGCAAGTCTATGATTCTATAATAACATGAATTTTTTAGGTGTTATAAGACATGCATGGAAGATGATTCCTATACTCTAAGTATTTTACTCTTCTTTGTGAGTTAATTTAAGAATGTTGCAAGCTGCTTTTGATTCCCATGATATTAAAAAGACCAGTGGTTTACAGGTCTGAGGTTGAAGGGAGAAGTGTTAGGTGGAGCACAAAGGATTTTTAAGGCAATTAAGCTATTCTGTATATGCTGTTCTGAATACTAGGATAATAGTTATCATTGTACATTGGTTAAAGCCCATGGTACAACACCCAGAGTGAACTCTAATGTAAAAACTATGGACTTTGGGTGATAATGAGGAGGGGTCAATGCAGGCTCCTTGATTTTTAACAAATACCACCTTTGGTGGAGGATGTTGATAGTGGAAGAGCAGAGGGCTGACAAGACCAAACAGTTCTGTTGTGAACCCCCTAAGTCCTCTAAAACTAAAGTTTGTTTTTAAAAAATGAGAAATACTGCTGTTAATACTTGTATCTATGAAGAAAAGAAAAGCAGTACAAGGAGAACCTAGAGTGAGATTGCTGTTTCAGATGTGGTTAGGAAGGTACCTGCAAGGGAATGGATGCTATATGAGAAGAAACCTGAAGGAAAGGAGAGAACCATGGCCATCTCTGAGGGAAAAACCTTTCACACAGAAGAGACAGGATGTGTGATCACAGAAGATATTTGGCAAAGAAATTATAAGTGCACTAACCAAAGTTACTAGCCAAAGAGTAGATGTGGTAATGACAGACACATAAAACAGGTCAGAAACAGAATCTCAAACCTCAGAATATTTTAAAAAGAAATGGCCATGTACTCAATCTTTTACTCATGTTTTCATTCACTTTAGCCAATGAGTAATGTCTCAGTCCATTTGGGCTGCTATAACAAAAAGGACCAAAAAGTGGATGCTCATAAAAAGCAAAAGTTCATTTCTAACAGTTCTGGAGGCTGGGAAGTTGAAGGTCAAGGTGGCAGCAGATTTGGTAGGGATTTCTCCCTATCCTCAGATGGTGGAAGCAGTAAGACAGCTCTATGGGGCCTCTTTTTAAAGTTTTTAATTGACAAATAATAATTATACATATTTATGGGGTACAGAATCAAAATTTGATACATGTATAAAATGCTGAATGATAAAATCAGGGTAATTAGCATTTTCATTTCTTCATCATTTGTCATTTCTTTGTGTGAACAGGTAGCCTGCAGACACCTTTCTTCTGGTTGCTTATAAAATGTGAGAACCTGCTATCAACTCCAGTCACTCCACTGTGCTGTAGAAGGCCAGACTTTTTTTCTTCTTATCTAACAGTGTTTTGATATTCATAAAAGGAGGCTGGTAGTGGGGCCTTTTTATAGGGGCACTAACCTCATTCATGAGCATTCTGACCTCATTACCTAAGCATCTCCCAAACACTCCTGACCACTAATATTGTCACCTTGGTGATTAGGTTTCAACATATGGATTTTAAGGGGACACTAACATTTAGACCAGATTTTGGAGTCAGTTGTTTAAAATCAGACATATTTACTTTATTAATATTTATGCATCAGCTCCTATGTACCAGTCACTACATTTCCCTACTTATGCACTTCTCATGGCCTAAATAATTATGGACTCTTATTTATCCTGGTTCAGGCAATAAATTCTGGACAAGCATTTGGCATCGCCCACGTCCAGCATTTATTGCCTGGACTATTGCAGTACCTTCCTCCATGGTCTCATTCACTTTGTTCTCACCTGTACTAATACAATCTCTCCTGATCCATAATACATTTTCCTGTGGGGGAAAAAATCTATCCCATAATGCTAACCTGAACACTTAAAAAGAACTATAATCCACCCAAATGAACTGAATTTCTGAATGCTTGATGGAATTATGAAATAATGTATTCAAATTATCTAAAAATTGAAAATAAAGCAAAATATAGACTATGTAAACGTTTAATACTATGCTGGAGAATTTTTCATCATTTTATGCAAGGGCCAACTCCCTTAGAGATTGTAAATATGCTCAACATATTATTTACTATTGATTATTCCTCATTTATTTTACAATTCATAAAGCTATAGGTTAACTTTTAGAATAACAATCAAACAAGATGATTTTATTTCTTGTAACCAGGAAAGATAATTTTAAAGTCTATGATTTTATTGCAGTCTAAGATACAAAACAGTTTATTTTAAATTTAATGTAAGAATTTTACATTAGCATTCCTACCTCATTGATTATATAAAATCCTATCTTTTTTCTTTTAACATTTAAAATTAATTTATTTTAAACTAATATATAAAAACATAAAAGTTGCATATGTTAATGGACTACAATGTGATATATTCAATACATGTACACAATTATTTTATATATTTCTTTTACATAGTTTTGAATTAGTTTTCTCAAATTGCTGGTTCCCTCATTAATGAATTAAATAAAAATCGGACAAATGATCACTATATAAGAATTATGTTTTTAATATTTTGAGAATTGCATTGGACACATGATTGCATTTATGATATCAGATTCAACTAGCTAAGACCAGAATTAAAAGAAACTTTTTATATAAAATTCTGAATAGTATCTATGTCTGAGACAAGTTCCACAAATGTATTCAAACACTTTACAATCACACTTGCAAAATATCCTTCTGGGAGTTAGAAATGCTTTGAAATTCAATTCTGTTTAGTTTGAATTAGGATTTCCTAGCAAATGTGAATTCTAATAGGATTTTCAAAGATTTGGGAAAAGGCTGATTTAGATTTATGAACAGGTAACATTTATCTGTAGTATCTTGACTGCTTTGTATGAGAGCTCAGCCTGGAGATGATCCGCAATGAGTACCTTTATATATAACACAAATTGAGGGTAAAGAGTTTTAAATTCTGCAATTTAACATGTAATGTCAAGCATCTGGATGTTGATAGCAAATTTGTGCTCTTGAAGTAAGCAAAGTTATGGTCAAAACCACTTGTAGAAATGATTTTTGAACAGAACTACAGAACAACCTGTAAGTCATTGAAAAGACTATGCAATTGAAAACAGAAATATTTATCTCTACATACGGTAGCACAATTCCCACGTTTTAAGATGTTCAGTAAGTTCCTAAGTTTTACAAGGATGAATTGACATCAACTTAAATTAGGGATTTGGTGAAGGAATTAAAAGATAAGAATAAGTCAGGAGAGTACCACAAATTATGTAAATAGCAAAACTGTACCAATAAGTTGGATTCAGAACAGCATAGTGATTTGACTTACAGCCTAGTCTACTATTATCTGTTGTACCTTGAATAGATTACTTAAAGTTTTTGTTGCCTAATTTTTCTCATCTGTATAATGGGGCTAATTGTTACATTTATTTGATAGAATTATGTAAAGGTTCAATTCATTAATAAATATAAAAGACTTAGAAGAAATCCTAGCATAAAATTTGGATAATGTAAGTATAAGCCATCAATTGTACAAAACAAAGAAAAGAGGAATGATAGTAGCTCAGGAATGTTGCTTCTAGAGATTAGAAAGGAATGTTAAATGGGGCTTATAAATTATTCAAAGCTTTTCTTGTTTAGGGATGACAAGTTCTTCCTGAGGAGTTGTCCACTAGATTTGTAACCTACAAACCATTTCAAACTCATTGAATTCAAAATTTTAAACCTATAGAAAGTCAGAACAGAAAAGATTTCTTATAAAGTGTTTAGTTAACAATCCCCATCTTTGGTTTCTATGAGAATCACTAGGGAAGATTGTTTCAAAATAAAGATGCCTGGGTAATCTCTAAAATCTACTGAACAAGAAATTATGGGCATACCTTCTTCAGATTGTTCTGATGCGGGTGATATTTGAGAAGTACTAATCTAGCCCAAATGCCTTCTTTTACATGTTGGAAAACTGAGGTGCGGAGACATTCTATGGTTTTGACAAATTAACATTCCTAATGCCACCTTTGGGGTCAGAACCTGAGCTCTTGTGACTTGAAGCGTACCTCTCACATATCACCACGAAGAGTGCAGAGGACAAGGGAAGAGTCCTCCATACCCACACCCTGATGTGCAGAGGGCTGATTCAGCCACGAGGGTTCTGATTGAGCACACATTATACTTTCCTATTCACCTGCGCCTTGAAAGGACATGTCTGATCTGTTGCCTAGCAATGGCATTGTTCAGGAGTCTTAGGATTTCAGCAAAGGAAAAATTGCCGGGGTGGGGGTTTCAATTACTAACATTACTAAGTACACTCCCAACATCTCATTTTTGTACCTTTTGCAATAGAATGATACATTTCTACCCTCCCTACTTATGAAGAGAATGCAGGAGCTTTGTAAAGATGACGATTACTCAGTAAAATCTTTACTTGCTAAAGATCGCTCCTTTTGTGAGACTTGGGGTAGGAGAGATGATTGAGGTGTCAGAATACACATTGATCTTTTTTATATTTTCTTTTTCATTCTCATCAGAAAAATACGACAGAGCCTAGAAAATTGATGCACTTAAGCGCTATTTCTTGCCATCATTTTAAATGTCCCCCACCCTTTATTTTCACTGCATTTGAAATTTCCTCTGCAGGGAATTCCACTCGAGGCTCGAGAAGACATCTGGCATCAGTGTGGGGTGAGATTTGCCTTGTGGACAGTTGCTGGAAAGATGTAATAATTCCACTTTCTGTCGAACAGCCGAGTGCATGTTGCTAAATGTCAAGTATTTCCACAAACAGCTGGAAAAATGAAGCCATGGAAAGTCTTGTTTATTACCCTACAGTTTCTTAGCCTGTACAGGAAACATAACTTGGTTTGACCATGTGGTACAGAATATTAATAGCACCTCTATCCAGGATAGATTTATTCTCTCTTTTAACAATAAAAATGTCTACTTTTTCTTCTTCTCATTTTTCTTCCCACAAGTTTTGCTCAGAAGTCATCTGGGGAGGATTTACCAAATCAACTTTCAAATTGAGAAAAAGACAGTCTTCCCACAGTTAATTCAGGCACACAATAAATTTTATGTTCTACAAAGATTGATGAAGTTATGGGCATGGCCATGAACTGTGAATAGAGGCATCCTGAAAATGAGAATTTAATCATTATTATAATAATGGGGGCATTTTCCAAAAATCAAGAGTCAAAATTATATGACACTTCCATAAGATATCAATTCATATATTCTGCCAATTCTGTCATAATGCTCTAATCTGTTTATCAATCTGTAATTTCTGGATATTGGTAATAAGGAAATGTCCAAAATTCTGTGGGTTGTACTTCATTTGGGGAAAAAAATATTTCTAGAAACCAAAGTATCCTACTACAAGGATCATAATCAATTTTCTAATTTATAGATTATGATATTGAAGCTCAGAAAAGTTAATTCAAGCTACAGCACCAGAGTTGATACTAGCACCTAGGTCTCCTGTTTCCCTAACAGTTCAATTAAATTAAACAAATCTATGGTGAATTAGGGAGTTCATTTCACCAGGCACTGGGCCAGGCGCTAAGCCAAAGTGAAAAACAAAGAACGGGAAAATCCATTAGCTCAATGAGCTGTGATAGAAGAGCTAAGGGGAGGGTTGACAGTGGGGCAGGGATGGGGAAGGACTGTGAAGTCAGCATAAGCCAGGGGGAGTTAGCCTTTCTTTATCCCTGCTTGGCCTTTTCTTGTCTGGGGCAATAGAGGAGTGAAAGTAGCATGGGGTGAAAGGAGAGAGAAAAGTTGAAGGCAATTTCATTGGGGTTAGAATGGCTCCACTGAACAGGATTGAGAGTGAACAAGCACACGTTGTTAAGGATTTAGACATTATTCTAATGGCCACTGGGAATTGCTGGGGTGTTTTTGGTGGGGCAGCCATAGTGCTTATTCCATGATTCCACATACAAATTCTGGACACTTGCAAAGTGAAGTGCAGCATGCAGGGCACACCTAGAGTAAGAGGAAAGATTGGAGGGATATAAAATTCAGGTCCTTCTGTTCCCAAATATTTACTGTGTCCACCTGTTACTATTCTCAGAGCCCTAGGCTTTATGCTCTCCATTCAGCATGACAAGTTTGATGGCTAGATCCTCTAGGACAGCCATAGATAAAAAGATAAAAGGGGGAAAAGAATATAATTGAAGACTTCTGCTAAGCTCTGGGGAAAACGTTGTACCCACTTAAGATGCCTGCCGTAGACTCCTTTTACTTAAATGTTGTTAGCCAAAGCTTAATTACTCTGCTGGTATCTGGGATGCTATTCAGATCCTCCCACTGCTCTACCTCTTTCTTCTAATTTGTACCAGTCAAAACTCAATCTGCAGTCTGTACACGTGGAAAAAAAAGAATTCATACCCCACTTGAATCAAATGTATGATATGTCAAGATCATTGTAATGTTTTGAGCAACTAATAAAAAAAAAACAAAAACCTCAATCTGGAAAAAAAAAATTAGGTTTGTGCTAAAACCCAGCCATGCCAGATGCTCTGCACGGTCCTGCCACTGCCTCTAATTAACAAAGAAGGAAAAACTTAACATACCTAGGTGCCAAATAAAACAATCAACATCAACTTGTGTTTTAGCTTAATCAGATATTTGAAATGGATTTTATTAAGCTTTCTTTTTTTTCTTCTTCCATTTCAGAAAATGTTCACGCCGGCTCTTTGAATATTTTGTCAGCCTAAGTACATGCAATATTTTGAAGGTCTTGATTTCTAATTATATTTTTTTTCATCCCTCTGGGGAAAATTCATCCTGCACTGAGCACAGTCTGGGCAGCTTTTCCTTCTGCCCTCTTCTGCAATATTTGGCCTCAAAAACATCTAGCATGGAGTCTGGCACAGAAAGAGGACCCAGAATATGTTAGCTCAAACAGAATGTTTTCTTATTCTATTTTCAGGAGAAAACCAAAGAAAAAAAAGTTGTTTGAGATTTCTTGGCAGGTTTCTGGAGTGACTGATGCTAATCACAAGGTAGGACATGGTAAGCTGCCGGTGCTCAGAGGTCTTGCTGACCATTAAATGGAGGGGACGTTGAGGACTACACAACAGTGATGAGGTGACACATGCTTCAGGATGATCCAATTTGTTTTATTTTTCCTAAGATATTGTACAAAACAAAACAAAAGGAAAAAATGAAAAGACAGCTTCTTGCTGACCATTTCAGGCTTGAATTTCCTGTGAGCGAGCATTGGGTTTTGGCCAATGAGCTTCTGATTTGGTTTGGAAAGACAAGTCATTATTGTATAAAGTACAAAAAGAGAAATAAACTTAAAATCTCTCCTCTGGGTGTTTTGTATTTTCCTTCTCTCACAAATAATCAGGGAAAACCTAGCCAGGATTTAAAATCTCTGTTTCACTTGGAGATGCTAATCAAGGAATGCATTTGAGACTTTCTCTGATGATCAGTTATTCATGAGGGAGAAATCATCGTGTATTTTTGTTAAAGGATAAAATTAAAAAATAAAATAAATAAATTCTAACATCTAGAGGAGTTGCTCACTCTGAGAAAGCAGCATTTAATCAGAATGAAAATTCAAGGCCAGAGCAGCAGCTTTTTATTCTGAAGACTAACAGTTTATGAGGGTTGAAATTTTGAATTTAAGAACTTAAGAAATTAGGTCTCAAGATTTTAGTGTAAATTACCCAGTTGCTATGCATTTGTTTTTCAGAACAGGCATAGGGTGGACTTCACAATAATTTGTGGGAAATTTTAGAAAACGAAACAACTGTTTAAGTTCAGAGTTTTCATCAGTTTCTTGGGTAAAGAAACATGAGTTTAACTAGAGAAAGTCTAACACTGGGATTTAACATCAACCTAAGAAAAAAACAAAGCCTGGTCCAAGATCAGGGAAAAAGGACTCGAAGGTCTAATTTGAACTCAGCAATCTGTTCTTATGCTCTCGTCCTGACACCAAGGAGTGGTGGGTGCTCTATTTTACTTGAACTTCACCTTAGTCATTGACAGCTGTAAAATTGAGGTTTTCACTTATATGTAATAAAAGCACCCTATGACATGATTGATTTCCTTACCCAAAGTTCTGAAAGGGCAAAAACAAAATCAAAGGGTGCTCAATAATATAGAACAGGGACACAAGAATGCACGTGTAATGTGTCCTTGTCCAGCAGAGACTGGGTGGTCTCCCCGGGCATCCTGGGCATCCCTTAGACTTCTTCAGGTTCACTCCTTGCACACCCACCCCAGCAGCCTGCTCTTGCTATTCCTCCAGTATATAGTCTTACCTTTACACCTGTTGCGGCTTCTACCCAAACTGTTCTTCATCTGAATCCACCATTTTAATTTGCAACACATACCCTCTATCATCCCTACTTTTCTATGTCTAATAACGCACCTATCATCATCTAAAATACATATGATTAGCTCATTCATTGTGATTGCTGTTTAATTTCTGTTTTTCCTTTACTGAAATGTTTTCTCTATGAGGGAAAGGATCTTCCTTATTTTGTTCATGAATGTACCCCAGGGGTGCCTAGAAAAGTAGCTGATTCATAGTGGGGGCTCAACAAAAATTTTGTGGTTAATAAAAAAAAATGAATAAGTGGATTCCAAATGGACTAAAATCTTGGTAGAATAAAATGTGAGAGTTAAAAATAATTTTCATGGGTTTATTTTAAATTTTTTCACACATTGCTGATTATATTCTCTAGAACTAGTTTGAAAATTAATATCACTCCCTCCTCATCAACACTAACTTTTCTTTGATGGACTTAACATGTGTATGCGTGCGCGTGCATGCACACGTATGTGTGTCAATAGCTGTTGGGTAACATAACATGATTTTTAAATATTTTTGCACTTAATAATTTGTAAAACTAAATAATTTGAAGCTCTTTACCATGAACAAGCACTCAACCTCTGTATGCTGCAAAAATATTTCTTATCTCATTGTAAAGTATGCCAGAGTTCTAACACCTAAAATTTATATATTGCTTAAATCCACTTATGTGGCCATGCTTAAATAAACATCCTTCTCAATATGCTGAAAAGAGCTAACAAGTTGGGTCACCAGGGCTGACATCCATCTGCATGGGGGACTCCTTCTTCCCTTAGGACACTCCTGGATCTTACAAAACATGAAACTTCTGTGGGCTCTGGTGAGTCCGTATACTTTATATATGTATTTGTGGGGGATACCAGGGATTAAATTCAGGGACACTCAATCACTGAGCCACATCCCCAGCCCTATTTTGTATTTTATTTAGAGACAGGCTCTCAGTGAGTGGCCATTGCTGGGGTTAGCTTTGAACACGCAATCCTCCTGCCTCAGCCTCCTGAGCCGCTGGGATTGATTACAGCATGTGCTACTTTATTTTTTAGTGCTTAATTTCTTTTTAAAATAAAAGTAAAACAAGAGTGGCCATTTCTGGGGTTAGCTTTGAACATGCAATCCTCCTGCTTCAGCCTCCTGAGCTGCTGGGATTGATTACAGCATGTGCTACTTTATTTTTTAGTGCTTAATTTCTTTTTAAAATAAAAGTAAAACAAAAGTTCTATGTATTTTCCCCACACCCATAGATCATGTTGATCACCATGTAGGTCACATGGGTACTTTATCCACTTTTGCTCTAGAGTGGCAAATGTTGCCAAGAAATCAAGTTGATCAAGCTAGAAAATGATACAAAATTTTGTCAAGTAATTAATAGATGACTTTGATTCAATTTGATTTGCTCTAATGTTAGGGGCACAGGTGAGATCTTAAGAACTAGTCATGTTAATAAAATGGAAGATAAGATAATCAAGTGCTTGAGGAAGGGCAGTGTAGTCAACTATGTTTAATGATGTGAACAGGTAGAAGGAGGCAGAGAGAGACCAACACTAGAATATGAAAATGGAAGGTATGGAATGATGGTTAGAAAAGCTGTTTCATTGAATATGTGCTGTGGACAAAAGTGCAGACCCCACTCCAAACTTATACATTGAAACTCCAATTCCCACTGTAACTATGTTTGGAGAAAAGCTTTTGATGGAGATAGTTACCACTAAATGAGGTCATAAGGGTTAGACTCTATCTGGTAGAGCTGGTGTCCTTACAAGAAGAGAAAGAGACACCAAAGATCTATATCTTTCTTTCTCCTTTCGCACACTCAGAGAAAAGGCCATGTAAGGAAACGGCAAGAAGGCCACGAACTATAATCCAGGAAGAAAACTCTCACTAGAAAACCAGATTAGCTGACCCCTTGATCATGAACTTCTAACCTCCACTCCAGAACTGTGAGAGCATCAAGTGTGTTATTTTACATTTATGACATTTCATTATGGTAGCTCCAGAAGACCAATATTGGTAATAAAGACACAGTCTGATTAAAGAAAGTTGAGGAAATAGTAGGTGGTAAGCAAATGCTGACACAAAATTAGGCAACGATTCCTAATTTTACTGGGTAGATGAGTGATGATATTGAATGATAGTTGGACAGGTAAGTGGGAAAGGGAAGGTCATTGAATACTTACTATGGGCTATATTTTCATAATTTAGTGCTTTGGAGAAGAATCCAGTAGAGAGGAAAAATATTGCTACAAAGAGGAGATAATATTAATCATTTTAGGTAAGACAGTATAAAATCCAGTGCAAATGTAGAAGCGGCCATGTGAGATAGGAACATGGGCTTCTCCTTTTTTAATGTGGAAAAAAGACAAAGTATATGAGTATATGGGTATGTAAACTTGATGGTGTAAAAAAGAAGCAGAGCCGGGCATTGTGCTGCATACCTGAAATGCCAGCAGCTTGGGAGGGTAAGGCAGAAGGATTGCAAATCAAAGCCAGTCTCAGAACCTTAGTGAGGCCCTAAGCAATATAGCCAGACCCTGTTTCTAAATAAAAAATAAAAAGAACTGGAGATGTGGCTCAGTGGTTAAGTGCTCCTGGATTTAACCCCTGGTTAAAAAAAATGAAGCAATACTTTTCTGAGATAGTGTAACTAGGTGTTTAGAAGTGATGTAGAAATAAGATGAGGATATCCTAATGGAAACAGGAATTCAGGAAACAAATTTATTTAAATAAAACACTTTTCAAGTATATTCATAGAGAATGAGAGATGTCCGTGTCTACAATTTTACAACTGAAGCTTTAATAAATAAAGGAAATCATTGATAAGAACATTAATTAAGTGTTTAGCTTCAGAAGGGATAGGTAACTTCTTTCTCAAGTTTAAGAAAAAATTAGAAAAGAATGATTTCAAGACTCAGAAATCAAGAAAGCAGTGAAAGAAGAAAATTGAGAAAAAGCAAGTTTAAAAAACCTGCTAAAAATAAGTAGTGCAAGGGATAGGGGTGAAAGTTGAAAAAAGTGAAGAAGAACTATAAAAGCCTTGAGCAATAAGTGTACTGAATGGAAAATAAGACATTTGAGTAGGCTGAAGATCACCATTAGTGATTCTGGGTGAGTTAATTTAAACTATATTAAAAATATTTTATTTTCACTATGAGGTAGAAGACTATGAGAAAACGGGTTATTCATTTCCCCTACTCCAGGATTAGAGTGGTGAAAGTAGACCAGGTGGAAGTAAAGAAGTGAACATAGAGGGTGCAAATTCTAGACAGAGAATGTTCTGAAACTGAGGCAGGCTGAGGTGATTTGTGGTCTGAATTATAACCATGTGAGTTTTGTTTTGTTTTGTTATTTTAAACAAAGTGTATGAAGCAAGGATATGGAGAAAGCAGAGACTAATGAGAAATCCAATCAACAAGCTAACAAATTTTCTGGTGCCAAGAAGCAATGGGAAGAATTCTCTCACATTTTGAGGAGCTACAGGAAAATGAGAAGTAACTAAACAAGGAGGTAGAGAAAGTAATTAGGAATGGCTTGAAAATGTTAAATTGCGAACAAATGTGAGGTACTAAAGGCACATTGAATGGGGCCAGTAGGGAGACTTGACAAAAGGGAAGTAGTCAATATACTAACTGCATGCAAGTTGCAGAAAAGGGTGGATATGAACATGGAGAGTATCTTAGATCATAGGCACTTGCTCCACAAGAAGTGATTTGGAATCACAGGAAGTAGGAAAATTTAATATAAAACAACACTCATTTCCTACAACTCTTCTGAGTTTGGGGGATTATTACAACTATAAGCCAATTTATTAACGTAGTAATTTCCAGAAGGATAAGTATTTAAAATATATTAATGGGATATGATATGTACTAATGCTTGGGTTCCCTCAATATTTATATGTGAAGCCTTTTCCCTGGTGTGTTAACACTTGGAGGTGTTACCTTCAGGATGTTGTTAGGTTGTAAGGGTGGAGACCCTGAGAATGAGATCTGTGATTCTAAGGAAGACCCATAAGAGAGCTTGCTTCCTCTGACACTGTAATGTGAGGATATGTGGAAAAGATGACCATCTATAAACCAAGATGGGGGCCCTCACCAGTCACAGGATCTGCCTGCATCTTGATTCTGAGTTTTTCAATCTCCAGATTATGAGAAGTAAATGCTTGGCAATTAAACTACACAGTCTACAGTATATTTTTTTCATAGTACCCAAACTGACAAAGACAATGTGTTGCATGTATTTCAATCTATTGGCACAAATAATGTCCATTAAGACCTAAGGTAAATCATGAATCTGAATATCAAATTAACTGACTGGGAGAACCATCGAATTATGAATGGCAAATCCACCCAAGTTCCTTACTTTACTATCATTTTTTTATTCCTATTCTCATCATAAAATAATCTTTTAATACCCTAAAGATACTTTCTGAGTATAGTAAGTACCTCTCTAAGCTTAAATTAAGGCATTTAAAATATACTTAAAAGATATAGAAATGCTCGTAATTTATTTAAGTTGAGCTAATTTATGTATAGTAAGCAGAGCAGTGAAAACATTTTGAGTTCTATAAATACAATGTGAGAAGTGCATATGTATATTATGTTCATGGTTTACATCTGTTCCCCTTTATTAGAGATCATTCACAACACGATAACCTCCTGTCAGGCTCACATAAGTTATCTCTTTTGGCAATAAAGAACATGTTACTTTAACCTCCCCAAGGCCAGATTTTTGTCATAACGAGGACCTTTCTCAGCAGGATGATGAGTACAAAGTGTTCGTGGTGAGTCTCCCCATCAGGTTTGCTAAATCCTCCCAAGATACTGGTTTGCTCAGGGATGGGGAATTGGAATTTTTATGAAGTAGCTCCCTTTTGATCCTGTCATTTAGAGCCTAAAAGATAAAAACGACCCCTGGACTCCCGAAATCTCACCTATGATGCCTGCAGAGTTTTACTGCTTCATAAAACAACAATAAAGCCCTACTACTTAAAAAAAGATCTCTTGCTCTATCACATCGTGTTTACAGTCTTTGATCACTTTAGATGGAAGAGCTGGCCAGCTGCCAGGAGCAGGGAAATAGCAGGGTTTGGTCCTCTTCTAGCTATGAAAATATTCTTATGCATAAAGAGAAAAAGAACAACGCCTCAAACTAGGTACTTCTCTACCGTGTAAACGTTGTGATTTAATTTGCTAATTTTCAAATTTGTCTTGGAAAATAAAAGACTACCTGGAAGCTGTCAGCTTGGAGATAAATCTTATTGTTAGCATGCAAGGCTGTGAGCACACTTTTTAAGATTAGATCTGCTCATTACATGCGCTATGTCTTCTGCATATTCCATGAGCAAAACAAAGCAAGAATGTGGCTTTGATGAGCAATGGTCGAGCATGATTCCCACGTGCAAGCATCATCAAAAGGGGTTATTTCCTTAAAACAAATCAGAATCTCTTATGTTGACTTAATGAGGCTGAAGCTTTCACCATAGTCATTCTCTAAATAATGGCAGAGATACTAAGAGAGACTTTTTGAAGGTGGACACTGTCAGAATAGGGAAAGACTTTCGCCTTTGAAGTGAGTCATGTGTTTTGGGATTATGGCAAAATAAATCCTAATGTTGTATATAACTAAAAATAACCATTAAAAATTAATAATCAAATGCTAACAAAAAGAAAAGTCAATAGCCATAAACATCCACTGTGAGGAAAGAAACATCAGAAAATGTGTCTTTTGCTTTGGCCATCAAGCTCTAAGGCTTGTGATCCCATTTTTCAAGGTTATGTGTAGGTAAGGAAAAAATTATAAGCATCCCAACTAAAATATACTTTGGAGCAACGTGGTAATAAATAATATTTAAAGCATGTTTTAAATTATTTTATCTCTCCCATTAGGTTTGAAAGTTCTCAGGTTCTTGATACTAACTGGCATGGCTCCTTGTGGATTTCCCCTTACATCCCTCTGTGCAAATGTGAATCACCACCATATCACCCTGACATTCGCATTTACATCATTCATTGCATTTGCCAACACAATTTTATCATCTCTTTATTTAGCCCAGTGATGTAATCACCTCTACCATCATCCTTCAAGATTTCCTGAGTGCTTTCTGCTTTCATGGCCCTCCACAATTTACCCACAGGAGCATAGGCAGAGATGTCATTCTATTAATCCACTTCACTGATTCTAAGGATAAAGGCTACAAATATAAATTTCTGTGTGTAGCAACACAGTTGGGATGACTTGGTTGAGACTGAAACACAACTAGTAAGGCAATACCATTCTTCTCTCCACCATAATACTGTTCATAGCTATTATTATCTATGAAGACAGCAGAGGGAATCTCATCTCTGAAAGGATAAGAAAATGCACGTTGCACCCAGAAGAGTGGCCGAAATCCAGAACACTGACAAAACCAAATGCTGGCAAAGGTGTGGAACAGTAGAAGCTCTCCTCCATTACAAAGGGGAACACAAACTGGTACAACCATGGTGGAAAATAGTTGGCAGTTTCTTGCAAAACTAAACATACTCAGACCATAAGATCCAGCAGTTGTGTACTTTGATATTTGCCCAGATGAATTTAAAACAGGTCCACACAAAAACATGCACATGGATGATTTTAGCAGCTTTGTTTATGATTCCCAACACTTGGAAGTAAGCAAGATCTTCTTCAATATGTGAGTGGATAAATAAAATGTGGTATATTTAAACAATGTCACATTATTTATCACTAAAAAGAAGTGATCTATCAAGTCATAAAAAGAGAAAATTTAAATGCATATTACTAACTAAATTTCAACTATATGACATCATGAAAAAGGCAAAATTATGGAAAAAATGAAAAGATCAGTGGTTGCCAGAGGTTGAGGGGCAGGGAAAGATGAAGAAGCAGAGCACAGGATGGTGAAATTACTCTGTTTGCTACTATATTCTACCATTTGTTAATTCAAATCCATAGAATAGTGACTGCACAATAGTGAGTGAACCCTAAAGTGAACACGGACTTTGGGTGATAATGATGTATCAAGGAAGGTTGATCAATTGTAACAACATACTCTATGCCTCTATGTGGGCAAGGAGAATACAGAAAATCTCTATACCTTCTAGATTCTGCTGTGTTTCTAAAACTGCTTTTAAAAATATACTAAAAATAAACAAGAAACTAGACATTCACAGGGGACTTGATGAGACCAAACACATAAAACACTGGGTCAATATGAATAGCATATTTTACAATACATGAATGAACAACTACATGATGCATCCAAGGACAGAAATGCTAAGAAAAAGGATTATTGAAATAATTTATGGAAATAAGAATAATAACTAGTGGAAATACATAAAACCACGAAGTCAATATTTTCTCTGGGGCATATGCTGATCTGAGTGCTGGAGATTTATCTTAATAGACTGCTGGATGAATATGCAGGAACAAAACTGCAAAGGAGGGAGTTCAGATAAGAGACCCTTACAGGAGGCTGAGATCCCCTTGCCATCCTACCAAGAAAAACAAGCAAACATATTAATAACTAGCAAATGAAAACAACAACAAAAGTGTTTCTTGCCTAGGAAAACAGAAACAGGATCGGTTGCCAATCTCCATTTGGGGAAAAGAGAGGAGAAGTGAAGAAAAAGAAAAGTGTCTCATAGGAATGTCAACTGCAATCCCACCTATGCTTACTTTCGGTGGTAAATTCATATTATTCATTCCATCCTAACAACACTAAAATAGAATCACCTTAAATTGGATACCTTAAATTGGTCCTGGGTTGCTGGTGTCCTCAGCCACCAGACAGAAGTGAATTCAAGTTTTCTTTCAAACAATACACTTTAGATATAGAAACACAGGCAACAACGATAAAGTTGCAGAGGAAATGAGTTTGCAGAATGATAAAAATCAAAGGTACAAGTGGACAAGCGATTACTAAGAAAGAGTTGGCAGGAAAAAAAGATTATAGATGTAGGTACTCAAAAAATTTCATAACCTGACCATATAAATGTGGGCCTAATATTTCTTAGGTATTTTAAAGGTATAAGGAAACATTAACTGAAAGTTTTTAAAAAGACAAAAGAGTTTTAATCTAGTAAAATTTGTATAAATAAGTAACATGATAAATTAGCAGATGTGAAAGAGACATTTAGTGAAGTGAGAGGCAGATGGAAATAAATTATCTGGGATGCAACGTTCGAAAGAGAAGGGGCACTTGGCATGGTGATGCACACCTATAATCCCAGCAGCTCGGGGATTTGAGGCAAGAGGATGGTGAGTTCAATGGTGAGGCAATGGCAAGGCAATAAGCAACTCAGGGAAAACCTATAAAATAGGGCTGGGGATGTGGCTCAGTGTTTGAGTGCCCCTGAGTTTGAATTCAATTCCCAGTACCTGCCCCCCCCCTCCAGAAAAAGAGAAGGGGCATATGAAAAAGTGATTATGATAAATGTATGTTAGAGTGACAAAGTAGCTTGACTTCAGAATTTGTAGGCAGAGAAAAGAAAGAAACTGGAGTGTGTTCATTGAGGCAGTGATGGCTACTTTTACAAATATATATCATCTTCTTAATAAATTAACACAAAATTAGTAGAAATATTTTTCATGTTTTATGTTAATTAAATATTCTATATCTACAGATCTTTCACCCAATGACCAGAGACTGAGATACCTTCTACCTTTTCCTAACTATGACAGCAAACATGATTGGCATAAAGCCACAGGGAATACAATGATGAAAGGAGGTAAGGAAACCACAATAAATATTCTCACTCAGAGAAGAGAAAAGGAGACATATGCCAATTACTTACCCCAAAACTAAATATACAGTACACTATGTGAAAACTGGGGCCAAGCTCATTCATGAATATAGATGACTAGATCTTTTAAAAACTTAGTAAATCAAATTCAACACTATATAAAAAGGGTAATGCATAACGGCAGTATTAATTTTCCCAGGTATGTAAGGCTGATTTACCATTTGGTAACAATTCGTATAATTAAACACCTTGAAATTGAATGATGGGTTTCAAGACAAAATGATAAATAAAATAAGCAAGTTATAATAGAGCACTAGACTTAAGAATCTTTGATGTATGGTTTGTAATGTACAAAAGTAATAAGTGTACTTTTTAAGGATGTTTTAAAACTAGTAATATTAAAGCAAGAAGCCAGACACAGTGGCACATACCTGCGATCTCAGAGGCTCAGGAGGCTGAGGCAGGAAGATCAAAAGATTGAAGCCAGCCTCATCAACTTAGTGAGGCCCTAAGCAGCTTAGGGAGACTCTGTCTCAAAATGAAAAATAAAATCTAAAAATAAAAAATAAAAAGGACTGGGATAGGGCTCAGTGCTTAAGTGCCACGGGGTTCAATCCATGATAAATAAAATTTAGAAATTTAGAGAAATGGTTATCTCTGAAACAAGGGGCTTTGAAAGTATTGTCAGCATCCTTCATTTTTATCAGTGATTATCACCCTATGTTATTTTAGTTGTAGTTGGACTTTGTACATATCAACACAAATGACCTTTCATATGTAATTGATATTTAATTTAAAAATTAATCTATAAGTGCATAACACTGAAATCTCAACTAGGGGAAAATTTTGACAGGGAAAGAACAGTAGAAGAGAAGGCATATAGGGGAAGAGGGGGCAAAGCAGAGCCTTCTTTGCCTAACAAACAAACTAGGCTGTAGCTTCTGGAATCCAAGGATTGAGTACCCTTAGCTGCTTGAATTATTTTCCTAAGAGATTTTGGGAGACGCTGAAAATAAGCTAAACACACTGCTTAGGGCCTCTGTGACAACATATGACCCAGAAGTGGAGGACTGAAGAATGAGAGAAGTGAGAGCACTGGTCGAGACATTGACCTTTCCTAATGGACACTGTCAGTGTCCCAATCAGTGTGGAACTCCTTCTGGGTTCCTCACAAAGAGCAGAGAAAAATATGTGGCCGTTAGCACACGAGAGGCCAATCATAGTGAGTGTCACATGGTGGCTGAGGCTGACACCAGGACTTGGGGACCAGGGAAGTAATTATTTGGGAGTGCCAAAATTAACATCTTAAATCACTTAGAAGAAGGTGAGATCCTGTCCTGAAATATCCTAATGAGTCTATTTTTATCCATAGTCATTTAGCACAGTTGATATTGTGTATATGCATATAAAAGTGTGTTTCATACATAACCAAAAATACACAGACAATGATCATCTAAAAAATGTGTGGTGTGTGTATATGTGGGGTGTGTGTGTGTGTGTGTACTCTGTAAGATGTTTTGTGGCATTTTGATTTTGAAAGACAGAATCAATTCTATTGAGTTCTCTGAAGATATGTATTCATTAAAAAGCATTGAAAAAGGATAAAAACTGTTGCAGAAATTATTTGAAATATTTGCTTAAGAGCTTTGGTACATACTCCATTTCCCAGTTACATTTACATGATTTCTTTTTTTTTTCTTTTGCAGTGTGAGGATGGGCCTAGTACATCAAGTGCTCTACCACTGGACCATGGCCCTGCCTGGATTCCATTTTTCCGTAACAATGGTGGCTTGCTCAAAGGTCCCTACATGTAGTGCATGCTTACCATGCTCCTTGCCTCTGGGTTGCTATCTAGCACCTAAAGACAAAGTAAGAGACTTGTCCAGGAGCCACTTGGATTTCCTTGAATTTCAACACATTTGATTGTTTATTAGTTTACTCAGTAGTTTTGCCAAGTCCTCAGAACTCCTGTGACTGAGATGTTACAGTCAGATTTAATTGCAGGAAATAGTTGCAACTAGAAATTCACTTACTAGAACACGCAAACACACAAAGACCGATGGGGGGAAAATGTTTCTACAGTGATGATTTCAACAAAAATTCTCTGGTGTTTGTTGATGTCCTTACTATTAAGCCAGTCTAAGTCAGTTCCCTGTTTTAGCTTGCCTAAAAATGAAGCATACAGTTAAACCTGCTTACCAAGCATATTCCACAGACTTATTATTATATTTTAAAATTAGCTTTTCCTCTTTCACTTTCAAATGGATCGAAAAGCAAAAAGCAACATCCATCAGATGAGGTCATCTCAGCAGGAAGCCCAATTAACTCAAAATAAAGTCTCAAATGGTAGATGAACCAGAACTCAGACTAAGCCTCCCCCAGGGTACTATGACCAAGCTGTGCATTAAAAGGTTTTAATATGATCATTTCCCATCCTTTTAAGTTCTGTCACCTTTTTTTTTAACAATATGTTATTGTCCTTAATGTATAAACTATTAAATAAATGTATCTAATAGCTTATACTGATTTATCTAATAGCTTGTTTTACACATGTATATGCATGTGTGTGTATCTATATAAATGGATTACCTGTGGACTTTTCAGTGTTTATGATTGGTTTGTTCACAGTTATCTAGACAGCAACATCTGCTTTTGCCTCCTTTGCAGGTAACAAAGTCTACTAGGCTTTATCTTTTTTAATTTGACATTTCACAGCTATTTGCCAGAATGTTTTTGAAAAGAGTGGGTCAGGGAGGACAGAAGAGGGGAGTGAAAAAGAAAGAGAGTGGGAGAGAAACAGAGACAAAGAAAGATGGATAGAGGGAGGGAGAGGAAAAGACAGACACACGGAGAGAAACAGAAAGAGAGAGAACCTAATTATACAGCAGATGCCAGGAGTGGTATTTATTCACCAAAACTGCACTGGGTCATTCATTAAAATCTCAGTTTTAATTAGCAAACACCTGTTTTCTGTTTGATTTTACACTGATATCTACTGTCTGCAATTTGCTTTCTTCAGTACAGGCAATTAGATAGCCCTGACAGTAACAGTTAATCTAATTAGTCCAGAGGTGCCCTGGGAGGTAACTATCGACTTGTAGAAATTACAGATATCAGTGATCACAGCTTCATTCACCTGACTGAATATTTGTACACAATTATTATTGGATATCACCTTTTCCCCTGGCCTTTCCTTTGTGACTTGGGTTCAAAAGGAAGAGTGAACTAATGTGATTTTTTTTTGAGCATCTACTGTGCACCAGTTACCATGGAAGGTCCACAAAATTGACAAATGAAAACATTATAGCCCCAAGCCTAGAAGAGTTTACAGACTGAATCAAGAGACAGATACATAAGCAGATTATTGTATATGTAAGGAGCTTAAAAGCCCAGAGGAGCCAGGATGAATCCAAACACTTCACAAGCCAGAATTCAAATGTTTTTCTAATAAACTTTGGCAGCTACTGAAAAAACAGGATAATGACACTGACTTTTTTAAATTGAGAAAGTTGTGAGTGTTTTCAATTGGCACAAGTTTGTTTGCAAACATGTAATCTGGTGACTCTCCTGGCATTTTATCATGAAATTTAATGAATCTCTCTGATGTCTCTCTTTAGATAGATGATGACATATAAGATGTTCTCTTTCCTAATTCAGAGCTTTAGCTAAAGCAAGTTGCCACTGAATCCTAGGGTCTAGAAAATATGCATCAAAGAGGATGCATATTTTCATCAGACCTAATTTCATATGCACATTTAAAAAATGGTGCAGTTAGATGATTTAGAGTGAATATTTCCATAAGTAAAGCAAAGGCCAAAAATGGTACTGATAGAGATGTCTTTTCCTGTGCTTCAGATTTTAGTCTAGTATGCTTGCTTGAAAAGTAGACAGCCCTAAGCTTACACAGCTCCATCCACAGGTTAGATGCAGAAAAGAAAAATGGGGAAAGCAGACTACCTGTCAAACACATGCAGATTGACACACTGGTTTAAGGAGGTATCTTCTATGAAGTACAAAAATTTAAAGGCTGCTGCCTCTGACTTCACGAGCACCATATTATGTTGTTGTAAAAGAGGATGGCAGAGGGACTTTGAATAACAGTACTACAAAAATTAAGTTATGTTCTGCCTAAAACTTTCCAAAGGCTTTTGCTAGAAGACATTTGTCTGTTGGTGTTGAACATGGTAAATAACTGAATTGGAATTTTGTTTATTCTTTATGGAATTGAAATGCATTTAAAGTAGGCTGGGTTTGTACCTTCCCTAAATTATTACCTATTGATAGGTTGGATGATCAATACATTGGAAATCTTCTTGACCACAGATATCCTAGTGGTGATGACAAAATAATCAGTATCATTGAGATAACTGGGATGAACTTCTTTAGATTGTTTTGCAAACAATATATGAATGTTCAATCACGTGGGGGAAAAGTGAATGAACAGTTGTCCAGAATGTGCTATATGTCCGCAGTCCTTTTTTTTTAACACAAAGTAGAGTCACATCATTCATGGTTTTTTTTAACTTAAACATATTTATTAACATAGAGAACACTCAAGATTGCACTCACAGACTACATTTCCTTTGCAGTTGGGTGATGTGATCATTGGGGTAGTTTTTTTCCAGTTGTGCCAAAAATTGCTTATTGTTTTTATAATAAATAAAAGAGGTAAGAATAATGCACAGAAGCAGGCAGGCTCAAACTTTCAGTCACTGGAAAGTGCTGAGCAAGAGAAGTCTGAAAAAACTGGGGATAAGTACCACCCCCATTGCCTGCAAGGGCAAATGCTTGGCTCTGCCTGAGGCAAGTAAGGACAAGTTTGGGTTGAGTACATAAGGTCACTGCACAAATAGCTTTAAAAGTTCATGCTCTGTTGTTGACTATCGGGGACTACAGGAAAGGTAAACATTTACTTTTTCCAGGAAAGAAAACACATTATTCTGGAATCCTAGGGATAAAATCTTCATGACTGTTGCAAAATTGACATTTTTGTTTTTGTTTCTTTGCAGTTCCAGGAATTGAACCCAGGGATGCTCTGTAACTGATCTACATCCCCAGCCCTTTAAAACAGTTGTTCATTTTTGTTTGTTTGTTTTTTTAAATTTTAGACAGATTCTTGCTACGTTACCCAGGTTGGCCTCAAACTTTGGGATCCTCCTTCCTCAGTCTCCATAGTACCTGGGATTACAGGTGTGTAACCACTGTATCTGGCTGACAGGTTCCTTTTAAATTGTCATTCATGTTTTCATATATGTACTTATGTACTTAGGGTAATGATGCCCATCTCACTCCACTGTCTTTCCTAACCCATCTTCCCCTTCCCCTCCCTCCTCTTTGCTCTATCTAAAGTTCATCTATTCCTCCCACCGGTCTCTGCTCCATTCCCATTATGAATCAGCATCCTTATATTAGAGAAGACATTCCGCATTTGGTTTTTTTTGGCCTTGGATTACTTCACTTAGCAACTCCATCTATTGACCTGAAAATGCCATGATTTTATTCTCTTTTAATGCTTGCTGAGTAATATCCCATTGTGTGTGTGTGTGTGTGTGTGTGTATATATATATATATATATATATATATATATATATATATATGCCATTATATATACCATATTTTCTTTATCCATTCATCTACTGAAGGGTATCTCAGTTGGATTTACAAATTAGCTATTGTGGATTGTACTGTTATGAACATTGATGTGGTTGTGTCCCTGTAGTATGCTGTTGTTAAGTCCCTTGGGTATAGATTGAGGAGTGGGATTGCTGGTTCAAATGGTGGTTCCATTCCCACTTTTCCAAGAAATCTCCATATTGCTTTCCATATTGTAGGCCCCTATTTGCAGTCCCACCAGCAATGTAAGAGTGTGCCCTTTTCCCCACATTCTTGCCAACACTTATTGTTGTTTGTATTCTTAATATCTGCCATTCTGACTGGAGTGAGATGAAATTTTAGAGCAGTTTTGATTTGCATTTCTCTAATTGCTAGAGATGTTAAACATTTTTTCATATATTTGTTGATTAATTGTATATCATTATTGATTGTGTTATTGAGTTCTATAGTTTCTTTGTTCAGCTTTTGTTTGGAAGACCTATCCAGTGGTGAAAGAGGTATGTTAAAGTCACCCAGAATTATTGTGCTGTGGTCTATTACCTCTTGAACTTGAGGAGAGTTTTTTTGATGAACATAGATTCTCCTTTGTTTGAGGTGTATATATTTATAATTGTTATTATTTGTTGGTGTATGATTACCTTGAGAAGTATGAAATGTTCTTCTTTGTTCCTTTTGATTAACTTTGGCTTGAAGTCTACTTTATTTGGTATGAGGATGAAAATCCCTGCCTATTTCCATAGTGAGTGACCCATGTGGGTCTTTTTTAAAATCCAATCTACACCTATGTCTTTTGATTGGTGAGTTTAAGCCATTAACATTCAGGGTTATCATTTTTCTAAATATTATGTATTTAGGAAGCAGCAAATCATTATTTTGACCAGAGTCTTTTTTACAATATCTGTCTCTAAAGAGCAACTAATAATACTGATATTCATATCAAGCTGTTCATCTTATAGCACATTTTTAAAAAATTATGTTAGGTTTCTACTTAGGACAGTGGCTGAATCCATTCTCTTGTTTGATTCTCATGATAATCTTGACATTGTTGGGACAGGTGATATATCCATTCTGTTAGAAGTAAAGAGATAAGCAAGCAGCAAGACTAGAAAACGTGAGGAGTCTGCTAAATACAACTAGGCACTACATAGATGAAGATAAATAGTCCTACCAGTAAAGAACTCACAATGTCATGGACAACCAGATGTATCTAAATAGATTATAATATATAATAGAGGATTCGATAGGTACAAGATTGAGAATTTTAAAAAATATGAAACAGAAATCTATTCTTTAAAACAATAGCACAGCTGGGCACAGTGGCTCATGCCTATAATACCAGCAGCTCAGGAGCCTGAGGCAGGAGGATTTCAAGTTCAAAGCCAGCCTCAGCAATCACGAGGCACTAAGCAACTCAGTGAGACCCTGTCTTTAAATAAAATACAAAATAGGGCTAGAAATGTGGTTCAGTACTTGAGTGTCCCTGAGTTCTATCCCAGGTACCCTCCCCCCAAAAAAAGAATTCACACATATTGTCATTACTAAATAAACTGCCACCAATTCAACATATACCTGTCTTGTGTTTTATTTCTTCAAAATAAACTAACAGGTGAGGGTGTTAGTGGTAGCTTATAGGCATATTAGGCATATTATTTAATTAGTCATAATAAGTTTTGCATAGGTAAGTATTTTAAAACTGACGCTCTTAAGGGGAAAACAAAAAAGACCCAATTTGAAGCATTGTCACTATGGTGTAAATTACATGGCAATGAGAAAATATGATTACAATTGGTTCCCAAGAGCAAGTGTGTAGGGATTCTGACTGTGGATATGTACAAGGAAGTGTTCCCCTGGTAAGCAAACTCCCAGGTGGTAATAGGAGCTCTGTTTCCCATCCTTAGAATGCCCTGCAATCTCTCCTAGAATCTAGTAAAATAACTACAAATACATGCAATGTCTAAGTGGTATGGCAATGCCCTGCTTGAGAAGCCTCTGTGCTAGAGCCCCATCATCCTCCACCTTGATTGCAGGCAAATAGTTCCTGGGAGTAAAGGAACTTGCTTGCTAGATAACTACAATGTTTCCTCAAGCTCAGGTGCTCCTGGATCTGCCCACCTAACAGTAACTTCAGACAATGGACTTTCTTGAGAGCTGCACAAAGCTCCTAACATTGCATATTGTAACTGTAGTATGCAACTGAGGAATAAGCTGCAAAATATTGCTAAGTCTTTAACCTACCTAGTAATACAGTGAACTATATGTATTAATGATGCCAATGACTTAAAGTAACCTATAGACATAAATAAAGCTGGCAGCTTGGCTATTCTGCCATTTTGCCACTTCTTTTCCTGCCTCTGCATCTTGTCTCTGTGTCTCCCTTTTTATTTTCCTCACTCAAGTGGGAACTGGCTTCATCACACCAATGGCAGAGTCAACAGGGGAGTGAAGAATATTTTTCTTCAACAGCCTGACTCCTTCCTCCCTTCATGACAGCTCATCTTTATTCCCACACTCACTAATACTGGTCTCCTTACATCTGCTTGTTCCCTGGAACACCATTTCCATTAGGAAAGAAATGTATCAATCAGTCACCTGTACTAGATTTATGCTTAACTAATTAGTGAAAAAAAAATGGTGAAAATAACCAGGTAGGGAATGTATTTTAAAGACAGAGCCCCATGTCAAGGTTCATGTAATCACAAAAATCAAGTTATTTTCAGCATTAGCTAGACATCTATGGGAACCTAGCATCACTGGCTCCTATAGGAAAAATACATTCTTTAAATAATATTTGAGCAGAACAAAGGCACTACACAAAGGAACAATTGCAATGCAGGAAACAAGGTGGATGAAATAATACAAATAAATAAATCCTTGTATTTATCAAAGGCTGTGATGCTACCATGACATTTGCAGAAATCTTAGTTGTTTTTGCAATGATGCCCCTTTGTTATTAATGGTTTAGTCTTACCTAAGTTAAGATTTCTGCTGCAATCTTTCTCTTCAGCCCAGATCATTTTTTTTTTAGACTTTGGCAGGATACAGAATGTAAATACTCCAAGTGTTGTTATTCTGTTGAGAGATGCTGAGGAGGGGCATATAATGAGCTACTTCTCAATACAAAGAGCTATGAAAGGTTTAGCTTTCTATTTTCCCCCCAGTCTTGTTTATTTGTCAAACAGAAAAAAAACAGCCCTGGCTACTTTCTCATTCAAGTTCAATGACTTGATTTGAATATTGTTTTAAAACTTCATCAGAAAATTATCATTCACTTTTTCCTTTATGCATATATTTTTAAAAATTTGCTGAATTTTAAAATATCTTTTTGTTGTATCTCTAGGCTTATTTTTTCATGAAAATATACACCTTCAATTTTATAGGAGAGACCACTGAGGGATTTATGTTGTGAAATGAGCTCTTCAGCAGGTTATTTATTTAATAATCATAACAGCAAACACATAGATAGCATTTTCTGTGTGGAAGACATTGTACAAAACACTGTCCATGTGTGAGTTAGCTCACAGATTCCTCATAATTTAATCTGCAGGTAAGTACTACAGTTTCTCCAATGTTACAAATAAGGAAGTTGAGCCACAGAAAATCATAAAGTAGCAAATGGTACAATGAGCACTATTTGAATTCAGCACATCTGGCTGTAGAATATATGATTTCAATTCTATCCTATGGCTTTTGACAAAAAACAAAAATTATGATGTATTATTTGATCTATCATACTGGCAGCACCAAAGACAAAGTAGGTTTGATATTTAGAGTAAGCCACTATAGTCCTAATGAAGAAAGCACAAGATAGATCACCAGTATATAGAACTCAGGAAAAGAGAAAAGTCTAAGGAAGAGAATATCCAAAATCACAGTAATATTTGTGAAGGATAAGTCATTCCATTTACAATCTCTGTGTAATATTGGTATTATTTCTTGGCTTCTTTGACAACAGCTGCCATACCTCCCTGACACCAGAAGGAGGGTGTCTCATTCTAACAAGCACATCAAGGTACAGAGCATATGATCAATTATTTAAATTCTTCAGTATGATTAATACATAAGAATGAATACGTATGTTGATAGCAGTCGGATAGATATGTATGTGTATATATATATCCACACATACAGAGAGAGAGAGAGAGAGAGAGAATGTGCGTATTCCCCATGGCACTCTCCCTGAGATGATACTAGGCAGTTCAAACAGGCAATCAAGTGATAAAACTGAAAGTATGACTAACATGAAAATCAAAGGTAGATCTTACAGAAATCAATTCAGAGAATAGATCTTGCATTGGAAAGCCCTAAACAAACTCATGTTTGGAAAAAATGAATGAAGCAATTACTAAGGTAAAAGTTTGACACTGAGAAGTGAATGCAAAAGGCTAGGCAATGAGGTCAAGAATTCAACCCATGGAAGAGTTGATAGTTGAAAGATGAAGAAAAATAGTGTGTGGGAGAGAGCAATTTCCGGAAATGAATGGATACAGGAGAATTGGTAACAGTGGAAACACTGCCAGTCAGTGAGGTCAGAGTTGCTTCCCCAGCTCAGACAGTGTTCCATCTGACAAATAGTTGCATGGGACAGGAGCTCATTTGCATTGCCTCATTTTAAAGAAAACATTTGTTGAAATACTGAAATAACTCTATGGATGAGGATGAACATCACCTTTTAGAATTTTACTGGTTTAGCTAAAAATGTATTTTTCTTAACCGTCATTCTACTCTGAAAAGTGTGATGGAAAATGTAACTAGTGAAAGTTCCAACTAAAAAGCCAAAAGTTCAACACTAAAATGCTGGTATTGAGAGTTACCACAAGGAGAGTTTTGTGTGTGTGCACACATACACGTGCACATGCTGGTGACTCAGTGAATGAATATATCAAACTGAAGAAGTTTTTGAATCTTTTCCTATTGGGTATAAAATTTTATGTGTCACAATAAAATTATTTAGGTTCATTCATAACCTCTAAGAACTCTTCAGAAAGAAATACGAAGAAGCATGTCTGACATCCAAGTTCACATCCTTAAGTCACTACAGTACTTAGGTACTTGAAATAATTGGTTTTCAAGGACCTCAGTCTGGCTAGTTAGTTTCCTTCTCTCATTTTCTCTCCTTGCAACCTCCCATGGGATGCTCACACTTGAGAAGAATCCCTCTCTCCCTGTATTGGAGGAAGGCCTCGGGACTTTGTTTTTGTCATTTGTCTAGGGTATCTTCTTTGTGTGTCTGCCCTCTTTGCTTTCAACTTTGCTTCTCTGTTCCTGGTTCTATTCTGTTTCTCTATCATAATTTCTGCCTAACCCTTTGTTGAAATATTAGAATGGTTTCAGGAATAGTAATTGTTAAAAATGGGTTTCTGTCTTCATTCACAGATGAGTGACACAGAAGACAGACAAGCTTCCTTTCATTACCTGACAAATAATCCTCTTGCTGGGCTGTGTTGTGATGTGGCATGTTCTAGTGAAAGCAAACATGGGTTTTTGAGTCAGACAGGACTGTTTTTTCCTGTTTCTTTCACAATTATACAACTAGCTAGAGGCCAAGTGCATATTATTTATCAAATTATTTATGAGGGAAGGGGGACTGTAGATTGAACCTAGGGTTACTTTGCCACTGAGCTACATCTTCAGACCTTTTTCATTTTTTTTTTTTTATTTTGAGACAGAGTCTCAGTAAGTTGCCAAGGCTAGGATGGAACTTTCAATCATTCCGCCAAAGCCTCACAAGTCTCTAGGATTACAGGTGTGCAGCATTATTTCTGGTTTTAAAAAAAGTTAAAATCTATAATTCATAGAATAAAAATAATATTATTTAGTTCACATAGTTGATGTAAATTCCTTACATCAATTTACATAAAGGTGCTGTACAATATATAAAAGTTCCATGGATGTTAGCATGTGTTATTGTTTGTATATATTTAACTTCTCTTCATGTCAACTTCTTTCTGGGCTCATTAAACTGCTATAGCTTGCCTAATAGTTCAGAAATGGCAGCATGTAAAAATGGACCACCAGTCCTGAATCTCATGCTTTTGAGTCAGTTTAGCATTATATCCCTTCTTAAACATCTCCCCATACATTGGCCTCTGAACATGTTTGTAATTCCTGTTTTCCATGTTGAGTTTATATTTGATGCTTGGATTCATTTTATAACTATAAGGTCAAGTAGTGGGCAAATGGCAGAGCTGGGATTTTGACACACACAATCTGAACCAAGCCTGCTTTGTTGACCATTACCTGGACTACTGTGATTTTGACTCATATTGACTTGGTACTTAAATGCTGTG
Source organism: Marmota flaviventris (assembly GCF_047511675.1). NCBI lineage: Eukaryota > Metazoa > Chordata > Mammalia > Rodentia > Sciuridae > Marmota > Marmota flaviventris. Next base: position 108,129,297 of record NC_092500.1, read on the forward strand.
TGTATTATCCCTTGGGCTCCATGAACTCAGGTCACCTTGGATGAGCATTTCCCTCTCTTTGTTGGATTCAGGATGTCATTTTTGACAGATCCAAAGTGCTTTGAATGTCGAATCCCCCTGACTAGTCAAGAATGAGCTAAAGTAATGGAACAATACTTACACTTGACTATTCCAAGTACTAGCAATGATGCTTTTTGGCAAATTGAAAGCATGTGTCATACTATTGTCAGGCTTAGGGTGAAAATCTATTCTTGTACTTCCAGTTACTTCCAAAGCTGCCATTAATGTCTCTGGTGTTCCTTGGGTCCCTTGTGCAAAATAATTTGGTCAATTATGTTTTCCAATTTTTAGGAGGCAGAGCTGAGGGATCTTTTGTTAACATGCTTGTTGGAGAAAGCATTCTTGTCTTTCCTCATATGACTAAACAGACTCCTCCAAAAGGTTTTCTAATGATATTGCAGTGAGTTTATACTTTTTGTAGCCAGTGGAGGTCAACCTCTGTGCTACCAGGTTCCTGTTGTTTGTTTGGTAAGGGTCTTTATGGAAGAGTGGCATTGTCCCACCTCATCACAGAAAAGGTCTGCTGATCTCCCTGGCATTACCATAAGGCGAATAATCCACCCTAATGCTGCTCTATGTGAAAGCAGTTCCTGAGTACCCACTGGCCATTTATCTTCTCAATTATGAACCACTTCCTTGTATTTTCTTTGCACTATTACCCATTTGGCCCCTCCTTGTGCTTCCATGTATTTGTTTGCCCCCAACATTTGATACATAACACTATTACTTGTTTTGACTAAAGTTGTCCTCTGTGATCACAATTCAATGAATACCTGGGTCTGTAATTCCAGGTGAACCTGAATAAGCATTCAGTGTAACATGACTCAGTTCCTGAATTTCTTAGTGAAGCACAATTTCCTTCCCTTTCAAGCTGAGCCCAGCCGCCAGGTTTACCGAAGCTTCACAAAGTTGGACCTCTCCATAGCATCCATGCTCCCTTCTTCTTCCTTCTTCCTGTTTTTGCTAACATTTAGATTCCCTTTTCACGTTTCCATTCATTCACAAACACAGGGAGCTCTTTACAGATGGAGCTCACTTGCATGATTATAGCTGTGTGTTATACCTGCAGTAGTTGAGGGAGATGAGGTGCCAGGTGGAGACGTTAGCTACATCAGCTAGTTTCAAGACCCAAAGGTGTGATTTCTACCCAGAAGAAGAAAAAGAACATTTGGAGTAAAGGCATCTGCTAATGAAGTTAAGTTGTGTAGTCTGAGAAAGTTGAGCACTATAATTAATCTTAGCCCTCTTATAGGGCCAAAGGGGACTCCTTTCTGATGCTCCAAAATGGAATTTAGTGAAAGAGACTGTGATGACTCCAGTTTCTCTGGATCAAATAGGTGAACTAGAACCTGATTAAGCAAGGTAGTAAGACTCAGAAAGGAGTCAGAACCCAATATGATCAAAATGCAGTATTCATTTTGGCCTCAAAAATTTCCTAAATTAATGCACACTCAAAGTCCCCCTACAGAGCACTGAAACAGATAAGGCAGATCAAAGATTATAAGATTGTTTTAAAAATTGTCTCCAAATGCTATATTCTCCTCTGTTAGATGAACTGGGCAATCTTTGAAATCAGGGCTAATAAAAGAAAACCTAGGAAATGTATTCATTTACTTAACAACTATTTGGAGTGTGTCTATTATATGTCATGCCCAGTTCTGTATGATGGAAATACAATAGTGAATAAAATAGACAAAATCCTCTTTCTCATACTAGTATTAGGAAACTCGATGAAACAAGATATATATAAGTAAAATGTACACCCGTTAAAAGAGATAAAAGTTGGAAAAGGAAAAGGGTATATAATTCTATGAGTTGCTTGGTGCTGGGGTGGTGGTGATAGACAGGAAGGTGACTTTTGAATAAAAAACATGGAGGAAGGAAGGGACCTGTCAGGAAGGTATCTAAGGACAGATCATTCCAGGAAGCCGAATCAGCAAATGCAAAATTCTGAAGATAGATCCCTCCTTGGAAAGTTTGAGAAACAGCAAGGAGGATGCTGTAACTGGAGAACAGTGAGCCAAGGGTGGAGCATTAGAAATGGGGTAGGAGCTCATGTGGGGGGCGGGTTAAATGCATAGTAAAAACTTTCATATTTTACTCTCAGATGATAGCCATGTTTTGACCTGTGGAGAAATATGACCTGATATGATTTAGCAGATGATCTGAAGGTTCTTTTGAAAACAGATTTTAGAAAGCAGATGTAGAAAGAAGACGAGACAGGAAACTAATATGACAACCCAAATGGCTTGGACCCAAGAGTGAAAGCAGGGTGTTAACAAGTGGTAATTCAGCATATATTTTGAAAACAAAAGCTATCAACTTTATAATATAAACTAATTTAGAATATGGAAGAAAAGTTGAGATTAAAAGACTGGGATTTGGGCCCAATCAACTAGAAGAAAAGAATTGCCATTAACAGCTACGTAGAAGATGAAGAAAGATTACATAGGAAACAGACTGTAAGAAATTCAGTTTTGAGTATGTTTATTTATAAACAACAAAATAATCATGCCAAGAAGACAAGCAGACATTAGAGTCCCCTTATTTTTATATTTTCATTCAAAGACCCTTTCAAAGTGAGAAGAAAACATAAAGTAAAATCAGAATAACTGAACCTTCCAAAATTTTTGTCCTTCTGAATGAACCTTGGATCAAGATAGTACAACAATATATAATGCAACTGAAGGGGAGACGTTCACAGAGCATAGCAATGCCCCTATTTTCTTGCAATGGTACTTTATTACAGTGAAATTTTAAAGCTATGTTTTGTTTTATTTTATAGTAACTTCTAGGATCTTAGTTTTATATGTCCACACATTAGAGGATTGATTTTACATTTTCTAATTTCATCTTTAATTCTGATCATCATTTCATCTGCAAACATTGAAACACACCAAGACCCATATTTTGACTCTGGGACCAGAAAACTGTAGCCAAGAGATTTCTGGATTTGTTATTGGCAGTCTAGACCAGGGACCCTTCCCGGATTCTGGAGGGCTGGATTCATCCACCCAGCTGACGAAAATAGAAAAAAATGGCCTTTATGTAGGTTGATCAAACTGAGAAAGAGCTAGATTACTTCTCCCCACTGATCCCACAGAAGCATTTACAATTTAGAGAAACAAATGCAGGTGCTACACATATGCAGGTTTATTTAGCCTGAAGAGGGAGCAAAATGGAACCAAAGGCAGGAAATTTTCACATACAGATTTAGTTAACCTGTGCTCCACAGGCCTGAGGACAGGGCAATCTCCCCTCCTGGATTCTTGTTGTCTGACAGGGTAGGGGGAAATGTAGCCCTTCAGTCAGCTGGAGGAAGTTGTTCTTAATGAGGGGGGAGGGTGGCGGTGAAAATACAATCTGTTTCAGATTTATCTTTTCATTCAATGGCTCTAAGTTCATGACAAGCTGAAATGAAACCACAGGACATTCTTGTTGGAATGCCATGACTTTTCCTCTCTCTGAGGCATTAAGTAAAGTGAGAATTTGTGACTGAGAGCAGGTGTCTGCCTTTTGCACACGTGTCTGCGTGCCCCTGACAATACTGACTGGGAAACGTCTATGGTTCTGGTTTCTTCTCTCCTAGCTCATCTTTTAAGATAGTCAAATACCACCTTCTTCACTGACTACACTGTGCACAAGAGTTCTGCCATCAAGAGCCCCCTGGACATGGATTCCATAGTCCTTTGCCTTCTACACCCCTGAGTGCACCCCATTTTAGCAATTTGTCGGCTCTGATGAATAGTCAGTTTTTCATCAATTTTAACAAATGACAATTATTTCCCCTCCAGCACATAATTTTTTCCCCACTTATTGCCTACCTAAGTGACCTTCAGACTGCATTAGCCATTTACATTTTAAAATTGCATTTTATTTAATTTTGAAGCTGGAACAAGATGAATAAATGTTTGGTCATTTTTTTTTCTCTATTATGCCAAAGCAGTGTTTCTCAACCTTTTATTCATTATTTAGGGGGAAAATAGGAGTCTTTAGCCATTTTTTCCCTCTTATAATCCTGCTTCCATATAATTTTAATAGCACAGATGTACTACAAATTTGTTTGTGTATGGGGGCTCCTTGGAATAATACTTAAGATGCTTGCCCACTAAAAAAGCAATTTTTACCAGCTTTGGGTACGATGTTCTTCTCCTTGAGAATGAGAGTGCATTTCTGGAGTGTTTCAACTTAGAACAAGAGATACAGTTACAGGGTGGGAAGGAAACAAGTGGTTTCTACTGTAGACATGGTTACTGCAATCCCACTTTTTTGAGGAATGAGATGAAACACTCTCTTAAAAGTTCACATGGATGAGGGGAATGTATTTTTGTGTGCCAACTGATTTATTCACATCAGGTGGTCTAATGTCACCTGAGACATGTATATCCGAACACTGAATGAAATGGTCACAGTGTGTGTTTTCCAAACTCATAGATAATTTTCTAGTTTCTCCATCTACTTAAACTTCCCTACAGAAATAGTTCTCCTTACAGGATGAAAAAAAAAAAGCTGGGAACGTTGTAGAAGTAGCATTACGTTAGATGTTGCTTTATTGTTCTTTCTAGTAATATATTATAACCCAGGTCAGAATAGGTGAAAGGCCAGTAATTAGGGTATTAAGGAACAGAGTTAGGACCAACTAGTTGTTTTTGCTTTAAAAATAAAGTGTGACATTTGTAAAGGTCTCCTACTTAAAAGCTACCTGAATAAAGCTGTATTTCAAGGATAAATGGGTTTCTGTCATGCTTTGTCACTTGCCAATTTATTAGCCTTTATGTTTTCCATTGCATTTTTAAAGTTTCAAAAGCTTGACGTTTACTCTATGAATGAATATTTCTAGATTAAAAGTGTACGATTATGATGATCACAAAAACATTTATATAACTAATGTGAATAATTTAGCCTAAAAGTAAACTTTGCATAACTTTTTGAATTTTAGCTAAAGTAGCTTCATATTAAAAGAAAAAGTTAAAATCTTATTTATTAGTGGTTAACATTTAGGTGATTTTATGTGTGGCAAAATAGTCAATATCTGAACTAAAAACACCTCCATATATTACATTCCTTCCTCACCAGCCTCCAACTTTCAACATTGCTTGTTATATTCTAAGATAAAAGAAATTAATTTTTACTTTTTTACTTTAAAAAGACTTATCTCTACTTTGGGTTTTAGAATTGCCTGGTAGCAAAAACTATTAGTGATTAACATATATAACCTCAAAATTGAAAAAAAAAAGGTAAAGAATTTTTGACTACCTAATTAGGCTCCCTTATCATATTGATTCCTAAAAGTTATACTCTTAGTGTCAGAGAAAAAAAACTCTATTGATTCTAAGGCAAAAGAGGCATTGTATTATTTTCCATATGGGTTTGCATGCGTGGGTCCAATGATTCCTTAGTGTTGATATTCCATATTAGTAGAGTCATTTACATGCTACCCCTTCTATTATGTAACTAACTCATTACTAATTGCATTATTTGATATTTACTTTTTACCTTTCTTGGATACTAATAAATAGTCTTGCTACTAAATGAACAAACTTCAATTAATTTGACTATTTGGAGCATATGTTTGAGGTTACTTCTGATCAGACCATAGAAAGTATGCATTCAAAAACTGAAATATAGATATTCAGATAGGTATCATAACATGATCATTTTTAGAGGAATTGTACATCCACCTCTTTTTTTTTTTAAGTACAATAATAATCCTACAAAGGATGAGGGCATTCTTCCTACTTAGCAGATTAAAAAAAGTTCAGAGTTTTTGTTATTTGCATAAGGTCAACTGATTCTATGTCAGAGGTAAAAATAAAACCCTGACTATTAGTACCTTCCATAAGAATATATGTTCTTTGGGAAATAATCAAAGGTAATAAAGAATTCCTCTATGCAAAAAAATGTGATGTCTGTGGCTTTCAAATCACCTCAGTCAGTATTTATGGAATTCTCCTCCCTATTTCTCAAACAGTGAACAAGGAATCACCCTTGGCTCCCAGGAGTGCACTGGGACTCTTTAAATAAGATTTTTAAAGTGATGCTTAACCCCTAAAACAGCAGAAAATGGTTGTTTTTCGTGTCTAGACTTCTCCATATCAAAATTAAACCTTGTCTCTATCCCTTTACTTGCCTATCTAATGCAAATATCTATACAAATAAAAACAGCGATTTTTAAGGTGGCATTTTACATTCACATCATTTGTTAGCCTAATGGGCAACTAAAGGATACTATTTCATGCTTGGTTGATTTTTCTTTTCAGTCTCTGCCTAGGGTATCATGAATTTTCTAGGATTTGAACCAGAACTGATTTAAAAGACATGAGAACTCCTAAGCTCATGTCTTTATACCTTTTATTGATAGATTTATCCTTACTAAAGTTGAAAATATTTTAAGATTAAAAACTTCGAAAGGTTTCTTGAAAATTTAAATATATTTTAAGCCATTACTCTATAACCATATTTTAAAAATAATACCATAATGTAATATAAACAGGATGCATACTTTTAAAATCTCAGAATGAAACCAGCTAGATGAAAAACTAGGATTTTCCAGTGCTCATTCCTTCACAGAAACACCAATTTGAAAAACTACGTACACTAAGAATCCAGGTGTGAGATTTCATCACCAAATGGAGCACAAATAAGAAAATATGCACTAAGAAGGACAATCTCACATTTCCTGCATTATCTTTCTATCGAACACAGGCAACAGAATATAGAAAAGGATACCACATTGTGGGAGAAGTAAATAAATAGAATATCTGACTGGAAAATGAACCCCAGCATCTGGTCTTCTTTAGGGAACTCTGCCACCTGATTGGACTTTAACAGACCTAGGCTGTAAGACCACCAAGGGGCAGGGTTGCTCCCATGGATGTTAGCAATAGGTCCACTCAGGAATTCTTAATGCCAAGCTCTTTCCCACGTGCCTAGTACCAGAACAGGCTCTGTAGCCTTATGTACCTAGCTAGCACCCTTATTCATATGCTTGAGGTCAGACCTGCTTCCCCAGGCTCAAAGCCCTACTCAATACTATCTGTTCCCCAAAGACCCAGAATCAAGGTCAGCCTCAAAGTCTCTGGCCCCTAGTGGGGTCCAGGTCCATTTGAGTTTACCCAAGGTCCAGGTGTTCCCTGGCTCACTCACCTGATGACCCAGGCACCAGACTTACCTGCCCATGTCCAGCAAACCCTTATGAATCTTGCCAAATTGCACACCCGGAACCTATGGACAAGCTAAGTGGTGAAGGGCTTTTCCTCTCAAAATCAGCCTATAAAGGAAGAAAGAGATGTCTACTTCTTTAAATATGCAGAAACAACTGCAAGGCCAAAGGGTTACAAATAATCAAGGAACTATGACACCACAAAAAAAAAAAAAAAAAAAAGCACCAGTAACTGACCATAAACGATGGAGATTAATGGACAGCCTGGCAATACTTTCAAAATTATTTTTTTCAAACAGTGAGCTGTAAGAGAAGTCAGATAACTTCATGATATCAGAAAACAATATGAGAACAAAATGAAAAGCTTAACAATCACAGAGAAACAAAAAGAAGCCAATGGATATTCTGGAATAGAAGAATGCAATGACTAACAACAACAAAAATTCACAGAGTTTCAACAACTGACTCATTAAATAGAAAGAGAATCACCAAGCTCATTGGAAAAGTCATTTGACATTACCCAGTAAAATGAAAAAAAATGGAAAAAAAATATATATAGTGAAGAAAGCCTAGAGGATTAATGGGACAATAACATGTGAACCAGGATATGCATTGGGAGAGTCCCTAAAGAAGCAGAAAAGAGAAAAAGATAAAGATATTCTGTAAAGAAATAATGAAACACAGCACCAGATCAATGAATACACACAAATACCAAATATGTAAATTATAAAGTGATTTTTACTAAGATATATGATAATCAAATTGTCCAAAGTCAAGGATAAAGTAAGAATTTTGGAAGCAGCAAGACAAAATCAACTCATCACATTTAAAGCACCTTTCATGAAGCTATCAGCTGACATTTCAGCAAAAACCTTGCAGGCTAGAAGAGCAGGGGATACTATGTTCAAAGTGCTGAAAGAAGAATAGTGGGAAGGAAGGATACTACATATAGCAAGTGTGTCATCTAAAAAAAACAGTAGAGATTTTTCTCCAGGAAAAACAAAAACTGTGAGAGTCCATCAGTATTAGAACTGCTTAGCAAGTAATGTGAAAAGGAGCTCTTCTACTTGAAATTTAAAGACACTAACTAACATTAAAATACATGAAAGTATAAAACTCACTGCAAAGATATAAATATAATCAAATTCAGGTACTCAGGTAATGTAATGGTGATACATAAATCACTTTTAACTCTATTATAAATGTTAAAAGACGAAACTGTTAGTGTAACTACAGCTACAATAATTTGTTAATGGATAGACAATATAAAAATATATGACATCAATAACATAAAATATGGGGGAGGAAAGAAGTTAACATACAGTTTTTTTTTCCATGCAGTTGAAGTCAAATTCTTTTCATCTTAAAATATATATTATACCACCAATGTCACTCTTCCTGCTTAGAATTACTTTAGCTATTCTGGGTCTTTGTTTTTCCAGATGAATTTCATGATTGCTTTTTCTATTTCTGCAAGGAATGTCATTGGGATTTTGATGGGAATTGCATTGAGTCTGTAAAGTGCTTTTGGTAATATGGCCATCTTAATAATATTAATTCTACCAATCCATGAGCAAGGTAAATCCTTCCATCTTCTAAGGTCTTCTTCTATTTCTTTCTTCAGGGTTCTGTAGTTTTCATTGTATAGATCTTTCACCTCTTTTGTTAAGTTGATTCCCAGGTATTTTTTTTTTTTGAGGATATTGTGAATGGAGTAGTTGTCCTCATTTCCATATCAGAGAATTTGTCACCGATATACAGGAATGCCTTTGATTTATTGGTATTGATTTTATATCCTTCCACTTTGCTGAATTCATTTACTAGTTCTGGAAGTTTCTTGGTTGAATTTTTTGGGTCTGCTAGGTATAGGATCATATCATCGGCAAATAGTGCTAATTTAAGTTCTTCTTTTCCTATATTTATGCCTTTAATTTCTTTCATCTGTCTAATTGCTCGGGCTAGTGTTTCAAGAACTATGTTGAATAGAAGTGGTGAGAGAGGGCATCCCTGTCTTGTTCCTGATTTTAAAGGGAATGCCTTCAATTTTTCTCCATTTAGTATGATGCTGGCTTGAGGCTTAGCATATATAGCTTTTACCATTTTGAGGTAATTTCCTGTTTTCCCTAATTTTTCTAGAGTTTTGAACATAAAGGGATGCTGTATTTTGTCAAATGCTTTTGCAGCATCTATTGAGATGATCATATGGTTCTTATCTTTAAGTCTATTGATGTGGTGAATTACATTTATTGATTTCCATATATTGAACCAGCCTTACATCCCAGCAATGAATCCCACTTGATCACAGTGCACAATCTTTTTGATATGTTTTTGTATCCGATTTGCCAGAATTTTATTGAGGATTTTTGCATCTAAATTCATTAGGGATATTGGTCTGAAGTTTTCTTTCTTTGAAGTTTCTTTATCTGGTTTTGGAATCAGGGTGATGTTGGCCTCATAGAATGAATTTGGAAGTACTCCCTCTTTTTCTATCTCCTGAAATAGATTGTAGAGAATTGGTATTAGTTCTTCTTTAAAGTTCTTGTAAAACTCTGCTGTATATCCGTCTGGTCAAGGGCTTTTCTTGGTTGGTAGTCTTTTGATGGCTTCTTTTATTTTCTCACTTGATATTGGTCTGTTTAGGTTGTTTATATTATCCTGACTCAATCTGGGTAGCTCATATGCCTTAAGGAATTTATCGATGCCTTCACTATCCTCTATTTTATTAGAGTATAGGGTTTCAAAATAATTTCTAATTATCTTCTGTATTTCTGAAGTGTCTGTTGTGATGTTGCCTTTTTCATCCCGTAAGCTAGTAATTTGGGTTCTCTCTCGTCTTCTCTTTGTTAGCGTGGCTAGTGGTCTATCAATCTTTTTTATTTTTTCAAAGAACCAACTTTTAGTTTTGTCAATTTTTTTGATTATTTCTTTTGTTTTGATTTCATTGATTTCAGCTCTGATTTTAATTATTTCTTGCCTTCTACTGTATTTGCTGCTGATTTGTTCTTCTTTTTCTAAGGCTTCGAGGTGTAGTGTGAGGTCATTTATTTGTTGGCTTTTCCTTCTTTTAAGGAATGAACTCCATGAAATGAATTTTCCTCTTAGTGCTGTTTTCGTAGTGTCCCAGAGATCTCAATATGCTGTGTCCGAGTTTTCATTTACCTCTAAGAGTAGAATTAACATTGTCAAAATGGCCATACTACCAAAAGCATTACACAGATTGAATGCAAACCTTATTAAAATCTCAATGACATTCTTCATAGAAATAGAAAAAGAAATCTTGAAATTCATTTGGAAAAATAAGAGACCCATAATAGCCAAAGCAATCCTTAGCAAAATAAGTGAAGTAGAAGGCATCACAATACCAGACCATAAATTATACTACAGAGCCACAGTAACAAAACCAGCATGATATTGGCACCAAAACATGTATATAGACCAATGTTACAGATTAGAAGCCACAGAGACTAACCCACATAAATACTTTACAAGAAGGTACCAGAAACATACATTGTAGAAAAAGATAGCCTCTTCAACAAATGGTATTGGGAAGACTGGAAATCCATATATAGCAAAATGAAATTAAATCCCTATCCCTTACCCTGCATGAAACTCAACTCAAAGTGCATCAAGGACTTAGACACTAAACAGAGATCCTGTTCCTAGTAGAAGAAAAAGTAGGCCCAAATATTCACCATGTTGGCTTAGGAAATGACTGACTTATCAAGACTCCTAAAGTACAAGAAGTAAAATCAAGAATCAATAAATGGGTTGGAATCAAACTAAAAAGATTCTTCTCAGCAATCAATAATGTGAAGTGACAGTCTACAGAACAGGAGAAAAGTTTTACCATATGCACCTTAGATAGAGCATTAATCCCCAGGAAATATAAAAACTCAAAAAACCTGACACCAAAAAAACAAATAACCCAATCAATAAATAGGCTAAGGATCTGGACACTTTACAGAAGAAATACAATACGTCAACAAATATATGAAAAAATGTTCAATATCTCAACAATTAAAGAAATGCAAATCAAAACTACACTGAGACTTCATCTCACTCCAGTCAGAATGGCAATTATCAAGAATACAAGCAACAATAAATGTTAGCGAGGATGTGGAGGAAAAGGTACACTCATACATTGCTGGTGGGACTGCAAATGGGTACAACCATTATGGAAAGCAGTATGGAGATTCCTCAGAAAACTTGGAATGCAACCACTATTCAACCCAGCTATCCCACTCCTAGATTTATACCCAAAGGTCTTAAAGTCAGCATACTATCGTGAAGCAGCCACAGCAATGTTTATAGCAGCTCAATTCATAAGAGTTAACTATGGAACCAAACTAGATGCCCTTCAACAGATGAACAGATAAAGAAAATGTGGTATATATACACAATGGAATATTACTCAGCCTTAAAGAAGAATGAAATGATGGCATTTGCCAGTAAATGGATGGAGCTGGAGTATTTATGCTAAGTGAAATAAACCAATTCCAATAAACCAAAGGCTGAATATTTTCTCTGACATGCGGATGCTAATTCACAATAAATGAATGGGGCCATGGCTAGAGAAGAATAGAGGTACTTTAGATTGGACAGAGGTGTGTGAAAAGAGGGGAGGAGGTAAGGGCTACAAAGAATAGGAGAATAAATCAGGTATTATTATTATTATGTGCATATGTGATTACACAACCAGTGTAACTCTACATCATGTAAATCAGAAGAATGAGAAGTCATGCTCCATTTATGTATGTGCTAAAATGCATTCTACTTTCATGTATAACTAATTAAAACAAATTAAAAAAAAGAAAATGCAGTTAATATGCCTAGCTTACCAAACATTATTGATTAGCAACTATAAATGACAGAGTATTCATTATTTACCTTTCTGATTGTGTGGTTCACCGTGAGCCATAGCTAGCTGCCATTGCTCAACATTGCAAGTTGGTGCCAATCCACATATCACTTGTCCAGGAAACTTCATAAATTTAGATTTAAAGTGTAGTTTTTATTGAATATATATTAGTTTTGCACCATTGTAAATTTGAAAATTGTTAACTGAGTTGTCATAAATCTGGGACTTTATGTGTGTATGTGCATCATATATATACACACAGTAGACTATTATTTGGTCTTTAAAAAGGAACATTTTTCACTCATAGCAAGAAGGATGAACTCTGAAAATATTATGCAAAACACAGAAAAGTTAATACTTTGTAGTATCACCAGTATGTGGGATCAAAAAGAGTCAAACTCAAAGAAGCAAAAAATAGAATCATGGTCACCATGGCCTAAGGTTTGGGGGAAATGCAGAGATATTGGTCAGAGGGTACAAAATTTCAGTTGGGCAGGATAAATAGATTTTGGATATCTAATGTAGTGTATGGCAACTATAGTTAACAATACTGTATTGTACACTTGAAATTTGCTAAGAAAATAATCTTAAATGTTCCTACCACACACATACACACAAAGATAACTATGTGTGTTGATTAGCCTGATTGTGGTAATCCTTTCACAATGTATACATGTATCAAAGCACCATGTAGCCCATCATAATTATATACAATTTGTCAGTTATATTTTAATATAGCTAGAAAAATTTATTTTTGTAATATGGGATGTTGAACCCTGGGGCACTTTACTACTGAGCAGCTACACCAGTCTTTTTTGTTTTGTTTTGTTTTTTATTTGGTGAGAACATCTCACTAAGTTACTTAGGGTCTCACTAAATTGCTGAGTCTATCCTTGAACTTATGTTCTTCCTGCCTTGGCCTCCTAAGATGCTGATATTATAAGTATTGGCCACTGCACCTGGCTAGCCAGAAATATTTTTTATTAAGAAATTAAAAATCAACTATGGTTGTAGCTTTCCATTTTCTTTCATTAATACAATATCTGGAAGTACTTTCTTGCAGTTGTATCATTACAATGCTCTGCGACATAATGAGAAAAGCAAAAAAAAAAAGGTAGAATTTTGAATTAAGAGCCCACTTAATTTATGTGATATTAAAACTTCAAATGTTTCATTAAAATAATACTCAAGAATACATACAAAAAGAAATTATGCATACTCATCAGTCAACAATGGGAAGAACTCACACAGTAAAGTGTATTTCTACTAACTATGAAGCACTTGCAGCTTACACTACACTTGATCCTACTTCTGAAGAACAGTATAAAGCACCTTGCAAATAGGAAAGGCTTAATTAAACTCTCCTTACCATTTGTCCTGTAATCTCAGATACAGGTGGTGAGCTGGGGTGGGGGGGAAGGTAATTGACCTCCCAGATATATAGGAGCAATTTCTGAACAAGGTAAACCTATTGCTTCTGTCTTCTCACATCCCCCATAATCACTACCACCACATGCCACTTATGCTGAGTCACATGAGATTCAACAAGGTAATAGAGTTGGGTTGGTAGAAACTCAGATACTCAACTGAATCCTGACATGCCTGTGAAAGAAAATCTTTATGTATAGGAAAATTGATATAAAAATCACAGGGACTATAACTTGCATATGGAGGTGCCAACTAAAATCACAAAAAGTATAAGTATCATAAGACAAAATGTAAACAATCGTGGAATAGCTTTACCTGCCACAAGTTGGACTAAACTGAAAAATGGTTATGACTAAAGTAATTGAGAATTTGGAGAATTGTTTCTAATAAATTGTGAGAGGAATTATCAATTAACATGGCTTTTAAAAGACATTTTGACAATATCCATAAAAATTAGTGATTTATTGATATTTACTCCTAGCAATTACATCCTGGGTATCTGTCTAAGGGGAAAATATTTTCATGTCAATTAGGAGAAAGCAGTTAAATTAACAGTTAGAAAATTATAATAAAAAACGAATAAATCAGTGATCTAAAGACAAGCTTGGGAAATACCATCAGAGTTCAGAGGAGAAATAGAAACAAGCCAAAGTAATAAAGGAAATATATGAAACTCCAGATAAGTGATTGGAGATTCAATCAAGAATTAAATTTTGCTTTGAAGGAAGATTTATCATGAATAATAATAGTAATAATAATATAAGTAATAATAATATAAATATTTGCAAAGATGATAATAGAATTCAAACTTTTTGTTTCATTTTGCCTTTTTTTTCACTTTTACATTTTCTAGTGTTTTCTTCCTTTGTTGCTTTTTTATTCTTTAATTAAAAGAATTTAAAACATTTCATAATCCTATCATACCTATCATTGAGGATAGACTAGCTACACTGGACTAAAAACATATTCCCAGATTTCAGTGGGTCATTTCTTGCTCATGTTATATGTATGTGGTGTTCCGTTGTCCTTGTTCATGGACCCAGGTACTGGCCATCTCTTGAAAAGAGAGAAAATAAAAAGCAGTAAATCATCGGCAATTCTTATATCTTCTTCCAAAAATGGCATGCATTGGTCAAGGCAAATCACTTGGCTACCCTGATCTTGGGGAGGTGAGGCAAGACCTATCAAACAATGTAAGAGAAGATGAATGTTTGATAAATAGCACTGAAAACTACACATGGGAATAATTTTTAAATAGGAAGGTATTTCTCAGAGAAATTTAAAAATTTTATCATGAAAAAATATTTTCTAAGCAACTAAGAAGGAAATAATGGATTACTCAGAAAGAAACAAATATCCAACTGGCCATTAAACTTCCCTTTCACATCAGCAAGAGCAGACAGAAAGGAATCTCAAGTGGAAAAGTTGTGATGAAAAGAAGAGATTTTTATTTCTTTAAACCTTGCTATGTGAAAGGGAATAGATGGAGGAAGAAGAGAACATGGTGATGTCGGTGACAGAGAATTTGGAGAGAAATATCAGTGAGATGAAACCACTGCTTAAGAAAGACAAGCAGAATGGCAGAGAAAAGGATGACAAAATGCAGACAAAATTTACTTCTTGGTGTGTAAGTGTAATAATTTGTCTCCATTTTATTTTTAAACTATTGTATTGATCACATGAATATTTATTATTATCATTTTAAATTCCTGAGGCATATATACAATCTTGAACAGGCTGACTTAAGGAAAGCCAGTCATATGCAGATATGTTCAATTAAAAGAAATTGAGCCTATCTCAATGAGGTCAAATATGTGTTCTCTTTCCTCTTTGAGATTTTTTTTTTTAGCAAGAAGTGACATTTATGTCCCTATGAGATCCTCAGATCTGAAAGAGGAAATAAATGAAATTGTTCCCATAAATCTGCTGATTTGGGAATCTGCAAGCCAAGATGGTTTTTCCTTTTCTTTGACTGACACCTGGAAAGTAAGAGAGAAACTTTGTTTATATCTTTAAGAAATCTGGTGGCTCACAAAAAGCAATCACTAACTTCAATGTGGTTTTCTAAAATATCAGACTTGTGATACTAAGTCTAAACTCACGACTCCATCCTGGAAATCATTCCTTCATTTCTCAATGAATTATCTTTCTTTTCTTTATGGTCAATTATAAGAATTATCACAATTTTTGCAATTTCACTGAGATTCAGTTTCAGTACTTGAACATAAAATTTATAGTTTCATATGATTGGTCATAGAACAGGAACAGGAAATCACAACCACAATAAAGAGTAATATTGCCAACATATCTGAAAGTTTTCTTATGGCCATTTTGTAAGTTATCCCTCTAATTATTCTTAACCTATAACAACCCAAAATAGACTTTCTTCCATTGTATGCAGTATTTTTAATTTTGGCTTTTCCACTCAACATCTATATTTTGTTTTTTTTTTTATTTTGTTAAGATGAAAATTAATTTTTATTTTTAATATTTAATATAATATTCCATTGCATAGATATACCAAAATTTCTTCAACCATTTGCTGTTAATGAACATTGGGATTATTTCCATTTTGAGTCTACTACAAATAAAGCTACTAAGAGCATAAATCTTTGTGTGGATATGTTTTCATTTCTCTTGAGCAGATATTTAGAAATAGAATGACTCAATTTATTAATAAGTATTTTTAAATTCAAAACATTTTCAAATCATTTTCCAAAGTGGTTATTGTAATTTTATTTTTTCCACCAGGATTGTATGAATTCTGGTTGCTCCAAATTCTCACCAACATTTGGTGTGATCTCTCATTTTCATTTCAGTCATTTTAATACATGTTTTTGGTCTTGTTTTTTTGGGGGGTGTACCAGAGATTGAATCCAGTGGTTAATTACTGAGCCACAACCCCAGCCCTTTTTAAAAATATTTTATCTACAGACAGAGTCTCCATGAATTGCTCAGTACTTCGCTAAGTTGCTGAGGCTGGCTTTGAACTCACAATCTTCCTGTATCAACCTCCAGAGCCCCTGGATGACAGGTGGGTATCATCTTTCCCAGCTTCCTATTCATTCTTACATTAGCGTATGCTTTTCTTTCTTTTCCTACCAAATCAAGAACTTTCACCTTTTCACTTTGTGTTAGCCAGCTATTTATTTATGTCTTTATTGTTTATTTATTTATTTATTTATTTATTTATTTATTGCCACTATGACCAAAAGAACAATTAAAGGAAGAAAAGTTTATTTGAGGGGCTCATGGTTTCAGAGGTCTCAATTCATAGCTGGCTGACTCCATTCCTCAGGGCATGAGATGACCCAGAACCTTCTGGAAGAAATATGCGATGGAGGGAAGTAGCTCAGGATATCATGATCAGAAAGCAGAGAGAAAGAGAGAGAGAGAGCTCTGCTCAACAGAACAAAACATATACCCCAATGTCACACCACCAATGACTCTCCTCTTCCAGCCACAGCCTACCTGGCTTCAGTTATCACCCAGTTAGTCTCTATTCGGGGACTAATTCACTGATTGAGTGAAGCCTCTCATAACCCAATTATTTCACCTGTAAACCTTCATGCAATTTCTCACACATGAGCTTTTGGGGCATACCTTATATCTAACCCATAACACACTTAAAAGGAAGAATTTTATGGCTTGCTTTTGACATATCTGAATTGCCAGCACCATTACTCTTCCACTTTGGGATCATTATCAAGTAAAATTAGGGTTACTTGAGCACAAGAATAGCAACACCACTCACTACCATCAACATAAATAAGAGGGCTGATAATCGACTAAAGGGAGGATAGTGTCAATATGCTGTATGAAAAGATGATTCATATCCTGGGTAGGGCAAGGCAAGAGGTCATCATGGTATTTAAAATGCCATGCAATGCAAAACACTTAGGAATTATTTATATTTGGGATTTTAAATTTTTATTTGGACCAAGGTTGACTTCAGATAATTGAAAGTATGAAAGCAAAATGACAGGTAAGCTGGGTTAGTCCTGTTTCATTGTCTAATTTTATTTTTATATGCATTTATCAGATAACAAATGATATTTAATGTCATTTAAATGATTATTTCTTTTGTGAGTATCTGATCAACTTTTTTTACTCATTTTCTTTTTAAGTTTTCTTAAGTTCTAAAGGTTGGAAGTCCTTTGCTGATGTAGTGTTAAATATTACTTTTTTTTCCCAAAACTGTGTGTGGTTTCTCTCTCTCTCTCTGGTTTTATTAATGTTGTATATCAAAGAGTGAAGTTCTTTTAAGTTGAAAGGAGTCCAAATTATCTTTTTTCTTTTTTTTATGGTTCATGATTTTTTTGAGTTGTAAGAAATCATTACCTTGCCCAAGATTATAAAATTGCTTCCTGTTTTCTTCCAGAAATGGCATTATTTTAGGCTTTATATTTGGGTCTATGATATATTTTTAGTTTTTACCTGGACAATTAGATAAACATCAGTATAAACTTTTCATCATATTGTATTGCCAGTTGATCCAGGAAATATTGTTAAAAGAGGCATTATATTTCCATTGAATTCCTTGATATCTACATTAAAAATCAATGGTCCATACATGCCTGCATGTGTTTCCAGAATGATTATTCAGCCTATTGATCTACAAGCTTAACTTTTTGCCAATATCGAACCCTTTTGATTACAGTCTTGAAATCATGTGGGGTAACTTCTCTAAATTAAAACCTCCACTGGTTATTCTAAGACCTTTGCATTTACACATCAAAAAAAATATTACCAATTTTTTAAAAAAGAAATCTTGTTGAAGCATTCTTTTTTCCCCCCAGTACTAGAGGTCAAACCCAGTGGTGCTTTACCACTAAGCTACATCCCAAGCATGCTGGCCTCAATCTTTTGATCCTCCTGCCAGCCTCCTGAGGAGCTTGGATTATAGGTGTGTGCCATCATGCCCAGCCTGCTGGAACTTTTAATAGACAATGTTGGGTCTATTGACAAACTTGGAGAGGATTATTATCTTAACAGTTTCAGCCTTCCAATATATAAGCACTATATATTTCATCATGTTAAAATGTTTTTCTCATTTTTCTGTATAGAATCTCAGACACATTTTATCACACTGATTTCTAAATGTTTTATATCTTTTGGAACTACTACTAACACAATTATTTTAAAATTTTACTTACAATTGTTTTTGTTTATTGCTTATATCTAAGAATGCTTCTGGTATTTCAAAAAATTATTATATTACTGAAACCTTGTTATATTCATGCAATAATTCTAGTAGTTGTTTTGCAGATCCCCTGGTATTTTCTACAAAAGATATAAAAACAATGAGAATTTTGCTTTCTTATTTTTTTAACTTCATTTCTTTTATTTCATCTTATTGCCTTATTGCAGTGGCTATGACCTAAATATAATGGTAAATAGAAATGCAAAAATTTGTCATTTATGCCTTATTTTTAATGTTTGGGGAAACAAATTCTATCTTTTATTGTTAACTATGATATGAGCTAAAGATTTATGTGGGTGAATTTCATTAGTTTGAAGAATCTTCCTAATACTTCTTGCATGTTGAATGCTTTCTTTATGATTGTGTTTTGAATTGTGCTCAATACTTTTTTCCAAATCTGTTGAAATAAATGTGTTTTTTTTTCCTGCTTTATTCTATTAATAGGGTGATTTAGATTGATTGTTTTCCTTTACAAATGTAAAGTACAATATGTATGGCTATGATGTATTATCCTTTTTACATACTGTTGAATTTGGTTCATGTTTTTAAAAGAATATCTTCATGTATATTCAGGAAGAATATTAGTGTGTTGTTATCTTTTTGCATTGTTATCTCAGATTTTGAATTAGAGTTATGTTATGTCTTCACTATCCATAAAATATGGCCTCTGTTTGCATGATTCCAGATGGCTCAATAACACACCAATCTTCTTGAGGGAAGGAATAGAGAGGTGATGAGAGGGCTATGCTCCTTGCTTTTTGGGATGCATATACAAACTTGCTCACATTGCTCATTTTCACCTTCTGTTTTCCAGAGAAATACACAATAGTTGCAAGTGAGAGTGCAGCTTTTTGAATAACCATGTGATCCACTAAATATTGGATCTCTATTATTTTAAAAGCCAGGAAGAATATTTTTAAAGGATACTTGGCTCCCTACTTTAGAAATGGTAATTGATGTGTTGGGGATTTAAGAAGGTGTTATCCGAATACATATTCCAAACTTTATCATATGTGAATTCTTTATGATTCCATTCAGTTTTCATAATACATCTATTATATTATTCTGAAAGTAAGTGGAAGTTCAAGTCAGGAATAGTTAGTTTATCAATGTTTGTTTTGTGTTGATTTTGTTTCCCAGAAAAGTTCCTGATACCTTGAAGTTAACAAAAATATTCTCAACAAATAATTAGCAAAGGACATTAATGAATAAATTGAAGAAAAAGAAGCTATTCTACACTGGGACTTGACCATATTTCTCCAATGGCCCAATATTAAGACAATTGTAAGAATACTGAATAATTTTAGTTTATTGATTCACTCATTCATTCCACAAACATTTGCTGACATCTAGTTTCTATTGCATAGTGTATTATTCAACAGAAAAATGGTCAAAGTATTCATGTAAATTATGACCTAATGGAAAATATTTACTGAAGAGAGCCAATTTGAAGCCAGGTGAATATGATTAAGGGTAAGCACTTGAGACGTAGTATGTTATTTGATTAACCTTTGAAAATCTAAACATCAGTGTTGAGTTTTCTGTCATCTTCAAGTGAAACAGGTCATAATTACCAAAATAATCTTTTTATGAGGACTTTTAAGAAGATTCATGAGTGTCTAATAATTTGTCTCCCACTTACATTTAGCTCATCTCTGTTTCCCAAAACCATCATCTGAAGGACATTTAAACATTTCTTAAGAAATCAGAGGCTAAGGAAACCACAGGCATCATTTTATGCCAACTCCTATAGTGACATTCTCCAATTAAGAATACCTGATCTCCCAAGAAATGACTATTTCCAATGCAATGTTCAACACAATCCCTTCTTATTAAGACCCTCAATATTGACTTCTCAAATCTAATTTTCAAAGAATAATTCTAGAAGAAGAAGAAAAAAGTCTGGATGTTAGAGTACCATCTAAAATCTGATATCATTTCCTTTTGATAAGCCATATTAATTGGGGGCAGGAGTAATGGGTAATTGCATTTTTAAACTTACCATGCTGCTAAGTAGTTGTTACTTATACCAGTAAATCATTTTTAAAAATAGTATTTGACACTAGAAAAATCCAAAGTTTCAGAAACAAAACTGCTATGTTGATTTTCTGTCTGGATAATCTGTATAATATCCTTATACCCCAAATCTATCAAACTGTTGTTACATGATTCCCCACCGGAAAATCCTCACCTCAACAGAAAAGACCATTTTAACTCAACACATAAAACACTTATGCAAAACTTTCAGGAGGAGTTTGGTGTCAATCCAGTCAGACTTTGATGAATGCCCCTTATACATTATCTTCAACATTAATATTCTCCAAAATAGACAATTTTAGGATCCTGGAATGCATACTATTCAAATCATCAAGTCAGTGCATAATACCTTTAATGAGGTCACCTGAATTTTTTGGGATGACCACAAAATAACACAATACATGGCTACAAATTTATAAACTGAGTTGTCTTTGAAAAAAAAAAAAAAAAGAAAAAGTTTTGTGGAAGAAAGAGAATCCTTGTACACTGTTGGTAGGGATGTGAATCATAAAACAAATATGGGACTTCATAGAGGCTTTTCAAAACACTGAAACTAAAATTATAATAGATCCAACAATCCCACTTACATGTATTTATTATCCAAAAGATTTGAAATAGGTATGTTGAAGAGAAGTCTGCAATCTTATGTTCCACTGCAATATTCATAGTAGTCTAGATTTATAATTAACTTGAGTGTCCATCATGAGAGGAATGAATAAAGAAAATGTAATGTATAGACACAGTGGGATACTATATACTGTTCTGTCTTAAAAGATAAAAAATGTTATCATTTTTAGATAACGTGAATGGTATTGGAGCACATTATGCTAAGTGAAATAAGCCAGGCCATAAAGATAAACAAAACATGTTTTTATTTATATGTAGAATCCAAAAACAATCTAACTCAAAGAAGTAGAGATTAGAATGGTGAATTCCAGAGGCTTGGGACTGGGGAAAAAGAGAGAAGGTAGTCAAAGGCTACCAAGCTTCAATTAGCCAGAGGAATAAATTTTCTTTTTCATTGAGCTATATTGCACAATGTGAAGAAAATGGTGAATAATACTATTCACTTCAAAAATCTCTAAACATAAATTTAAAATGCTCTTACCACAAAAGAGGGTCAGCATTCAAAGTGATAGAAATGTTCCTTAATTTGACTTCGTTATTCCACATTGAATACATGAATAACAACATCACTTTGTACCCCAAGAATTTATGCAACTAATAGTTTGTAAATTTGCAATAAAAAAGACCTCTAAACTCCAACTAACCTGAGAAATACTGTCATAGAATTGATTGTGATTCTTTTTCTCATCTGAGAGGCATGATAACATCCTGAACCTCATGAGTTTTCTCATTCAAAATGAGGCATTTTATTACGAGTACATTCAAGAGCTGAAATAGTCATCATCTTTCTATAAAACTAAGGCTGCACATGAAATGGGATTCAGCTGTTGAGTCTCCAATGTTCTCTGGCTTATTGACCCTTTCTGAAGTTCTCTAAACCAGAAAGTGCACACACATGGTTAATTATCTAAACTCCATCAGCAAAAGAATGTAAGACCTTTCCCCCAATGCTGTGCACCTCAATAGAAAGGTATAAATCATCTGACATCTCCTGTAGTATTCTGCTACCATAACCCAGTTCACACTATGATACTACCTCAAAGTTCTTTTTATTTTCCAATAAGCATAGCTTCCATCCCTAGAATTTTCCACCACTTGTAGTTGTCCACCGAGTATTTAAGTTAAAAATAGGTATGGTAAGATGACCTCCTGAGGCCTTTGCTGGCAGAGTAAGGCTGCTGATAGAAATAGATGCATTTCTTTGACTTAGTACAGTCTGCCAAATATCAGGGCCTGAGGCAAAGTTTTATATCCTACTAAGTTATTAGAGAGTGGAATTTTTAGAAAGCAAATGAAAAGAAAAAGAGAAAGAAAGCAAGGACTGGAGAAGGGTCAGAACAAGAGTAAGCTATCAACAGGCACCACTTGGTATCAGTGATACTTACTGCACATGTCTTAGAACTATCTTCTGTAATGTTATAGTGGTAAGTGTTTCTAAAATCTAACATAACAAAAGCAAAAAATCTCAAAGGATTTTTGATATTCCCTGACATGTTTTACTTTGTAATAGGAAGACACAAATCATCTTGCAATTCCCTACAGGCTACCATCTCAAGTTTCATTGCTATTTCAGTAAAACCAGCTTTTGTCCTTAGTACTTCCTACCACCCATAGCTGTCCTCCAAGTACTTAAAACACCGAATAGTCGACTAAAGGAGAATGGGAAACATTTATAATTTGGATCCTGTTTCCATTAGTCAAGGGTTTGTTCCATGGGATAATAATTCCCCTATAATTTCTGAATTGACCTACATGGGTACCCAGAAGCCTTGGGACATCTCATGCTTCATCACCAATAGGGAGGCCTTTGGGATGGAGGTGAGTGAACATTACAGTCATGCAGCTTTGGGTATGTAACCCACATGATATTGTTTAGAGTCCACATTAAGTTTCTTTATTTCAACTTTTCTGGTTCTGCAAAAACATGGCCAAATCTGCACAAGTGAATGAGGCCAAGAAGATTTAAAGAGAAGTATAAAAAGTGTCTGTTACAACAGGTGAATTTCACATGAGGCCAAGAAGATTTAAAGAGAAGTATAAAAAGTGTCTGTTACAACAGGTGAATTTCACATGTGAGGTGCCCATACCCACGCTGGTTCACTCACAATTGATTTTGGAGAGTAAGACCAAGCCAGACACTTGCAAATCATATCAGAGCTTCTGTTCCTTGGGCCATTCAGCACCTATGTAACTGTCCCCGAAGTGGCTATGGATCTGTTACAACGCTACCTCAGGAAGGATGGGCAAACCTATGCAGAGATTGAGTGTGTCATAGAGGAACTCATCTAATTACAGCATTCCCAGGTGAGGTGTGAGATTATCATAAGCTATGGATCACATAAAAATATAACCGTAATGCCACCACGGATATTTAGCAGAGTTTAGTTTGGATAAAAATCATGGCAAATCACTTGCAATTTCTAGCGTTCCTCCACTGTTCTCAATGCTCCTTGTTTTTGCCTTCAGCTTATGCTGCTTACTTGCTAACACTATTACCCACCCATTCTACCAAGTTCATAGAAGTTTTTTTTTTTTTTATATATTCACTTAACACTCTCATGCCCACTGTTCTAATGTTCCTTCCCCACCCTCTTCTTCCCAGTTTCACCTTATTGTCTATATTAACTGGATGAAAGTGGAGTAAAAAAAATGAACCAGAATATTATTTTCATGACTGGACGCATTTGTTGTTTCATCTGCCACTACAAATAAGGTACAAATGCCAGAGAGTCATATGTGGCTACTTGTGATCAAGTCAGAGTGTTGTAATAGCTCATGTGTGTGCTGTGGTGTCTTTCCAAGATCTCTCTCTGAGGACTCTGGGTAGTTAGCATCATTTCAGCATATTTTCTTTGGGTGGAATATTTAAATAGACTAAATATGGCCATGTACTTACACTACTACTTAGTGCTGGCAGAACAAATAAGCCCCTCCAAATTTATATGCCCAATTACTTTTAGGTTAACAAGCTCTGAAGTGCTGTGGAAATGCTCCCCTAGAGTTTCATTGTGGGTTAATGGGGAATCATCCAGACTTTCTTCAGGACTATTAGAATAATAAACACCAGGCAGTTCAATCAATTAGACATTTTTGCCAGGACCATCCTTCAAGTGCACAAGTAATTCTGACCACTCCCAAAGGAAAGCTGGCCTCAGTGATCTCTGCTCTGGGCTAAAACCCAGGTGGGAGATAGTTAAGAAATTATTCTTCCAAGGATACAAGACAGAACTCTTGGGAGAGGCTCTTGCAGTAACTGTTGTTAGAGAGGTCTCAAAGAAGGACAAGGAGCAGGTCCCTGAAGGAGGCATGAGGAGTCTTGCTTTTATTCTTATAGAAAGAAATCAATCAACCTGTAGTCCTCTTCTCTGAATGGCAAAGAGATATAGTAAAACCTCACTTTTTAGAGTGAAAGTGCGAATGTGTGTGTATATGTTTATAGTTGTGGGTATGTGTAGGCGTGTGTGTAGGATTTGTATATATTTTTGCATATTTTAATTTAGATATGCAAAAAAATAATCTTCCCTAAAATTCAGAATAGTTTAAAGACAATTTTGTGTCTTTTAAATTCACACACACACACACACACACACACGGAAACAGCAGCAAATTGTTTTCTAATAATGGTCTTCAGGCACCTGTTTTTTCACAAACACATACGGATGATTTATAAGTACTACGTCAATTAGTTGTTTATAAATGTACTTCTCAAGTGCTAGAGGGCCCTTGAAAACAATCGTTTTGTTTAAGTGTTTTAAATATTCTTCCAGAACACTTATTTACACCATGAACTATTTAGAAAATAATTTCTCTATTGCTATCTTAAAGATAAAATTATATATAGTTCTAACCAGAATTATCAAAAATTTTATGTGATGCTATCTGATATGTGTTGTTGCTAGATGAACAAAACTATAAACTTAATTGTCATTATAAAAAAAAGAAGTTCCTTCGATAGCAGTAAATTTTTATTTCTGAGAGACACTAAGAAATGGGAAAAATATCAAAATGTAATGGAGTGGTTTGACCTTTCCAATACTAAAACATACTTTTTTCTTCTAATCGTTATTGTAAGGTCACATTTTAAAACAAAGACCAGAACTGGGGAGATGATTGTGTGTGTGTGTATGTGTGTGTGTGTGTGTACAGTCCAGCTGTTTTCCCAGTTCCTTTTACAAATTACAAGGCCATGGTCAATTATGCATTTTCCAAATGAGCTAAATTCACAAATAGGGTAATATTGGTACACCACATACTAAAACAGAATTGTTTTTAAATTTTCTATTAAACTACTGACTTGTTGTGTATATAAACACAAATATTTTTGCAAAATATAGTTATTCAAAGAGATCAAACACGAAAATTAATTTTCTCTCTTAGGATTAGGAAGTCAGATCATATTTATGTTGTATTGGGGGAAGAAAGAGGTTTAGAATGGTATTGCTGGCTTAGACATGGTGCTTTTAGACAAGGATTCTAAATATAAATGAAGAATATTTATAGGCCTTTCAGAAAGAAATGAAACCATCATTTTTGTTCATCTAACAGTTATTTATTGAGTGCCTACCACATGTGCCTGACTAAGTTCTAGGTTATGAGAATATATCAGTGCATAAAATAAAGCTCCCTTCATTGTGAAGTTTATATTCAACTATCTGCTTGTTCTTCCACTGCTTTTAAACTTCCCAATCATAACAAGAGATCACCTTGCAGAGTTCTTTACAATTTGCATTACATTTTCACAGGCATTATTCCATTTTGATTTTGATTATCACAAGGATCACAAGCTAAACAATACCTCACTAGCTCCAGTATACAGGTCAGCAGAGGAAGGCTCAGTGAAGTTAACTGATTTGTTCAAGTTCACCCAGCTAATTAAGATAGCCAGGCATCCACCAAGAACTTCTGATCCCACATTTGGAATCTTTCAAGTACCTCAGATCAAGAAGAAGCATGTTTAATGTTTTGTTTTATTTTGTTTTGTTTGAGATTCACCTCAAGTCTGTTGGGGATTTTGCCCTTGGACATGGTAGCTTCTATTCTATACCTATAATCCATTAAACTTCCTCAAACTACCCTACCCTGGCAACTCTTTATTCTAGTTTTTAAAATGTCACAGCAATCCAAGTCCTTTTGTTATACAGCTAGTCAGCTTTGAATGGTTGAGAAGGGAAAGGAAACTAAGGGGTGACTGAAAACCACAGGGTGTCTTATTTGACAGTGGAGCACCTGGAAGATGTTATGTTAAAACCTCCTGCACTGTAATCATATCCCCTTAAGAAAAATAATGTTTCAAGATCAAGATACACACTGCCAGGGGGCCTGGACCCTTGTTATCACCCTTATCACCTAAATTGTGACAAGATCCCCAACCATGCTGGCAATAAAACAGCAAAATGCTCACAAAGAAAGCTTGCTGAGAGCTACTCAAAGGGTAATAAACCAATGAAGGAGGCAGGAAATTGAGGCAAAAATAGAACTCAATTTCCTTAAAAACTATATATACATAGATATGATAAATTGTAGTATAAAGATGTATTAAGAACTGTAATGCAAAAAGAAAAATCAGTAAGAGAGCTCATGTATAAGGGCATAATTTGGCGTGAACATACTTTATATACAGTTATGAAAAATTGTACTGTGAATGGATAATTATGAATGTAATGCATTCAACTATTGTCATGTATGAAATAAATAAATAAATATTAAAAAAAAAATAAAAACTACTCTATGGGCCCCACACCATCCTCTCTTGGAAGTAGTCTGTGTAGTCAAAAGTAGAAAGTGGACCTGGGCAGCACTCTGGAAACTTCCCTGGGACTCTCTGTAAAAATGGCAGGCACCCGCACAATGTTCCTTTCCTCTCCAAGAGGACCCACTCTCTCCCTTGCCAGGGTCCCCTTTCCCCCTTTCCGATCTCTTCCAATAAACTCATGCTTGAAACTTTGAGTGACATGTCTGAACTCCTTCTGTCTGATTGCAAGAGTCAGAGTGATGTCAGGGCCTCCGTGGCCACCTCATTTTCACAGTAGGCTTCTGACCCGCAATGTGTTCTCTACTTTGCCTGAGTTTCCTCTAAGATTGTTTCTTCTTGAAAGGAAACCTTGTGCATATGGAAATATCTTCAGCTCCAAATCATTCTAGGGAAACACTTTGAGCACTAAGATGCCAGTAGAAACTCATCCCATCAAAACTTGAGGGTCCTCCATGGGTGACTTTATGCCTACAAGTTAAAGGGGACTTAAAATAATGTCTGAAGAGAGTCTTTTTGAAAAGACAAACTTGAGTGCTTGTACTTTAAAGCTAGCCTTTCCACAGGAACACTGACATTATGAATACAGGATGGAAGTTTCCCTTTATTGCTTAAGGCTGTTATTTGAAGGTAGCCCAGATTTAATATATCTAGAATCCACTTCATCTCTCTGGCTTTATTATTTCCACACACTAAACCTTAGCATTTATTTAGGTGGCAGGTAACATTATTCTTGTTAAGAACTATTTCCCATTCTCCATAGCTGTGGTGACCATGGTGGCTTAAAAATAGTATTGCATCTTGGGGTCTTCTGAGTTTCTTTAGATTCTAATCCATCAATAAAAATACTAGGAATGGGATAGTAATGTACAGTTAAAGCCATCAGTACAACTTTCTCAAAATGGAACATGTTGAAAAAGAAACTAAAGATTTTTTAGGAAAAAAAAATTAATAGAGAAAAATTACCTTTGTCCTGTTTGGAGCATTTTCTGTGTTTCCTTTTCTTCTCCTCTTAAAACTCAGTGGCAGATTTCCTGGGCTCCCTGAAATGGGACCCAAGAGTGACACAGTCGAATATTCCCCACTTGATTACAGCATGTTCTTTTTATGTTAAATGGCTGACAATGCCACTAAGCATTGTGCCTTGTATTATGAGCACAGCTGGATCTGAAGCTAAAATACTGGGTCCCCAGGCAGCTGGTAATTTCATCCTAAACCCAGGCAGCTAAACAATAATGAATAATGTGTCCATGGATTGATCTGCCTTCAATGAAAGACCAAGGCTGTTTACTCTACAATGGAACGCGCAGCAAGACTCTAACACTCTTTTCTTAACCAAATCCTCCCTTCCAGCTTTCTGGACTATGAAAGAAAACAATCAGAAAGAACTCTCCCAGCCCCCCAACCCAGAAGTGGGGTCTGGAAATAATTTGAAAATTCATTTTTTAAATGCTAATGGCATTAGGAAAGAGAAAAACTGGATGAAGAGTGACACAACTTATCTATGTATTTATCTGGGTTTGTCTATTTTATATTTTAGTATCCTGGGGCAATATAAGAATTTATGAATATATATAACCCTAGGAAATTTTCTCTAGGAATAGTGAATGGACAAGCCGAATGACAATGAAGTATTCTCCAGGACTCACACTGCAAGAAACAAAAGGCTTAACTTATCAGGCTTGATAGCAGCAGTTTCTTATGACAAATTATTTATGCAACCCTAAAAATCAAAAGATGAGAGAATAGGAGTTGAGAATGATAAGAAAATAGGAGTATCTAACTAGGAGTAGATACCATTGCCAAACACATTCATATTCTCCTTTGTACTAATAGCTCATTAGAAAGAACCTCTTAACATATTGAGTCTCGACTTTTAGCAGAGACCTAAAATTTTGTCACTGTCATCACGGGGGCAACTCCAAAATAAATAAATAAATAAACAAATGAACCTGAAAGCTATGGAATTGGGTATGGAAATACAATCATTTTTACTTTATATATACAGCAATTATATCATAATTAGGAACATGGACTAAAGGTCAGACTCCATGCTCTCCCACTCATAGCAACTTACATTGATTCTACTGTATCCCAGTGTGTTGGTCAGCATTCTGTTACTGTAACAAAATATCCAAGATAATCAACTTATAATGAGAAAATGCCTGTTACAGTTCAGGAGGCTCCATATCATGATCAACCAATCTATTGCTTTTTGGCCTCTAGTGAGGCAGAACATCATGGCAGGAATATACAGAAGAGCAAAACTGCTTACCTCAACACTAGGAAGCAAAAAGATAAAAGAGGAAGGGGCTAAATTCCCACTATCCCCTTCAAAGACATGCCTCCCAATAATCTAAATGCCTCTCACTAGGCTCACCTGTTAAAGGTTCCACCATCTTCCATTGGTGCTCATTTAAATATTTAGGTAGACAACTTACCTAAATATTTAAATGACACTCTTCAACCAATATCTCTTTTCCCAGGGGACCAAGCCATTTATACATGAGCCTTAGGGGGACATTCAAATTCCAAACTATACCAGTTTCCATGTTTATAAAATGGGAAAGTAACTAAATCATAAGAGAATTGTGAATATTAAATTTATTAATCAAAATAGCCTTTAAAAGGACTTAGAGTAGTGTCTGGCACATGACAAACACAATGTAGAGTTTACTCTTGTGGTAGTGGCCGTTATTGTGTTGATTTTTGTTATTATTTTATAATTCAGTTTTCTTTTCTCCAAATCACATATTTTGTATTTTTAAAAGGTGTTAAATATCTGCCTCTCTCTCTCTCTCTCTCTCTCTCTCTCTCTCTCTCTCTTTTTTTAATCAATCTCCTCTTCAATAGTTTTAAGATTTGCTGGTAGAGCTAGGAGTGGTGAGGCTGAGAAACCAG
The DNA here is from genome assembly GCF_047511675.1 of Marmota flaviventris. NCBI lineage: Eukaryota > Metazoa > Chordata > Mammalia > Rodentia > Sciuridae > Marmota > Marmota flaviventris. The sequence continues at coordinate 108,159,322 of NC_092500.1, forward strand.
TAAAGTAGAATTCTTGGGAAATTTTTTATAAGTCCCTGATGGATTTTTATAAGTCCCTGATGAAAAAAAAAATGTCTATGTTTATTTCAGAGGTTTCCATTTAAGATATAAAAATTATGGCATCTTATTTCGGTCCATTAATGAATAGGTGTCAATGATCCATAACTGGAAAACTCTCAGATGCTAGTGATCCTAGGAGATGAAGAGAGCAGCCAGGTGCCCACAACCTTCCAAGAGATAGGAATGTGTATGTTAATGATCCCAAAGCTTAAAAACACAATTAAACCTTCTCCCTTCTCCTTTTTCTTCCCGATTTCCTACCAGTAATCTTTTAAATTCCTCTCTATGTTTACAGGAAATTTTGAAGCTACCATATGACACTCCATTGCTATAGGAAACTCAGGGCTGATAGGTGAGCTCTGCTTCCAGTATTTCTCAAACCCATTTATTCAATTTCTAGAAATGATCAGGAAGCCCAGTTCTCTATACTCATATCCCCCAATTTCAAAAGAGGATTCCTATCGATATTCCATCCTTTTCTTTTATCCTTTTATTCCTAAACTTTGGGTGGAAGTTTATAAGGCAAACCTTGGTGGAAGTTTATAAGGCAAACTTTTGCTAAGCTTACAGCTCTTCCCAGTTTAACTTTATCTCTTACTCTCATTTAGAGAATTCTTTTAGTGTATAAGGGGTTGGTGGAAGGGGTAGAGAAAAAGTGATTTGCTATCATCCAAATTGATTCATTCTATTACATTATGACACTTAGTCTTTAGCTCTGAAATGTAGTACTTTTATTTTCCAGTACGGATAAAAAAATTTGTGTGTGTGTGTGTGTGTATGTGCACATGTGAACATCAACCTATGTTATGCAACTAATAAAAAAACACAAACATTCAGGGTAGTGAATATATTATTTTTTTCTGCCAAAAAATGATATAATCCACACAGAATATAGTAGGAAAAGGAATTTTCATATTTTTGTACCTATCACACTAACATTTATAACAAATGTCCTAAGTTTCTAGAAATAACTATCTTAAACATAATTCAAAAGTCTACATGAGTTTTGTCCTACTTTAAAATCTCAGTATAGATACTCCTCTAGACACAGAATATCATTTATAAAAACAATACTGATGAAAGGGATAATTGTGGCAAAAGTTTAAACATCTATTATAGACCAGAATCTATGTTAGGTATCATATGTCTGTTTTTCATTCACTAAAAAAATTTCTATGAAGCTTTACAAGGTGTCAGTCACTGTTTTGAAGAGCTGGAGACTGAGCAGGATGGGTGCACACTTTCAGAATACACATTATACCTGGAGAGATGTGCAATCAATATATCTGCAAACAAATGTTCTGATATTGGTAGATCACTAAAGCAAGTGAGCTGGAATGATGGGTGTGGTGTGAAGGCAACTTGAGAATGGGTGTTAGAGATAAGTATGTGGAGAGGTGGCTTTGAGGTGGCCCTGAAACATGAAGAGATGGCTTTGTGACAATCTGGAAAAGGAACATTCCTACCAGAAGACATGCTTTTTTATCCATTCTCCCTACATCCCTAAGTACATGCACATTCATCCATTTTATTGATGAAGAAAGCTTGGCAGTGTTAGGTCATTTACCCTAGTACACACAGTTAATGAGCAAAAGAACCAGAATTTGAATAAATATATGTTTGACTGCAAAGTTCTTTTCAATAACACAAACTGCCTTTCATTAGAAAAGCCAGTTTTCTCATCCATAGTCAGCTGATGGGAGAAATCATTTACTCCAATTCTCCTCTAGTTAGGTCAAAACCACTTATGCCTGAGGTGCATTATTCCATGCCAGGAATAAATAATTCATTTATTTGCTTCCTTCATTCAAAACTTCTGTTGATAAAGGGCTATCAGAAGGTACAAGTTATTGCAAGAGTGAAAACCAGGACGGTATCTAGAGAACAGTCAACAATTATTTTGACTTTATGTCTGTAAACTTTTCTCACATTTTGAGTATATTGACCAGGTCTGTGAGGGGAGTGAATTTTAAATTAATTTTCTCCTGGCAGGTTGTACCTGTGATAAATTGAAGAACTCCACAAAACCATAGCTCAGTCACTTCAGGGCCCCATTGGGGTAATTTTTAGTTCTTGTTTTTTTCTTTTCCCTTCCCATCTAGAATAACATGGAATCTTAACAGGACTTGGAAACAATTTTGATATCAAAAAACTAAGAGACAGCTCACTTTTAATAAGCTTTAATATCAGGGTATCAGCAGCACCTTTGATGCTGTGGCCGGAAATGACAGTTTTATTATCCTTTCGTTTGAAACTGATAAATTGGTTCAGGCTAAGGGCAGCCTTTTTAGTTGCCACAAGGTAAAAAAAGAAAATTACAACAACAAAAACAAAAAAACTGTCTCTGGGTTTATTTTAAAACTTAACAGAGGGCTGGGGTTGTGGCTTAGTGGTAGAGGCGCTTGCCTAGCATGTGTGAGGCACTGGGTTCGATTCTCAACACCACATATAAGTAAATAAAGTCTATTGACAACTAAAAAGATATTTTTAAAAAAACTCTATGGAAAATTCTAATAGAACATTTCATGAGGTTGTTGTCAGTGACTTCAGAGTCCTGGATATTTGCCAAATACAAAGGGACATTTTCTTGCATGTGTGTATGTTTAAGAGACTGAAACTAAGAGAGAGAATATTTAGGTTTGAACTCTTGACTTTGCTGAATAGTGTCATTGATTTGGACAAATCAGGCATCATCAATACATATGAGTTTATGATTACTACTCTTAATACAGCTGGGTCTCCAAAGTCACGCTGATAATTAAGATCCCCAACAAAACAAACTCTACAAAAAGAACTTTAGAATATCACACTATTTGTATACTATTTTATTTATTTATATATTTAAACACGTTTTCCAGTTTTATTGTGGTCTAATTAAAAAATAGAATTTGCACCTAAGTTGTAAAATGTAATTTTCTTTCTTTTAATTCCCATAAATCAAATGTGTTCCTATACACAAGTGATGAGTCCACTGAAAGAGAAATTAGGAAAACAACCCTATTCACAATAGCTTCAAAAAAATTGGGGAATCAATATAACAAAAGAAATCAATATAATAAAAGACCTCTACAATAAAAACTACAGAATACTAAAGCAAGAAATTGAAGAAGACCTTAGAAGATGGAAAGATCTCCCCAGCTCTTGGATAGGCAGAATTAACATTGTCAAAATGGTCATACTACCAAACGCATTATACAGATTTAATGCAATTCCTACTAAAAACCCTATGACATTCTTATGGTTCAGATGTAAGGTGTTCCCCAAAAGGTCACATGTAAGACAATGCAAGAAAGTTCTGAGAAGAAATGATTGGGTTGTAAGAGTCTTAAACCAATCAGTGACTTAATCCTCTGGTAGGAATTAACCAAGTGGTAATTGAAATGGTAGGGTGTGGCTGGAAGAGGTGGGAATTGGGGTGTGGCTTTGGGTATATATTTGTAACTGTCCAATGTAGTTTCTCTGCTTCCTGATCAACATGATATAAGCTGCTTCTCTCTGCCACCCTTTCCTGCCATGATCCTCAGCCTTACCTCAAGCCCTAAAGAATAGAGCTGGCCTTCTATGGATGGAGAATTTTGAAACCCTGAGCACCTGAATAAACTTTTCCTCCTTTATAGTTGTTCTAGTTAGATCCTTTAGTCACAGCACCAAAAAAGCTGACTAAAACAGACATTCCACATAGAAAAGAAAAGGCAATCATGAAATTAAATTGGAAAAGTAAGAGACCCAGAATAGTCAAAGCAATTCTTAGCAGGAATAATGTAATATTTTTATGTACATACATATTGTGAAATGATTATCACAATCTACTTAATATATTCATCAGCTCACATAGTTACCCTTTTAAATATTTGTGGTGAAATCTCTTAAGATCTACTCTCTTAATAATTATTAAAATAAAATCCAATATTATCAGATATAGTCACCATGCTACATCTTAGATTTTCAGAAACTTTCCACCTTGTAAAACTGAGACTGTGTACATATATATATATATATATATATATATATATATATATAGACACACACACACACTGGGGATTGAACCCAGAGGGTCTTAAACACTGAGCCACATCCCCAGCCCTTTTTTATATTTTATTTAGAGACAGGATCACTGAGTTTCCTAGGGCCTTGCTAAGTTGAGGCTGGCTTTGGACTCACAATCCTCCTGCCTCAGCTTCCTGAGCCACTGGGATTACAGGCATGTGCAACTGAGACTAGTAAGACTGTGTACTCTTGAATCAACAACTCACCATTCACTCATCATCCCAAGTCTCTGGCAAACACCATTTCATTCTTTGTTTCCATTAGTTTGACTTCTATAGATTCCACATATGTGGGCCATGCAGTGGCATATTTTATTACCAGATGGGATTTATCCTGGAATGCAAGGTTGGTTTAATATAGGCATGTCAATTAATGTAATACCTCATTCTGAAGGAAGGAAGGATAAAAAAATATGATCATCTAATATGTACCCCAAAAGCACTGGATAAAATTCAACACACATTCTTGATTAAAAACTCTCAACAAATTAGGCTTAAAAAATACCTCAGCATAATGAAGGCCATATGTGACAAGCCTATAGTTAACATGATACAATGAAAAGTCAAAATCTTTTCCTTCAATATCAATAATACCCATCTCAAGTCATGAATAACCCTCTCAACACTTCTATTTAGCATTATCCACTGGAAATCCTAGCTTTATCAATTGAGCAAGACAAAGAAATATAGGGCATACAAATCAGTATTAGAGAAACAAAAGTGGTTCTGCTTGCAGAAAACATTACCTTATACATTAGATATCCTAGATACTCTATTAAATACTTTTAGAACTTATAAATAAAGTCTGTAAAGTTGCAGGATACAAAATCATCAACAAAATTATTTGCTTTCCTGTACGTAGCAACAACCTATTCAAAAAAGAAATCAATAATCACATTTAACACAGAATCAAAAAGAATAAAATACCTAGGAGTAATTTAATAAAAAAAAGATAGATCTCTAACCTGAAAAGTATAAAACATTGATTAAAGAAATTAATTACATGGAAAGGTATCCTGTATTCATGGGTTGGAAAAATTAATGTTGCTAATTAGTCTGCACTATCTAAAATATCTTTATGGCACCAGAGAAGAAACAATTCTAAATTTTATAAGTAACCACTGAAGTTCCCATTAGCCAAAGCAGCCTGAAACAACAAGGACAAATCCAGAAGCATCATACTACCTGATCTCAAAATATACTACAAAGCTATGCTAATCAAAACTGTATTGTATTGCCATCCAAACAGACATAGGTGGGGAAACAAAAGAGAAAGCCTAAAAATTGATCATGGCATTTATGGTCCACAAAGGTACTAAGAACACAAAATGAAGAAAGTAGTCTTTTCAATAAATGGTGTTGGTTAAACTGGATATCTGCATAGGTATCCTTACAGTAAAAACATAGAGTCTTTTTGTCATATGCCAGATGAATTCAAAATAGATTAAAGAGACAAGTTTAAAACTGAAAGGTATAAAACTATCAGAATAAAGCAGGAAAAAAAGCTTCTGGACAATGATTTGGACAATGGATTTTTTTTTTTAATGTCCTCCAAAGTACAGGCAACAAAAGGAAACAATAGAAATTGAGATTACATCAAACTAAAAAGCTTCTTCAAAACACAGGAAACAATCAATAAACTGAAGACACTATGGAATTGAAGAATAAATTTGCATACCATACATCTGATAAGAGATTAATATCCAAATCATATAAGAAACTCACATGTAAATAGCAAGAGCACAGATAACTCAATTCAAAATACAAGCAAAGGACCTGAAAAAAAACCTTTCTCTGAAGAAGACAACTGGTCAATGGGTATCTGAGAAAATTCTCAATGTCATTAGTTATCAGGAAAACCCACACTAAAATCACGGTGAGGTGTCACCTTATACTTGTTAGAAAAACAGCTATTACCTAAAGAACAAAGAGGTTGTGGATAAAAAACAAACAAAAAAAATCTTTTTTACATTACTGTGCAAAAGAACATAAGTTCTCACTGCCATTATGAAAAATGATATGGAGGGTCATCAAACAATTAAAAATAGGATTATCATATGATCTATCAATGTCATTCTGGGTATATATCCAAAGAAATTAAATCAGTGTTAGCATATCAAAAACTAATATCTGCACTCTCACATTTACTGCAACCTTATTCATTATATCCAGGACTTAGAATCAACTCAAATGCCTATCACTGGATAAATGGATGAAGAAAATGGGATGTGAATGTGTGTGTGTGCATGCATGTGTGTGTGCACTTGCACACGCATGCACAATGAAGTTTTATTCAGTCTTAGAAAAGAAAGTAATCCTGTCATTTATGACAACATGGATCAACCTGGAGGAGACAATGTTAAATGAAATAAGCCAGGCACTGAACTACAGACATTGAATGTCACACTATTAACAAGTTTAGCACCATTTTCTCTAAAGGAATCTATTCACAGGTTACAATTCATATTTTCCCAAATTGTTCAGGATCTTTTAATTGCAAGCTTCAATAATTCCTCTTCGCTATGCTTAGATGGTGAATATAAATACTGTAATTTCATAAGGACAGTGTATGCTGTCATGCATATTCAGCATGGTATCTTTGAAGACACAGAGGCATAACCATTCTAATTATGGATCTTGTGTGCACTGGCACTTAGCAACTAAAGGCAAATCGTTTATATCTTTTGCCTCAGCCCTCACTTCCTGATTTCAAAATTAGAGAGTTATTTGTGAAAGACCTCTTTCTGTTCTTTAGAAAGGAAAGTATGCAGTTCCAAAGGCTCAAATCCCTAGGGTCAGGCTCTTTTTCAGACTATATTACCAATCTGGAGGACAGAACAGGAATGTTCTGGTATATTTCTTCCCTAAATTGTTTCACATAATTCCACTGAAGGTCATCATTAAAAATTGTTAGTGGATTTTTTTTTCATGTGCTAAAATCTTGTTTTTGAAGGGAGGTTTTGGAACTGAAAATACTTTAGAATTATCTAACTTATTTAGTCACAGAGGGGGTAATCGAGGCCTAAAGAGAAAGATTATAAAGATGGGCTGGAGTTGGTTTAAGACCAGGATAAACTTTTAATTCTTTTCTTTCTTTCTTTCTTTTCTCTCTTTCTTTCTTTTCTCTCTCTCTCTCTCTTTTTTTTTTTTGTACCAGGGTTTAACTCAGGGACATTCAACCACATCGTGACATTGCCCCATCCCCAGCCTTATTTATTTATTTGTATTTTATTTAGAGACAAGGTCTCACTGAGTTGGTTAGCATTTTTCTTTTGCTGAGGCTGGATTTGAAATCTCAATTCTCCTGCATCAGCTTTCTGAGCAGTTGAAATTACAGGTGTGCGCAAAAATTTTACTTCTCTTAAACCACTTGATGCCGGATGCTTTTTCCACTATCTCAGAATGCATGCCCTAGTTGAGTGGGGAGTTTAATTTTTAAAATGAAGCAACCAACATCAATATGATGGATTATTCAATCCACTGACAAAGGACCCTCACTGTTGTTCCCATTACCACCAGCATCTGCACCATTAGTCCTAACTTTGCATTCAGACTACATTCCTTTTTATGCAACTTTGAATTTATTTCCATATTTTTAAAACAAAAAAATAGTATCACTTTATTGTAAGAAGTAAATAAGATCATTTAACTAAACAATGCAGAACTCGGTGTATATAATGAGGCTTGCCATGACATTTGACATTATCATTATGCCATAAACTTCATAAAGTTCTTAGATGAATCAAGAAACAAGTATTTACTAAGCACCACCGTGGTAAGCTGAATACATGATTTCTTGATGTAGCAAATAAAGAAAAATTTTTTTCTCCCTCAAGGCAACAAGACTTTTTGGTATCAGTCAGTTTCACAAATCTGATAAAATTATGCCAAGGGAAAATTTGCCCTGTATATACCATGAAAATCCCCAGTTGCCATTTCAAGTAGGTATTTCCTATTAAAATATGACTATTAGTTATATGCAGCCACAGTTTTTGGTCTGGAAGTATGAAAAAATTATGAGCTGTGAAGTCTGACACACGTTGATGGGACTCTCCACTTCATGACTCTGAGGTCTTGGGAAAATTAATTTACCTCCTTGAACCTAGTTTCTCCATAGGGGAGGACTACAGCCTTGGGACAAAGTGTTGGTAGAAACCTCCCAAGTTCCTAAGGTTTCAACGCCACTGTTGTGTCAGCCATTTTCCTTCTTACCTTTCAGTCTTCACTTTATCTTCTAGGAACAGCTTGTTTTACAAATGAAGCCCTGTGTTAGCAAGATAGAGAGCAGAGGGGGCAGGAAGAAGAAAAACACCACAGGTAGTGCCAGCCCGCACTACTGACTAGCTACATTCTGGGACTATGGAAGTGCTAGGTTTGCTAGGCTCATATTATCAAGAAGCCCCTTGTCTCAGCCGACTGATCCCACCCCCAGACTTTTCCTGGGAAAGTCTGAGGCACTATTGTCATTGTGTGAGTCAAAGTGAAATTTGTTAAGCATTGGACCAAAGTGATGTCCCCAGACAAAAGCATTATAATCAATGACATATTTATAGCGATTTTCCATTTCAAGTTTTCCATTTGAATGGAGCAAAATCCACTACAGATGGCTATTTAGAAGTAGAATAATGTACTAAGAAGAGATCTTCAAATCCAGAAAATAAACATTTGTATCTTATAAATATCCTCTTTTTTTGTGAATCTTTTAATGCTGAATATAAATACTATTTGGCAATACAAATGAGTTTGAAACAGTATATTTTACTTCTCTTTGGACTCACGATTGTCAGTAATGGGGATGGAGTTGAGGCAGTCTATGAATATAACCCTGTTTAATTGAGTAAATTTGGATTTCTGTCTGACTGGATATGTTATGTAAACGGCAGCATCTGTGGCAGCATTATAGGGAGGACCATGTGACGCCAAATACTACGTGTTCTGGTGGGTCTGTAAATATTTGACACTTTGGTCATAAAGGTTGACATAGCTTTGCAATCAATTAAGCAAACAAGCTACAAGGGTACTATTGATGGGAGCACAATGCTTCCGCCAATCTGGGCATCAGAGTGCATGTGTAAAAATTCCACATCTTGCTCTTTCTCAACTATTTATGGATTCAAAATAAGGGCTCAGTTCAGTGTGTCTAATACACTACCATATTCTGAAAGCCAAATAGACCCTTACTTTAAAAATCCTTTTCCAACACTGCCTCGAAACAGATATTTAGCTTTGCATTGTGTATTGGTTCTTTTGTTTAATGATTAGCCTGTCCCTTCTTGAAGCTTAGCCAGAATGCCTCATTTTTTTTCATTTTAGTTCTTTTTGTCATATTTATAAATTGACATTTCTCCAGCCAAAGGCATTGAGTTCGACCTTCTTTCATTTTATTGGTCCTACCTTTGTCCTCCCATCTGATCCCATCATCAATGATGTCAATCAGCTTGGGAATAAAATTACATGGATAAATGAGAGAAAGAACTTGGTTTCCTTTATCTTACTCCTTTTGCTCTGCAATATCATGTATACCTCTAAACTAGCATTTTGACCATGTATATCAGATGATTTTTAAAACTTATTAAGTCATACATTTGTACCTATTATCTACTGCCATGTGCCCTTCAAAATAATATCTGAATAACAGGTTGGAGAGGAGTTGCTAATTATATAGTTTTCATTCAAAATTTATCTGGTGTTTTACGTTCTAGGAATGCACCTGATCTTGTGCCTCCAAATAGCAGAGTCATGCAAAGTGGTATTGTATGACTTTTATAATATACCACCAGAAGTACTGCAGCTCTCATCTGGGTCTTTTGGGACACTAACTCTTAGAAGGATCCTTTAGGAATCCATCACACTGTTAGATAGCCACATTGAGGTGTCATGCACAGGCTCTGGAGAACAGCATGAGTGGAGTCTGCAACAATTAATAGCCACCCATGCACTAGAGCCATCCTACCTGTCCAGCCCAGTCAAGGCTTCAGACAAAGGCAGACCCAGTTGACATCTGACTAGAAGCCACAAAAGATCACAGCAGAAAACCACGTAAGGGCCTAATCAACACATTATTATGTATTGTAGAAGATAATACATTTTAAGTAATTAAGTAGTACATAAGAATGATCAACTAGACATGTGTTTAAATTAATGGAAATTTGGTTACACAAAATCTATACTTAAGAAGTTAAATCTGATCTAACTTTCTAAAAGTGAAGAGTGACTCTACTTAGACTCTCATTTTATTCATTCCACAGTTTTATGTTACACCCCATTACTAATGTAGTTTTATTTTTTTTTTAAACAAGGGATTGAACCCAGGAGCATTTAACTTCTATGACACATCCCCATCCCTTTTGATTTTTTTAAAATTTTGAAACAGGGTGTCTTTAAATTGCTTAGGGCCTCACTAAGTTTCTGAGGCTGGCTTTGAACTTGTGATCCTCCTGCCTCAGCCTCCTGAGCTTCTGGGATTACAGGCGTGTGCCAATGTGCCCAGTAACTAACGTAGGTTTTCTGAAGGCCATTTATTACCTCCTGATTGCCAATCAAATCCTTAGAGAAATCTTATGAGCTCATTCTCACTCTGAACTTTGTGCCTTCTTTATATCATTTGGTATGTTTTCAGTCTTGAAACTATTCTATGATATTATAGCATATAGTTTTTTTGTAGTTCTCACACTAGGAGAAAAATGAAGAATGACATCTCTTCCCCAGTGAAGGAATGGCTTTGAGCCTGGAGTGACAGAATAAGAACAGAGAAATCCAGAAAGGAAGAAACCATAGATAGGCTAAAGGGTAATGAGAGATTTAACATTTTGTATTGATTCACTGTATCTGTGGCCCCACTATGATCTTTAGCAATATGGAGTTCTTTTTATTTAGGAAGTAGAGGTTAAGAAGAGAATGGTTGGATAAAAGAAGGGGAAAAAAAGCCTTGGTATGTTTTTAGAAGTTAAAATATACAGCAAATACTTTCTTAAAATACTACTTGATATCATAAACATTGGCCTGTTTTCTCTTTGGTTGTTATGAGCTTTTAACAATCCATAATAATTGTTTAGATACAGTTTTTCATAATACAAAAGCACTCTTCTTCATATTTGACTCAAAGTAAGGACAAAACACTATTATCATCATCTCAGAGAAACATTGTGTCATTGCTCATGGTATAAGATGGGAAGAGAGTAATAAATGAGATCAGTAGGTGGGGTGAATTTTGGATCTCTACTTCCCAGTGTGGTTAGTTTTTAGGATTTTTCTGTTCTTCTTTTTCTTCCTTTTCTTTTTCTCCTCCTCCTTCTTACTTCTCCTAAACTGTGTTCCCTTACTTTCTTTGCTCTTTAAGTATGTGAAGGACTTAAAGAGCAAAGAAAGTGAGGACTTTTCATAAGCAGAATGTGCAAGAGGACAAGCCTGTGATGAACTGCAAAGGTTGAGATATCAACTGGTACCCATCTTTGTGATGATGCTGAACACGAGGACAAAGGGCATTCTGATGCTTGCATGTCTGTCTGCTCCCTGGCTTCTGAATTAAATGGGCATCTTGAGGAGGTATCCTGTCTGTGCACACTGCTGCCCCTGGGCTCTCTGCAGTCCTTGAGCCACCTCAACAGCAGCTATAATGAGGACCACCTCAGGGACATGGATCACACTTGGAATGCACTCTTCCCTGGAAACTCAATGTTAAGAAAAATATATGGGTTTTGTTTGTTTGTTTGTTTTTCAACAGAAGAAGGAGTAGGAACATTGGAATTTAAAATTTTCAGTCTTGGTTCTCACAGTTACAAGATTTGGGATTTTAAGTAAAATGATTTCTCTTGAGTTTTGCTCCATTGATTAATAAAATGGAGAAATTATCATTTGGAAAACATCTGTGTTAAATATTAAACACCATCAAGAGAAACCAAGCGTTTGCAAGGGGAAGATAGTTTTTATGAGATTTCTTATCCAAAGAGTAAAGAGCTTGGTCTTCAAGTGATGACAAGAAGGAGCTTACCGGTTGATACTAAATTTTTGCCACTGAGTTAACCTTTTTTTTTTTTTTTTAGGGGAATATACCTTGGCATTATTCCTTTCCCTTTAATTATAAAAGCCCTACATATCTTTTTACTTAGCATTAAAATATAAGGCTGAGGTTTTTCAAAGAGCTTTTTAAAATATTAAAGGAAAACAAAAAATGAAGACAGAAACAAAAAAACCACCCACTTATATTAATATATGGCATGTGTGTACATGTCTCAGATATTTCCTTCAGTGCGTTGTGTTCAGGGGTAGAGGGATCTGTATTTCAGGGGTCAGAGGGGGATGAGAATTGCATGTGTGTATACACACACACACACACACACACACCTATCTCAAAGAATATATAGAAATCATATTCTACTTACTTGGTATCTCCCAGCCTGACTGCATATTTCAGGAGCTATCATTGAGTCTACAACATCAAAACTGTTTCTTAGGTATCTTGACTTCTTTGTTGAAGCATAAAATTTAGTATTAATCTTTCTCCTACCTAAGATGGCATCACAACTGAGCAAGGTTGTGACCAAAATGTTACCTTGCTTAAATGTGTTCCTTCCACCTGCTATATATAGAGAGTAATCTTTTCCTGGCCCAGGCCCAATACTTTAAAAGCATCAAAATCCAAGGAGGAAGTACTACTGTCTAGATAAATAGGCAGGCAGTGGTGGAAGGTGCTATTCTAAAGAGTGATAAGTCCTGCTTCACAGTTCACAGGGTGGATATGAAAGTTGAATACAATGGCACACAGCAAGATGCTAAGTAAACTATGGAAAGAACATAAGTCACTTTAAATATAAAAGAAGACACTTTTATTTGGCATTAAGGTGACTTTTATGTGAGGGATAAATTTCATTCAGGAGCTGGATGATGGCACCTTCCTCCTCAGGCATCTCTTGATATTTGGAGACTGGCTTTTTGGATTTGCTCTCCAAATTCCTTACTTTCTGGATAAACATCTTTAGTTCCTACTAATATCTATCACCTGAGGGGTATTCAAAATATGTACCAATATGCAGAAAGATAGCATTAATCAGTCAGAATGGATGCCACCTGTGCCAATCTTGTTCCCTGGCACACATCGATTGAACATCATGGAATATGGACTAGAAGAAAGGTCAATGACTTCTTTTGGTTCTGATTCATTCAGTATGTGATATACTGTCTAATGAAAAAAAGAAGTTTGGAATATTAGCAAACATGACATTCAGAGGGGTGTATATTCTGAATTTTGTGTTCAGTGGGTTTGCAGAGTGAACATAGAAGAAAACATAGCAACAAGCAGCACATCTCTGGAAAGAAGTAATGCCTCCACTCTTCCTTGACAAGTTTGTTTATTTATTTATTTATTTGTTTATTTATTTATTTATTTATTTAATCCATCACAACCCAAACATGACATTTGGTATAATCTCATTGACTTGTCCCAAGGTCCTTATGAACTGGGGAATTTAATTCTTATTTCATGTAAAAAATTATATAAAACACATGTTAAGCATGTATAAACTGAGAGTTTACTCATGTCTATAATCCCTGGTGCTCGGAATAGCTAAATAGGTATATATTGTGATTGTTGTCTCTTCTCTTTTCCAACTTCTTTATTTTTTTAATAGACAAATAATAATTGTACATATTCATGGGCTACAATGTGATGTTTTGATATGTTTACCTTGGAGAATGACTAAATCAAGCTAATTAATGTATCCTTAAGGTGGGAATATGGTAAATTGGGACACAACGGTTCTTTTGTGAATTCCTGAATTTTAATGAAAGAAAGCAAAAAAACTTTTACCTACCAGAGTTTGTTGAAGATAGAATATGACTTACGTTTGGCCAATGTGATGATTTTTAAGAGTTTTAAAGGGTAGAAGTGAAACAGAGGCTTCATTTTAGCTCTTCTGAGTTTCTGCTGGGGGCTGTTAGTTTCCCCTGTGTACCAGAAATGTTAGTATCATCTGGCCACTACCTTCACAGGTGTTTAGAAGGAAGGTGAAATATATAACTTGTGCAGGTGTGACTCATAGGAAGTGCAGCCTGATTCATGAGTTTTCTAATAGGTTTTTGTGGTCGTGGTTACTTCCTGATCAGAGAATTTTCTAGTTGATAATAGCTACCTTATTCTGGCAGTAGTAGAGTGAATTGGTGGCCAGGTTTACGATGTATGTTTTGGCGTCTATGTTGGATGTTCAATCATAATCTGTGTCTTCAAATCTACCAAACACAGACTGTAAGAAAACATGTCTTACTCAAACTGCAGTCTGTTTTTCTAAAACTAAACCTTGATTGACAGTATAACTAAAACCAGAAGGGGCTGCATGCAGAAGACTTAAAAGGGAATTTGTTTTTGGTGATCCAAACCAGTTAGATATGAATGCCGAGATGATGCAGTTAATGTGGTGATCTATGGGTTTGGTAGCAGATATTATATTTAATTATGCAAAGGATAATTGAAGACAAAGATTTACTGGGCAAGTGGCTTTCTGCTTTCGAAGAGCATTATTACACAAATGAAGAACTCAAGAAATCTGAATGTGATAGAGAGGTTAAAGGAAGCAGATGGTGAGCTTATGGTTTGAAATCTCAATTGAAGTCATGGACAGGAGGCCAGGGAAGGTTCTGTGACCATCCCCCCCAAATGTCTTATCTTTTCTCATCTCAGGACAGACTTACATGTAAATTAGATGCAAAGTCAGATTCAGAGTGGTATTGAATCACAACAAACTTGAATGTGTAGTCTAACCAGTTCTTCTAAGTGAAAGTGGGGGGATATTTAGGAAAGAACTGGACTCTAAGAATGTACCTGAGAGCATTCAAATACTTTGGATCATTTGGAGTACTCCAGTCTTGAAACCTTATGTAAATACCACTGGTAGCAGAAGCAGCCCTTCTTCCCTTTTGATGAGGCCAGTCGTGCCTATCTTAAACATTAAAATTAGTCCCTCCAAAGATTTAGATATCAAGGGAAGCCATTTCTCCTAATACCTTGCCTTGTTTGCTACCTCTCAGACAGCTTAGCACATTCCAGGGGTACAACTAACAAGTTTGACCTTAAACCATATTTATGCCACAAAAATTGCAAGAGCTTTCTAATTCGTATTAACAGAAACCTGGGAAATATGTGTGCCTTTATTTTTAAATTTTCGTCATATAACAGGGTGGAAGAAACAGAATTTTATTTTGAACCATGTTTAGGGAAATTTTATCTAAGGTTCTATACTCAATGGCCTAATTTATGTAGTTGAGAAGGGTTATAATAGCTTAATTGGTGGACTAAAACCTAGACTCAGGGACAGATTATGTCAAATTTGGGTGTGTTGCCAAGATAATTTTGTGCTAATAAGAAGAAAGAAAGCTATGTATTCAAGAGAGAAATGAAGGTACACTTACCATGTTTAATCTACAGATTAAGTCCATGAATCTACTCCTTTGAAGGATCCAGAGGACACACCATTCACTAAGGTTGATTGGTAAAGAGAGAACCAAAATTCTTAAAAGTAAATAAATGAAACTAAAATGGCTCTTACCTAGAAATCAAGGATGAAGTTAGGACATGCTCCAGTTCATGATGATCCCTGGTTTTTGTGGAGATGATCAGATTTCAGATGTTTGAAGCTACATACAACACTATCCACCAGAGGTCTGGTGAGTGTAGATTTAGCTTCAGAAACCTAGTACCTGGATTAGATTTAGGTAACAGAATGAAAGCCTTTTGCTTGAAGAAGAGCCATGGAATTTTCACCAAGGATCCTATCATAGTGCAAAAATGGTGACTGTAAATCTTCCTCATAGCCACCTCCAAGGGGACCTATAAACATTTATCAGGAAGTCTGTGCATAGGAGAAAGGTACATTTTCAACCTTTTGCATCTTTAAGAAAATGTTAAGCTCTAGGGATTAAGAGGATCGCTTTGGTCTATTTATCAGAGTCAAGGTAGAAGAACTCAGTGATAAACAGCTTAATGTCCCAAGTTAAATTAACTGTGGGTCCAAGGAATCTGCAAAACCAAGCTTTTGTTGTTTCTTTCTTTGCTGAGTGAAAAGACATGCCATACTGTCCTCTGAACTAGAGGAGAAAAGAGAATATGGGGTAGGAAGGAGCAAGCAGAAGCCCCTAAGTTCCAATTAAATCTTCCTTTTTGGACCATATACATACAATGGATAGGTATTGGAACAGAACAAATTTCACAAATTTTATCTGGCCATGAACAAATTGCACGGCTGTTCCATTTGTTGTCCCTATTCCAGTTAAAAACATATACCTTACTTCTAGAATGCAGACACTGAGCTGATTCCCCTTTCCCCCATTTATCCATTATTGGAGAACACTATAATCCTTTTTCACTCATCATACAGATTCAGATTCAAAGGGACACTATCACTGTCTTTCTCAAGACTATGTCAATGCTCTGGCTCTTTCATGATTTAATCTGCAGAAATTTAGATTACCTCACCATCTCATAGAACAACTTACTGGTCTGCTATATGGCATATGCAAACAATCTTGAATAATTACCCATATACTTGACAGAAGTCGGGAGATAAACTCTCTAAAAACTCAGATTCTACCATGCCATGAGCATTATTAGGGGTGGAGGACACAGATGGCATTTTGAACTGTCACTCACCAGAGTCACAGAAAAGCTGCTCTTCTTGACTCAGTTTACCATCATGGAAGAGGAACAATACTCATGGGAGTTTCTTTAGACCTTTTTGACAGCACACATTTCATGTTGATATACTTTAGAAAGTAAATCAGAAAATCACGGTTTTAACTAGAAGCCCTGCTCTGACTTTGGGTGGGATTTTGGATTGAGCTTCAGAGTGAGTATCTCTACCACTTGATCAGAGCATGAATTAGAGCTTGAATTATAGCAGATGAGGATACTAAATGAAGTCTATAGTGGTCACTCATAAAAGACCCACAGCCCACACAGGTAGGGTTTATACCAGAACAATATACTCTTTGGCAGGTAATTCTTTACTCATTGAAAAATAACTTCTGTTTGTTTCCAGATGGGCAAAGCAAAAGGAGAGAAGGAAAACATTCCACATAGAGGGATTATCTTGAACAAAGAAAAAGCAAAAGTACGTGTGGAGTTCTCTGGAAACCGTAAACCTTCTTGTTAGGCTGGAACACAAAGTTTCTGCATGTGAGCTGATTTATTAACTGGGGAAAAACTCTTCCGGTTATGTTGCAGAGAATATGTCCAAATGAATTCAAACTAGTCTGACTCATTCCTGGTTTTAAAATCCTATAGCTAAGATATTTTTCACTTTGGGCAGAACAAACTGTTCCATCACAAGCCATGCCTGGGTACTAAGAGATTCAGTTCACAGCTTGACACAGCTGGAAATGACTCTGTGCTGAAATCAACTCAGCGTCCAGCAGTGGCTTAGAAAACAATATATAGCACAGAGCATTTAAGCTCATCATAAACTGACAGTTCTCTTCAGAGAAGCTTCATACAAAGAAACTGCCCTTTTCATTTGGAAATATTTAGACACACATACATTTTAATATGAATTTGAACACTAACAATTGAACATTTTTAATAAATGCTATATTGCCATATACCAAATAGTATATGGGTGTAATAACTGTATTTAAGTATGCTCTGTCATTTGGGATTTGAGTTCTTGGTAGGTGAAATATAAAATATTCATTACCTTATTGTTTTTCTTGCCCTAGAAATAAAATTTTCAATAATGGATTTCTTTTTTCATCTCCCAACTTAAATTCTCAGTAGAGAAAGACAAAGTCAGTTTCTCCAGTCTCAGTTTTTCATTTCATGGGACTGAGTGTTGTAAAGGAGGAAGCCAACTGGAATCTCCGACACCTCAAGAAATGGCAAATGGGTAAGCTTTAGGTGGTCAAGTTTACTGGTTCTTTTACTTATTGAGTACCTAAGAGAATGTAACCCAGCTCCACTATGCGTGCGCACACACACACACACACACACACACACATATACACATATACACACAGGCAGGTTGAATATTCCTTATTTGATATGCTTGGGACCAGTTTTATTTCAGGTTTCAGAGTTTTTTAGATTTGAAATATTTTTTTAAGGTTTTGAAATTTACATGTATACAATGAGATATCCTGAGGATGGGAACCAAGTTTAAACATAAAAGTTATTTATGTTTACACTTATACACATAGGCTAAAGATAATTTAATACAATTTTTAATACGATCTTTTAATAATTGTACGTATTTTGACTGTGCCCTGTCACATGAATTCAAATATGAAATTTTCTACTTGTGAAATCATGTTAGTGCTCAGAAAGTTTCGAATTTTAGAGCATTTAGTATTTTAAATTTTCGGAATTTTGAATTATGAATACACTCTACAAATGCATATGTATATATAATATTTACATATATACGTGATATATTATACTATATATATATATATTTAATATTCAACTATACCACAAAATTCTTAAAGCATTCTTTCAAATAATTAGGTTTTGTTCCAGTTTTAATCATGCATTGTCTTTTACTTGTCTAGAGGAGATAAACTAATCACTGAGAAACCTGAAATAAGAATTTTGCTAAGTATGTCTCTGTCAAAAAAGTGTATGACTCTGTGTCATCAGAACAAAGGTCTAGTGTGCATTTTGACATGGTAGAATGAACCATCAGCCAATATTGGGAATTTTGCCTAACTGCTCCAAACTAGACTTGCTTTGCATGATACAAGTTTGATACTGAGTGATATAAACACACCTTTTTAAACCCTCAGATCATCTATGCAGTAAGCACCACACTTTATTTTAAAAGAACTAAGATTAATGCTTTTATTATTTTCTGTTCAAAACTTCTTTATTTTATAGATAGGCAAAACCCCAAAAAAGGCAAAACATACAAAATAATCAAGTCAATCTTCCTCTGGACTGGTTTATAAGATCTTGGAAATAAAATATAATTAACAAAATATGTTTTCCTCTTCTGTTGCCAATTCTCTTTCCTGGTGTATGTGTGAGAGAAGCAATGTTATTTTGGAGACTGATGCCCTTTCTCAGACATAGCAATCGACACACAGCTGGCATTCTGAAACCTCCCAAAGGTTAAATTCAAATTCCCAGCACTACTATCAGAGATGTGTTAATTGTGCAAAACATTCATGTTTCAATAATGATGCTAACTCAGATCCTCCTTTGGAAAACAACACTTTTATCATGTAACTAAACACACACACACACACACACACACACACACACACACACACATGCAGGAACAACTCCAAAATGAAATCTTAGTATAACAGTAAAGTCAAAAGGGAATCCTCAGGATGCCAGAGGGAATGGGGTGGGGACACCGAAGGAGGGTGTGAGAGAGAGAAAGAGGGTGGGGAAAGGGTCCAGTGGAATTGAGGGAGGAGTTTAAGTAACAGCATCATCAAAATTTGCTAAGTTTCAGTTATTTTGACAGTAAACATATTATTACACAAATAGTCATAAATGGTTAAGACCATGGACATGCATTTTCTACCCTGGGAAAGCCCCCAGAAAATTCTACTTAGAATAATTAGAGTTAAAATCCATGTCAGCCCTACTTTGTATATAACGAGAGACAGGAAAAAATGTGCTCTATATGTAATAGGAATTATAATGCATTCTGTTGACATATATAACAAATTAAAATTTAAAACACAACAACAAAAAAAGAAGCCCAGAATTTCAGTGGCTCTCTCTCTTCCTACGGACTCCTCAGGTCGGAGAGCCTTCTGGATTATTGAAAAGGTATAAAAAAAAAATCCATGTCAGTACTACTCCATATCCCAAGAGATAATCATAATTTCTCTTTCTCTTCTTGGAACAATTTCTGGATTGTGTTAGATATTTCACTAGTTCTTGTTAGGGAATTCTGTGCTCAAAACAATCCTCATCTTCCATTTCTAATTTAATTTTTGAAAATTGTACATATTAATTTTTATTTTGAAAAATGTATAGATTCACAAGAGAGTTTTCAAAAGAGCACAGCCCAGTCCCATGGAACCCTTCAGCTGATGTTCTTCAGTGGTTATTCCACATTAGTGTTGCACAATATCAACGCAGGAACTGACATAGTGAAATTCACAGAGCTTATTTAGCTTGTATGAATATGCATTTCAGTAACAGTGGGTTTGGCTTCGGGACCCTCCACCTTCCACAGGTGCCAAATTTTATGAAAGCCCAAGTTCCTTATATAAAATGACAGGGTATTTGCACATAACCTATGCACATTCCCCCACATAATTTAAATCCTGTCTAGATTACATATAATACCTAATACAATGTAAATCCTATGCAAATGTTTTTTATATTATATTGTTTTGGGGATAATGGGAAGGAAATACTTGTTCAGTAGAGACACAGATTTTTTTTTCTGAATATTTTCCATTTGTGGGTGATTGAAAATATGGAGGGCCACTGGCACACCTTTTGTGCACTCTTTTTCTGTGTTCCTATTTGATTGTGTGCCTGTATGAGCATGTGTGCAGTTCTGTGCAAATTTATCACATCTATGGATTTGTGAAACCACCACAATCAAGATACAAAACTTTTCTTCACCATAGAGGAAGTCCTCCAGTTGTTGTAAGTTATAGTCCACCCAAATCCCCTCTCCACACTCTGCCATCTTCAACCCTGGAAAATTACTATTTAACCTTAGTTTCTGTTATTTTCCATCATTGGGAATGTTACATAAAGGAAATTAGGCAATATGTAACATTCTGAAATTGTTTTATTCATTCAGGAAAGATACAGTTTCACTGCAGCCTTGTCAGCATTTGGTATTGTCATTACTTTTTTATTTTAGCTATTCTGATAGATGTGTACTAATATCTCATTGTAAGTTTAATCTGAATTTCCTCTGGTGCTTATAGCATTTAACATATTTTCACGTGCTTTATTTGCTTTCTGTATTTCCTCTTTGTGAAACATTCATAATTTTTTCCTTTTTCAAGGTAGGTTTCTTATGCTTGTTTCTGTGTGTCTTTTGATTTTTAAATATACATAACAGCTGTGAACCTTTTTTCAATTAGTTTCACAGAGCCCGTGACAGACTTGAATTCATTTATATTTTTTCTGGGAGTATTTATCGAGACTTTCAAATCATTAATTTGAATTTCTCAAGTGCCAGTTCTGTGCTTTACTAATTTCAATACAGGTTTTAATTATGATATAAAATTGAAATACTTCCTTTTATATAAAAATATACTTTAATGTGTATTCTGTTTTCATATACTTTTTGAGTCCACACTTTTACCAAGAAAAAGCTGCTTCATCATGATATCTTGTTTTCTACAATAAGTATTTAATAAAATATATGATCGTGTAAATTCTGGTTTCCAAATGATAATGGTGTCCATAAAAATTGTAATCTCTTTAAACATTCATAAACCATGCAGATCAGCAAGTAAACCAAATGAAATTACCTACAGAAGAAATAGGAGATTTGAAATACTGTGCCAACTTCTAATTTATAGATTAGTTGGGAAATAAACACATGAGATGAGTAGAATCGTCGCCAGAGCCTTCAGAAGAGTAGAGAATGTGTCCACATCTTAATGCTGGGAGAGCACAGGAAACAGCATTTTAGTGGTATTCCAAAAGAAGAGGGTGTATTCTAGTGGGAAAGTAATAAAACAACTATGGTCCTTGTTAAAGCAGAGCATTGGATGTAAGGAATTTAAAATAAATGGTAAGTACACAGGTGAATGGAGGCACCCATTCTATGGGACAAGGAAGCATCTGAAATACTCCATGGATACTTGATTAGAGGAAGAAGAAAGTTGCATCAAAAGAAAAGGGGTTGACTGAAAACCTGACAAAATATTAATTAATAATTTATAATTAAAAGGTAAGAGCACTTTCCTCCAAAGTTGCCATTTATTAAATTAAGTGCACTTTACGGTACCAATTGAAGAAAGTACACTTGAACTGAGAAACCAAATTAGGTATCCAAATCTTCATTCCTACAGTGGAGTTGCTGGTTATGATGGCAATTAAAATAAGGGCGCCTACATCCTGGGAACAAATATTTACCCCTCACACTTCAAAATAGAGCTCTAATCTCCAGAGTATACAAAGAACTCAAAAAATTAAGCAACAAGAAAACAAATAACCCAATCAATAAATGGGCCAAGGACCTGAACAGACACTTCTCAGAGGAGGACATACAATCAATCAACAAATACATGAAAAAATGTTCACCATCTCTAGCAATCAGAGAAATGCAAATTAAAACCACTCTAAGATACCATCTCACTCCAGTAAGCATGGCAGCCATTATGAAGTCAAACAATAACAAGTGCTGGCAAGGATGTGGGGAAAAGAGTACACTTGTACATTGCTGGTGGGATTGCAAATTGGTTCAGCTAATTTGGAAAACAGTATGGAGATTCCTCGGAAAGCTGGGAATGGAACCACCATTTGACCCAGCTATTCCCCTTCTCGGACTATACCCAAAAGACCTAAAAAGAGCATACAACAGGGACACAGCTATATCAATGTTCATAGCAGCACAATTCACAATAGCTAGACTGTGGAACCAACCCAGATACCCTTCAATAGATGAATGGTTAAAAAAAAAATATGTGGCATTTATACACAATGGAATATTACTCAGCACTAAAAAACAACAAAATCATGGCATTTGTAGGGAAATGGATGGCATTAGAGCAGATTATGCTAAGTGAAGCTAGCCAATCCCTAAAAAACAAATGCAGAATGTCTTCTTTGATATAAGGGGGGCGACTCAAAACAGAGCAGGGAGGAAGAGCATGAGAAGAAGATTACCATTAAATAGGGAGGAGCGGTGTGTGAGAATGGGAGAGAGAAGGGGAATTGCACGGAAGATGGTAGGAGACCCTCATTGTTATGCAAAATTACATATAAGATGGTGTGAGGGGGAAGAAAAAAGAGAGAGAGAGAAAAGTGTCACAGTAGATTGGGTAGAAAGAGGGGAGGGGAGGGAAGGGGGGGATAGGAAGGGCAACACAATACAATAGACACTAGTATGGCCCTGTGTATAAACGTGGCTGTATAACCAATGTGATCCTGCAATCTGTACACGTGGAAAAATAAGATTAAGATTACGTACCCCATTTGGATCAAATGTATGATATGTCAAGATCATTGTAATGTTTTGAGCGACTAATAAAAAAATTTAAAAAAATAAAGGCAAGACAGCTATGAAGCTCCTATTGTATATATACTATTATGAAGAGAATAAAAGGACGCAAGATCTCTATCTAAAATGCTGCTGTAACAAGAAGTGAGATTATGATTGGCAAAATTTCCTCCCCAAAATAGGAAAGATGAAGCACATCATCCCAACATTAATAAAATGTAATTAAACAGATAAAATGAGAGAGATATGAAAAACCAACATAACTTAGAAGTTTAAAACTTGCAAGGGGAAATCAACAGATCCAAGAAGAGAGATGAGAAAATCATTGACGCAAAAGACAAAATAACCTTCAACAGAGAATAGACTTAATTGCAGATGCAGTCAAATACATAGAAGAGAAACAAGATTGGGTCCAAGAAGCAAAGAAATTAAAGAAAGGGTGAAAGAAACAAAGAGAAAATACAAATAGAGAGCACAGGGAAAAGGTGATATAACATATATAAAAGAAGTCACTGAAAAAATTTTGAATAGATTTAATTGTACACAAAATCCAAGAAAACACTTTTAGATAATAGAATGCACTGTTCTGCATACTAAAAGACTTAGTAGTCACCAGAGAAGAAGTAACACCAAACCTGTCAGGTAGCTTAATTTCACTTCAAAGAATAAGGAAAAAAAAATTCCAGAGACTCTGTGGGGGTGGGGAATCAGTCATCTGTTAAAAAAAAAAATGCTTTTCAAAATGAGAAATGAAACAACAAAGTGTAGAGAAATATATTGTAAAGTAAAATAAGTTTATTGAGTATGCATAGGTAAAAAGTGTGAGTGAAGGCTACCTTTAAATAACAAAAATCAAATAGGAAAAGTGGAATAAATAAATGACAAACTAGCATCTTTGTAAAGGTATTGCAATTATTACATCTACTAAAACAAATTTTCCAACTTTATTAAATAAAAATAAAATAAAGAAACTGGAAAAAGAGACTATAAAATAATATGTAAATATATCAATGAAATAAAATGGAAAATTTAAAACAAAGCTAAGATTAAAAATATCAGTTTTATAAATGAACATAAATGACATGTAATAACCTATTAATAGGAAAGCATTGTAGGATGTCTTTTCAAAGGAAAACCCAATAGAAAACCTATTTAAATCAAAGTGATTCAGAAAGGCTGAAAATGAAATATAGGCAGAGTAGAAGAGGTGGATGAAAATAGAAAGCAAACAATGTAATCTTGATATTTGGCTGAGTGGATCTCAGCCCCAAAAGCACCAAACAAGGAAAAGAAAGACATTTTCTGAATGTCTTTCACATCATTCACATTAGCAATGTAACAGCTCTGAATATATATGCATCAAATATTGAATCAAATGCAGTTTTTAAACTAAATGCTTTTTTTCCAAATTTCATTTTTTATACCTTTATTTTATTTATTTATTTTTATGTGGTGAACCCAGTACCTCACACATGCTAGGCAAATGCGCTACTGCTGAGCTACAACCACAGCCCCTCAAACGATTTAAAAAAGCATATAATATGGTATATGAAAGGAGAAATTTACATCACAGTAATTTAAGGAGATTTTCATATATTAATTTTGGTTTAAGGTGGTGCATGTGGACAAAAATAAATAAAAATATATAGAACCTTCACTATATAATAAAAGGTATACCTTATGAATGTGCACCAATTACCTCCTCTTAAGAGAACATATATCTTCTATCCAAGTACATGACACAAGATCAAAATTCACTATAAATTTGGTCATAGAGAAAGGCTCAGTAACTCTTCATGTTTTAGAAATAATATAAAATACATTTGCAGTAAACAGAAATCAAAATGAAAATTTAAAAAGCCATTCCACTTTGAAACTCTTTACTTAACTCTTGAGTCACATGGGCATTACATAGCAAAAATCAGTATGTCTTTAAAAAGTTATACTAACAATGATATAGAAGTGCTGTGGGTCAAAATTTGTGAGATACAATTAAAACAGTTGATAAGACACTCCAAAACCATAAATAGTCGGATCAGTGAAACTAAATAATGAAAATAAAAGACTAATATGTTTTTTTAAAATTGATTTTATTTTTTAAATACATGACAGTGGAATGCATTACAATTCTTATTTCAGATGTAGAGCACAATTTTTCATATCTCTGTATATAAAGTATGTTGACACCAATTCATGTCTTCATACATGTACTTTGGATAATGATGTCCATCACATTCCACCATCATTGCTAACCCCTTGCCCCCTTCTATGTCTTTAACAACTAGAAAATTTTAACAATATCAAAAAGTATAAGAAATTAATAATAAAAGATAAATATTATAATACAATAAGAAAATGATGAAAAATATTCTCACATACTGGTTAACATAATTTTGAAAAGAGAGAAAAGAGAGAAGGCATAGATATTCAAAGTGGAAATAAAACAGAAAGCACAGTCATTACTATCAGTACAACTCTGTACAAAGAAATATTAAAGTCTACATAAAATAGATAATCATTTTGTGAAATGTAATGTATAAAATTTGTTCCTGTTAATGTAGAGTTTGAAAGGAAACAATTCCAAGAGGAAAAAAAAATAGAAAAAGTTTTCAAAGAATTTTCATGAGAATATCCTGGCTTTAATATATTTTACCAGAGAAGTCACCATAGTTCAGAGACCAGATAACCACAATATTCTTACAGTATTCTAAAATATAGAAAAAATAAGCCAATAATTTACTTTAAGTAGTCCCTGATCAAGACAATATCAAAACAAGTTCTAACAAAACAACTTCTAACAAAACAACTTCTATTTATCTCATCTATGTATCTTGTTGCAAATATTACTGAATAGAATTTAACAACATATTTAAAGTATACATTATGACTAAATAGGGTTTATTTCCCCAAATATAATAATAGTTGAATTTTAGGAAATCCATTGATAAAATTGTCCATGTTGATAAGCATAAAGAAATAAGGAAAACATTTGATTATCTGTATGCATGCTGAAGAACCCTTCAACTATAGGTCGACACCTATTTGTGATTCAAATAAATTGTTAAGTAAGCCAACAATTAATATTTCCTTAAAGAGATCAATAAATATGCCTTACTGCAAAAGCCAATGTCCTTCCTGATGGAGAATAACAGAGGCCTGCCTACAAAACTTAGGGTAAGGTGAAAAAGCTCCTATCTCTACTATTTCAATACTGCATTGGAGACATCAGACATTGTAAGTAGATAGAAGCACACAATTAATGGCATTAGCACTGAGAAGGAAAATTTCTCATAGTATCTCATTGCCTTAGCTCTGGACAAAAGATCTGACAAGAATAATTAGAGGAAAAAAGTTTATTCTGGATCCTGGTTTCAGAGGTTCAGTCTTTGGTCAGCTACTTTGCAGCTCTGGGCAGAACGTGAGGCAGAACATCATGGTAGAAGAAAGCATCTCAGGATATGAAAGCCAGGAAGCAAAGAGAGCTCCTGGCACCAGGAACAAAATATAAACTCCAAAGGTTCTCTTCCAGTGACCTCCAGTCATGCTGCAACCCACACAGAATCAGCAAAGGATTCTTGAGTAGGCGTGACAGGAGGTAAAGAAAAACAAAGAAGATACAGATATTTTCACGAAAAGTTGGGGCTAGGTGGAGCACTGCACTCTGATGGAGGAACAGTGACCCAGAACTAGCTCTCTATGTTTATTAGGTGGAGTCTCATAATCAGGAAGTTAAACTATAGGAACATTGTAAATTGTTCAAACCTTGTAAGTTGTCAGAGGCTTCTTTTTGAGTTAAAAAATTACAGAGATAGAAACATTTTGCAGCAGCTATTCTGTTGCAGTGCTAAGAACATTCTGGCATTATCCTGCTGTACCCAGGACACCTATTGTCCTGGGACTTCTGGTAACTGTTAGCATAAGAGCTGAGAGTCAAGGCTGATAACATTCTTGCCTTTGGCAAAGAATATTTTGGGGGCTTTGCAGATGCCCCAGGATCAGCGGATGACCAGGGGCTCATCCACTCTCTACAATGTCACACCCTACCTGCCTATAACTACCACCCAGTTAATCCATGTCAGTGGATTAATTTACTGATTAGGTCACAACTTTTCTAATCTAATCATTTTACTCTTGCATTATCTCACATGTGAACAGTTGGAGGATACCTCATTTCTAAACCATAATGCTCATGGAAAGTGAGATAAATTTATGAATAAAAGAGTCCAAGACACTGAGCATTTATTGTCTGAAATGAATATGAATCATGAGAAAATTTAGTCACATAGAAGGATATAAAATTAATATACAACAAATCAATAATATTTGTATACAAACAATGCCAGTTAATACATATATAGAAGTAGAATACTTTATTTACAATAACAACAAGAAATACTTTGAATTAAGTCTAACATCAAATGTATAAAACTTATGTGAGGGAAACTATTAAAAATTTCTGAAAGTCACCAAAATAGTCTTGAATGCATAGAAAGATCCTTATTTTGGATAAGAAAGTCATACATTACAAAATTGTGAACTTCTCCAAGGTTAACATATAAGTTCATCACAATCTCAATAAACATATCCACAAGAGTACTTTTTATTCTGAAGTTAGCTATTTGATCTCAAAATTCTTACAGAAAAATGAATAGATAAAAGAGGGTAGAAGAACTCTGAAGAGAAAATTATAACAATGGAGCTGTAGTTGCACCAAGTGTGAATTATTCTACCCTACCTTATCACTAAAACCATTCAATATTAGTGCATGAATATAAATACAATAAAATACAAATACAACAAAAATTGAAAATGTAGACTCAAATCCATAGAAACATGTAGGAGGTGACCAAAGCCATGTCTCAAATCACTAATAAAAGACTGGATTTTAAACAATGGGATCTCATGATTTGGAAGAAGTTCAATTGCATCTGTATCTCAGACATTGCCTTCATTATATGCAGATTTTAAAGTCATTGTCAGAATCATGGGTACAAGGTTGCAGAAGACAGTGCACATTTTCAGGGTACTGAAGCTGGATGCCAGTTTTTGTACTTTTAGGAGTGAACAGTGTACTCACTGGTGTAATTTTGAGTTTACAGGAAATAAAGATGATAGAAAATAAATTAAAATATCCCATAAGAAACAGTCAGATGGTTCTAACATGGGAGATACTCTAAAGTCGTTTAGACTGGATTCTTCTTCTTCTTTTCTTAAAATATTTATATTTTTAAGTTGTACGCACTACTGTTATTTTGTTTATTTATTTTTATGTGGTGAGGAGAAGGAGAAGGATAAGAAGCAGAAAACAAAAATCTGGAGAAGATCCTGGTAGAATGTGGTGTTGAGGATCGAACCCAGGGCCTCCCACTGGGTAGGGGAGCGCTCTACCACTGAACCACTGAGTCACAATCCCAGCCCCAAGACTGGATTCTTCTTAATGTCTATGTTATAGAAGAAATGAAGATGGGCAATTGTTCCAGGTACACAGAAAAGGGATCTAATAACTAAATACAAATATTAATCTCGATTGGATTTCTGTCTGGAAGTAACAAAAGTTATGAAAAAATTCTGGGGAATATTTTGAATTCCTCAGCTGATATAATTGTATTGTGGTGAATTGAAAAACATGATTCCAGTTAAGACATCCTGTCTATGATAATCTACCAAGTAGTTTACTCAAAGGTATAGATAAACCATTGTGGAAATATGTTGATTAATATTAAAAGGGTATTTGTTGTATAATCCCATTCATATTTCTGATGTTTAATTTTTTTCTTAATAAAATGATTGAAAAATGTGGTCCTCCTCAAGTTCTTTGATAGTATATTTATTAACTTTCATTTTAGTATTATCTTATAGACTTCACTTAAGCCTGGTATTTTATTTGCTTGTTTGTTTTGATTTTTTTATTCTATTTGCACATTTACATCTCATTGAGATTATAAAGTAATAATCTCTTAAGGTTTGAAGTTTGCTCATAAATGATAATATTTATTCCCCTTAGTTACCTTCACTGTCTCCATGAGATCATTACTAAATTACTCTCAGAATTTAATGACCAGAGTTTAATCTTATTAAGTTAAATTACCAGTTCAAAGATCCACTAATGTGAAGAAAGTAAGATGATATTTGGAAATTCACTTGTGTGAACTCCTTTGATTGGTTTTGTTCCAGTAAACAACTTTGGTTTACAATTTTGTTTCTTGTTTCTTTCCTGATGTTTTTCTTCCATGTGGAGGTGGTAGTGTGACACATTCTCTCTCTCCATTTACTTCTTTAGGAAAGAGGAGACAATCTGATGAATTTACAGAAAGAAGTGGGCCAATGTGGCTCACTTCCCTCTTCTTTTTAGAATGGGCTAATCACAGAGATGATTGTATTTGGCTCTGAACTTTTGCAAACGTGAACTTCTGTCCCAAGGTGTCATTTCTGCTCCCACTAGGCTATTGGTAGTAGATGACTAAGATGTCCATAAATGGGACTCAGTAGCAATACTTGCTTTAAGAAATAGGTACAATGTATAAGTTTGAGATGGAGTAAGTGATGCATAAGAGTGAAGGGTAAGAAGACTAGAGCCATATTGTCACAGTTCAGATCTGCGTTACGACACTTACTAGAGATGTGGTTTTGGTCAAATTACTTAATATCTCCCTGCTTGTGCTTCAGTGTCCCTTATATGTAAAATGAAATAATAACATTACTCCATAGTGCTCTTATGGAGATGAAATTAGTTAATATATATAAATCAGTAAGAACAATTCTTAGACCATGGAAACATTCAATATGGTTAAGCTATTATCAATTTTATCAGCTAAAACTGTTACTTTGCCCTTCATGTACTTTCCATTTGTTTTACTTCTCAAGTCATGTGGGAAAGGTGGTGCTATTTTATTGTGTCCCCCAAACTCCCATACTATACATAAACTACAAATATGCTCTGTTTTTGTTTTTTTATTTTCATTACAACTTTAGAGGCCCCAGTCCTCCATTCTCTTCTCAGTCCAAATTACATCATTTAGTTGGCTTCTCCATCACTGT
The DNA here is from genome assembly GCF_047511675.1 of Marmota flaviventris. NCBI lineage: Eukaryota > Metazoa > Chordata > Mammalia > Rodentia > Sciuridae > Marmota > Marmota flaviventris. The sequence continues at coordinate 108,189,602 of NC_092500.1, forward strand.
GACCAAAAGAACTAACAAGAATAATTAGAGAAGTAAAAAATTTTTTAGCTCATGATTTCAGTGGTCTCAATTCATAGACACCCAACTCCATAGCTCTGGGCCTCATGTGAGGCCGAACATCATGGTGGAAAAGTATGGCAAAATAAAGCAGTTCAGGACATGACAATCAGGAAGCAGAGAGAGCTCTGCTCGCCCGGGACAAAACATAAACCCCAAAGGCATGTGCCCAGGCACCTATCTCCTTCAGCTACACTGTACTTACCACCCATTCAATCCATATCAGTATATTAATCCACCGATTAGGTTAAAGCTCTCATAACTCAATCATTTTACCTCTGAAAATGTTTGCATTGTCTAACACATGAACTTTTGGAGAACATATGTTATATCTTTCAAATAATGTGGTGAAATGAAATCTAATAGTGACCTCTAAATCTGACTCATACTTGACTGTACACCCAATCTACTCTCCTGTAATTAAATTAGGATTGCAATTATAAAGAAAAACCCTTTATTTACTCTTACCCATGTAAAAGGACTAACTTTAATGATTCTATTAAGCCAGGTATGATTTTGCTTGGAATAAGCTGAGTGTAAATTGTCTTAGAGTCTTCTTGACATATACTTCTTGAATATGTTTCTATTTCTCAAGAAGGAACATGTACATTAACCTTCAGTATCATCATACTTTTCCTCCATCTTTACCCTATTTATGAAAAACTGCACAAGTTTTTGCCAAATGGATGTTACTATTTATTGTATCAGTTAGAATCTTCCAATTTTTATCATTAGGAGCATTAAAGTTAATAATATAATTTTATCCAAAAAAAATCTTTTTTTTTTGGCAGGTGACTGTCAAAACCTATAAGTAGCTACTAGAAACCAAATTTTCTAAATTCTACATGGCTTGCACCAAATTTTCTAAATTATACATAGTTTGCCTTTAAGGACAGAGAATAGTTATATACAACAGAGAGGCATATTAGAGGATAATAAGGATAAAAGGGAAGTAAATATGTCATTGTATCATAAACATTAAAACTTGCTTACAGACACACTCTCTAAAAAGAAAAAAAAATTCCAACTTAAAAATAAAATCTTTCCCTTGGCTGGCAGGAGGGAACTTCTGCCCATCTTGACTCAATATCCTATGAGAAATTATATTGAAATGACAACATATAATCTAATACACCTCAAATATCATCGAGTCCTCTTCTGTTTGGTTTCAGTAACACTGCATGCAGTACTCTTTCATGACAAAGAAATGTTGGGCCAAGTTGTTCAAGTATGCTCTCAATATTTGAATAGTCAGACAATCTTTTTAAAAAGAAAACTAATTGATGATTTCATCAGAAAATAAGCACCCTGTTCTCACTGATTTCATTAACTCTGTATACAGTATTCTGCCATGATATCATTCAACTTGTTTTAAATACATTCACTGAGAACTAATAGTGTCAGTGTCTTTCAAAGCAATCTAATCTTATTATGTTGGTGGTTCTGTTTATTGATAAAGGTTTAAGACAAAATCTGCTTTCTTCTTCTTTCAAATTATCTGGATGACATTTTTGCTCTTGAAATCAGATAAAATGTGTTTAATGCCTCTTTCGCATTATGACGTCTCAAGTATTTTATGTCATCTGTAATTAAATCTTATTTCATTCAGGCCCCAAATTTCCACTATTCTTTATACGTTGTTGCATTAAGGTTCCCCTTCAGAAACAGGCTTAAATTTTTTGATATTCCTTTGAATATATGTGGTAAACAAATAATAAAGGCAAACAAGAAAGAAGAACTTTTTGTTTTTCTTATCCACAAATGAATTATCTGTCAATCCACTCTAAGTTAGATTTAGTTTTGGGGAAAAATATCATTCTTTAATGCTAGCCAAAATTCAAAATTCCATGCCCCTTCTCCTCCATAATTTAAAATTCATGTGTGGGTCTGTGCCCAAATTGGCAAAAAAAGTAAAGCAAAATAAGGGACTTAACAGCATATTTAGCACAATTTTCCCAGTTTAGAATTGATAAGGTTCAAAATTGGAGACATGACTCGCCCAGATTTAATAGCTAGTAGTGATGGAGTCCTGCATTCCATCTGCAGTGGTTTATTTTCTATTGAATCATCTACTTGGTTTCTTTAAAAAGGGGCCATCTGATTATTCCAGTATAGATAGCCTACTTAAACAATTTACCCCACAATTTCTTCCTCTTGTGTTTTATATTTTAGTGTAAGAGTCATAAAAAGAAGCCTTAGTAATGGGAATAAGAGAAAATGCCCATGTCTTAAGATTTCTTCTGATAAGAATCCCACAGCTGCTTAGCCCTCCAGACATTCAATATCATCTGCTAAAGTTATTATTGTTCATGTTTTCTTTAGCTATACTGGATAATTTGAGAGTATCTCTTAAAAAATCATTAAAGCAGCCTTATCCCTCAAGTTATAACACACAAATACACTTCATCCCTGAGCAAAAATAAAGCAAATTTGCTCTTCAGTAAACAAAATTTTCTTGCTGGCAAATTGACCCCACATAACACATATTAGTTTTGGAATTGCTCTGTGTGGTCATGACTGCCCTTGTATGTTCTCTGTGCTAATAGGAAGTAAAACAACACCAGAATCCAGATTTTGGCAGGTGACTGTCAAAACCTATATGCCACGTAGAGGAGAATGAGGAGTGAAAGAGACCAATTAGGATTTCTAAAGAAATGTTCTGTATGACATCAAGCATATCACAGACATAGAGACATTCGCTGAGTGGTTCGTAGCTCTTTAGTCTCAGCCCAGTAGGTGATATCACCTCTTGTTAATAGGGTGATGGGTCCATTGTGGCAGCTGGCTGCATAATGTCTCAATTGAAACCACAGGCACTACCCACTAAAAAGGTGCATCTTGAATGGAGAAGAAAAACAAGAGAGAGAGAGGAGGGAAATCAAGTGAATCTGCCAACATTTACTTATTTACATTGACTGCTCCTAAATCAGTGGGAAAAAAAAAAAAAGAGAAATCTGCAGTAGCTGGATATTCTTAATAATGGTACCAGCTTGGACAGGCAGGGAGACCACACACACACACTCACACACTCTCTCTCACACACACACACCATCTCAATTCTTTTTTCTAACTCCATTTTTGTTTCTCTTTTTTTCTAACCAGTACCTCATTACTGTGTCTTGTCTAGCAATCTGAATAATCCCAAATGGCTCCCTCACTCCGGTACCCAAGCCACTTATATGAACCCACAACTTTGCATTTTCACAGTATTATGACACAGGTTCAATATCCCAATGTCTAAACAATCTTTTCTTCTTAAAAAAACCCAGTACTAATTGATTTTGTTCCAAATTTTATATAAATCTACAATGATTCCTAATCTAATTTTTGTAAAAGGACACCATTTAGTTTCTATATATTTCATAGGCATTACATTTTTAAAGTTTCTCCTTTGTGGGGTTTTTCATATTTTTATGGTCAATTTATTCACAAACATTAACCCCTAATGCTAATTAGTGACTGGATACTTAGCTATGCAACTACTTTATCCAAAGAAGAAACCGAACGTCTGTGCCTTTCTTTTTCCTGCTCTCTCATCACCTCTTCTGCTCTCTCTTCCTTTCTAAGTGATCTTGTATTAGATCACATCTATAAATATCATTGCCATTTGAAATCCTTTTTCAAACTAAGCTGAGAACATGAGTGAATTCACTCTGCCTTCTGATAGTACAGGGTTTACAGATGAAGCAAATCTAAATTGCTATTATCCTTTTCCAAAATTTGTCCCTGTTTATTTTGCTCAAATGTAGGCCTAGGAAACAATTCTACAATAAGAAAAGCACAAGTCTGTCACAAGAAGTTGCCTAGAAATGATTTATTCCAGCTTCTAACCACACCGAGAACATATCAGCTATACACATGATACCTTGTAATCTGATTATTAGATTCCCTTGCAATGAGTTTTATAGCAATGCTGGGTGGTATTAATGATGGGAAAATTCTTCCTTCTCTTGAACTCATGTATTCATCACTGTAACTCTATTCATTGGTTGTGGTTCTGTCCTCTGGACTGTCACAGAACATAGCCTTCCCTTTTTCATAGGCTGAATATAAACAAATACATCTAGTCAGTTCTCAGACATTAGGGGCATTAGCAGTACATTATAATATCTAGTATAAGAAAATAATTACTTATTGTCTAACACTGTTGGGCAATGATATTGAGGATCATATTTCTCCAAATTTAATTTGAAAAAGGGTATGAGTTGACTGGTTCAATTCTATTTCCTTAAAAAAAAATCCTAATATAGAAAACGTATGCACTCATCTGTGTATATTACATTTTAGAATTCTTTCAGTGCTCTCTGAATTTTGTGATTTGCACACCAACTATGTTTATATTTGTATTTATATGAATCTTATTACTGAAATAAATTCTAGTTTGAAATTGCCTTCAGCATACCAAGCCTTCTAGATTTTCTTTATTCAAATTTTGTCTCTCTTTCTCTCTTTCATTTTTATTTTCTTTTCATATTAACCCAGAATGTGGCCTACTTTCTTGTTCAATGGATAAGAATTTACATACTGCATCCTTAATAAGAAAGTTCTAAAATAATTATATCATTGTATTTTGGTGGGTTGACATAAGCTTTGAATAAAATATATTCACTGTTCAATTTTATCCTTAGGGAGCTATGCTTAAACAATTTGATTTGGGGATAAAATTAACAGATGATACAGTTGATGAGTAAAATGACCAATTCCTGAATGTGATTTTTTAAATATATTATATAACATGGAATTTCTCAGTATGTCAGCAGTATGTTTAGCATAAGAGGACGTGCACATATATAGGATTGTACAGCATCAGGGTGTTCAACTGAAAGATAAACTAGGAGAATATACACTGGCAACAAGGGTGAAGACCTTCAATATGAGTCAATTTAACTGGTCCAAAAGGACATACACTTAAACTATCTAGGTATCAGAAAACTTGGGTCATGACACTATGATCCCAAGGCTCATAACCCTGTTGAAGCTTCTGTCACTCTTGATGCTCTAAATTGACAATCAAAAGTACTTTTGTTTCTCTGAGCCTTTTAAGAAAAATCCAGTGTCTTAGCCTTCCCACTTAGTATGAATTCTCTCCACCTAATATTTTACATAAGGAAGAAATCTAGCAGTTAAATAGTCAGATAATATTGAAACAAACAGACAAACAAAAAGCAGCAAGACATAGCAGATGGCCCACAAAGGTAAAAAATGTGGATATGATATGATATAATTTGATACAATTTGAAAGGTGGTTAAGTTAAGCATTTGCAGAGGACAAAGAAACCAATAGACAATGAGCATCTATATTTAGCCACATCTATGTTAAACATTTTATTATCATTCATTTGCCTCTTACAACAGTCTCATGATGTAGCTTTACCGTGTGTGTGTGTGTATGTGTGTGTGTGCGCACACACACACAACTCAGGTTAGGCAGAACTAATTGACTTGTTTCAGTTTAAACAGCAAAAAATGGCACTCAGGATATGATCTTAAATCTAATGTAGCACACAAAAGCAAAGTACTTATTCAATGTAAATATCAGTAAAACTAATATGTAACATATATGTAAAACCTCACTAGAAGAAATATGGAGTTTCTGAAATAAGATTAGTTTAACAATAAGGTATATAAATGCTGTTTTCTGATATGATGAAAACAGACTGAGGAAGCTAACTCATCAGAGAGAGTGGCCTAGGGCTTAACAAGTAAGAGGCAGCATCATGATTCAAATTTAACCAAGTCCTTAATTTTCTTTGGGTTCTACATCTAGGATAGAGTAAGGAATATAGTTTCTAAGTGTTTAAAACCATTTTGTTATCTTCATATATTCTCCTCAATTGGTAAAAGGCAATGATTTAGTTTTTTTTTTTTAAATTGTCAACATAAGGAATTTGATAGACGTTGAAGAGCTTACGGGGTAAATTATAGTATCCAGGGTAGAGCAATTGTCATACTCTTTCTTGGCTTCAAAAGAGAATAATGGATGACGAAAAGCTGTTATAAGGTAACATGTCATGTTTGGAAAAATAAGAAATGGTATTAAAGGTAAACTTATGTAGATTGGGTAAGAAGGGAAGCTACAGAAAAAGAAAATTCAGTTTTCCATCCTATTCCTAACTTCAAAGAATGTTCACTTTTCAAGGAAAATTTTTGGAATTATGTGAGCAGAAAACAAACAATGAAAAAAATCCCTATGTTTTTGAATCAACAAGTTAACCTAATACAAAATGTAATTAATAATTATTTTTAAATGTTATCAAAAGAGTGAAGTATCTGTGAAGTCCGTCAGAGAAGAGCTATGTTTCTTAAAACAAATGCAATCAACTTTATTTGCTGAAGTAGTTTAGAAGTGGCAAGCAGAGCCATCCATACCTAATTCAACCATAATTTAAATGGTAAAAATAGAAGAAAGTAGAAAAAAATACTTAATAACCATAACAACAGAAACAGAATTACTTTTCACTGACTTGAGTGCTAATTGAAAACAGTTGAAATCCCTGCCACAGGGAAAAAAGTATTAAGACATGTTGGAATCTTGGCATTAGGGGTAAATGGATGGTAGATGATTGACAGCATGAAATTGGCTCAAGGGGAAGGAAAAATAACATCCATGTAGTTGAGGTGTATTGATCAGTCTGAGTTGCTATGATAAATATCATTGACTGAAAGCTTAGAAACAATATGCATTTATTTCTCAGTTTTGGAAGCTGAAAGTCTGAGATCAGGGTGCCATCATGGCTGGGTTTTGGTAAGGGCCTTCTTCCAGGAGACCATGGCTGAATTCTTGTACCCTCATATGGCAGAGAGCAAAGAGTGAAAAAGTCCTCTGTTATCTTTTTTAAGGTTACCAACCCCATTTATGCGGGCTCCACCCTCATAATCTAAGTGGTGTTCACCTTCTGTGTCTTCACTTCCAGGACCAGGATTTCAACATATGGATTTGGGAAGGTTACCAACATGCAATCAATAGCACTCTGCTTCTGGTTTCCCCCAAATCGTGTCCCTCTCACATGCATTTAATCAATCCCAACCATCCTAAAAGTTTTAACTCATTTTAAGCTTCAAATTTAAAATCTAGAGCCCCCAATCTCACCAAATATGATCCAAATCATATATGGGTAAGATTCAAGATGAAATTCATTCTGAGGCAAAATTCTCTACCTGTGAGTCATGAAACCAAACAAGTTATGTGTTTCTAAAATACAATGGTGGGACAGGCATTGGACAGATATTTTCATTCTCAAAGGGAGACATATAAAAATAAATAAATAAATAAATAAATAAATAAATAAATAAATAAATAAATAAATAAAAGGAAGGGATGACTTGTCCCAAGGAAGTTCAAACCCTAGCAAGACAAGTACATTGAGATTTAAAGGCTTAAATATAATCTGTTTTGGCTCAATACTCTGCCATCCAGACCCACCTGGGGGTGGTTATAACTGTCAGACCCACTGGAACTGTAATCACTGTGCCAGGTGAAAAGACCTCCCTCAGAATCATGCTACTCAGGAGTCAAACTCCCACCACTTTGGGGGACCCTGCTTCTAAGACTTTAAAAGTAGAAGTCATCTGGTCTTTCAAAAGTAAGGCAGTGATCCCTACCCAGCTTTGGAATCAAAAAGACAGCCCTGGTGTTCTATCAATTGCCTTTGGGGTTCTTTTCCCCTGGTCTTGAAATGCAGAGCACATTTTTAGCTGAATAACTCTTCAGTTCCATCATGTAAAATCCAAGAATTTCAGCAATTTTATCCCATTTCTTATCATCTCTTTCCTCTTCAGTTAAAATAGTCAGAATCCTTCTGGGGTAGATAATTGAGTCTGTGGTTCACACCAATACTAATCTCCCATATCAAAACTGTTATTTGCCAAAGCCTAGTGTTCTCTTCCAAACATGCCTTCTCTTTTCTTTCCCGTATTTTTAAATATGAATAGGCTGGGAATTTTCCAAATTTTCTTTAACATTTTCCTTTTGTTTAATAACTTCATCTTCAAGTCCCTTGTCTTTTCTTAAAACATACTGTAAGTAATCAGAAGGGACCAAACTACACCTCAAATATTTTGTTTACGATTGTCCTCAGGTAATTGGAAATATCCATTTTTGTCTTTTCAAATTATATCTTCATAAAATGATAGAACATGAAAACAATTCAGCCCAATTCTTTGACACTTATGAGCTAGGATTACCTTTTGCCTGTTGCCTAATAAAATGATCCTCACTTCCATCTGGGAACTCATCAGAATGTCCTTTAGTATCTGTATTTCTATCAACATTCTAAGACTGTGCATTCTCTGAGTAGAAGCTTTCCTACAGCTCTTCTGTTTCCTTTATAAGCCTTCTCTAGAAGCTCCTTTTAAAATCCCTTCATAGAAATATTGCTTCTTTTAACATAGGCTTCAAAACTCTTCCAGATTTATCTGTTACTCAGTTCCAAACCTGCTTCTACATTTTTTGAGTTGTTACAACAGCATCTAAATTGCTTTACACTTTATGAAATGTGTCTTATGATTGTACTTGCCTCGCCTGCACACTCCTATGTGTTCTTTTGGTTTTTAAGGCTTACTCTCCACTTTCACTATTGGTCTTTGGGCTACAGAACTATTTGCTTTCTGCTCCCTTGGCCTTGGCCAGAATAAAGCCTTTGTCTTTACTTCAAAAAGACCTAGAGTTTTATTTGGGATTTTGGAATAGCACCTTAACAGTAACAGGTGTCATTACCTGTGTGATGACTTTATAAAATTCTAGTTTTATATCATTAGTGAATATCCTACTATGTATTTGGCTCTAGGGTTACAATGATCAACAATAAAACATCCCTTTCCCCTTGTCACCTAGATTCTAGTGAAGGAGACAGGTGTAAATTACATTGTGTATATTCACATTGTAGCAGGGTGTATAAAATATTGTGTTTTAGACTGCTAGTCTGAAGAAGTGATATTTAAGGAAAAACTTCATGCATCAAGAGCTAGGATGACAGCTATGAAAAGGAAAGTCCATGAAGAGTGAAGAGGTCTCCTAAGTCCAGGACACATGACCTCCCTGAGGAAGAGCAAAGAGATCAGTCTCACAGTAGTGGCCTAACTGAGATGTAAACAAGTCAGATCAGTTTGGAAAGAATGTAAGAGATCAGAATTTTATTGCTTTGTAGGACTTTGTGTTTTCTCCAAGGTGTGATTGAAAGCCACTTGAGTCTTGGGCAGATGGGTGGCATATTTTACCTCATTTGGAAAGAACAATTCTGAATTCTGCATAAAGAATAAATTTGGGGAGGCAGATGTCAAATAGAGGGGACATATTAAATGACAATCACAATAGTTGATTTAGGTGATTGTTTTAGTCAGCTTACTTCACTTTTGCTGTGACTAAAAAGACCCAACCAAAACAATTGTAGAGGAGGAAAAGTTTATTTGGAGGCTTAAAGTTTCAGAGGTCAAACAATAGACAGCAGGCTCCATTCCTCGGGACTGTAGGTAAGGCAGAACATCAGGAAGGAAGAGTGTGGCAGAGGGAAATGGCTCACATGGTGATCAGAAAGCAGAGAGAGAGACTTCATGCTCCAGATATAAAATATTGACCCCATAGCCAAGCCCCCAATGAACCACCTCCTCCAGCCATACCCCACCCACCTCCAATTACCTCTCAGTTAATCTCATCAGTCATCAATCCACTGATTGAGTTAAGGCTATAACCCAATCATTTCTCCTCCAAACCTTCCTGCATTGTCTCTCACATGAGCTTTTGGGGGACACCTCACATCCAAGTCATAACAGTAGTGAGATGATTTAGAATAGTGTTGTAACAGTTAAGTTGGTAAGAGATGGATAGACCCAGAGTATATTTAAAAACTTAAGTTTAAAAGAATTCCTGATAATTTGGATGAGGGGTATAAAAGACCGTGCCAAGGCTTAACTTTAGAAATTAAAGAAGTAATGTCATTCAATGTGGTAGAACTCGCTGGGCTAGAGCAAGTTCTGGTGGAAAATCACAGGTTTAGTTTTTGACAGATTTTGGTGGAAAGGCCTATCAAACACCCAAGTGGAAAGTTGTTCCAAACAATGAAGCTGTGTGAGATAAATCAGAGAATGAGGACAGACACTTACATTAGAAATAAGAATAGAAGGTCAACTACAATATTTATGAGTTTGGGGGGAAAAAAGTGGCTGAGAAAGGGCATCTACCATGGTAGTAGATGAAGCAGACAATGCAGGGGTACCAGGGTGGGGGAAAATGCTTGAAGAAGACTGCATTAGCCAGCTTTGGGTTCTTGAAACCAAAACACCTTACAAGAACAATTTAGAGGATGAAAAGTTTATTTTGGCTCATGAATTCAGGGCCAACTTTTGGAGGGTGTCTGAATCCAAAGCAGAAGCATCATGTTGGATGGACATGGTGGAGGAAATATGCTCAGCTCAAGGCAGTCAGAAGGAGAGAGGAGAGGGTGGAGAGAGAAGAACTAGGGACAAGGGGACAGACAAACCTTTTCCTTTTCACTGAGCACACCTCTAATGACCTATTTCCTCCAACTAAGTCCTACCTTCTGATAGTTCATTCATCCATCATTGAAAAATGTAAAATTCAACATATTAAAAAACACACATTAAACTGTCTCTCCCTCTGAAGGTGGCCCGTATTCTCCCTTGAGTGTGTATTCTTGCTTTACCCTAAAGCTTTTCACTCTTGAGACATACCACTCTCTCCTCCAATTGTTCCTCTGTTTCCCTAAATAAACATCCATTTCTCTGAACAAAACAAAACAAAATAGGCTAATAAGAGCAATAGCGAAGAAAACAGAAATGATAAATAAAATAAATTTGGCAATATGATTTATATGTTCAAGATGGTAATATATGTATAATGCACATATATATATACACATATATATGTAATAAAAAGAAAAGCAAAAGATATAAAATAAGAAGTGGAATATTTATGCACAGAAAATACAAATGTGAAATAAAATATATTTGGAATGAGATTAACGTAGAGTGATACTGCCAAAAAGTATTATTTAGTGAATAAATCCACTGATGAGGTCAGAGCCCTGATGATCTGATCATTGCCTACATTCCCCTCCTCTGAACCTTGCTGTACTAGGACCCACATTTTTGACACATGGGCTTTGGGGGGACACTACAGATCCAAACCATAGCAAAGACAGTGGACTTCTACTTCTGTCCATGTAATATTAACTACAATGGTGTTTCTGCTCCTTCATGGACAAATGGAAAGTAAGAAAAAAATGTAGAAAATGATGATTTTATCAATAAGAGAATGTCCTTAAAGTCCTGTTATTGCTGATAAGCAGAAAGAGAGGAAAGAAAGAGGTGTGTTTTGATATCATTAGTAGCTTCCTGGAGGCAACTGTCAGGCATTAGAGAGTGGAGAATAAACCACACATATCCTAATGATGTCACTGAAATGAAGAGAGTTAGTTTAGAGAGGTCAGAGTTTAGAGAGGTCACATAGCTAGAATATGCAGCTAAATTGAGAAGAGAGGTGAGAACTGGACATAGTCAGAAGTACTTCCTTAAATCTGCATAAAATTCTTGACCACCACTCTTTACCAGAATAAAGCATCATTGTGCTGTAAAGAAATACACACACACACACACACACACACAAAGAATAATAATTATGGAATTGGAAGAACATTTCTGAACTTACACAGAAGGAGGAATCTTCTTTCTTCAGAGAAAATGAAATAAACTTTGTTGAATAAGCATTCAGCATGCAGCACAGACAAGCATGCTGTAGTAGATGGGATAAATTAGACTTTCTGTAAAGGTGATTTAGACCATCCTGGAAAAGTGTAAAATCAATCTTGAAAACAGCACCACATGAAAATAAAATAAAGAAATTGTGTCCACCTATAACTAAAAAAAAAAATAAAATAAATATTTAAAAAAATGAATAAAGAAATAAAAGTAATGTTCAAGTCCTTAACAGGCTGCCTACGGTAGAGTGTTTTCTACATTCAAAACTTTTAAATTCAGCATATGAAAAAGCAGACCCATGTGAGCAATAGGGAAGAGAAAAATAGACATAGACTCAGAAATGATGAATGAAATGAATTTAGCAGTATGATCTGTATGCTCAAGACAGCAAGGAAATATGTAAATGTAATAAACAGAAAAATGAGAGATATAAAAAGAGGCTTAAGTAAAATATCTAGACAAGGAAAATACACTAACTGAAAGAAACTCTATTTGGAATGGGATTAACATTAGATAGATACTGCCCAAAAGTAAGATTGATAAACTAATAGAGAATTGTACCAACAAAATGAACTTCAGAGAGAAAGAAGACCAAAAACTCAACAGAGCTACAATAACTTCTGAGAAAAATATCAACAGTTTTACACACATAAGACAAGACAAGTGGGGGAGCTGATGCTCGAAAAAGATTTGAGGAAATATGACTAAGATTTTTCAGAATTTATGAATCTATAAACCCAAGTATTCAAGAAGCTCAGCATGCACTAAGAAGAATTAAAGCGAAACACGCCAGAGCAAATCATAATGAAATTGCTGAAAATCAGTGAAAAAATAAAACTGTTAAAAGCAGTTACAGGGAAAAAAATACATTATGCATGAGGAAAAAGTTAAGGATTTCTAAAGAAAATTTGGCAGAATCTATATCCAGAGGAACACAATAGAGTATACACTTAGAGTGCTGAATAGAAAGTACATATATTCTTGCTGCACAGAATTCACTACCCAATGAGTACAACTTTTGAAATAATAAACACATTTTCAAACATGCAAATGATAAATAACTTATCACTAGTAGACTCACACTAACAATTACTGAAGAAAATCCTGAACACAAGTAAAAAATGACACCAAGTGGAAATTTATCTCTACAGAAAGAAACAAAGAAGTTGGGAAGTTATAAATACAAACGAATATAAAATTATATTTACCACTTTTAACCTACTTGAAAGACTATTGACTGTCTAATGGAAAAGGCATGAAAATATATTATGAACTTTTCAACATATATGGAAAAATAACATGACAACAAAGTAAAAATGGGAGAAGAAATGAAGTATTGTAAGATTCTTACACATCAAGTGAGTAGCATAATATTATTTGAAAGTACAATGTTATAAAATAAACCTTTGCATTATAAATGCTAGTCCTACAATTTAAAAAACAACAAAATGATGCATAGATATAAAGTTAAAAGTAATGATGAAATAAAACAATAACTCAATAAAAAAAGAAAATGAAAAGAGGAGTCAAAACAGAGAACAAATAGTACTCAGTGAGAAAGATGATAGATTCAAACCATATCAATAATTACCTTAATTGTTAATGGCTAAGCACTTTTCTTACAAAGTTTAGATTGTCAAATCAGGTAAAAATCAAGATCCAAATACATGGGATCTCTAAAAAGTCCACATGAAATACAAATAGACATATTAAAAATTAAAGTTGAAAAAAATATTCAGCATAAACATTAATCAAGGGTAGCTGATGTTACAATAATAGTATCACATAAATTAAAGTGTTGCATGAGGAATGCCAAATTCAAGGAGGAAGAAGAAAATTTTTTAATGTTGAAGGGGTCAATTCATCATTATGGCATAACATTTCTTAATGTGAATACATTAATAATAGCAAGGTTTTCAATATAAAGCATTAAGAATTAAAAGTAAAGTGGGCATATTCACAATGATAGATGGAGATTTTAATACTCTGCACAAAGCAGCTGGTAGAACAAATAGCCACAAAATCTGTAAAGAGATAGAAGAAATTAAAATTATCAGCAATCAACTAAGCCTAATTTCCTTTTATACATTACTTCACTCTAAAACAGCAAATGTTTTACTTTCATGTACAAAACATCCAGCAGGATTCCCTATATACTGGACTATAAAAAAATGAACAATAAATTTAAATGTATTAAAACCTTATGAAATATTCTCAGACTAAAATGGTATCATACTAAAGCTCAATTAACAAAGATTTCTTAATAATCACCCAGTAAAATTAGTTGAGTAGGAATCCCCAGACCTTTCTTTCCCTATGAAGATGTCAATTATGCAATACATGAGTCAATTCTCTTTGTGAGATAGCCAAAAGCAAAATAAGAAGCTCCTATGTACCAGGCATGCACAAAACCAGCCACATTGAAACCTATAGGAAAATTTGTGTCATTCACTCACCAGAGAGCCTCCCCTGGCACAGTGTGTACTGGAAAAGGAAACTCTCATCCTTAGTTTCTCCCTGGGGAGATAAAGAAAAGACTAAATACACACACACACACACACGCACACATACACACTCACATATACATATGTGCATGCATACACACACACACACACATATATATAGTCCAGTCTTTTATATTTTATATATATATATATATATATATATATATGATAATATATATTTATAAATATTAATATATAAATTCAATAAGAGCTTGATTATATATATATAATTCATACTTTCCTGGGGGATACTTAGGGGACTTGATTCAACCTTACCTGAATCAAAATACTGATAGGTAGGCAAGGGTGTCAAGTTAAAGTCACTGAAAACAGAGGATATAGTTTAAACTATAAGCATTCCACCACCACTGCCCCTTCTCCCCTTGGCTTATTGAGTGAATGAGAAAAAATATATAGCTTCTAGCTTGTCCACAAGAATGGAAAGATTTGAAACAGTTGTCCTGTATTCAAGCTGTTCATGAGACTGCTGAGTTATAGGTTTGTCTCAAAGAAGTCAGAGGTATATTCTAGATGACTGGGAGCCACTGAAAACAAAAAAACAGAGCTGGGCAGCTAGCTAATAGCAGCTTCTGAGAACCTACAGTATCACAGACAGACTCCAAAGGGCGCAGGATATTACAAGTTCTTGAAAAACAAAACTAAACAAAAGAACAGCAAAAGCTCTCTAAAAGGACCTTTATGAGTATGAATTTGAGGAAAATGTACCCCCAGTATCTCTAGCTAGACTGATTGAAGAGCTTTCTTATTACAAAGACAATCCATAAATATCGGGGAAATGGTTGTTTTGTCAGATATGCAGATAACAACACAAAGTAACTACACAAAAATAATCTGGGAAGCAGGAGTGAATAAAGAAACAAAATAAATCTCTAAAACTAACCCTACAGAAATGAAGTGTATGAGTTATATGGAAGTATATAACTAGGAATTCAAAATAACCATCACAAAGAACTCAACAAGCTCAGAAAAATGATGCATGAACAAAATGAGAAAATATGAAGCTAAAGAATGCATTAAGTGAACTGAAAAGTTCCCCACAGGGGTTCAATAGGAGATTGATGACTAAGAATTAAGGATCGGCAAACTCAAGCACAGGCCACTTGCTATATTCGACGCAAAGGAGAAAACAGAATAAAGAAGGCAAAGAAAGTGTATGGAGCCATTATGTGATTTTCAGAAGAAGAAGAGGGAGAGAAATAGAAAGTTCATTGGAGGAAATAATGGCTGAAAAAACTCAAAAATCTGGAAGGGAAATGGCATTTCAAATTAAAAAACAAAACAAAAAAACTATATGCCCAAGTGCAGAAAATCTAAAGAACATCATACTGAGATACATCATAATCAAACTGTCAAAAGTCAAACACTAAGAGAAATATTTCAAAGAAACTAAAGTCACTAATCATTTATAAGAGAGTCCCAATAAGAATATGAGTGGATTTCACAGCAGACCTCTCACTCCAAAAGAGAGTAAAATTATAAATTCAAAGTGTGAAAAGAAAAACAAATCTACCAGCAAGAATACTATAACTAGCAGAACTCTCCTTCAAAAATGAAGGATAAATGTAAAAACTTTCCCAGATAAACAAAAACTGAGGAAGTTTATCACCACTAGATTTATATTACATGAAATGTTAAAGGGAGTCCTTCGAGTTGAGACAAAATGATGCTAGATAGAAATGTGAAATCATACGGAAATATGGAACTCTCTGGTAAAGATTTAATACATAGACAAATATAGAATATCATTATACAGAAGGGAAATTATATTAATTACTTTTAATTCTGATATAGAAAATAAAAGATAAAGTATAAAATATCGATTATTATAAAAATTTAGAGGATACACAATATAAAAGTTAGAATTTGTAGTATCAATATAAAAGCGTTGTGAGGAAAGAACTAAGAGAATAAAGTTCTTGTGTGTTATTGATGATATCAGCTTGAAACAGATTGTTTACAAACATTGGAGTTTTTGAGTACCATGGTAACTATAAAGAAAATACCTACAGAATATACACAACAGAAAATGAGAAAGAATCACAACATGTCACTACTAAATATACATATATACATATATATATATACATATACAAAGGAAGATAGTGAAGGCAAAGGAGAAAAATCTATGAAATATAAAACAGTTAACAAAATGGCAATGATAAGTCCTTTTCTGTCTTTAAATTAAAATGGATTAAATGCCAAGGATCAAGAATCAAGAATAAAATCACTTGATCATCTCAATAGATGCAGAAAAAGGATTTTTGAAAATTCAACATCCTTTTATAATGAAAATGCACACTGTACTAGGAATGGAAGGAAATTACCTGTACATAATAAAGACCATAATAAAGGCCAGGAAT
The DNA here is from genome assembly GCF_047511675.1 of Marmota flaviventris. Lineage (NCBI taxonomy): Eukaryota > Metazoa > Chordata > Mammalia > Rodentia > Sciuridae > Marmota > Marmota flaviventris. The sequence continues at coordinate 108,206,256 of NC_092500.1, forward strand.
AAAAAAAAGCCCACAGCTAACATTAAAGCTATTAGTAAAAAACAAAATGCTCTTGCTAAGACTAGGAGCAAGGTTAGGCTGCCCACTCCAGCCACTTCCATTAAACATTGCACGGGAAATCCTAGCTAGAGCAATTAGGTAAGGAAAAGAAATTAAAACCATCTGAAACAAAAGAAAGAAAGAAAACTATCTCTGTTTATAGATAACATGACATTATATATAGAAACCTCAATGCGTTCACTAAAGAAAAAAATGAAACCACTTAAACCATAAATGAATTCAGTAAAGTTGCAGAATAAACAAAAATCTGTGATGTTTCTATACATTAAAAATGAATAATCTAAAAGGTACTTTTAAAATCTAATTTACAATAGTATGAAAAAGAATACAATTTTTAGGGATAAACTTACAAAGAAATGAAATAATGCTTACATTGAAAAAAAATTGAAGAAGAAATAAATGGAAAGACATGTTGTGTTTGGGGATTGGAAGATTTAATATCATTTAAATATCCAAAATTATCCCAAGTGATCTATTGATTCAAAACAATTTTTATTAAAATTCCAGTGACATTCTTTTACAGAAATTAAAAACAATGCTAAAATTCACAGTGAACCACAAATGACTCCCAATAGCCAATGTAATATTGGAAAGAAACAAAACAAAGCTGGAGGCCAAATACTTTATGACTTCAAAATGTAGAAAAAGTCTTTATAATTAAAACATTATGTTACTGGTATAAAAACAGAACTCAATGGAACATAATAGAGTCTAGAAACAAGCCCATGCACATATTGTCAACTCATTTATGAGAGTTTTAAGAATACTCAATTGAGAAAGGATAGTCTCTTCAACAAATGGTCTTGGGAAAGCTGGATATCCACATGTGAAAGAGTGAAACTGGCCCGTTAGACCATATGTAAAATCATCTCAAAATGGATCAAGGTCTCAAAGGTAAGTCTTGAAACTGTAAAACTCCATTAAAAACAAAAAATTAATTGCCAATATCATGACATTTGTATGACACATCACCAACAAGGCAATAAGACAAAATCTAAAATGCTTCTGTTCACAAAAGAGAGCAATCAACAGAGTAAATGGCAATGAAAAAGGAGAAACTAGTTAAATACCAAAGATCTGATAAATCGTTAATATCAAAAACATAAGGAATTCCTATACCTCAACAGTAAAGTTAACCAACAATCTAATTCAAAAAATGGGCAAAAGACTTGAAAAAGTCATATCTTAAAGAAGACACAAATAATCAACTGGTGTAGTAAAATATGTTCAATACCCCTACTTATTAGGGAAATGCAAATCAAAACTACAATGACTTTTCATCTCCCACTTGTTAGTATGGCCATGTCAATAAACTAACAAGACAAAACACCCAACAAAAAACTAACAGAAAATAACAAGTGTATTGAGGATGTGGGGAAAAAAAATGAACTCTGCGTGTGACTCTACAAAATGTTACAGTGACTATGGGAAATAGCACAGAGGTTCCTAAAAAAAAATTTAAAATAGAATGACCAAATGGTCCAGCAGTCTTACGTCTAGGTATTTATCCAAAGAAATTTTTTTTTTAAAAAAGCATCTCAAAGAGATATTTTCTCTCCCGTATTTATTGCAACCTTATTCACAATAGACAAGAGGTGGAAACAATCTAAAGATCCATCAGTGGATGAATGGATAAAGAAAACATGATACATGCAAACAATTGAATATTATTCTTCCTTTCAAAAGAGGGAAATCCCTTCCTATATTACAACATGGGGATGAAATTTGAGGACATTATTAATAGAAAGTAAACCAGTCATAGAAAGACAAATATGGTATGATTCCATCTACATGAGATGTCTGAATTATTTAAACTCATTTAAATAATGAGAAAGAATGATGGTTGTAGGGACCAGTTAAAGGAAGAAACAATGAGTTGCTATGTGATGTGTATAGAGTTTCAGCCACACAGGATGAAAAAGTTCTAGAGATTGGCTGTTCAAAAACGCATATACAGTGAAAACTTCTAGTAGCACCCTGGAAAATCTAATGGTATACCTCTCGTGTTCAGTGTTTTTTAAAAGTAATTGTCATAAAAGATATTTGGGGTTGATGGTTAAGTTCTCAAATTGGACTGTGGTAATGGTAGCACAACTACATTGATTTACTAAAATCATTTATGTGTACATGTGAAATGAAAACATTATGTTATTCCATAAAAAATTACTAAAAATGTGATAGTGACTATGGGAAAGCTATTAAAAAGCATCATGTGGTGAAAAGGGCCATGATATTGAAACATTATAAGTCAAATATAAAATCTTTAAAAACTTGAAAACATTTTGAGTAAATGGAAATAAAAACACAACATTGGTAGAAAGTAGCCGTAGCTGCTCTAAGATACAAGTTTAAAGTATTGGGAAAGAATAAAAGCTAAAAAGAAAAAAAAAAGTGTTTTAGTTTCTAAAATAATAAAATGGGTAAAAAGCAAAGATTTCTCACAGTACTTTAATAGGACATAAAAATGTAAGCTACAAGAGAATAAGCAGATAAATTGGATTTAATAAAATTATTTTTTTTCTCTTCAAAGATACTATTAAGAATTTTTGTGGAAAGTCAAGTCACTAACTGGAGAGAAACATTTTTGAAACACGCAATTAATAAAATTAGTAATAGGACAAACTGATATTTAAAAATGAAAAAAAAATATAAATCACCAAAGAAAGTACAATGGTAACTCAAAAGCATATAAAAAAGTCCCTAAAATTCATTAGGAAAATGTGGATTAAAATTAATAGGAGATACAACTCTATGCCCTCTAAAATGGCTAACAATACCACGTGTTGTGAAGAATTTGGAACAGCTATGACATTTCTCATGGGAATGTAGAAAGAGAACATTCACTTTGGAGACTGTTCAACAATTAGTTCTTAAGTTAAACAAATATCTATTGTATGATACAGAATTTAATTCTTAGGTTTTTGTCCAATGGAAATGAGAACTGTTCACATTATGTTTTCATACTGCTAGATGACATGTATGTGTGTACTTGTGCATTTGATTTATTCATAAATGCCCCCAAATGGAAACAATCCAAATGTTCGTCAAGAGAACAACAAATCTTTAAAAGTGGTCTAACATAACAACAAAGCATTATTCAGCAAAAACTAGTGAACTACTGATAAATGCAAAAAAATATAATGAATCTTAAAATACATGCTGAGCATGTAAAACACAGAAACAAAAATGTATACACTGTTACTGCATTTATATAAAAATCTGTAATAAAACATTTAGTGTATAGTTGCATAAAATAGATATATGTTTACCTCAAGTGGAAAAGTCCAGCAAAATTGTGACAAAGTCTAAGAAAATTTTGAGGGATGTTTATATCTTGATTGTGTTGGTAGTTACAGATTACACATTTGTATATATCCAATTGTGCAAATCCATCAAATCAGGCACTTAAATTGGATGTAATTCATAGCACATTAAATGTATCTAAATAAATTTATATTTTAAAAGAAGATCTCCACCTCTCATTTGCTCTTGAGAAGTCCAATAATATGAGGAATAAGAAAATATGAAGGTAGTTGGTGGTCTTGATCACATTTTTCACAGGAGAGTTGAAGACTAAATCCTACTGAAGTAGTTTCCAAGAAAAACTGGACATCAAGTGAAAGCAGGGAGTAAGACGACTCTGTACATTTCCTCTGTAAAGACAACTGGACAACTAGATTGGTATCTGGGGGGGGTGTGTGGTGGCATTTCTTTTTAAGGCTCAGAGTAACAGCACATTTATGTATTGATGAAAATTATGGGTAAGAGAAGGAAAAATGAATAGAAAAGGAGAAATAAGGGTTGCATAAAGATTCTGCACAGAAAAGTTAATAGATTTAGGCATAAAACAAGTGTTGCATCCATTGCACAGTTGTGCCAGGGCAGTGGGATAAGTTGTTCAAAGGTCTAAGTGCCCACAAATGGCGTGCAAGATATGTGATTTTTTTGGGGAAACGTACAAAAGGTCAGTGGCTGCTTCTAGAAGAGTTAAGTTCAACAGGCTGAACCTGTAACACCACCGTCCCTCACAGCACTTTGTCCGGTGCTGGCCAGCTGGAGAGTGATATGTATCCTCTCCACAGTGTCCTCAGTTCTGTCCCTATCACTATCAAAAGAGGGGTTTTAAGTGTTAGGCTGCAGAAGCAGTGACACCATCAGCATCAATTTTCTGAGTTTGTTTGGATGACTAGTACCCAAGGAGGAACAGTCCTGGAGTACATGTAAGGAAGTCTCTTTCTATAAGTAACCCTCATATGTTCTAGTTCCCTGTGTCTAGGAGAAAAGCAGTGTCTTTTAAGATGATATGTATCTGGAGTTTCCAGCCAAGGCCTCCTCTCACTGCTCCCTTAACTTGGCTAGGTTTTAGGGAAGAACAGGAGGACAAAGGGTCATGGCATTTTACACTGTTTTCAAGGATGGCACATAGGGACATTATAAAAAGAGAGAAAGTTGAATTTAAGAGAACAAAACCAAAAGGCAGGTAGAATTGAGGAGAGATGAGAAGGTAGTTGATAGTTCATCAGAGCAGAGAATGAAGTAGGAGTGCTGAATTGAGTTGAGAAATAAATCATTGCTATTTATAAGGTAAAAAATTTATTATAAACGCCTCACTTAAACACTGTGTACATTCCAGGAACTTCCCGAGTGACGGGGATACAGTCGTGCACAAAACAGGGATACACATTTTCTGTTCTCCTGGAGCTTGTATAATGCATAGTAGGCAAGACTAACAATACATCAGTAAATCACCAATCAACTAAATTTTTCAACTGAAAATACGATGAAGAAAATGAAACAAGGCAATGGGCTAAAGAGTCCCTGGGGAATTGAGAGAAACAGCTGTAGATAAGGCGTTCAGAGAAGATCTGGCTAACAGACTTTCATTTGACAAAAGCCTTGAATGAGCAGAAGTCTAAGGTAGGTTAATGGGCCACCTGGGAATAGAAATTGTGAATTCACAAAAAAACAGCAATACAAAAAAAATAATGGTAGTTATGAAGTCTTATGAGCTGCACCTCTTTCCTGGCTCGATGCAGTCTCGATCCCAATCTAATCTCCAAGTTCTCAAGGTCCAGACATCAGGTCCAATATGGCTTTTCTAAAAGACCCTCACCTAGTGAGAAATGTACCATTTTAAATTCAGAAGAGAAAAGCACAGTGGTAAGGAAAACATAACAAGACACAGAGGCTGCGTTAATTTCCACCTTCCCCCAGGGCCCTGGGCCTCATTCTGTTCTATTTCCTAACAGCTGGTAGGCTTTGTTCTTTTCCTCTGTAACTGTTTCTCCAGCAGGTAAAGCTCCATTTGGCGTCCAGGGCATATGATTGTTATAAGCAGTGTCCCCATGACATTTCATTAAGCTAGACTTTCTACACTTACCAGCAGACTACTGGAGCCTTGTTAAAAGCACTTAATTGCATCCTATTTTTGAAGCTGTAGCTGTACATCAAGATTCTGCTTCACGTTAATTTCTTTCTAGTTTCTCCCAAGGTCTTCCTGCTGATTAGGTTTTAACAAAGACTTTCTATTTTTTTTTTTAATCTTAATTTCCCTCCCTGCTTCCCTGTAACCTGGGATGATGTTGTCCACCATGACAGGCATTGGTTTCTGCTGATGGGATCCATATTCCCCTGGGTGTCAAGAATGTCTGTCTTCACAGGAGTGTTGTGGTTGGTAATCCATGATGATGCTCAGAGCATCCATCTCTTCCCCCCTTTATTGATAAAATAAACTTTCAAATATTACACTACTGTGTTAAAAATGGAACTTGTTTTAAAAAAAAACAAGCTGCTTCTCCCTTTAATTGGTCCTCTTGAAATTCCATTTCCACTTAGTAAACAAACCAAGAAGCATAATCTGAATGCTTTGGGGTGCTGAGGATGAATTTATTAATGTGCCTATAACTGATCTTGTCTACTTCTTATTTTAAAAGCTGATTCTTAATGGCTAAAATGTGCCACTTTTCTCAGCACTTTATAACTACTATCTTATTTAATACTCACAAGAGTAACACTTTTGAAGAAAGGTACTAAGGTTATTCTCATTTTACAGATGAGCAATGTAAAGCACAGAAATGTTAAATAACTGCCCAAGTTTCCCAGCTATTAAGTGGATAGAAATTATTTGAATCCATGTATTATGACTCAAAAATCCAGAGTTTTAGGCTAAGTATTCCTAGAGAGGGTGAACCATCTTTTTCAAGGGATGGGGTGCTTTTCCCTCTGAAGCCTATATTTATTTCTCTTTACTTTTTAAAGATGTTTCCTCATATTCTTCCATCTAATTATATATTTCTTTACTTTGACTCAGAATGTTTAAACAGGATGACACAGCCAAATTTCCAAGTCAGATTAGATGTACGTTCTGCAGCCAACTTCCTCCCATGCTGTCTCTCTTCTTTCAAGCCTCTTTCCTGGGATAACATGACTGCAACAACTGTTCTCCCTCCTTCCAGAAACATCTTTACTACCTTCTTCCGGCTGCCAGTACACTTCCTGACCCACAGTTCTGAGGACCCTGCTTATCCTCCTACCCCTTTATTGAGTCCCTGTTCCTGAAGGATGTAATACACAGTGCTTAGGCATAGGTTTATTTGCATTCTGAACCCACTCTATTCAAATCACATCTCATGACAATTCTCACTGCTCTTTACATCATATGCTATGCTTAGTCACATCAATTCACTTCTCTCCAACACACCCATGTCATTGTTCATGTTATTTCTGTTCCCAGGCAAGTCTTTTGCTATCTAGCAAAATCATTTATGTCCTTGAAACCCAGGTCATGAATAGCCTTTTCTGAGTTGAACTGGTGAATTTCCTTTGCTTTCAGGAAGAACTCCTGAATATGGTCCCTCCTATCTGTCTATAATCCTTGGCTTTCCTATAGTCAGGGTAGCAATTGCCATCCTTTTCATTGTAATTATTCAAATTTTTACTTCTCACAACAGATTGTGACTTGCTCAAGGGCAGGAATCATATCATTTACACACAGTAGGTGCTGATAAATTTCTGTTTCATGAATGAATGCTTGAATAAAGATTATATATTACTATACCACAAACCAGATAGATAAATCCAGCAGGCAGCATTTGCATAGAACACATTGGTAGTAATTGCTGAAATTCTGGTCTCATTAGATTGGGTTTATGACTTCCTTTAAAAAAATTATTATCCAGCACAGATCTGAGAGTGATAACTAATGCCTCTTTGCCTGGAATACAGAAAATGGCATGCAATAAATTATTGTGGAGTCCTTTGGGAAAGAAAGAACAGATGCCCTGAATTAGAGGTATGGTGCCAGTTGGGAAACCTTCTGCATCAAGTGTTGACAATGCTTTTTGAGTCTTGGCCTCATCTTACTCTATACTCTTTTCCTATTTTGCGATTAAATCATTTCCTGGGGTATCATTAGGATATTCTTCTAGAAGGTGGACTAGTGTCTGGGCGTATTCAAAAATAAAAGCACTAAAAAGAACAACTGAGTTATTTTCTATGGAAAGTCATCATCTTACAAAACACAGATCGTATTGGAAAGAGGAAGAGGGAAGAAATTTAAGAATTATGCAGCTTGCATACTTTATTTGATTGCTCTTTCCACCTATATAAACACAATATGTCAAACAGCTTTAAAGAGAATCAGCATCTATCTCCACATATTAAGAACTATGGGTATGCTTGAGAATCTTGGATGAAACGTTGAAAGTATGGAGTAGGAGCTGGGAAATGGGCCATTCATGACTCTAGACCCCAGAATGTTCAGGTCCCTGTGTGGAGCAGCCACACTGCTGGTGAAATCTTTAATCAAAACAGCCAGTGTCTGAAAACCCAGAGAATGGGGGGATAGGGGTGGGTTTCATTGCATAGTCTAGAGTGAAGGCAAAAAGTTAATTGGAAACACTTAAAATATGGTTTCTAGGCCTTTCTCTCTACTCTTTTTTTTTTGTTCCTTCTTTTCAATCTGGATGTCCTATTTTCTCTCCCTCCAAAGAAATATTGTTAGCTATATGATAAAACTTCTATTCTCTCCAAGAAAAGGGACTTAAATCACTGCACATTTGTACATTTGTACTTATATTCTAGCTTGACCTTAATGGACTAAGTTCCATTATAAACATTTCCCCTCAAAAATGCCTGTATTAAAAGATATTTGTCCAAGTATTAATTTTTCTCCACCAGTTATCATATTGGAATTTAACTAGGGCCTGCCTCCTGGAGATAAGTTGATGTAATTCAAATGGAAGATTCACAAAGTACAAATTTCTGATTCCAAGATTCAGACTTTCACATTCCATCAAACTTCCACTCAGTGTGTCACCTACTCAGCTTGCAAAAAGGCAAGCAAGGCAAGAGGGCTGGGGATGTGGCTCAAATGGTAATGCGCTCACCTGGCATGTGTGGGGCGCTGGGTTTGATCCTCAGCACCACATAAAAATAAAATAAAGATGTTGTGTCCTCCGAAAACTGAAAAATAAATATTAAAAAAATTCTCTCTCTCCTCTCTCTCTCTTTTCTCTTTCTTCTCTCTCTCTCTCTCTCTCTTCTCTCTTAAATAAAAAGGCAAGGCAAGAACATTCAAAACAAAACACTCTTGAATGGAGCCTTTATGTACATGGGCATAGTTTTAAGGCAACTGAAATTCATAAATGGTCCTTCCCTCCTGCAAATCAGAGCCTGTGGTGAGCTGACCTTCTCCACCATAGATAACTTAGAAAACCTGGTAATAGTCATTCTAAGTCAACTTGTGTTAGACCCTCTACTCTCTGCCCCATATAGGGAACACCTCCAATAATCAAAGAAAGGGCTTTTCTGATTCTTCACTTTCTGAGAATATGCTTCTACTTATTGCATGACCAAATCATAAAAGCATCAGATACCCAGCTACAGGAAATTTTGTAGGTTTGCATCAAGATCACATTTCATCTACAAACACATTTTTACAGTTACTGTCTTTTAAGGATTCTTTTATCCTTTGCCTGAGCACTGCTTGTGTGAGGAACATCCAGGACTTCTGGAGGCAGTCATTCAAATCTCACAGGACAGAAGCAAGCCTGGTGGTTGGCACTCAGCTGTCATCCACTGAGGTGTGAATTCTCAAACATGACCATCCATTCTTTCTCCTTACTTTTCAGACATCTCATGTTCCTTACCCTCTTCAGTCTCCTAGTACATTAGGAATGACAATGAGAAGCTGCTAAAATACATCTTTTGATTTCAATTATAGTAAAAGATACAGTTGGTGATGTGCTAAGAGGGAGAATTTACATTTTATCTGAATTTAATTATGGATGCATGATCTTATTGCTTTTAGCCACCTTACACCAGAAACCTGAGAAGGAAGGGAAAATTGACATTTACTGAACTTGCATTAGTGACCAAGTCATGTGGTAGGTGTTCCTGGGTATTTCAGATCACGCTGCCTCCTTTATTCCCCGTCACAACCCTGCACAGTGGGTGCTCTCTTAGCTCCATTTTAACAGAAGATAAGTCATCAATAACACATGGTGACAAGGTGCAGTATTTGAATGTAAATCCAAGGCTATCTGACTTCAGGTCGCTTTTGTTTCTAGCACATGAGTTCTATGAAGCTTAAAACTGAATGAGAAGCTTGCATACAAAGGTTATGTTTTCTTCTGTGAGGTACAAAACTTAACTACAAACTGTGGTCTTGCTTCCTTGAGTGTGAAACATAGAAAAATCAGCTATTTCAGGATACAGCACCAGCCCAGAAGATGAGGTAACAGAAAGTGAGAGAAAAACAATCTAAATTTGAAGTGAACATGAAAGAGGAAGTTTGTTTGTACAGCCTCTTTCTGCGAGATCCCAAAAGGATCAGGTTGTGAAGCTGTGCCTTTTGAGGAGGAGACCCAGTGCAGATGGAGGGCATAGCTGGGACTCCTCACTATGGCTTCTTTCCAACTCTTTTGGTTAGGGGTGTAATAAGCCCCAAGCTACAGTGCTCTTAATGCTGTTCAGAGCAATGCCACGTTGTTTTATGTTTACCTTGGGCATCTTTTTATCCTTATACAATTTTAATTAATCCATTATGATCCAAAGTGAGAGAAATGCCAAGTAGCTGAATTCCCATTCCCCATTCAAGGCCATGGCTATTGGCCATTAAATCGTCTGTCTTCTAATGATGGTGGGACTCTCATCTGGCCTGATGTTATGGCTTCTTCAATTGAGAGCACCACAGCAGCATGCACTTACCCTTTCAACAGCACAGCTGTTCCCTTGAACCAGACCCAATGATATGTGCACTGAAGAGTTTTGGGGAGCCTTAAATCCCCAGGTCACAACTTCTATTACAACATGTAGTTCTCAGTATTTTCTGCTTTCCCCTTACAGCCCAGAAAACTATGGGATTCTGACTCCAATGCGGGGTTGCCTTCTCTTAGCAAATGCTGAATTCCCTACACGTAAAAATATCTCTCAGGGATGCCCTGGAGCTTTTTGGGGAACAGACATCTGGAGACTTGGAGGAGGCAGTTTATATGCCACAGACATTGTTACAATTTTTTTTTATATGTGCTATAGGGCCATGCTGAGACAGCCATATGCTATGCCACCCTCCTCCCCTTTTCCATCATAATCTCCTTAGTTTGCTTTTATCTTATTTTAGTTTGCCTTAAGTTTGATTTTAGCTGGATTACTCTGAGGAGGAAATAATTCAAGGGAAAAGGCTTCAAAACCAAGATATGTGCTGAACAAGCACAGATAGCCTAACCTTGTATAAATGATCACATGCTCAAGTATACTTGATGCTATGCCCATGAAATAAGGAGGTATTATTTGCTGATAACAGCTAGCATTGTACTCAGTCACAAATTCCATCCTGAAGTGAAGGAGGCTGGTTAGGAAATTTTGCTGGAATTCTCAAGAGTTAGAGCAGTGCTCATTGAGATAAGTGTATCTCCAGATTCTCTCCTGGTGTCATTTAGTGTTATTTCAAATTACAAAATGAACTCTATGTGACAAAACATATCAGAAATGTTATCATTTTTTTTAAAAAAATTCAACCTGAAACTCTCTGCAGATTTTAATAGTCTCCCCTACTATCTCCTGTACATTCATATCAAAACACTGAGAACCTCTTGCCTATTCGGTTTCTTTCTTTGCTAAAAGGGTCATCTTATTTTATAGGTGAGAATTCCTCCTCAACGCTCTGTTTATTGTATCCCTTTCAGAATATGCAAAGATCACCATAGGGATTGGGGATAGGTAGGTATTTGTAAATGTGTGTTTATCATGGGTAAGAGATCAGCCTAAACCTAAGAAGGAAATGTCCAAAAAAGATGAATGATTGTGTTCTCTAACTAAGAAACAAGAGTAGTGAGAACTCTGACTTGTAGAGCCAAGAGTAGGAATAGCAGAAAGATTATAAAACTACTAAAATGAAGAGGTAGAAGCAGTTGGCTGTTAAACATGGTGTAAACCCTGCAGAAGAGTATAGATATAAACTTATGGGCAAAAAAGTGCCATGGAATTCTTTGAGCAGCAGTGTGCAATGGTCATTGTATGTGATACGAAAATCTCAAAGAAGGCATGAGAAGGAGAGTGTTTAAAGAAATAATGAAGAATGAGAAGTTGAGGGTGAAGGTCTGCCTCAGGGCAGCGGGCATGCAGGTACTAAAGAAAATACCACTTGAAACCAGAGGCAAAGTTATCAAGATTTAGAAACAGGGCAGGTGTGGAACACTAAGGAAACATCACCATTCAGAGTGCTCCTCAAATTTGTGACTGAAAATGGTTTTCAATTTGAAAGGACAGAAAATCTGAAGGGAAGAGTTGTTTTAATATTTGGAGTGTGAGGTGTGGGAATTGAAGGATTCCAATAAGAAGGCTGGGGTTGCCACTGCCTGCCAACCATGACTGCACAAAATCTGTGCGTGCAACAGTTCTGGGGAAGAGCATGACCACATACTGCAGAACAGTGAAGCATAATGAGAGCTTAAACATTCTCATGAAAGGAAGTAGTTAGCTATTGGCTGATTAGGCTAAGGCCTATGAGCAGAAAACTGATAGTAGTTGTATGAAGAGAGACTGGGAGGTAAGTCTATAAAGATGGCAACAAGGGAAGAGAATGGCAAGGTGGGGTACTAAACAGTTGTGAAGGCCCAGTTTCCACCTTCTTGAGGAGCAGAGACTTACAGACAAAGATGTCCAGCAGAAGACCCTCTGTTAGTTCCTGAAAGAAAAAGTAGAGAGAAATTCAAAATGAAAATCAGATATCTTGGGTTGTAGCTAAGAGATTTACTTAATTGTGAAAAGTGCTGAGCATCCAAATATCCTACTTATCACTAATTTATTATCCTTAATGTAGTAGGTACTTCAAAATTCTAGTCATTCTTGTAAAAATCTAAATGGCTGGCTGAGTATACAGGTATTTCTGATATACCTATAAATAAGGGGATAGTGAATGTAATTAAAGAGTAAAGGCTATCTTCCTCAAGTTAAAATCTAAAAACAAAGCAGATCCATGCATCTCCCCAACCATTGGTGGCACTGAAAATAATTAGAACTTTGAAAAAAAAGTCTTCAACATCGCTTACAGATTTGGAACTGCATCATTATTATTTATTCTGCAAGAAAAGAAAAATGAAGAACTTCAGAAAAATTTCTGATCCCTGGATTTGGGCAAGGTTAAGTATAAAAGGGATCTGGAACAATTTGTGACACCTCTAAATAAGAAAATTATCAAAAAGTTATGAAGATATGCCAAAACCCACAAATATTAACTCGAATGAGATCCCAAGGTTTCCCTCCGAGACAATTTGAGAAAAATAGTAAATAATGATAGCAATAGATTATAATCCATATGTTAAGAACCAATATGTTCATACAAATATAAATAAACATTTGAATGAATAAGCAAGTGAGAGATAACACAAAGCACTTCCTTATAGTGTGCTATTAATGAACATAAGAGAAATGATGGAAATAGAAAATTACTATTTGTGAACACCAAGATCACTGCTGTTTTAGAAAATGCAGTGGATGATGCAACATATTCACACAAGTAAAAGAAGCAGGATATTTATATAGTCTAAAGGACTCTGTTAACTACAAAAGGAAAAAAATGGCCATTTCATGTTGTAGAAACTTGGATGAAGCCACCTGAAATAAATGATCAAAGATAGCCTCAGCATTAATTGGTTACAAAGACATTATATATCTCTTGACACAAGGCACTAGAAAGAATATGCCATCCCATCTGTGGAATTCTTGCAAAAACACATAACTGAATTTAATCATAAACAAACATTGGGAAAACCTAACCTGAATTACATTCTGTACAATCGCTGGCCAGTTTTCTTTGAAATTGTCAAAGACATGAAAGGAAAAGAAAGCCTGGAGGATTCTCACAGGTTGAAAGGAGCAAGAAACTTGACAACAACATCAGTGGAATATTAGAATGTGTTTGAGCAGGACATGGACATTAGGGAAGCAATTAGAAAAATTCCAATGAAGTCTACAGATTAATTAATAATATTGTATCAGGTTTATTCTCCAGGTCTGGATAATCTTACTATGGTTATGAAAGGTGTTAACAGGAAGCTAGCAAAGGGTTAGTAAGAAACTCCTCACATAGCACACCTCGTTTTAAAAGAAAATATTATTTGTGAATAATAGTTTCATTTCATTTTTTTTAAATCCCTGTTTTGTATAATTCTTTTTTGAGTTAAATTTGTTCTTCCTATAACCAACTGGTTGTTTAAGGACATGTAATTCAATTGGGAGTGTTGTGTTGCTGTTAACTTTTTTCTTCCTGAATATTTGAGAGAAGATTCTCTGGTTGAATGTTGGCCATTTTGTTTTCTTTTCTTCCTTTAGTAGATTTTGTGATCCAATCTAGTTTTCCAGGGTGCTCTTCTGTTGATTGCCTTGCAGAATAATTGAAGGATGGCTTTTGGGGGAGGTAAAGAAGTTATATGCTTCAATGATTTTCATTTTCTTTGGTCTCACAGAATCCTAAATTTTCTCCTCTTGCTTATTTTCCCCCTGAACTCTTCTTGCCAAAACCCAGCTTTCATGAACTCCTCTTCCCTGGCAACAATATTTCTCATATTGCCACATCTCAGTACCATGAACTTCTATTTCTCTTCCTTACAATTACTGCTCTGGTCAACCAGTGCCTTTATACAGATAGCCTCTATATTTCCTTGTATGCCCACATTTATTACAAAAACCTTGCAAGAGAAGATCTACTGAATTTTTTTTTTAATATTTGGTACTTAATTTTCTATGTGTATGTGATTTGAATAATAAATATTTTGTCTTCTACTTATGCTTAAGGCATGGTGTGTGTGTGTGTGTGTGTGTTTTCTTTGTTGCTGTTGTACATTTATTTAGCATGTTGGAGAAAGAATAATTTGGTAGCCATCATTAATTTACCTATGATATGATTAATTTAAAACTTTACTTATTTTCTGATAAGTATTCATTCTGCGATATTTTCCATAGCAAAAAGCTATAACTTTCTCTCCCCAGCTATTGCTTTAAACACACTCCAACTATTTTATATGTCATTTTCAATATAATTCAGTTTGTGATCCTTTTTTTCCTGGTTGTAGTTCTCATTAGTCCATGGTCTGAAAAGATGTATATCATTTACATTCAAAATAGGTGGAGCATTTTCTAACTTCATGCTGATTCTTTGAACTAGGGTAACTTCATTCTTCTGACACCCAGTTGCCACTTCACTTTGAAGCTTCAACTACCTCCTCCACACAGAGTGATGTCAACATTTCATCAGCTGGCACTCCTCCTCCATGACAGGGAATGTGCCTGGAAGAAGAAAGTCTGGAAATAATTGATCTTCAAGATACCTGTGCCTGTTCTCTCAAGGACCCACGTCTGTGCTGCCTCTTGTCCAGCGCATGAAAACACTTGTCTCCTGTACATTGTCCTGTTGCATTTGCTTATCACAGGGGACATTTCCACAGTCTATGATCAGGCTTTTGTAAGAGAATTGTTGGTGAATAATATTGTTACCACATAGATATTATACATATATATTAAGTGAAAGACAGTCAAATGTTTTATTAATGTGGGGATAAGAACAATGAATGGAGATTTAATATTCTGATTTATCATGAAATGTTTCCTTATAAGACATATAATAATGAAATATTTCTAAAATCCGGACTGAGGTTGTTGCACAATGGTAGAATGCTTATCTAGAATGTGTGAGACCCTGGGTTTGTCCTCCAGCACTACAAAAAAAAAAAAAAAATCAATCAATCAAGCAATCAATAAACAAATGTATAAGCATAAAACCAAATATTTACTCTGCTTTTGTGAGATAATGGTGATTCTTCTCATTTTTAAAGGAGAAAAATTTTACATTTTATTGAAATCCATGTTGACTAACCAGTCACAAAACCAGATCACTGAATCCATTCATTTCTCTAATTGATCATCTCATTAGCTGCTGAATAAGTTTTCAATAGATATGTATTATGTTACAAGCTTATTTCATATCCCAGTGTATTTCAGATATTCAAAATAGTTAACTTAAAATACATTGGAATATCTGAAAAAAATAAGAAAATGTTTATAAAATGTGATTAGGAAGGGTTTTCTACACAAAGGTTGAATCCACAAAGTAAGGGTCAATAGATTTCAATGTGTAATTTTTTAATTAAAAAGGATCTGTTGTCAAGTATATAAAAAATGGTAAAGGACAGGCCAGGACTGGTGGTGCACACTGATAATCCCAGTGATTTGAGAGGCTGAGGCAAGAGGATTGTGAGTTCAGAGTGAGGCCCTAAGGAACTTAATGAGACCCTGTCTCTAAATAATCTTTTTTTTTTTTTTTTTTTTTTAGAAAAGGGCTGGGGATGTGGCTCAGTAGTTTAGGCCCCCCTGGGTTCAATCCCTGACACACACACACACACACAAAAAAAAAAAAAAAAAAAAAAAAAAAAAAAAACTGTTAAAGGACAAATGGTAAACTGAAAAAATCATTTGCAAAATAGACAAAACAGAAGTGTATTCTTAATATATGTTATTACAATAATTTTAAACAGATAAAACTGGCAATAGAGAAATAGACTATTAACAAAAAGGAAATTCACAAACACAGACAAGTATATGACAAAACATAAAAAAATACAAATTAACTCTTTGTAAACATAGATATTGATGTAAAAAATAATTTTACTTTTCACTTAGGAATTTGGGAAAGATGATGTGATACTGTAACATTCTATGTCTATAAGAATAGTGAGAAATGAAAATTTGTATATATTGCACTTAAAATTCTAAGTTAAAACTGTGTAAAAAAGTGCAATACTGTTTCTAGAAATTAGTCATATGTAAATTAACATACATAATATGCATTAGATAGTGTATATATTTTGAAAAAAAGAGAAACAAACAGAGACGAAAATGAGGACGGGAGGATGGTAAAGAGATTTATATTATTATAAATTATGATGGCAGAAATTTGGATCTACTAAACATCCAAAGTAAGGTGAGCTAAATGATGTAACATATTAGGCTACACATATTGTTAAAAAATTGTACAGCAATAGCACGTACAATTGAAGATTATTGTGTGTAATAAGAGAAAATGTCATGTTATTTTTAATTATAAAAAGAAGTTTAAAATGAATTATATGGACAAACAGAGCATTGTGAATAATTTGGTTTTATTCCTATTGTATTTATACATATATACCTAGTGGTTATCTCTGGATGGCAGAAAAATTTTTCTTCACTTTGTTAAAATTTCTTAAGTACTAAATATGTATTACTATTTTAAAATGCTACTTAAATATATGTAGATATACATACAAAGAGAAAAGCATAAAACCGAGATCTGAAGTAATAATACACCTTAGAGAAATATCCTTAGATGCTTTTAATATCTGTATTTTCTCTTCTAGCTATTCTTCTTCAGGATGGAATCTTTTTTTCCAGCTCTCTTCTCAGGAACTATCTACATATAGGAAGCAAAAACTCAATGACTGTGACTGTATAAAAGAGAACATTACAACTGCTCCTGAGACTGTGTGTTGAATATGTGTGTATAGGCGCACACACGCGTTTGAGTGGGTGGTGTGCGCATGCACGCATGCGCACAGCGAGGGGGGACCTTAGAAATGATGAAGAGGCAAGCACTCTACCAATTGAGCTATATCCCCAGCCCTAGATAGGGCATAGGGGTTTGAGGGGAAGGGAGGGGACATGGGGTAATTAAGGATGGTGGAATGTGATGATCATTATTATCCAAAGTACATGTATGAAGACACGAATTGGTGTGAATATACTATGTATAAAACCAGAGATATGAAAAATTGTGCTGTATATATGTAATAAGAATTGTAATGTGTTCTGCTGTCATATATT
This sequence comes from Marmota flaviventris, assembly GCF_047511675.1. Classification (NCBI taxonomy): domain Eukaryota; kingdom Metazoa; phylum Chordata; class Mammalia; order Rodentia; family Sciuridae; genus Marmota; species Marmota flaviventris. The sequence goes on from NC_092500.1 coordinate 108,223,671, forward strand.
AAAAAAAAATACATTTAAAAAAAAGAAATGATGAAAGAATCCTGGAAAAATAGGGTTCATTATTGACTTTCCAAATTCTGCTGAATGTGATGAATGCAGTTGAAATATTTCTAGGAACTTCCCATGTAGGCGGCTCCCTGGAAAGACATCCCAAAGCAAAGAATGAAAGGAGAAAAGCAGATAGTACTCTAAGTTCAATCAGCTCTCTTCCAAGAACCATAAGACACATGGGGATTATTTGGCAAACCTCATTTGAAAGAGACTCCACATCCGTCAGCTTTGCCTGCTGTGCATTGAATAAAGCAGTAACTAGTACTCTGAAATCCATCCCAGCACCTTGTGTTGGCAGCCACTTGCCAAGTAAATTCAAGAGGTAACAGCTGCCTTGGAGCAACAGCGTGGCTGCCACCTTCCTGGACCTAAAAGCAATCCTGGAACCCATCATGATTTCATTTCACTGAGCAGAAGGGTCTGAATTGGAGGAAGGCTGTCCAGAGTCAGAAAATGTTTGCCAGCTGAGAACTGGAACATTACTCTTAAAGCTTCCTTTCTAACCCATCAAAATCGTTGGGGGTTGCCCCCATGGGATCTGCAGATTGCCAAGCAAAATTTGAATTAGGCAGAGAGTGAGAGAAAACTCAGATGCTTGATTTTGCTTCTAGGCAAACATATGCCTATTTAAAACTTAGTTTCTTCTGTACATTTATTTTAAAGACTGTTATAAATTCAGTTACTTTTCAAAGGAGAATAAGCTCCAGCTCGTACTCCACATCAGGATTTTGTCATATTTTGGATGAGGAAAGTTTTGTATATGCAAACTAATAGCCTTTTAGTATGAAGGTCATTAGAATAAACAATTTCCCAAGCAGCTCGTCTCTGAATGAACAATGAGACACTCACTTGGGGCCTGTAGATTTACACGCAGGCTACCTAGGCAAGAGCTATATCTCCTCAGCTCAGGTCCCAAAGGGGACCTGTGTCCCTTCACCCAGAACATTTTCCAACCCCAGGGCAAATTCTGAGAATGGCTTTGCAATTCAGTGAATTACTTCCCTTCTCCTTGGTACTTGGGGTGAGCTCTAGGAGGTTCATAAATTTTACCTCTGCTGATGGGCTACTTAATTCTCCAGCTATCTTGTGAGGAGTTGAAGATTTACGGTCAAGAAACCCTACCAGATGCTTTTCTGTGGAATGGTCGAGACTTTGTTTAAATCATCACAGGTATAGAGAATGGTGGGGGGTATAAGTAAAAATTTCAAATTTCTTTAAAAAAAATCCTTAAAATGCTTTGCTTCCTAGGATTCCAAATCACTGTTGAAGATTATGGATTAGGTTACCAACCTGGGGAGTGCTTGGAGGTCCAGGGTCCTCTGTGCCATTCCTTGATTTCTTTTCATCTTTAGGATTCATGAAATCACTGAAGTATCTCTTAGATCTGGTGCTTTGTGCTTTATGCTATCTTAGCCTTGAGAAATCTAGGAAAAAGAAACAAGAAAAAAAACTGAAAACTAAATAGGGGTTTGGAGAAGAGTCTTCAACTAGCTGCATAGCCTGAAATCTGATTTTGTCCTTTTCCCAGCTTCACTGCAAGTGGTACACAAGTTAAGCCCACCTGTCTTTGCATAAACACACAGGAAAATAATATCTATGGAGGAAAGTCTCTGACCCAAGGGTCCCCTGTGGGCACAGACTCTAAAATGAGAAGGGCTCAACAGCTCCCAAGCCTCTGACTAGCTAGGAAGATGGCCCCTGCTGCCTTGTAACTGAAATGTATTGACTCTTTTTGTCAAGTTGGCAGGATTGCTGTAGCTTGTCGGCAGCTTGCACTTTGAGTTTCTGTGAGAACAGCAGAGAGCTAGGTGCAACAAAGAAACAGCTATGTTTGATTAATGCATAAGATACTGCACTATGGTTCTGCCAAAGCCTCATTTCAAGACTCAGCATTGTACATTTGCAGGGAGCAAATATTCAGCACAGCCATCCTCTTTGTAACTTGTCATACAAAAGAATCAACAAATTCCACGACTGTCAGGAAGGCTGTAAGCGAAGATAATTGCTCTCCTTTGCACCTGCCTCAGCCCCTGCCATCTTTGTGTAGCAGCAAGGTCTAAATATTGTGATTTACTCACGTGGCGGTATGTCTTTTTAAAATGATTCCCTTTTATACTCAGCTGAAGGTGGGGGGAATTTCAGCAGTGGCTAAAGAGTAGTGAAAGCATTGAAGGACAAGACCCTTATGTCACTACAGTCCTATCATTGACAGTGGGTACCTACCGGAAGCTGTGGAAGATTCCACATGGAGAGGTTCAGTTTAATGTTATTGCACTAAAAATCATTTTTATTCCTGCATGTTTTCTGAAGGAAGGAGACAGTTTAGGTAGGATGGTGAAGAATACAGAGTCAAGAGGGAGGTTTGAGGCATCTTTCACAATAATAAGGAGGTCTGGGGGAAGAGAGGAATAGGCCAAAGTGACTCAAAGGATAAGAAAAAGTTCACAGAAGTTTGTGCATTGCAGAGTGAAAATGTGAGAAAAGAGAAAAGAATAATAAATTCTAGGTAACTAAATCTGTAATAGAAATGACTGAACATAGGACTTTGACCAGGAATTAGAAATTACTGGACCTGGTTCCTTGTCCATTAACTATTTTAAGGAAAACTAGATTCCCCTCTTTGTCCTTTCTTGGAGGAATTCAGAGGCTCTTTCCAGGGCTGTTTAAGGTATACCAGGTCCTATCTCTGATAACCAACCTGTGTTTCCAATGTGTATGGGAAATAGGAATTTTTTTTAAGAGATACAAATGGTCTGGGCTTCTCTGCCCAGCTCCTACTTTCTAGATGGGAGACAAAAGCCTCCATTTAGAGGCTGCCCAGATATCTGGTTCCTGTACTTGGGCTGTGTATTTCAACAAACACACAAATACTCAAGGAATAGGGTTTTCCTCTTTTAGCCTCTGCTTTTTAATTTGGAGCTATGGAGTCTCAATCTAAATATGATTACTAATAATAAATCACAATCATCTCAATTCTAGTGTCCCATGAAAATTGACTGGAGCAAATAATCACTCAAACATCTATGTCTAATAGGAAAAGAGACTTATTTGGTTTAATAATGAAAATATGATACACATCTGGAAACATCTGGGGACAAGTCATCTCTTTTTTATTCTTTTCTTTCTATTTATTTTTTGTTTGTTTGTTTATTGGTCCTGGGGCCTGAACCCACATTTGTTTGGTCTACCACTGAGCTACACCCCAGCCCTTTCTCTTTTTTTTTTTTTAACTTTGAGACAGGGACTTGCTAAGTTGCTTAGGGCCTCCCTAATTTGCCAAGGCAGGCCTCGGACTTGCAATTCTCCTGCCTCAGCCTCCTGAGTCACTGCATTAGTGTGCCACCATGCCTGGCTGCAAGTCAGCCAGGCTGCTGGTTAACTTCAAGGGGTGTTTGTGAGAATTATGTCCTTGGACTCTGTAGGATGTAGAACTTCCTACTCACAAGTCAACTGTACTTTACTCTTTGATTGGTTTATGGATAGTGCTCTCACTGGAAAATCTCCACTGGCTAGCAGTGTGGATAAGCAGACAAAACTCTAGCAGTTGAAACTACATCCCACAGAACACATGAGATACTATCACACTGCAAATACACACAGGGCAAATGTCACATGGAAAACACACACTGAATGCAGCACATCTAACTGTGCTCTTTATATCAGAACAAATCAGCTTATTTGGTAGAAGGAGCCCAGCCTGCCAAACTAATCTGGAGTGTGTGTGTGTGTGTGTGTGTGTGTGTGTATGTGTGTGTGATTATTTAACAAAGATCATTACAAGTTACCTTTTCTTACCACTACAACTGGAAAAATTACAGAGATAACACAATAGTGGGTGCTTGAATTTGACATTTTAAGACAAAAAGAAAATTATACAACTGGAGAAAAGACAAAAGGAGAGGAAGGGGAAAGAAGTGAATATGATGTGCCATAAAATAATAAACATGTTGGACTTCCAAATATAATTGGGAATAGTGAGTGAAGACAGAGAGATTTGATACCTGGACTATAGACAAATTACAGAACGCCTGAGATTCTTATAAAAAGATTGTCCTAATAGAAGAAAGTGTAGTGTACTAAAGGGAAACTCCATGGCTTGAATGAAGTGGAACCAGTGATAATCCTGTATCTAGAGCTAAGGACAGGGATCAATTCACTCTCCATCAAATGTGTTCAAAATATTCTTTTTCATTCTTGGACCCCGTTAAAGGAAAAATGCTAATGTAAAAGCTCATTCCATGGCACAAATTGCTGATCAAATTTTGATGTGTTCCACCTTGAGATAATATAGTTTCCCCTTGCTGTGTGTCTTTAGCATCTTAATGAGGTGAGGGAATTTGGGTGCATCAGATGCTATATGAGGCCAGGAAGGCCAATGTGCTGTGACTTGCAGGATATATGGAAAGAACTTGAGTGTGTATCACAAAAGACAATCTGTATGTCAGTTTGTTTGTTAAATGGCCATTTTTGCCTATTGAAAAATTGGTTTGTATTCAATATGAATAATTTATAAAACAGAACAAGAACAAAATAATATCATCTCACAATCTACCATTCTATAGTGTTTTTTTTAAATTGGTTGTTCAAAACATTACAAAGCTCATGACATATCATCTTTCATACATTTGATTCAAGTGGGTTATGAATTCCCATTATTACCCCAAATACAAATTGCAGAATCACATTGGTTACACATCCACATTTTTACATAATGCCATATTAGTGACTGTTGTATTCTGCTACCTGTCCTATCCCATACTATCCCCCCTCCACTCCCCTCCCATCTTCCCTCTCTACCCCATCTGCTGTTGTTCAATTCTCTCCCTTGTTTCCGCCCCCCTTTCCCCTCACAACCTCTTATATGTAATTTTGTGTAACATTGAGGGTCTCCTTCCATTTCCATACAATTTCCCTTCTCTCTCCCTTTCCCTCCCACCACTCATCTCTGTTTAAGGTTAATCTTTTCCTCATGCTCTTCCTCCATGCTCTGTTCTTAGTTGCTCTCCTTATATCAAAGAAGACATTTGGCATTTGTTTTTTAAGGATTGGCTAGCTTCACTTAGCATAATCTGCTCTAATGCCATCCATTTCCCTGCAAAATTCCATGATTTTGTCATTTTTAGTACTGCGTAATACTCCATTGTGTATAAATGCCACATTTTTTTAATCGATTCATCTATTGAAGGGTATCTAGGTTGGTTCCACAGTCTAGCTATTGTGAATTGTGCTGCTATGATCATTGATGTGGCAGTATCCCTATAGTACACTCTTTTAAGGTCCTCAGGGAACAGTCCGAGAAGGGCGATAGCTGGGTCAAATGGTGGTTCCATTCCCAGCTTTCCCAGGAATCTCCATACTGCTTTCCAAATTGAACGCACAAATTTGCAGTCCCACCAGCAATGTACAAGTGTACCCTTTTGCCCACATCCTCGCCAGCACTTGTTGTTTGACTTCATAATGGCTGCCAATCTTACTGGAGTGAGATGGTATCTTAGGGTGGTTTTGATTTGCATTTCTCTGACTGCTAGAGATGGTGAGGATTTTTTCATGTACTTGTTGATTGATTGTATGTCCTCCTCTGAGAAGTGTCTGTTCAGGTCCTTGGCCCGTTTGTTGATTGGGTTATTTGTTATCTTATTGTTTAATTTTTTGAGGTCTTTGTATATTCTGGATATTAGGGCTCTATCTGAAGTGTGAGGAGTAAAAATTTGTTCCCATGATGTAGGCTCCCTATTTACCTCTCTTATTATTTCTCTTGCTGAGAAAAATCTTTTTAGTTTAAGTAAGTCCCATTTGTTTATTCTTGTTATTAACTCTGGGAGTATGGGCGTCCTATTAAGGAATTTGGAGCGCGACCCCACAATATGTAGATCAGAGCCAACTTTTTCTTCTATGCAGAGTCTCTGATTTGATATCAAGCTCTTTGATCCATTTTGAGTTAACTTTTGTTCATGGCGAAAGAAAGGGGTTCAGCTTCATTTTGTTGCATATGGATTTCCAGCACCATTTGTTGAAGATGCTATCCTTCCTCCATTACATGCTTTTAGCCCCTTTATCGAATATAAGATAGTTGTAATTTTGTGGATTGGTCTCTGTGTCCTCTATTCGGTACCATTGGTCCACCCACCTTTTTTGGTGTCAGTACCATGCTGTTTTTGTTACTATTGCTCTGTAGTATAGTTTGAGTTCTGGTATCGCTATACCGCCTAATTCACACTTCCTGCTTAGAGTTGTTTTTGCTATTCTGGGTCTTTTATTTTTCCATATGAATTTCATGATTGCTTTATCTATTTCTACAAGAAATGCTGTTGGGATTTTCATTGGCATTGCATTAAACATGTAGAGAACTTTGGGTAATATCACCATTTTGATGATGTTAGTTCTGCCTATCCATGAACAGGGTATATTTTTCCATCCTCTAAGATCTTCTTCTATTTCTCTCTTTAGGGTTCTGTAGTTTTCATTGTATAAATCTTTCACCTCTTTTGTTAGGTTGACTCCCAAGTATTTTATTTTTTTTGAGGATATTGTGAATGGAGTGGTTTTCCTCATTTCCATTTCAGAAGTTTTGTTGCTGATATACATGAATGCCTTTGATTTATGCGTGTTGATTTTATATCCTGCCACTTTGATGAATTCATTTATTAGTTCTAGTAGTTTCTTTGTAGACCCTTTTGGATCTTCTAGGTATAGAATCATATCATCTGCAAATAGTGATAATTTAAGTTCTTCTTTTCCTATTTTTATGCCTTTAATTTCTTTTGTCTGTCTACTTGCTCTGGCTAGTATTTCAATAACTAAATTGAATAGAAGTGGTGAGAGAGGGCATCCTTGTCTTGTTCCAGATTTTAGAGGGAATGCCTTCAGTTTTTCTCCATTTAGAATGATGCTAGCCTGAGGCTTAGCATATATAGCTCTTACAATGTTGAGGTAAGTTCCTGTTATCCCTAGTTTTTCTAGTGTTTTGAACATAAAGGGATGCTGTACTTTGTCGAATGCTTTTTCTGTATCTATCGAGATGATCATATGGTTCTTATCTTTAAGTCTATTGATGTGGTGAATAACATTTATTGATTTCTGTATATTGAACCAGCCTTGCATCCCAGGGATGAATCCTACTTGATCATGGTGCACAATTTTTTTTTGATATGCTTTTGTATTTGATTCACCATGATTTTATTGAGAATTTTTGCATCTAACTACATTAGAGATATTGGTCTGTAGTTTTCTTTCTTTGAAGTGTCTTTGTCTGGTTTCAGGATCAGGGTGATGTTGGCCTCATAGAATGAATTTGGAAGAGCTCCTTCTATTTCTATTTCTTGAAATAGCTTGAAAAGTATTGGTATTAATTCTTCTTTGAAGGTTTTGTAAAACTCCACTGTATACCCATCCGGTCCAGGGCTTTTCTTGGTTGGTAGTCTTTTAATGGCTTCTTCTGTTTCTTCCTTTGTTATTGGTCTGTTTAAATTGTATGTGTCTTCCTGACTCAATCTGGGCAGATCATATGACTTAAGTAATTTATCGATATCTTCACTATCTTCTATTTTATTGGAATATAGGGTTTAAAAATACTTTCTAATTATCTTCTGTATTTCTGTAGTGTCTGTTGTGATATTGCCTTTTTCATCCCGTATGTTAGTAATTTGAGTTCTCGCTCTTCTTCTCTTCGTTAGCATGGCTAAGGGTCTGTCTATCTTATTTATTTTTTCAAAGAACCAACTTTTGGTTTTATCAATTTTTTCAATGATTTTTTTTGTTTCAATTTCGTTGATTTCCGCTCTAATTTTAATTATTTCTTGTCTTCTACTACATTTGCTGTTGTTTTGCTCTTCCTTTTCTAGGGTTTTGAGATGAATTGTGAGTTCATTTATTTGTTGGTTTTTTTCTTTTTTTGAGGAATGAACTCCAGGAAATTAATTTCCCTCTTAAAACTGCTTTCATTGTGTCCCATAGATTCCGGTATGATGTGTCTGTATTGTCGTTTATCTCTAAGAATTTTTTGATTTCCTCCTTTATGTCTTCTGTAACCCATTGATCATTCAGTAACATATTGTTCATTTTCCAGGTGATGCAGGATTTTTCCTTCCTTCTTTTATCATTGATTTCCAGTTTCATTCCATTATGATCAGATAAGGTGCATAGTATTATCTCCAAATCATTATATTTACTAAGAGTTGCCCTATGTCATAATATATGGTCTATCTTTGAGTAAGATCCATGAGCTGCTGAGAAGAATGTGTATCCACTTGATGATGGTTTATATATTCTATATATGTCTGTTAAGTCTAGGTTATTAATTGTGTTATTGAGTTCTATAGTTTCTTTATTCAGCTTTTGTCTGGAGGATCTGTCTAATGGAGAGAGTGGTGTGTTGAAGTCACCCATAATTATTGTGTTGTGGTCTATTTGACTTTTGAACTTGAGGAGAGTTTGTTTTATGAACTTTGCAGCACCATTGTTTGGTCATACAAATTGATAATTGTTATGTCTTGTTGGTGGATGGTTCCTTTTAACAGTATATAGTGTCCTTCTTTATCCCTTTTGATTAACTTAGGTTTGAAGTTGACTTTATTTGATATGAGTATGGCCACTCCTACTTGCTTCCAAGGGCCATGTGAGTGGTATGATTTTTCCCAACCTTTCACCTTCAACGTGTGTATGTCTTTTCCTATCATATGAGTCTCCTGAAGGCAGCATATTGTTGGATTTGTTTTTTTAATCCAGGTTACTAGCCTATGTCTCTTGATTGGTGAATTTAAGCCATTAACATTTAAGGTTACTATTGAAATATTGTTTGTATTTCCAGTCATGTTTATTTATTTATTTATTTTAGTTTGGCTAGTTTTTCCTCTTTGGTTATTTTTCTCCCCCTTTACTGAGATACCTCCTCCCACTGTTAGTTTTGGGTGCTATTTTTCAATTCATCTTCTTGTAGTATTTTTCTCAAAATGCTTTGCAGTGCTGGTTTTCTGGCTGCAAATTCTTTTAACTTTTGTTTATCGTGAAATATTTTAATTTTATTGTCAAATCTGAAGCTTAATTTTGCTGGATACAGTATTCTTGGTTGGAATCCATTATTTTTCAGCGTTTGAAAAACATTGTTCCAGGATCTTCTCGCTTTCAAAGTCTGTGATGAAAAATCAGCCGTTAACCTAATTGGTTTACCCCTGAATGTAATCTGCCTCCTTTCTCTCGTAGCTTTTAATATTCTCTCCTTGTTCTGTATGTTGGATATCTTCATAATTATGTGTCTTGGAGTTGGTCTATTATGGTTTTTTATGTTTGGGATCCTGTAGGCTTCCAGGATTTGGCAATTCATTCCATCTTTCATATCTGGGAAGTTTTCAAAGATTATTTCATTCAACAGATTGTTCATTCCTTTGGTTTGAACCTCTATGCCTTCTTCTATCCCAATGACTCTCAAGTTTGGTTTTTTTATGACATCCCATATCTCTTGCATGAATTGCTCGTGATTTTTTATCATTTTTTCTGCATTGACTATATTCTTTTCGAGTTGATAAACTTTGTCTTAATTATCTGATGTTCTGACTTCTATTTGATCTAGTCTATTTGTAATATTCTCGTTTGAGTTTTTAATTTGGTTTATGGTTTCCTGCATTTCTAGGATTACTGTTTGATTTTTGTTTAGGATCTCTATCTCCTGGTAGAGTTCCTTCTTTGCAATTTGAATTTGCTTATGCAATTCGTTTTCAAAGTATTCTTTCATTGTTTCGAGTTGCTGTCTCATGACTTCTATAAGATTCCATTCCATCTGAGTCAGATATGCCTTGAGTTGTTTCTCTGTCCATTTTTCTGATGCCTCTAGATTCTCCTGTAGATTTAAGTTGTCCTGCATTGTTTGTAATCCTTTTTTCCCTTGTTTTTTTTTTTTTTTTTTCATGTTGTTCACGTTACTTTCCAACTCTGTTTAACTGCTGTGTTTCTGTTTTCTCCTATAAATTTGTTTTGGTTTTGTATATCTCTGTGGTCTTTCCTTTGTCGTGGGAGACTATGCCTAGAAATGTTGGGCTTTATTGTACTTTAAAACTGATTCATTCAATTCATAAAAGGCTTCCGGATTCTGTATGCATATAGTGATTTGTTGTTTGTTCTTAGGACTTTATGTTTAGGTTAGGTGCTATGATGGTATGAGGGTTAGTATGTCTTGGCTACTTTGGAAGATTGCTCTACTGAAGGGGGATATTAACGGGTGATTGGATCAGGGTGTTTGGTAGTAGCTAGGTATTTAGGAGCCCTATAGATAGCTTCGAAACATTCACCTATTTGCATTTAGACAATTACTCTTAATGGAAGACATTATGCTTGGGATGAAAGTTGGGGGGTAGGGGAAGTAGGGTGCTCTTAAAAAGAAAGAAGAAGAGAGAGATAGATAGATAAGAGGAGAATGGAAAGAACAATAAAACTTGAAATGGGAAAGAAAGAAAGAAGGAAAAGGGGAGAAAAGAAAAAAAGAGAAAAAAATTGAAGTCTTAGAGATCCATTTTCTTCTCTTCCAGTAGGCGGAGCTGTGCCCTCCGAGCCAAGATTCTGCCCTCTTTGTGCCGATAGCAATCCCTGTAAGGTGGCTCCTGGGAGTCTCTCAAACCTGTTAGTCCAGTGCCCTTTCACTTCTCCGGCCCCTCCCCCCTTCCTCCTGCCAGCCGGCCAGGTCCTGTTCACTGGAGGCGGTTCCCCAAGGATCTGGTTACACTTGCAGCCCCACCGCGTGTCCTATTTCCCGAACGACTGAGCACTCTCTCTGTCATTCATCTAAGCTCCAGTGCTGTGGAGTGGGGATCTGGGAACCAACAGTTTAATTTTTCCGGACCCCTTTGGTGAGCACACCCCCAGAAATTGGCGGCTAAGACCTTGGTTGTCGCCGCTGGTGGTGAGGGGAGTTGGGGATCGGGAATCCCCTCTGCTTTCCTACAGTCATGCCCCTGGAGAGATTCCCGAGGTTTCCCGGATGCTTGTATCTGGTGGAGGTGGGAGTCACACACCTGCTAAAGTGGATTCAACTGGGAAGTAATTCTGTGGCCGAACTCCAGTGACGTCACCTGTCTGCTATGGCGGGCCCCAGGCTCCTTGCTGGAGTGTCCGAAGGGAGGGGTGGGACTGGTCTGTCTCTGGTCTGACCCAATCTCGGTTGGTTTCAGCTCCCGGTTAGCTATTTCATGAACGCTTGGCTTGAGACCTCTTCCTAGAGTCCCTGCGCCACTCCTGCTGAGCTGCGCCTCAGAGGCTGGTCGCCGAGTCGCGTGGGCTGGGGCCGCGTGGGCGGGTGGCTGGCGGGTCTGGACCTCTGCACCGCGTGGTGGAGATTCACTCATCTGGGGCAAGCTGTCACCTCCAAAAATCCTACTAATTCCCGGCCGGTCTCTCTTCAGTGGAATTTTGCTAGGAGTTTCTCAGCAGGTAGAATCTAAGCGTATCAATGCGTCTCTCTGACCCCGTTATTGAGGAGGTACTGAAAGTGCTGCCTCCCCGCCCACCGCCATGTTGGGTCTCCCTATAGTGTTTCTTATTCAAGTTTTCCTTCTAGGTCAAAACTTCTAATAGTGACTTATATGAATCTATTATATTGTGGAAAATAAGTTAATAGCTATGAGTTAAAATGTGCTATAGAAAAATAATGGGTAAATATGTTTAGAAATTCTACATTAAATAAAGATAAACAAATCTTAAGGTGGTAATCTTAATATGACACTGAATTCCACAGTAGATATAGAAATAGGAAGGAAGGAAGGAAGGAAGGAAGGAAGGAAGGAAGGAAGGAAAGAAGGGAGAGAGGGAGGAGGGAGGGAGGATAAAAGGAAGAAGGGAGGGAAAGTGAGGAAAGGAAGGAAAAGTGAGTTGCAACTTCTGCAACAAAACACAGAAGAGAATTCTTGATGCAATAGAAATTGAGCAACTTTGGCTGACTTATAGACCCTAGAGAACACTGCAAACTAAATAGCCCCTTACATGCTCCCCAAGATTCCTTTAGCTTCAAATGCTAAATCAGTCTGAACAGGGTGTTCTGGAAACCAGCCTGTTTCTACTGATGTTTTTGCATCTGGATTTACCTCTTTATCTGGAGCAAGACAAAACAAACAAGCCACTTAATCTCCATCCCCTGCATCTCGTAATTTGGCTTATCGTGGAAGGGAACGTGAGTACTGCCAATCCCATCCTTCTTTCCACTGTTTCTTAACTGCAGATGCTTCCGTCTCACCCTGAAGGGCTCCCCCACCTTCAGTGCTCCAAACAAGACTGTCCCCAAGTACCTACCAATGCATTATAAATTGGTAGATAACTCTGTTTTCATGTGTGTTTTAATTTCAAGTAAGAAAGAAGTAACTACCTAGTGTCACAGATGTCAGAGGAGGAGCCACTTCATGCCCAAGGCTTCTCCTTCCCCAAATGTAGCCCTCATCTGCTTACTGAGAACCTAAATGATGTGTTGCAATTTGATTATTTTCCATTTTATATTTAATTTCTGCTACATCTGATTAAAAGACACAGCTTGATAAAGAAATACCAGGAAAATCTTAAATAACACTTGGTTTTCTTAGTGGAGCTCACTGCTTTCTCATCTATGAAATATGAGGATTAGATTGTATGATTTCAAACCTTGAAATTCTAGAAAAGACATTACATTTTAAGCATTTATTAGTTTTGTTTGGCATAAGCATGAGTCTCAGTTATTTTTTTTTCTTGAAACAAGATTTGGCAAGATAGGAAGATTTAGGATTTTTGCACATTTGATGTGGATAATGACGATGAAAGTTCAACTGAGAGTATCGTGGCATTAAGGCAAATTGTGTAGCATAAATCTGTGTTGGTGTTATGATGTACAGAAAAATGTAATATTTAAAGTTCAGTGTAGTGTGTTTGATTGCAAAATCTTACTTCTTTACCAGCCTGGTCAATCTTCTTGCACTGTGTGCCATGCTTTAAGATGGAATTAAAAGATAAATAGCAAGTTTAAATCATTTTTTCAGTGCTGGAGATCAGACCCAGGATCTTATACATACTTGGCAAATACTTTACCACTGAGCTATAATTGCAGCCTCTATCCTGGAGTCTAAAAGACTATAATATTTTCATATATAACTGGTGTTGTTCTATAAGCCTTGTATCGGGGGAACATACCAAGAAGAGTCACATTTCAATTCTTTCCCACAGAGAATTTATTAGTTATAAGTCTATCTACAATTTTTAAATCTTGGTTCCTGTGCCTCTAAAAATTATGATACTTTAAGATGAATTAGTTGAAGCCCAACCCAATAAAAGAATCTCTTCTGCAATATTCAAGGCAGTTGAACATTCCTTAAGGGATAAACAATTCTTATTATATCAATCCTCAGTATTCTGAGATCTAGGAATTTATTATTATACAAAGCAACTTATTCTAATTTTTAATATTCTAAATCTGCTAAATTTTCTTCTTAATAATTTGAAGAGGAAGGTTAAACCTTTAAGTCATTGCATCCCACCCATTGTAAGAACATAGTTAGAACACTGTTCATTCTTTCCAGTGATGGCTATATGTGGAGTCATCTGTCATTCCCAGTCTAAATTTCCTTTTTGATAGATCTGCATTGAAGCCACCAGCCTATGCAATTATGATAATTAGTTTTAGGTGTCAACTTAGTTAGGTTTTTTTCTTTAGTTATTCATTTAAACATTAATCTAGGCAGTATTGTGAAGGTATTTTGCAGATGTGGCTAATATCTACAGACAGTTGACTTTAAGTAGATTATCCTTTGTAATATGGATGGACTTATCTAATCAGTACAAAGGTTTAAGAGTAGCACTGAGATTTCTGTTAAGAAGAGATTCTTCCTATGGAAAGTAAATTTAGCTCCTGCACAAGTATTTCCAACCATTCTTTCCTTGTGCATTTTATACTTTCTTAGCCATTCCCCCACAATCTAGTCAGACAATTCCTTGCAAAATCTGTCTCTGACTCCCCACTCCTCCATCTATCTGATATCCATTGATCTATCTATCTATCTATCATATGTCTATCTATATAACTCCACTTTCTATTTCTTTTTCTCTGTTGGAATCTTGCTTGATAGAGTGGCTATTTAAGTTTTAATTTTAATGTTTTAAAATTAATAAACTTAAAAAGTCACTAAAAGTGGCCACATTTTAGGAATTCAATAGCCACTTGGACCATTGACTACTCTACTGAGTAGCCCAGATTTCTACCAAGGCAGAGAGCTCAGTACTTTTGTCATGCACCATATTTTTCTAAATCAAGCTCCTAATTTCTTCAGTCATTTTTTACTTGACATGCTGATGTAATATCTGAACATATTTTCTTACAGATTTACTAATGTTTCAATATCTCTGTTTAAATACTCTACTCTTTAATACAGTAATATACCATTTATACAGTAATAAAATACTGTTTAAATAATTAAACATTATATACTTCCAATGAAGCCTGATCAGCAAATAGTATAGATGAATTATTCTTAGAATATTATTGAAAAAAGCAACCTATATCTGAATATAGCCATATTGTTTTTCCATCAACTATGGAAAATTTTTGTTTCATGTTTCCCTCTCACTTTATTGAATAAATAGAACTAATTAGTAAAGAGGAGATGAAGGATAGAGAACCTAATCTGAGCAGTTTGCCCTGGAAAGATTAAGAACTATTAGTAAGTAGAAAATATTAATAATGATAGTGTAGGAAAGGAGAAAAAGAATTAAGAGAGCCATCGAGGAATGGAAGACAGAAAATAGAGAAGAAATTAAGATTGAGGGGTGGGAGGAGGAGAGATTTCTAAGTAGCTGAAGACAATAAAAAGTTGGGAATAGAGCAGCATTGGGGGAAATATGATTTCAAAAAGTGTTATTTACTTTATGAAGTTCATCTCCTTTAATGAGAGAGAGACGCAAGGACTAGGTTTGCTTTAGATTACTTTTAATTTTTTGTTATTTTAAAGTTTTGCTTTTGAGAACAAATAGCCTGTGCTTGAATTATGGAGGTCCAGAATTTATTCTGTAATATATTATATTCCAAATAATTTGGCCTGAGATTATACTTTAATTTATTGCAGTTGATCTTTTTGCTGGTTTACATTGAGTTTATAGTTGATAGAAGCTGTTAAAGGTTTATATCATGAAATGTTGTCAAGTCTGGCCTCTCTTTACTCAGGTGATAATGATGTATATATAAAAGTTATTTTCTATTAAGTTTACTACTGTTAATTTGTCCCATAATTTTAGCATTTCAAGAAGGTTTTTAGTTGTTGAGGGCCACAGCCGAGTCGGGATGACGCATGGCATTTTTGCCAGAAGTAGTGGTTGAGAGGTGACGCCAGTGAGTTCTCGAGGAGTTCCCGTCGAGTTCCAGTTGAGCTCTCGCAGGGATTCTGGAGAGTTCCCATTGGTTGGGAAAGTGCCGGAGGAGAGATATTTCCGGTTGCTGGTTCCTGGACGAGCCGCGTGGCGTTCGAGAGAATTCCCGGGGAGCGTGTGTGGAGTGTGCTGGTGGAGTTCAGAAATAAAGTTTGTTCCTGCTTCAGAGGCTTGTGATTTGTGCCCAGCCAGACTGCGGCATTTGGCAGTTTGTGCGGGGAATGCCTGAAGCTCGGGGGTAAGTGAGATTGCTTGTCCCCGAGGGAAGGCGAGAGAATGGGTGACCATTTCAAAAACCAATGTGTTCTTTTTTTGATTTGTTTTGTTTTTGTTTCAGCTGCCTATCCCTAGAACTTTCTTAGGCAAACTGGGAAAAATGGTTGGCTCAAGGTTTGAAGTTGTTCACCCCTGAGGAAGAGATAGAAATAGACCACAAATGCACATGTCAAGAAAATAGGAAAATTGATACAACGATTTTTTGTTCCGTTTTTGTTTCATTCTGTTTCGGTTTTGTTCTATGTTATCTTATTGGGTTGCATTATCTTTATAGTAGATTAGAAATTAGTAAAAAACAAACTGAAAGAGTGTTAAGTAAATTGTTAGAGGTTCAGACCATGCCATTCTCAAACCACCATAGAGGGTACTCCATTATCAAAAAATGGACAAGGACCAGGTGTTTACCAACGATATTGTGGAGAAAGGCATCGGGCTCCATTGCCAAAAAACGGACAGGGAGGTCCAATGCTCCGGGGCCCACAACCACAAATATACGGGGCACTGGAGGAACCCAGAAACATCATGGAGGAACCCAGCAACACCATCAGAGTAGTGCCCAGGACACATTATCCATCAGATCTCTCATCAGACGAACCAGAGGGAGCGCAGGTTTGGACATCTGCGCCTCCACCAGAGCAGTATTAACAGCAGAGATGGGAGTTCAAATCATTCCCACAGGAGTAAAAGGACCTCTTCCCCAAGGAACAGTAGGCTTATTGTTAGGACACAGTTCTTCTACTCTAAAAGGACTTATGATAAGTCCTGGGGTAATTGATCCCGATTATGTAGGTGAAATAAAAATTATAGCTAGTTCTCCAAAAGGTATATCAGTAATTTCACCAGGAGATAGAATAGTACATTTATTAATAATACCCAGCCTACATGATAAATTTTCCAGTAGTACTATAGAAAGAGGTTCCAGGGGATTAGGCTACACAGGTGTAGATTGGGTTATGCTGTCTTTAAATTTAGATTCTTGCCCAATGCTAAAACTAAATATTCAAGGACATGAATTTAATGGGCTACTTGATACAGGTGCAGACCTTAGCATCATCTCTCGTCAAGAATGGCCAAAACATCGGCCGTTACAACAAGCCACTCAAATGCTTTGAGGCCTAGGAGTGGCGACCAATCCCCATAGAAGTGCAATGGTATTAGATTGGAAGGATCCTGAAGGGTGTGAAGGAACTATACAGCCATATGTATTGGATCATCTTCCTATAAATTTATGGGTACAAGATGTCCTAGATCAATTAGGTTTGACATTAACAAATAACATCAATCCAAGTGTGCTCACTATTAGGGCTAGACAAGGTTTCAGGAAAGAAAAAAGATTAGGAGAACAAGAACAAGGTATAGCAGTACCAATACAAATAGATCAAGGAATAAATAGACATGGATTGGGTTTTCAGAAGGGGTCACTGAGGCAATAAAAATTACTTGGAAATCAGAAAGACCAGTATGGGTTCCTCAGTGGCCCCTGACTAAAGAAAAGATACAAGCAGCCCATGACCTGGTCAAACAACAATTAGTGGAGGGACATATACAACCTTCCGTATCTCCCTATAATACTCCCATTTGTGTCATTAAAAAGAAATCTGGTAAATGGAGATTATTTCAAGATTTAAGAGCCATTAATAATGAGATGGTTATTATGGGACCTGCTCAATCAGGGATTCCTCAATTGTCTGCTTTGCCAAAAACCTGGTACGTTTTAGCTATAGATATTAAAGGTTGTTTTTTTTTTTTTTTCAATTCCAATTCATCCTGAGGGTAGTCCACGTTTTGCATTTACTATCCCTGCACTGAATCATGAAGGTCCTGATCAGAGATATGAATGGAAAATACTCCCTCAAGGGATGGCTAACAGCCCAACTGTGTGTCAAATTTATGTTAACAAAGCAATCCAGCCACTTAGAAATCAAAATCCTGAACTACAATTATTTCACTATATGGATGATGTATTGTTAGCATACAAAGATAAAAACACATTGCTAGAATGTTATGCCACACTTACAAATTTATTAAAAAATTATAATCTAGAGATAGCAATAGATAAATTAAGTTTTCCAATTAATTATTTAGGAGTTCTATTATCCTCAACCATGGTCCGTCCACCAAAAATTCAAATACGAGTAGATCAACTCAAATCACTTAACGACTTTCAAAAGTTATTAGGAGACATAAATTGGATAAGGCCTTATCTAGGCATACCAACAGGAGAGTTGGGACCTTTATTTGATATCCTAAAATGTCCATTAGATCCAAATTCACCCCGCATGTTAACGCCTGAAGCAAGAAAGGCATTAAAAATTATTGAAACATATATGGAAAATATGCATTTGGATAGAATTGATATAAGTTTGCCTTTATTATTTATTGTAATACCAACAAAAAATCTTCCTACAGGAGTATTTTGGCAAGAAGGTCCATTATTGTGGATACATTTATCTTATTCTCCTAATACTATTCTTACTAGGTATCCTGAGGCTGTAGGACAATTAATACTCAAAGGAATAAAAGCAGCAAAGGGAGTGTTTGGAATTTCTCCCAATAAAATTATTACTCCATATACTATGGATCAAATTGATGAGTTAGCTAATGAGTTAAATACTTGGGCAATAATCATGTGTAAATCTAATGTTTCATTTGAAAACCACTTACCATCTAATCCTTTGTTGTCTTTTTGGTCCTCGCATCCTTTAGTTTTTCCAAAAATGACAAGAAAAACATCTATCATGCATGCTCCAAATATATTCACTGATGGGTCAAATAATGTACAGCAGCAGTAGTTACCTCTGATCAAACTTTTACATTTTTAGTACCCAAACAATCAGCTCAAAAGGTAGAGCTTAATGCAGTTTTACAAGCTTTTGTGATTTTTAAAGATTCTGTATTTAATTTATTTTCTGATAGTATATAGTTAATGCTATAGTATCCCTTGAAGATGCTGGTAGGATTTCTCCATCCTCTACTGTTTTCTCTTTGTTTTCCACTATACAAAGTCTAATCTGGGACAGAAAAGATCCATTCTTTATAGGACATATCAGGGCACATACAGGATTGCTTGGAGCCCTTATTCTGGGCAATGATTTAGCAGATAAAACTACACATGACATACATATTTTCTCTACACTAGAAGAAGCTACAAATTTTCATAAAAGGTTCCATGTCAATGCTAGTACTTTACAAAAGCGTTTTAAAATAATTAAGGAACAAGCTAGACAAATAATAAAACAATGTCAAAATTGTGTGACCTTTTTACCACAGGTTAATCTTGGAGTCAATCCTAGAGGATTGATACCTAACCATATTTGGCAGATGGACGTCACACACTTGCCAGAATTTGGCAAATTAAAATATTTGCATGTTACAGTTGATACTTCTTCCGGATTTTTGATGGGCTCCCTTCATGCCGGAGAAAAAACTAAAGATATTATAGCTCATTGCTTACAAAATTTTGCCACTGTGGGCGTTCCAAAACAGTTAAAAACAGATAATGCCCCTGGCTATACCTCGACCTCTTTTAAACAATTTTGCTCATCATTTGGCATTACTCACATAACAGGAATCCCATACAATCCTCAGGGACAAGGCATAGTTGAAAGAGCTCATCAAACTATTAAAATGTACTTATTAAAGCAAAAAGAGGGAATTGGAAAGGGGTATATATCCCCCAAAGATAAACTTAAAATAACCCTTTTTACTCTAAACTTTTTAAATTTGGATTCATCAGGACTTAGTGCTGCGGAAAGGCATATGTATCCAAAAAATGTACATAAGCCTAAGGTACTTTGGAAGGATATTCTAACAGGACAGTGGAAAGGTCCTGACCCAGTGATTGTCTGGAGTCAGGGGTCTGTTTGTGTGTTTCCACAGGGAGAACAGCAGCCGATTTGGATTCCAGAGAGATTAACTAAAGCGATTTCTACAGACCAAAAAGAAGACGATTTGGCTCAAATCCATAACAGCTGATATCCAGAGCTCCAGCTTGGCTATTCTTACATCTGTGACAGTGATTAACCAGGATGCTTTTTTCAATATCTATTTTATTATTGCCTTTTCCCACATCATAAACTTCTATTTTATTTTTTGACCTCATACAGACCTAGTTTAATGTTTTTCTGATCAGTTTTATTTTTTGACTGTGGAGTTTTTAAACATTGCAATGGAGATTTCACCTGTGTAAAGCTACAAGGCCTTTACTATTTTCTTATGTGTTGTATGTTTGTGTGCAAACTTGTGTTTTGTGTTGTATTTCTGTGTGTGCATATGTCCATATATCATATATGAGGAGCCCTCATGAAAAAATGGATCCGAATTTTTTTTTATTCACTTGATTTTAATGGTTTAATTTAAATTGGATAAACAGCTGTTTGGAACTGTTTTAATATGTGAACAAAAAAGGAGTTTAACAGATCTGTTTGTTTACTTTCACCTTTCCTTTTCATTATATTTAATAATTCTGTTCAGGATAATGTAAATTGTTCAGAAAATTATTTTCTTAGTGCCTGATGGAATGTTACAAATTTTTTTTTTAGCATCATTGCCAGAATTCCTATCTTCATCCCAGTGCCGGTGAAGACAAAGATGAAACCAAACTAAAGCTTCTTCGATAGTTATCACAACAAACTCTGTAAACTGATGCATCAATGAATAATAACTCAACAAGTAATGCTCAATCAAGGAGTCGATTTACTTTGGGAGGAAATGGACATATTAATGGATTCCTCTGCTTTGAACTACTTGCAGAACTTGTCTGGACTATGTATCACTTGTATGCATTGTGAACTATCTGTTGGTGCAGGGAATTGTGGTAATGCTGGCGTATCTTTGCTGATGGTGTCACCGGTGATACAATTTTTCCAAAGGAGCCTTCAATTGGCTTGGTGTCGTGGCATTTCTGTATCCTCCTCCCTTCTGCTAGTGATGGTCTAAAATTTGGGGGCCAACAGAGGTGAGGCAAAGAACCTCACCCCCCCACTGGTGCATAGGCCTATCCACAAGTATGGCTGCATGCTGGACCAGTAGTCAGTGACGGGTATGATCCAATTGCAGTGGTACCAACCTAAGACAGGAGGCTGACACCTAGAGGTCAGCTCCTCCGATGACAGGGTAAGGACCATGTGTAGTATTGGCCAGCCTAACAGGCATGGTCCCTAAGCCACATTGCTTATTGTGTAATTAAACAGAAGGGGGGAGATGTTGAGGGCCACAGCTGAGTCGGGATGACGCATGGCATTTTTGCCAGAAGTAGTGGTTGATAGGTGACGCCAGCGAGTTCTCCCGGAGTTGCTGTCGAGTTCCAGTTGAGCTCTTGCGGGGATTCCCGGAGAGTTCCCATTGGTTGGGGAAGTGCCGGAGGAGGGATATTTCCGGTTGCTGGTTCCTGGACGAGCCGCGTGGCGTTCGAGAGAAATCCCGGGGAGCATGTGTGGAGTGTGCTGGTGGAGTTCAGAAATAAAGTTTGTTCCTGCTTTAGTGGCTCGTGATTTGTGCCCAGCCAGACTGCGGCATTTAGTATTTTCTCTGATAGCTCATATTTTAAGTTTCTCTGACAGTTTAGATACTTCTAGCTGCAATTAACAGCTACCTACATAAAGTTCACCTAAATAAAGAAAATTGCTTTATATGTCATTAAAGTAGAGGTCAAATGGACTTCTACTTTAATGACACACAGAGGTTCTACAACGTCATTGTCAGTGTTTTGGGCTTTTCTTCTCTCTGCAGTGTGCTCTTCCATACTTCATCATGAAAGAATTCCCCCTCAGGATCATAAAACAGCTGCCAGATAAAATCACACTTTCTGCTTCCTTTGATACATACTATGAAGCCAGAGTAACTTTTGATGGCTCTCCCTTACGAGTTAAAGTTTTTCTGAGAAGCTTTCAGCAACCTCTGATACAGTCTCACTTGTGAGATTAGGAGGATGTGTTCACTATGGAACTACCTGTGGGAAATGAATAGAATCTTCTTCTGACAAGCCATGTGCCCACCTAGAGGTAAGAGCAGAGGCAGTGTCCTTTGCATAAAATTGTTCTTAGGCTGGAAAGAAAGAAGTGTATCGATGTTAAACCAGGAATCATAAATTTCCATCATGATAACCCATTCAATTAAGTGTGATCAACATATTTTGAATTTTATGTCTTTACCCAGTTTTCTAATTAACATATTGATATGGTGAAAGCCAGTTATATATTGAGATCACTTTTCAACATAGCCTCTAATTGTTAATTAACAAGCTCAGTGTTAATTTAAAAATCACTTATAAATTAAGAATTTGTAGAGTCCAGTGTTTCTAAAATACAATAATTTGTGAGATGTGTT
The DNA here is from genome assembly GCF_047511675.1 of Marmota flaviventris. NCBI lineage: Eukaryota > Metazoa > Chordata > Mammalia > Rodentia > Sciuridae > Marmota > Marmota flaviventris. The sequence continues at coordinate 108,245,685 of NC_092500.1, forward strand.
ATAGTTTGTGGCTAATAAGAAAAGTCCAAATATTTACTGTAAGAAACACACTCAACTATCAAAACCCAAAGAATGCACTAAGAGACAAAGGGTATAGAGAAAGCGAAACTTTTCATGATGGTCTTGCAAGATCTGGTGTCTGGGTGAGCAAGGACTACTCAGAGCTGTTATAATCAGCATTTTATTCCCTAGTCCCAAGGTTCTCCCCTGGTTCCTCACTAGCTGAGTACTGTGGGGTGCACAGTCTTTCCGAATGCCACCTAGGTTTTACTGTCTCCCATTGGGTTATTTAAAGAAATGTACCTTTAGTTGTCTCCACTGCCTTTTGTTTTCTTGTGGCAGGAAGATCTTTTTTGAAGGTAGAGTGCATTTTGGTACTACTCAGCTTATCTCTGTTGGGAAGGCTGAGGGCCCTTTCTTCTCACCTCCTGTTTATCAAGGAGCTGTGAATTTTTCACACTCCAGTATTAACCTGCTTGTAACTTCCCACTGTGCTTTTCATATATCCCAAGTAATTTTACATTTAAAGCTAAATACTATATTTCCAGAATGAATCTATGTGCCACATATTTTTCTGGGTGCTGGTGACACATGGTAAACTGAATAGATTATGATACCTGCTCTTCTGGAGGTAATGTGTTAATGCGGGGAAAGGATCCTCGGTAAATAAATGACTAAAATTGTTAGCATGTTAGAGTATGATGAATATGGAAAAACCAAAACAAGATGGAAGAGGAGGCTATAGGGTACAGTGGAGGAGGACTGCATTTTTAGTAGTATTTTTAGTAGAACCCTCAGTAAGAAGGAAGTAAAGACCTGAAGAAGGTAAAGATAGCAGAACATTGCTAGCAGATGGCACAACATGGCAGATGGAAGAGTTTAATGAATAGAAAAGAGGTTTGAGTGTGTGAAGCCAAAGAAGAATAGCAGGGGAGGAGGTGAGAAACAGTGCAAGGGAGAAGGTGGTCCTCATATTGGGCTCTGGTAATATGGACCATTTTAATGTTTTGGCTTTTATTTTGATGGAAACGAGAAGCACTGGAACATCTTAACTATGAAATAATCTAAATTGTCTCTTTAAAAATATATTTTTTTTCTGTCTACTCTGTTTGGCAGCAAGTCATAGGAGGATGAATGCAGAATGAGAAAGTCATCTTGAAGACCAATGCACAGATCCAGGAGAGGAATGGCTGGAACTGGAAACCAGGTGGCGATCTTCCATGTGTTGACAACAGATCAACCCCTGGGTATATTTTAGAGGTAGCGATAGTAGGACTTTTTGACAGATTCTACATAAATGTGAGGGGAAAAGGGAAGCAAAATGTTGCTTTTATTTTTCTCCTATATTTCAAGAAACATTAAGATGTTTTTGTACCAAAATGTGAAAGAGTATACAAAGCTTAAGTTTGAGAGGAACAGCTTATGATTTTACAAACATTAAGTTCAAGGTATTTAATAGACACTGAAATTGAGATATCCATAAGTAAAAGAATATGCATGTCTGAAATTCTAAGGTGAGAGGGATTCGTAGAGATAAAAATTTGGAAGCCATTGAAATACAGACTGGACACAATCACCAACTGTAGGCTGACAGAGTGATAAAAGTTTTGAGACTTGAAGCACCTGTGATTTTAGAAATTAAGGAAATGAAGAGGTATTCGCAAAGTAAACTAAAAATAAAAATCGGTGGGAAAGGAAGAAAATTGGAAGAACCGAGTAACAGGAAACCAAGTGAAGAAAGAGTTTCCAGATGTGTTTTGACAAAATGAGTTTGCCAAAGCTGCTAATAGGTTCGGTTGAGGATGTGTGTTGTGCATCAAAGAGGACTAGGTGGGATTGGGCAGGAGAAAGTCTGACTGAGTTATGTTCAAGGGAAGAATGGAGGAGGAGAATTGCATGTGGTGAATTTACACAACCCTTGCAGATAGTTTTGCTGAAAAGGGGGCAATACTGAGAGTGGGGAAGCCAAGGGAGTATGACTGCTGTTGTTAAGATGGAAGAATGATAATATGCCTGCATATTGATGAGAAATAGGCAGCGGAGAGGGAGTAAAATATGATGTGAGAAGGAGAGAGGTAAATTACAGGCACAACCCAAATGTTAAAGAGAGAGAGATTTAGTGCAAAATTGTTTTAAACATGAGAAGTTGGCTAATGAGTCAACACAGATGCCCCAGCATGATTAAGGAGCTATAGGATGTTAAGTATCTGTGTCTTCAATGTCTATTGGCCATTTGGAAATGAATAGTCATTAAAGATTGTAATGTATTTTATACCACCAAAAGTTATTTTTTCTGTTACAAAACAGATTATTTTGTGATTGCACAAGATTATACTGCATTATGCATTCATATTTATAGATGTTGTGAAAATTAGTTTTTATTATTGATTTAAGAATGATATGATTAAAAACACATAAAAGAGACTATTCTATTTAAAGAGCTCACAGAATACTCTCCAGGATAGATTACATGCTAGAGCACAAAACAAGTCTTAATATTATGAAGACTGAAAAATCAAGTATTTTTTTAACACAATGGCATAAAACTAAACAGCAATAAAGGAGAAATATTGGAATACTCAAAAAATATATAGAAATTAACAAGAATGCCCACTTTTATGCAACATAGTGCTGCAAATTATAGCCACAGCAGATAGGCAAGAAAGAGAAACAAAAGGTATTCACATAGGAAATAAAGGAGAAAAGTTTTCTCTGCTTTTAAGACATAATCTTATATGCAGAAAACCCTAAAGATTCCACCAAAAATTGTTGGAAATGATAAATAAATTCTATAAAATTTCAGGTTAAAAATCAGAATACAAAATTCAGTAGCATTTCTGCACAATGATAATGAGCTATTAAAATAAAGCAAGAAAACAATCCCATTTACACTAGCTAAGATAAGTCCTTAGGAGTAATTTGGCTAAGGACATGAAAGATCAGTATATTAATAAGTGTAAAAAAATTGATGAAAAAGATTAGAGAAAGAAAAAATAAATGAAAACACATTCTATATTGGTAGACTGGAAGATTTAATATTGTTAAAATACCCATGCTACCTAAATTGATCTAGATTCAATGCAACCCTGATAAAAATATCTGTCAGTTTTCATAGAAATATAAAAAAATTCTAAAATTAACATGTAGTGGAAAAAGACCTCAAATAACCAAAACAATCTGAGCAATAAGAACAAAGCTGGAAGTATCCATATTTCCTGATTTACAAATAATACAACACAATAATACTGGGTGTTATATGTGAGACAATCCAAGAATGTTTGAAGGAGAAATGATTGGATTATAGCCTTAGCCTAACCAGTGAGTTAATCCCTGGTGGGATTAATTAAATTGGTAGGGTATGGCTGGAGGAGGTGGGAATTGGGGTATAGCTTTGGTGTATATATTTGTATCTGGCAAGTAGAGTCTCTCTCTTGGCTTACTGATCTCATGTGAGCTGCATCCCTCTACCACACACTCTGCCCTGATGTTCAGCCTCACCTCAAGCCCCAAGAAATAGAGTCAGCCTTCTCTGAACTAAGATCTCTGAAAATAAACTTTTCCTCCCTACTCTTGTTCTGGCCAGATCCTTTAGTCACAGAAGTGAAAAAGCTGATTAAAACACTGGGAGATTTCAACACACCTCTCTCTCTGATAGGTCATCTGGATATAAAGCCAGTAGAGACTCTTTGGAACTAGAAAATAATATAAATCAAATGGACTTAACAGACATCTATGGAATATAATTTTATCCAACAAAAGCTGAAGACACTTTTTTTATCTGTTGCTCATAGAAACTTCTCCAAATAGACCATATTTCATGTCACCAAATGTCTCCTAGGTAATTAATGAAAGATTTAATTCCTTCCATCTTATCTGATCATAATTGAATGAAATTAGAAATCAACTCCCAAATCCTTATAGAAACTATACAAATACATGGAGATTAAACAATATTCTTTTGAATGATGAATGGGTAATAGAGAAATTTTAAAATTCTTATTATCAAATAAGAATGGTGAAAATGCTATAAACTCTAGGACAGAATGAAGGAGGTTCTAAGAAAAAAAAATACACTATATAGCTATTGCAGTCAAAACAGCATGGTACTGGCATAAAAACAGACACTGACTGATGAAGCAATGTAATACATGTAGAAATAAACCCAAACATTTGCTGTCATTTGATTTTCAACAAAGGCACCAATGGAGACAGAATAACATTTTCAATAAGTGGTGCTGGGAAAACTGCATATCCACATGCCTGAAATTGGACCTTTATCTTTCTCCATGCACAAATGTCAACTCAAAATATATTAAAGGTCTAACTCTGAGAGCTGAAACTAAAGCTACTAGAGGAAAACAGGAAAAGCTCCAAACTAAGCTAAATTACACTGAAAATGTAAGTAGTAAACAAAAATTAGTAAAGGGAAGAGGCAGCCCATAGATTAGGTAAAAATATTTGCCAACCATATATTTTGTAAGGGAATGACATCCCAAATTTATAAGGAACTCAAACAATTCAAGTGCAGCTAAGCAAATAAACTGGTGAAAAAAATGGACAAAGGATTTGAATAAACATTTTTCAAAAGAAGAAATAAAAATGGCCAAAAAATGCTCAACAACTCTAGCTATCAAAGAATTGCTAGTTAATACTACAATTAAATATCACTGCACCTATTAGAATGGTATTAGAATCTTACTATCGAAGAGATGAATGATTACAAGTGTTAGGAAGGATGTGAAGGAAAGAAAATCTTTATGCACTGTTGATGGGCATGTAAATAGGACAAGCGTTTTGGAAAATAGTACAGAGTCTTCACAACAAACTAAAATTAGATTTATCATTGTATTCAGCAGTTTTACTTCTGGCCATACATTCAAAGAAATTGAAATATATTCGTAGAAAGGATATGTGCATTCTCATTAATTTCAGCAATATTCACAGTCAAAATATAGAAGCAACAAAGTATCCATTAACAGGTGGATTGGGTAAAGAAAATGTGATGCATACATAAAATGGAATACTATAAAGCCTTAAAAACAGAAGGAAAAATTTTTTTTCATTGATGACACATGTATAAAATTGGAATATATGATAAGTAAAATAACCAGACAGGTAAAGACAAAAACTGTTATGGACTCCTTTATATGCCCAATCTAAAACAGTTAATCTCAGAAATATGGAGAACAGAAATGTGGCTACCAGAAAGTCTGTGGAGGAGAGGTAGGGATAGCAATGAAAGGAACTTATTAAAAGGTACAAAGTTTTAGTTAAAACGTAGAGATAAATTTTAGTGATCAATTGTACTATACATGGACGACAGTTGTGAATAATTTATTCTATGTTGAAAAATGAATAAAATAGATTTTGAACATCCTGACAAAAATGAGAAGTCTATGAGATGATGGATCTATTAATGAGATTGAATATTTCTATGAGGTATACATAGAAAATATCAAATTATGCCTGGTGAGTATACATAATTATTATTTGTTATTATTGGTCAATCAAAGACAGACTACTAAAAATATGCAAAAAAATGAAAGGAAAAATAAGTCTAATTGGGGCTTCTGATATTTTTGGATGGATTAATGAAGTTAAATTTTATAGGGTTTTCAGACAATTTATTAGTTATAATGGTTTAAAATCATACAAATATATTATTTTACAGTTTCTGTGAGTCAGAAGTCCAGATGGAGTTTAGCTGAGTCCTCTGCTCACGTTCTTATGAGACTGATATCAAAATGTTGGCCAGGGCTACAGTTCTCATCTGAGGTTCTGGGTCCTCTTCCAAGCACAGGTTGTTGATAGATTTAATTTCCTTGACGCTGAATAACTGATGTCCCTGTTTTCTTGATGAAAACTTCTCTCTGTGCCTAAGGGTTGCCCACTGTTTCAGGCCACATGGACTCCAGAGGTAGCTAAGAGCATGGCTATTGGTTTTCTTCCAGGCTAGCAGGAGCACAGTGTTCTGACCTCACCCTTCTTTAAAAGAAAGCATCTCTTTTGATTATGTCAAGTCCCACAGAAACATAGGCATGCTTTTACCTTAACTTAGTACAGGTTCCTCACACTCCCAAGGGAAAGGGGATTACACAAGCTATGTACACCAAGGGATGGGAATTTGGGGGCCATCATAGAATACTGCCTACCTTGGATTGTATATTTATAAATGGAAATGAATGTGAATACTCCCACCACTCTTGGGTATTTGCCTAACATTGATTGAAAAGGAGAATGAAGATAGAGCTCTGAGAAGGGTAATATGTGGTGATCAACTCCCTGGTTTTAGAAAGAACCTTGTTCCTATGGACGGACTATAGTGGTATGAAAGGAGAAGCTGCTGATGTCTTATATGATTCTATTCTAAACCGTTCATTGACCTCGTCTTCATTATATATATAATGCTGCTCTGAGATGCAATTGAGGCCACAGTGCTTGTTGGTATTTGCTGATTTGAACTCTGCTTTTACATGTCTATAGGAGTAAAGGTTTAATATTGTTTTTAAAAAAAAACATTTAAATAAGTGATGTGCCAAGGTATTAGTAGAATTGGTTGGAAGGACTGGTGCTTAGGGTAGTACAAAGTAGAAAGTTAGGAGGCCAGAGATACCCAAAGAGTGATTCAGAAATAAGGAAGTCAGACAAGAAGCTAGGAGGTCTTATGCAGATGGAAAGTCTTAAGCAGATGGAATCACAGTTCAGGATGTTGACAGGATAGAGGAAGCAAATGCAGTTATTTTCAATATTGTGCTCATAGAACTCAGTCATAGAGTTTGACATTTCTATATCTGCACAAAATAATTGACTGCACATAAACAATAACTACTACAACAAAAAACATCATATGTATCTTAAGGTCAAATAGAATTCAAAATGGGCAAAGAACTTTCTACCTGAATTCAAATGCTAGAAGCTATAAACCACAGAATTACTCAGGAAGCAAAAAATACCCAGGAACTTGTGATCCAGCTTATAAGAGATCATTATTAACTTTTGAGAACTTTTGCAAGCTGGCTGTTAAAAACAGCCATGTAATTTTTTATTAACATGTATTAATTGCACATATTAATGGAGTTCATTGTGATATTCCCATATACACATATAAAAGGTACCAATCAAACAAAAAAAGCCAAACTCCCTTTTCCCATCCAACCCTTCCCAATCTCTAAATAATCCCTACTTTCAGGTGAACACTTTTTAATTTCCACAGATGAGATAGAATATAAGATACTTGTTTTTCTGGGAGGGGCTTATTTCATTCTTGTCCATATCCTCCATTTCTATCCATTTTGTTGCAAATGACAGGATTTCATCCTTATTTATGGCTGCAGAGTACTCCATTTTGTATACACACCATATTTCCTTTGTTCATTCATCTGTGGATGTGTACCTAGGCTGATTCCATATCTTAACTATAGTGAATAGTGCTGCAATAAACATAGATACTCAGATGGTCTCTTTGGCTTGCTGATTTCATTTCCTTGGGCTATATACCTAGAAGTGAATCATATGGTAGATCCATTTTTAAGTATTTGAAGAATCTCCATACAATTCTCCATAGCACCTTTCCAAAATAATACCCCACAGTATCTAAGATTTTCTTTTTCTCCACATCCTCACCAGCATCTGTTATTATTGTATTAATAATAACTATTTTAATTGGAATGAGATGATATCTCATTGTAGTTTTGATTTGACTTTTCTTGATGAAACACAGCTATTATTAACAATAAATTATATAAGCTTACAATTAAATAACTTCTATAAAAGGAAAAGTAATAAATACTTGAAAATCATTACTTGCTAATTATTTGACAATATTTTACTGTTACTTATGGTATTGAGTTTATTTATGTTTATTGCATCTTGAGAAATGAAATACTATACAATGGTGAATGACGACACATTTTAGCAAGGTTTGTAATTAGCAGTATTGCACTGGTGGCTTCAACATGGCCATGGAAATCCTCAATAAAACAAATGGGACATTGACTTACTGCAGCAGTGGAAAAAAGTTTCAATTTGATTAACATAATTTTTACAAGGCGGAGAAATAATTCAATAGTATAGTTCATCAGATGTAATAAGAAAAATTCATTGGGAAAGATCTAGTAGATTGGAAGGAAATTGTATTTGCTAAATCATGGTGGACTACTGGCAACTACAGACTGATGTCAAATACAAAATTCTGAGAGAAAGCACCAAAAGCATTCTATAGAAATGAATGGCTATAGAAAAGGTAGCATAAAGAACATTATATATTTTTATTATTTTTGAATTGTGTGTCATGCATCCTTCATATCAATAAAATTGATAACAAATTTGTTTACCTAAATGTGAGTATATGCATGTATATATGTTTTTCATTACCTGTGTTCCACCCCACTGTACCTTATCCCTGAAAATTAGATTATTTATCATTCCCCAGGATATGATAGACTCTGGGCCAAATGTAATTTAGAGGTCTGATAGAGGTGTGTACTAAACAGCTGCCTGGAATAAGACATGGACTCATGGCTAAGACTCATGGCTTAGTCTCTAGTTTGTAAAATCACTTACCCTCTTAACTTCAGGTTTTCCTTGTACAAAATGAACATAGTCATCTCTGATAAATCTGCCCAATGGGACAACTGCAGGGAATAAAAAAATGGATGTAAATGTTCTTTGAAAAAGTTTAGTGGACAGGAAATTCAAAGTCTTTGTCTTGGAGCATTCAGTGAAGAGTCCTAGAGGGTATGAGACATAGATCCCTCACTTTACAAATAATGGGGGAGGACAATAGAATTGAATGGCTCATTTATATGAGAATGAGCAGAGAACAAATGTCCACCATGGAATTTTTCTATTGTTAACATCAGTCATTTCTACAGCCAACTCTATAATATAACATAATTAGGGAAAAAGAATATTCCGCCATTCTCTTTGACATATAAATCAAGAAACAATAGCTCAATATATCACAGGTTGGTTGAGATATTTGAGAGATAAGTTAACTTATTCTTAGAAGTTAGGGAATATGACTGCTCTTCTAGGATCCTTGAAAAAAAAGATTTAATATTTAAATTATAAGAAATAATATGCACATAAGAGTTGTTTGATTCAAGGTAAATATCTTTCCGACTCTGGTCTGAATATTAACATCTCTTTCAATATTATGATTCAACACATATAGTATTTAGCTTTTCTTATTCCAAAGGTTTCTTCTTTCTTTGCTTTCACCTTGTAAGTCTATAATCCTTTATAATTTTGCAAGTAGGCATCAGTTCATAGATACACAACAATTCATTGCATTCCTGATAGGGAAGAAATCTCCATAGACCAGGTGATGTACATTGGATGGCTTTGAACTTGATATGTACTAAATTTTGCTGCAATGTTTTTAAACACCTGAACTATGAGGCTAATTGATCCAAGTGAAAAATAGACACATGGATCCATACCTCAAAGAGACTGCATTACCTCCAGGGAACCACTGACTGATCTTACATGTGTGAGAAAATGGATAGGTTAACTGATGATGTAAAAGTGTTTCCTGGGTTTGTATGGTTCACTCAATTGCTTGAAAAATCCTGAATTGCTAAAATTCTACTTTTGTGTCTTTTTTTCTACCCAAAGCAAGACTTGTCCCATTTTTATTCCAGTGGGTAAAACTCTATCCGTTGATCTGTGGGCATAAATTCTCTTAAATGTCACCAAAAGATGACTCTTATAAATGTCCCCTGTTTTAAAGAAGGATTGCTACACAATCCCCCTAAAATAAAAATCACTTCTAGTTATAATTTTTCACTTAATTTCTTTAGCGTATTTGGAGCTAAGAGTCGAGTCATTGCATTAACATGCTGGTTGCTGATTGCACTTCAGGCTTTCTTCTCCTCTAATGATTTCAGGTAATATAGAGGTAGAAGAGAATATGATTAATGACAGAGAATCATTTCAGCACTTCAGAGTTTATTAATCAAGTGTGTGATACACTGGGGCTCTAACTGGAATGCCAAATTGCAGGTGCTCGTGTGCCATTTCTAAATGAATCTTAACACATGTAAATCCACTGTATGCGAAGATGTAATTATAAAATGATGATAGAATGACTCAGGGCCAATCTGAAGCCTGATCATTGGTTGTCAGAGTGTATTCTTAATTCACTCAGACTTTCCTTCCCACTGGGACACAAGGGAAGAGCTATTCCATGTTAAGTTCCTGTAAAGCTCCTCATTTTGTTTTTGTTTTTCATCTTTAACCTCAGTCAGGAGGGAATTCTGGCACTCAAACCAAACTCAAGGCAAAACAAGCAGTGAATGAAATTGAAAATAAAACAAGAAGATATGAATGTGATTAAATCGTTCACCTTCTTGTGGATAAAACTGTCCTGGTCATGCTCTTTCCAATAAAAAGTGATGAATCAGTGATGGTCCCATCATTCATGCCCAAAAGACTCCCATGAAATAAAAGGCCTTCCCAAGGGGGTTTCCTATTTGTCTCCCAACCAAGATATTTTTAGTTTATTTGATTTTTTGTGGTGATCAAGGGTAAATAAACTCAAATCCCTTCTTATTCCATGGCCCAGAGAAGCAATTGTGAATATATGTTGGTTTCCCCAGTTGGAGGAAGCAAAAATATCATCCTTAAGGAAAGTGCAAGTCTTGATGAGATTCACCTCATTCAACCAAGAATCATTGCCAGTTATACCTGAGGGAAATGCAGGTTAAAGATGGCTCAAACTTCAAAGCAAAAATACATTTATGCACTGACTTCTCAAACTAATGTATTTGCCAGATTCTGGAACTCATAAGAATTTCTTTTTTTTTTCTTTTGTTGAGGGGGTGGGGAGTGACTTACCACATTTCTATGCAAATATTTTTTGTCTAAATGTTAAAACCAAAGTTCTGACCTAATACTAAGCCTGGAGCTCACAATAAAACTGTCCATTGCTTTATGTCCTTTGCAGAACTGTTATTAATGACAATAGACATTTAATACCTCAAAACTGAATAATCTAAAAATTAAAAATGAGATGTCACATCAGCATGCCATACCTGTAGACAAATTTAGCTTCTTTAGTGAGACTGGCTATTAAAAAATTGCTTGCCTCTGTAGTTGACTGTGATGTGTCTGGTCTTCTATCATACAAAGTGATAGAAAAACATCCTGCAGAGCTTTGAAATATGGGGTTATTGATTCTCAGGGTTTCAATTCCATGCATAGGTTGAGAGTGTCCAAATAGGTGACAACTTAATAAGGCAAAGGAAACGTTGAAATCAGCCATTGATTTGCAATTTAAAAAGAGCTTGCCTAGATACCACCATTCTTTCACTGTAGCAGTCCTATTTCCTGAGGACCCCAGGAAAAAGACAGGATCCAAGTCAGTTCCAAAATGCTTGCCATCTAATTTCTATCAGACATCCGGACACAACTAAAGTGAGATTTAGCTTTTTTCCTCCCAGAGTTTTCTTCAATCCCTCTTGTAAACAGATTTCTGGTTGACCCCATAAATCCTTCAGAACACTAGTTTTTGGGGAAAAATATTGTTAATGCCTAATTGAAAAAAAAAGTTAAATGCATATGTATTTGCTCATTTGCAAGTAATACAAATGCACTGTTGATTATGTGCATTAAAAATCAGAAAAGTAGAAATTTAATAGAATGAAATCGAAAGTACACATAAACAGAAGTTATGATTAGTTCACTTCTGTTTCAATGTATGACAGTGGATGATTGTGCTGCATGTAGAGACCTCAGGCCAGCCTCCCTCAGTGTAGAGTATAACTTTAAGCAGAGAGCACTACTGAAATGGTAGTAAGCCAAGACCAATGAAAGACATTCCTGAAGTTAACTTCAGGTTTGTTAATTTAGGTATTTAACCATTGCTCTCAGTCTGAATTTCATTTCCAGAGAATGCTTTTCTCCTCCATGATCTCTTTTCCTCATTTTTATTCCTCCCTGTCTAAATATCCAATGCAGATAATGAGTGTCCCTTGCTTGCCTTGGAATATTGAATTATACTTGGCCCCTGTAGCTCTGTATAACAAGGCTTGGGGACTGTGTTTCCTTTGTAGTGTTTTTAACAATATAAATGCCCCTTTAATTCATATTGCATTCCTATAGGAGGTGATAAAAAGCAAGTTATGCAACATCTGCCTGGGTTTCCCCACTGAACATCAGGAACAGCTGTTATAACAGGTCTGGAAGAGCTGCTTCTGAAAAAACCAGTGCTGTGAATAATATTTCTACAGCTCCTTAGAGACCTTAGAGGTGGTAGGCTGGAATCAGTTATTTTATGGCTACATTATCCAGTTTGGGAATTATTCAGTCTCTTGATTCCTTTTTTCTCCCATTGCCTCCCCAGTGTAATTTACGTTTAATCCTTTCCCCAGGGGCCAGGGCTGAAAAATAAAATTCAAATCAGCCGATGCGAGTGCTTCCCATTTTCCAGTCATGCTATTTCTCAGGCCAGGTCCAATATGTGAAAAGCTCTGTGCTAAATTATATGTTTAGTTTGTCTAATTAAAAATGTTAAGAGAAATTAATCAAAAATATGTGATGATATTTAGATTACATTAATAAGTGTGTATGTGAAAAAAATAGTTCCTCTAATAGAGAAGAACTGAGAAAAATCACTTTTGCAGAAACTGGAGTTGGTGAGTTCTTCCAAATACTAGTTTCAAAGCTTTAACAGATTCACATCCGCATATCACAGAAAACATTCAGCCTTCAGTTCTTTGGGATTGGCTTATTTCACTTAGCATAATAATCTGCAGTTACCTCTATTTACAGGTAAATGCCATAATTGGTAGTAGGAGTTGAATAGTGGTATTCTGGCCTAAACAGAGAGGAGTGAAGGGAGGGGAGAAGGCATGGGGGTAGGAATAATAATGTCTGGAGAATGAACCAGACATTATTACCTTATGTGCATATGATTACATGATCTGTGTAATCTTCATCATGTACAACCAGAAAAATGAGAAGTTATACTCCATATATGTATGATGTGTCAAAATGCATTTTACTGCCATGTGTAACTAATTAAAACAAATTTTTAAAAAATGATGCAAAAGCAAAATTTCTAAAGAAGAATACAATTCAAATGATCTGGATGGGATACTTTTAAGCTTTTTCAGGTAATTCACAGATTTGAGACTCAGAGGAAAATTCTAATCAAAGGTTGAAAATATCAAATCTGTGATATTGTAAAAAGTTTACTATAAATGCACAAAACATGCCAAAATATCTATTCTACAAAAATGAAAGTAGAAATTTTTTTATAAAAAATAAAAGCAGAAAATACTTTGACTATTTCTATTACTAAACAAACAAACAAACAAACAAACAAACAAAAAAAAAAAAACTAACAGAGACATCAACCTAAATTCAAGGATAAGAGATAAAAGGAACAAAATCCTGTGTGTGGTTTTGCTGCTTCAAGGAGAAAAACAAAGAGAAAGGAAGAGGTGTGAGCAAGAGGTCTAGAGGCTGAAGATCCCCTGGAAATAGCCAACAGGCTTGTTTCTTGATCAAAACAAAACTTAAGGAAATGTATATTGTTTAAAGTAAATCCCTCCATCCACTGAAATCACCAACAAAATTTGATGCAAACAGAATACATGTGAATATATTTTGTTCCAGGAATGAAGAGAAAGAGTGTAAAGGATTTAATAAAGTATTTAATTTTAATCAGAAAGAGTAGGATGTTAGATGGAAACAGCAGGCATTTAAGTACATCAAGGGAATTATTCAACTAAAATTCAGAGTGGTTAGATGTTCAGAGCCAGTGGTAACTGTGAAAACACATGTCTCGAATACTTTTTCCTGTACTCTTGGTAAGAATATTAAGCTTTCCAAAAATTCACAGAATTAAGCTTGAGGCAATGGGGATGATAAATCATAAAAGATCATAAAAAAGAAATTGATATAAACAGATTGCTGGGTTACAAATATTTATGAATATCCATCCAAATCAGGGCAGAAAACGTTCTAGTTTGTTTCATCTTATACAGGCAATATCGGTAGAATTGTTCTCAAGTAACTGCACTACACTATGCAAATAAATGTGATTCCATAGTAGAGATAGCAGAATAGGGAGAAGACTTGAAACTCATGTCATCTTAGTATGGAGAGGAAATGCAGATTAAGCAAATTAAAGACTTTTAATATTTACAGGTTTATCATGGAAAAGAGATATTAGTTTATTTTTGCAGGTGTCATGCCTAAGTGATAGAAATAAAATGATTGAGGGCAAGAAAAAAATTTCCTTATAATTTAAATTTCTAATAGTCAAAGCCAGTTACTTGAATACAAGTCTACTGATATTGCCTGTATAAGATGAAACAAACTAGAACATTGTCTTCCCTGATTTGGATGGATATTTATAAATATTTGTAACCCAGCAATAGTCTGGGGAGACATGAAGAAGAACTCAAGAAGCAGTGAAATAGTTTTCAATGGTGATATTTATGTAGAAGTTGAAGAAGAGAGAGCTTTGCTTTTGGGTTTACCATCAGTCTCCATTCTTGAAACAAAATTGGAAACTCAGTATACAAAATGGATAAAATTGTTGGAGGGAACCCAGAGTGCTGTGGATTTATGCTCCATATCTTCCCACTCCCCTGTCTCATTTATCTATATACCATGGATGTACCTTAGCAGGCTTTATCAAGGACAATTACCAGATCACTAGTGTCACTTTTGATCAGTCTTCTGATGTGTTTTTTTTTTTTTTTTTAACAGAACATCAAGTGGCATTGTCCTTTTTCTTTGTGCCTTGTTTTGCCTTATTTGTGGCCTGTATACTGACAGTTCCCTGTTAAGATTTGAATCTATTCGGTAAGAATCAATTTGTTTTCTTCCATTTCTTCAACATACTCCTCTGGCCATTTTCTCAATTTGCAGTGTGACTAGAAGATATGTGGGTGATTCAATTTTAACCTCTGGTGCTTTGCTGGAGTGTATTTAGAATGATACCATTACATATATTTTACATGTTTAAACGTTTTAAGTGTTTATTTTTAAACTTTTTATTGGTGCATTATAATTACAGAAAATAGTGGAATCCATTGTCATATATTTGTACGTACACATTATTTGATCAATTTCATTCCCCGCATTTCCCCTTTCTCTCCCCTTCTCCCTCCTCCTGATCTTCTTTTTCTATTCTACTGGTCTCCCTTCTATTTTCTTGAGATATTTTTTTCCTTTTTTATCTTTCTAGCTTCCACATATGAGAGAAAACATGTGACTCTTGACTTTCTGAACTTAGCTTATTTCACTTAACATGATTTCTCAAGTTCCATCCATTTTCCTGCAAATGACAGAACTTTGGTCGTCTTTCAGGCTGAGTAAAAAACTCCATTTTGTGTGTGTGTGCGCGCGTGTGTGTGTGTGTGTGTGTGTACACATACATACATAATTTTCTTTATCCATTCATCTGTTACCATACACCAGACTGGTTTCTAACTTGGCTATTCTGTATTTTAATGATATAAACATGGGTATGCATGTATTACTATAGTATGCTGATCTTATTACTTTGGATAAACACCCAGGAGTGGGATAGCTCTGTCATATGGTAGTTCTGTTCCTACACTTTTGAAGAAACTCCATACTGATTTTCATATTGCTTGTACTAGTTTAAAATTCAACTAATGATGTGTAGGCTTTCCTTTCCCCCTATATTCTCACCACATATTATCATCTGTATTATTGATGATTTAGTGTTTAAACTTTAGATTTTTCCTAGTAAGCTCATTTCATACAATTTAATTATATAATACATATAATAATCCTGTGATACTGGAATTATTTTTTCCCAACCTAGTGACAAGAATAATATACTCGGGAACCATACATTACCTGATATATCATGGAACAGTGCAAGGGCATGAGCCCAAATTTCCTTACTTATCTTACTATTTTACTCTGTAAAACTAAATGTTATATTTAATTTACATCTTCATTGGGCTACCTAACTCTGATTTTAAATGCCATCTCCACCTAAAGAAAAACAGGAGGAGGAGGAGGAGGAATGAATGGAATTGCGAAGTCAGGGATAAGCGTAAAGCCTGCCTTTCTAAACTAATTGAATAAACAGTGGTCTGTGTTATCTTTCTTCTGAAGATTTAGAGATTAGTGGAATAAATTTTGAAGCATCAACTACAGTGTCTGTTACAGGACACATGCATTTTTGTGAATAAACAATTGCCTGAGTGGTCTAGCTGTTGAATATCCATCAGTCCTGTGGAAGCACAAAGTTCCATCATCTCTTGATGAGACCTCTCCAGTCTTAAACCAGTTTAACAGAGGAGACAGGTATGTATGTAGGCGTCCTGGCAGGCACCAGAGGTTGCTTGCAACCACAGCAAGCATCCTTTTAGAGAGGTGTGTGAATTCTCAGGGGTTAGTCAGAGCAGTTGGCTAATGTACATAAGGAACTAAGGAAAATGGACAAAACAATACTTACAGGAGCTCAATAAGTCTTCAAAGCCTTCTCTCTTGTGACAGAGAGACAAATTTGAACAGGACTAAAGCACAAATCAATACTGTGCTATTCATTCACATCCAGATAAGGTGCATATACTCAGAAAGTAGGTGAGTCTGAATATATTTCTGCTGTTTTTAATATGACCTCATCTTCACCTCCATTTTCAGGTTCTCAGAAGATTAAAATGTATAACAACATGGTTGATGATGTGCTAGTAAAATAAACTTTTAAAAGGAATGGATAATAATTACTTTTGACTGAAATTTCCTCATGTTTTCCAAAATTTGTGAAACTACTTTTTTTTTTAATTTTTTATTGTTGGCTGTTCAAAACATTACATAGTTCTTGATATATCATATTTCACAATTTGATTCAAGTGGGTTATGAGCTCCCATTTTTACCCCATATACAGATTGCAGAATCACATCAGTTACACATCCATTGATTTACATATTGCCATACTAGTGTCTGTTGTATTCTGTTGCCTTTCCTATCCTCTACTATCACCCCTCCCTTCCCCTCCCCTCCCCTCTTCTCTCTCTGCCCCCTCTACTGACATTCGTTTGTCCCCCTTGTATTATTTTTCCCCTTCCCCTCACTTCCTCTTGTATGTACTTTTGTATAACTCTGAGGGTCTCCTTCCGTTTCCATGCATTTTCCCTTCTCTCTCCCTTTCCCTCCCAATACTTAAAAAATCCATTTGTATTATCCTAAGTGTCAAAGCTAGTTACTCTGAATTAATCATATGCTCTACCTGGTCTTTCTGTTATATTCATAATTTAATCTTAAACATTAAAGTGGGTGGAGTACAGCAAGCTGTTTTTCATGATCTTTGATATCTTTAAAAATGCTTTTGGACTTCCTCAGATGTGAAGAAAGAGATTGGAATGGTCAGGAATTCTTATCCCACAACAAAACAAATAAGTTTCATCTGTCTTTGGATATGAGTCCTTTGAAATATTTCAATGGATATGAGACTCTTACAATTTTAAAAGCTGGAAAAACACAAATATACCTATATTTCTCAATGATAGGAACATAAAGAACTAAGGGGAATCTAAATCATTTTCTTTGCCATTGTCACTCTCTGATAAAAGCCTTTAACAGCTCTCTATTGCCTAATTAATTTGGTCCAAGTTCCACAGTGAAGGTGTTCAAAGCTCTTTATTATCTCCTCAACTTTATCAGCCATATTCTCTGGCCTTGTGTTACAGCCATCTGGACTTCATGCTATATGATGTGGATTGCACTCACCTTCTTGCTTTTACTCATCTTGATTTCTCAGTTTATAACAGGTTCACAGGCACCTGTCCCCACCTGTCAAAGTCTTGTTCTCTTTCTCACCATTTGTTAACTTCTGCTACAAACCCATCTATTTACAGCTTCCAATGAGCCCCATTCGCTCCCTGACCAAACCTCCCCAGCACTAATGACATCATTGGTGGTACCTCATATTCTTTTTTACTCATCTTTAATTTATTTCTTCTTTGTTTTCATTCATTTGTAAGAAAAACACTTCGTTTCTGCTGGACTCTGTGTCTTCCAGTGTCCGGCACACAGTTCTCAATTTTGGTTAAAATTAAGATATAATATTGGCCTCCCTGGGTCATTGGTTGGATTGGATTGGATTTTTCTTTTATTGCTGAGAAAATTCAATAGTTACAGATTGCAAAATCACTTATCAGCCCCCTTTGTGATAGGATAAATCTTCTCTTTCTACTTTCACTGGAATTGTAGGTCCACTGGAACTGGAATCAGAAATAATCATTATCTATAAATATGTACTTATCCCCTGCTATTCTCAGCCACCCTCACTATGCTGGACACCCAGGCCTCATTGCTATTCTGTGAACATAAACACACAACATTTATTTTTGCCTCAGGGCCTTTGCAATTTTCCTCTCTGCGTGACTTGTGTTTCACCCTTATTTTGGCCACATCACTGCTCTTCCAACACAGCCTCAAAAAGGTTTTTATTCCTAACACCTTATTTTAAAGGGGAACTCATTCTTCTTCATTCCCTTTACCTGGCCTTATTTGACTGAACACTATATGACATCAGACTTTAAAGGTGATTGAATTGATCTAGCCAGATAGAATGTAAGTTCCATGAAGGCAGGAATTTAACCTTGTTCACTGACATAACTCCAGCCCTGGTATAACATGTAGCATAGAAGAGGACTCGCTAAATATCAAGTAAGTAGAACACTAAAGAAATTAGCACAGGAAGTCCGTCTGTGGGAGAGTGTATGATTTCTCAGGAAGAACACTGGATTGGAGGGTTGACACTGGAAATTCTAGACCTTGTTCTGCCCTTCAATTAAGAAGTGGCCTGAGTTCTTTATCTCATGCTTTGATTTCAACAATTTTTGGTTTTCTCTTTTTAATTTTTGAAGAATAAATTAGATTAAATAAACACATATTTTTAACATCTTTCTATGCTTTTAGAATCAGTTGCTGCTGCTTCAGTTAGAGCCAAGGCATGTCCCTATACAATGAAGACTTGGGGGCTGTGGCATATGCTCAGGGAAGTCAACTTGAGAATAGAATTGTGACATAAACAAGAAGTGACCAGAATTCACCCTGGAGCTGTTGATGTGCATGGAGTAGCTTAATGAAACGACAGCTCTTGTTTTGTAAAGCAGCTAATGGACTTGACAAGACTCACCGTTTACATGCAAGAACAGTAGCCATCCAAATAATGAGTCTTTAACTCACTCACCAGGACTGTCATATCCTCAAAATGCATTTGTTAGGAGCTCTATTGGTCCAAATGCTTAATAAATTCAATAATCTTTTAACTAAGTGCATTAGCTGTGCCCAGATATGATCTTGTTGGATTGTATTAGCTGAATGTAAGCAATTAGAAATAGGGCAGTTGTTCCAAGAAAATAGGAAAGCATAAGGAACTAGAACGAATTGGTTGTTTTTCTGGACTGTAATGGGGCAACAAACCTAACTGAGATGCAAAGCCAATTACAAGATCCACTTAAGTGTAACAAATGAAGGTCTGAATGACTAAACTATTAATTAAGGGCAAGAGCATTAAAATGAAAAAGATGACCATTTAGCCTTACTCCAATGATGCATATCTCTCACCAAGTAAATTGAATTCCCAACAGAATTTTGGGATGAAGACCTTGCTGGATCTCTGAAGTACTAAGACAAGGCTAGAGCAGAAGCCATGAAGCCAAGCATTCCAACTTTCATGGCTTCTCAACTTCTTGTCTGATTCTTAACATCAGAAGTTTCTTACATTGCAGCTCACTACTGGCCCTTTTAGGTCATGGATGTGAAAAAGAGCAGACATTGGCCAAGGTAAAATTAAAGAAAAAACTGGAAACAAAACTCAGAGCGAAAGTTCTACATTTTTAGCCTCCTGGGTATAATTACTGGGCAGGGCCACTTCAAAATGCAATTTATAATATGGCTATCTCAATTGCTGGTGCCACCCCCCCCCCCGAAAGTTTGCTGTTACTCAAAAACATACTGTTTTGCTGTTCTGTATTTCATCTTCTTGGCTCCCAGAGATATCGTAGTCTGGGGCACCCAGGGTTGTCTTCTACACTTTCTTAGCTACCTTCCTGTAACAACTGTCTATTCTTTCCATCTTTCTTACAGCCTCACCATAATTGCCTTCCATTTGCTTAAGGGGTTTCTCTTTGTTATGTGATGATAAAAGATTAATATGCAGATATTAGTCCTGCTAATCTGTGAAAAGTTAATGTTATCTTTACTGAAAAACAAAACCATGATACAAATAGCAGCAAAAACATACTGCATTTTTTAACAAGAGAGTAATTTGGGATCATTTATTTTAGAAATTTCCTCTTAACAGTAAGAGCAGTAAGCCTGGACCTGGATATTGTGACTATTGTGAACCAGGGATCTTTCCAGTAACCCATGCTGCTTTTCAACCAAGACATAACTTTAGAATATCAGATTCAGAATACGGATCTGTTATACTTTGCAGCAGGCTTGAAGAAAAGGGCAAGCAGTAGGAACCCCTTAGAATCTCCCATATGTCTCTGTTTACCTATGAATAAGAACAGTTTCATTGCTAGCAGACAGAAGGATGAGATATTGGTAATATTTGTGCATTATTAAAAGCATAGTCTTCTTATGATATACCTTGAGCCACACCAGGTATTTAGCAGAAATCAATATGTTAGAGAGCAGAGTATGGTTTGGGGGTCAGCCAGGCCTGAGTTTGTATATTGACTTCATCATTTTCTTGAACAGCTATTTACCCTCGTTTTGCTTTAGTTGTATTATTTATAGAGAGGATAGCACCTACCTTTTGGTGATATCATGAGAATTAAAGATATTACATGGACATATACATACATTCACATAGTTGACAGTCATTCTGGCAGGTAGTAAGTAGTCAGAAGAGGAGTTATTTTTTTGTTTTAAGAAACTGCAAGGAGAGTGCTTTCTTAATGACTGTGAAGACCATACTGCCTGAATTGCCATCAAGCTACAAATGGCAGCAGTTGCACAAGTTACCCTGACAAAATAACAACAATTCTGTGAAAAGTTAGCAAATTTGGACCTGCCAGAAAAAATAACATCTTTAAATGGCATTTGTCCCCAAATCAGGTGGCCTCTTTGCCCTCTGAATTTGTTTTTAAATATTAAGATTTTATAAATTAAAGACAAACACATCCCCCTTTTTCCCCAGCCACCTGGAAGAGTGACCTTAGTCCACTAGACCTTAGACCTCTAGAATGACCCTCCCAGAACCTTCTCCTTCTGTTCTCCCTGCTGCATGCCCAGATGACCACTTTGCTCTCAGTTAGCCTCTGGAAGGTTTTCTGGACACACATCCTCATCAGGCTGAGAGGTACTTCACATGAATGTCAAACCCTGGGTTGATGAAGGAAAGGCCAAAGCTGGGAGTTCTACTGAGTACACTCATCTTCTTAACATCCTCTCCTGTCAAAGGAGTTCCCTTTTTCTGAAAGCATTTCCTTTTTCTAATCATCACAGTGAAAATACATACCCATCCTTTTGAAATTCTGTCTCTTATCCTGAAGTTAATGGTAGGTTCCCAATGGACACACTAGCCAAGTTTAGGTTTCCTGCTGAGAACAGGAAGTTACTAGAATAAATCTCCAAATTACCTTTTTGTTTAAAAATTCAATATGCATTTGACGTTATTTGCATTTTGGTTTTGTGTTTTTCTGGAACCTACCACTAGGTTCTACCTGACTGGATAAATCAGGGTAAGGAACAGAGGTAACTCAGGCTTCATCAGTTTTGCCCTAGCTGATCCCTGGCACCTCATACCCTACGCTTGACACAGATCCTTGAATCTGATTCTCCCTTGACAGCTCTCTTGCTGACTGAGTTATAGGCACATCTCTTCATCCTCCTGTCTGATGAGGAACTATTCAGTCACAAGTTCATACAAACACAAAGAATTTCACACAATAATCTTTATCAGTGTAAGTGATGCTAAATGGATACAAGAGAAAAAATATATGTCTTTCTGTTTCATGTGTTTCATGGTGAATTTACAACTGTGTGGATATTTCACATGCTTTTGCACAAATAATTTATCTCCTGCTTTCAAGTGTGGCTCTCTGGAAACTTTAACGCATTATTTCTCATCGTGGCACTAATATGGGTATATAAAAATCTGGTCAGAAGCTTGAAATTATTTTTCATAGGATTATATTAGGTTCTTTGTTATAGACATTCATGATCCTCGATTTCAGGTTTGAAAACAGTGGGGAGGTTTGTTCTTTTTATTTAGGGAAGTGCTTAAAAAAGCCAGTTTGCTTTTAGAAATCCTATAACATGGACTTTTATTAAGTTGACAAATAAAAATTTGTATATATTCACGATGTACATCATTATGGTTTGAAATACATACACACCGTGGATTGGTTAGACCAAGCTAATTAATATATGTATTAATCACATATTGATCATTTTTGTGATGAGAACACTTAAAATATACTCTTTTAGTGATTTTTCTGGATTGACTTCTTATAGGCTCTTTACTAGAAAAGTGCATTTTTTGGATCTAGTTTAAATTCAACCTGATGCCTAAATGAGAATCTCTTTCCCTTTAAATGACATTGATGTACCCATTGGGCTAAGCAGGAGAAAAACAAACAAAGAAAACAAGTAGTATTTGTTGCATAATGGGCCAAGCCTTTAGTCAAAGACTGAAAGGAATAAAGGGATTTCCTGGGTTCTTTAAAATTGGTCCCACAATATCTAGCCCGGTGCTCAAATGCCTTCCAAATCCCCTTTGAGTGTTTTTTAATCCCCACTAAAAGGGAGCAACAAATCAAGGAATTGAACATCTTCTTCCATCTACGCATTTGTCTGGCACTTAGCTCTACATATCCTGGGTACCGAGTCAGAGCTATTAGAGGACAGGAGTCTGAACAAGCAGTAAGGATAGAGGGAAAAAATTGCAACCTAATGTTGGTCTTTAGACTTGAAGCACTGATGCCTGCAGTTAATGAGATGGATAGTTATATAGAGCAAGGAGGAGAATGCTTTCCAATTCCCTTAAATGTCTATTTCCACAACATATATAATTGAATTACATATCTGATTGAATCAGAAAATGGAAAAATCTTTGGATAAACAGCACCCTGTGCTGACTACCTTTACGGAGCTCACTTGCTACCTCACTGCCAGCTCTAATATGGCAATTAGTGCCGGCAAAACTCTATTTGCTTATAGACCTAATTAGAGATCAAGAGAGTGCCTCACTTTTGATAATTGCATGGCTGTGGCCCATCTATCAGCCATTGTTAAATTGTTGTTATATTAATGTAAAGCTTATAATCACTGCTGTTCCAAATTGAATAAAATGTTCTTGCCAATTCTCCAATGCAATTAATTTACATAAAAGCCTTTGGAACCAAAATTAAAATGATATACATCTTTGCAAAGGCTTCAGTTAAAACAAAGCTAAGTAATAAGGAGCTCATACATCTTTTTTCCCCCCTGCATTTTTATGTTTACTGGAGTTAATGGCCAAACAATCATTAAAATGTGCCTAAAACTAATTAAAATTGTTGTGCTCACACCTCATTTACTATGTACTCTAATTTATTATTCAAGGCATTAATATTTTAAACTCTCTGTTTCCTCAGTCCAGGGAGATTCCAAGCAGTGGAACAGGAGGTCAGCAGTTCCCCCTTCCAACCAGGAATCTGCATATAAATTACATTAATCTCACCAAGGCATTTGATATTGGCTCAAAACAGTTGATGGCATAGGAAGGTTTGTCTGTTTTGTTCCTTCTGTTTAAACTAAGTAAATAAAATAAGGCACAGTCACACATCATCAGAAGATCTGTGCAAGGTTACAAGCAAGAAATATTATATGATAGATGTCATGTTTATATCAACTCCAAGATACAGAAACAAAAATTTGTTATATGCTGTGTGCTAGAGACTCCCATTAACATCAGCAGAGACAGAGATGCTGGTATGAAATTAGGGAGCTTCAGAGTTTCATCATAAATACACAGTTGTTGTGACCATGTATAATAGATCGAGGTAAGATTATTCAGTCTGTGTGTCTTAACATTAGAAGTCATATTAATAATGTAACATAGTCTCTGTTAATTTTATATTATTGGTCATGTTATCTTACTCAATTATGAATACCTACAGTTTATTAAGAGACTACTCTGAGGTATAGTCTCTTACATAATTTATCTAATTTAATCTATGCAACAATATGATCATATGATCATTGCCATTTTAATGTTTGATGAGGAATCAAAGCTCAGAAATAATAAGTAGCTTTCCCAAGGTCTCACGTTTAAATGACAGAGCAGGAAATTAACCTCATGTGAGTGTTTCTAAGACTGTTCTATTAGACCCTGCTGACCATCCTAAATAATTTTGATTTTTCTGGAGCAGATAAGTAATGATTTCTTCCTCACACATGTCTTACACAATTTATCTTCATAATACTCTGTTCTTTAGTTATTTCTCATCATCTTTTGCCACTGTATCTCCATGATACAGACCCTAAAATTGGCATCTTTCTATTCACGTAACATGAATAGAAATCTGCTATGAAAACAGCTACTAGTAATCTTCACCTGTTAAAAACAGTGTATTTGGTAAATCCTTGATTTAACCAGAGGCAAGTTTCAATTTCAGTGGATTGAGGGATCTATCAGAGTAGTCTAAAGTAAAAGAAAATACTGGTTATTTTGGCAAGATGGAGCATAGATTGTGCTTTTCTCTTGAAACCTATTTCTAATTTTTGGTCTTTTGACTTTTGTACTAAATAACTATGTGAATGTGAACAAATCAATCCCTCTTAAGGCCTATTTTCATCATCTGTAAAACGACGATGCTGTACAGGAAGTTCAAAAAGCATCTTTGCAACTCTATTATCTATGATTTTATTTGGAAGAACTTGAACCTAGACAATGACCATAACTTGTAGCTCATCAAGTTGAAAATGGAATCTTAAATGTGTTCTGGAATTGAATTCAAAAGGAAATTGGAAATTGAAAATTTCTGTGCTAATGTGGGTCATATATTCACTTTTATAAAATCTTTAAGAACAGAATCATTTTTGTCAAAGAAAGATGTGTCTGTGCACGCATACATGTGTATAGTTCCAGGGTATTTAATAGTTTTATCATCAACATATATGGGGGCTGAGGCTGTAAACATGGGAGAATTGCAGGAACTCAGTTATCTTAATTCTCCCCTTTATCTCTACACAAGAAATTGCAAAATCCCAGATTGAAGACCACTGTTTAGAACCTACTTCAATGGAAAAAATTACGTGGGGGGGTTCAGGGGGAGGGCATAAAGAATTTGAAATGCACAAAACTCTTCAGGGAGCTCTCTGTAAGTGAAGTCTACAAAAATGAAAGAAAAAAGAGTGATAAAAAAGAAACAAAGAGAAATAGAGTCAAGGAGGTGTAATTCTCTAATGAGAGAGCCAAGCCTACAGTATAATACTATAACAAGAGACTTGTCTCATGTCTTGAGAAGGTAAGGACAATACAATTGGCTACATAGGTGATGTTGTGAGTGGGATGAAAGAGGCAAACATAGGGTTGGTGTGGGATGTGCATGCTCACAGAATACTAAGGGTGTCTGGAAAAGGGACATAATACTTTCAGTATTATGGCTAGTCTATGATGGGAATCAAAATAAAGCTGAGTTGAAAACACATGGGATAATTTTAATGGACAATGTAAGTTTCCTTTCTCTCTCTCTCTCTCTCTCTCTCTCTCTCTCTCTCTCTCTCTCTCTCTCTCTTTCTTTCTACAGGGAAACTAACTTATGTCCTCACATACACAAGTCAAATGCTTTACCACTGAGCCTGCACTCCATTCCTGAAGTCTTTTACTTTGATACTGGATCGTGTTATGTTGCCAAGGCTGGTCTTGTACTCAAGTGATCCTCCTTCTTCAGCCTCCTAGATAGCTGGAACTACAGGGATGCACCACTGAGCCCAGCCTAAGTGGAAACTCTTTGATGAGATGGGAAGAGTGCAATAGACTTGACCTTGCAGAGATTTAGGGAAAAGATGAAAGATGTTCCAAGTAAAGGAAGAAGTTACAAAATAAAATGGAAGAAAAGGAGCAAGTTGTGCATCTGGGAAAGGTATATGTTCATTTTTCTGGAATAAATGTTTATGAGTAAAAGGTATATTTATCACTGACAATTCACTTTTGAACACCTACTAATATGCTAGACTGTTATAGCTGCTGGGGTTGCATTAGTGCACAAAAGAGACAAAAATCTTAGCCATATGTCCACTAAAGTGACAAATATCACAAAAGTATATAGTTAAAATATATACTAGAGTAGAATAATATAATAAGGGAAAGACCCCAAGAAATAGAAGCAAAAAGTTGTTGGGGTGCAGAGGTGAATGGGAGAACTCATTATTGAGAAGAGAAATTTTGAGTCAAAGCTCTAGCTAATCATGTGGCTATGTGAGTGAAAATCATCCTCCTCTGAAATACACAAACAAGCTAAATTCCAAAGCAAAGCCCTAAGGAGGAAATCCACTAAGAATGGGAGGATCATATTGCTAGACAGAGGATGGGAGGGAACTTAGCAAGGGAGAGGCAGCAAGCTGACCAGAGACCCACTCCTGTAAGGTCTTATAGAAGGTAGTAAAGGCATTGGATTTTACTCTGAGACAATTATGAAGCCACCAGAAAATTTTGACCAGAGGAGGAACTTGATTTAATTGTATTTTAAATGATCAACCTGTCTACTGTTTTGCAAGAAGATAAAAGGAGTCATGAACAGAAGAAGTTAGGAGGCTAGGACAATAATCCAGAGGAGAGAAGATAGCGATGAAACCAAGGAACAGAGTCTGAATATAACATTGAAGATGAGATATTTGAAAGGAAAACTGTCAAACAGACTTCTAGGCTTTCAACCACAGAAACAAGAAGAGTGAATAACTGAGAGAGAAGAATGAAGAGGGAATTACTTGTATTCCACTTGGCTTTACTTTTTGATGGGAAAACATTAGGAACTCAGTTATGGACATGTTGATTTTGATATGAGGGTCAGACATTCAAGTAAAGATGTTAATCACAATCTAGATATATTTGGCTGAAGTAGTGGAATCTAGACAAGAACTCTAAATGCAATATAAATGGTATGTAAAATGACGGGATTATATACAGAGTGAGTAAGAAAAGAGTACAAAGAAAAGAGTAAAGAAAAGAGAACAAAGACTGAGCTCTGTAGATGACCAAGATTTGGGAGCTGAAGATGGCAAGGGACCCCAGTGAAAAAATAATCAAAGAGATTTAAAAAAAAGAAAAATAAAGACCAGAAAAGTGAAAGAAAAAATAGGGGAACATAGAAGCCCAGAGAAAAAAAATATTTGAAAAGAGAATGTAATCAACAGTGTTGAATGTTTTTGACAGATCAAATTAAATGAATGTTTAAAGATGAGCTCCATGTCTAACAACATAAAGTTCTGACCCTGAGGACAGCAAGTCACATGCTCTCTTGAAAGCGTCCCAGATTAGAATGATCATGTAAAGAGAGCAATGGAGACAATTGGTGTAGATCAATTTAACAAATTTTGCTCTAGGTTGACGGATAAAAAAATGAGGCAGTAGCTAGAAGAGGAGGTGAGATTCAGGCATGATCTTCCTTTCTGTTACAGGGTTTTTGAGATAGAAAAAATAAAAGCATGTTTGCAGGGGGGATGAAAATGATCACGTCATCGTAAAATTGGAAGGAGATAAAATCAGATTAAAGTAATTAAGTTTTAAGCTAATGAATTTGAGTCTTGTCTCATAGGCAATGAGGAGACACTGAAGTCAGAATATTATGTTCAAAATTGGACTTTGGAAATATTAATACAAGAATTACTTGACTGAAAGAAAAATGACATAAAGTGGGTACTCTTATAAAAGGCAGACAACAGGGAGTCCTGGCCCAAATTAGAGTTGAAGAAAAGGAATGCAGAGAGGGAAGGTGATTTAAATAATGTTATAAGCACCAAATCAATCACACGTAAGAACAAGTAATGTGGGCTACAACAAGTAATGAGGGGTCCAGGTGAAGCTTAAGTAACTGGAAGGATAATGGTAATAGTCATTGAAATAGGGAAATGAGGAAGAGATGGGGGGAACCTCAGCTTAACTGGTTGACATGTGGATGTTTGCTGTGCTTGCATGATACTCTACTGGAGCATGCCAGTAGACACTGAAAAATAATTGTGTTGATTAGAATTAACTTAAGAAGATCCATGGGTTGCCAGACATTTTTATAAACCACAAAAGCTTAGTAAACTAAATTAAAATAAAACTAAAGCCAATGCTTTTAGGCTCATTTCCTTTTAATGTGTTCCTGAAGGCAGTGAATGATGAGCATGTGATGCATTTTTTGCAAGAATCTGAATCCTTTATTAGCAAGCTCAGTTCTCATTTGAGAAATCAAACGATACCTCTTAAATTTACATTATCTTTCAGAAGTAAAAGAGTCATATATTCTAATCACAAAACATAGAATTTATACTTGGACATTTGATTTCGGTTTGTTTTATGGTATTTGAGACATAAAGTCCCCATTGTCAAAAAGGAAAGAGTAAAAATCTGTAATTCCTCAAATCTTCAGAATTCACAAATAAGTATAAATAATCTCAAACAAGCCCAGTCCCAGTGTTTGTTCCCAGATTGCCCTCACCTAGTATCCACACCTGACCTGTAATTCTCATCTACTTTTAATACTCTTGTGCCCAGACATGGATGCCAATTCTTGCTTTTTATATTTGATTTTCTAATGGGGTCCACACGTTCACACAAACTTGACATGAAGCTCTCAGTCCTGTTCCTGACCTCTACTCCAAATGACTGTTTTATTGAATTGCAACCTAAATAGAGCATATTTAAACAATTAGAGAAAAACTTCTAATGTAGCTGTCAGCAACATGGATTGATTGTCTTAAAAAAAATAAAACAAAATCCTGGATGAGTTGTATCCTAAGGCATGACAAAAAAAAGAAAAATAAAAAGAGAGCAGGAGAGAAAGGGGCAAGGGAGAAATAAAAGCATAGAAAAAAAGCAGAAAGGAAGAGGATCAATTTCTTTTTTTCAAAATAATTGTTCCAAAGATCCTAATGTTCCAATTAATTGTGCCAGTTGACCATTAATTTTTCAATGTGTGTGGCATGAGAAAATAAGGTCAATGCAATGAGTTTTTCATAGAAAAATTTTTCACAGCTGACATGTATTCTGAGAATGCATTCTTAATTTTTGAATTAAAATGTTCTATAAAAATTATGAAGCAAACTATTATGCTTGTTTATTTTTTTTTCCTGGTGAAACAAAAAGTGGACCATTATATCTATGTGTATAAATATGTGCAGTTCAGATCTTATTTACTCTGAGAAATTAAAAAAAAATCTGATAACTATTGTTATAAATAAACTTACATTTATATCCAAATATATTGCATATTAAGTTTGATAGAGTCATTTCTTTTTTTGTACTGGGGATTGGACTCAGGGGCACTCGACCATTAAGCTACATCTACGGCCTTATTTGGTATTTTATTTAGAGACAGGGTATCTCTGAATTGCTTAGTGCCTCGCTTTTACTGAATCTAGCTTTGAACTCGCAATCCTTCTGCCCCAGCCTCTGGAGCCACTGGGATTACAGGAGTGTGCCACCCAGCCCAGCTAATAGAAGCATTTCTGAGTAACAAAAGGAACGTATGCTTCAATGAGTTCTTAACACTACTGTTGTCTTCAGTTAAGTGGCTAAAAGAGTATCTAAAAGAGTAAGAATTGAAAAACATAGAAAAGGCATTAACACCTAATATCTGTAAATTTAGAGATCAGCCTTTTCAGTAGTCTTTAACCCCCATGGACAATTGGTTTTCCATGAGTTTATTCAATTTAATATATTTTTATTTTCTTATTTCTACCAATGCACCTGTTAAGATTTAAATGTCTTTGCCTTGTGTGGGTCAAATTTGACTGTTCGAATGTCAGAAACATTTTTGGCTGGGTTCTCTGTACTTACTTTCCTAAGCTGAAGCTTCTGCGGAGCTGAATTTTGTTGGCCTAAATGTGACTGAGCAGTTAACGTATTTCTAGACTTCCTAGTGTTGCTTCATTTTCTTCTGCTGAACCTGAATCATTATTCCAAGAAACATTTGTTATTTCTTCCTTCTCCTCTAATAGTGTTATCCCAGAAGACAGCAGCCTCAGCACTAAAAGTGACTGCCCCATGGTTCAATAATGTGGATCAACTTCTATTCTAGCTCCATCTTCCTTAGCTATATAAATACAAATGAAAAAGGAATACATCCGCCTCTTTAACATGCTCACTTCTGACCTTTCATGTTCTCCCAAGAAGTCAACATTTGCAAAAGCAGGAATACAAAGGGAAAATTAAGGAAGAAAAAGAAACTATAGCATTTTCACTCTGCCAAGGAAGTATATTTACTCACAGCCACAGCTGACCTTTCTCAGAAAGGATATCTTGAGACAGGTGGTGTTCCTGTTAATCACAAATTATCATTCTGCTCCTAGCTTCTGACCCACTCTCTTCACAAAAACCTTGCCTAAGTAAGAAAGCTAGAGACTCAGAGATACAGAAAGAACACCAGCTCATGCCAAATTTGCTTAGAATCATTGAATGCTGAAAGTGAAAAAGCTATTTTGAGGTCACCTGGTGCATACCCTGTGTTTTACAGATTTCTGCATTTTAGTGACCATCTTTACTTTAGAGTTTTCCTTTATGTGTGTGTTGTGGGTGAGGGGACTGTCACAAATATACATATGGAAGAGGATCTACATTTGTAGATCAAAACTCAATTTCTCCTTCTTGCATAAATATGAGCCAGAAAGGCAAATGACATAGCCAAGGCTGTTCTATGTTTAGTGAACTGTAGCACTTGGGACCTTGGTTCATATTTTGTATTACATATTGTGTATACAGCCCCCATCCTTTCTCTCTTTTCTTTTTCTTTCTTTTTTTTTAGGTAAGTGGGGTTGAATCCAGGGGAACTGAATAACTGGACCATATCCCCAGCCCCCACCTATTTTTTTAACATTTTATTTAGAGACAGGGTCTTGCTAAGTTTCTGGGGCTGGCTTTGAACTTGCAATCCTCCTGCCTTAGCCTCCTGAGCCTCTGGGATTACAGACATGCACCTCCATGCCTGGCTCATCCTTCTTTCTTAAAGTCATACTTATTTATTATTCCCAACTGCAAGAGTGTCAATAACTTCTTCATTCATGCTCCTGCTGAGTTATCATTACATCATGCTCAGTTTTCTCATTATAATGAAAGGAAATTATTTCTATGTGTCTGAGTCAAAACAAATTATGAACTCTATAAGAGCAGAATGCATGCCATATTCATACTTATGCCCACCAGGGAGGGTCTCAAACATTGTGCAGTTATTGTACTCAGTGTGTGTGGAATTTGTGTATATCCTCCTGGGTGTAGACACAACCATAATCTATGCTCATGAAATGGTATGTATGGCATCATTAGGTATCAGGGAGATATGTAGTTGTTGAGGAATGTATCCAAGTGATTTCATAGTGCAGTGATATGGAGATCTATGGAAAGGTCGCAACTCGTTCATTATACAACCATATAGAGGAGTGCCTTTTCAACCTTGCTTAATTCTCATCTGCTTTATGGTTTTTAACTAACTGGGGGCCTATTGAATCATTTACATAGCTTCTTAAGCCACATAGGAAAGCAAGCAAGGCTTTGGAAACACTGTTATTTTTGGCTCACAGATTAGAATGCTTTTTCAATACCATTCATGACATTGATAGATTTTTTTTTAAAAAAAGCATTTTTTTAGATTTCTTGTTATACATAAAATTTCATATTCATATACCTAAGGAATGTTGAAGTATAGCAAAGAAAACTAACCAAAATCAAAAATTGTCTAGAACATGAACATGGACTGTTTTAATATACAGAAATTTCATTTAACTTTAAGACACTATTTTGCATTGGAAAGGGTTTTGTAAAAGCATAATAAATCATTTTATTGTCTATAAGTGAGACAATTACAGCTCAGAGAATTTGTCAGGGTTTTCACTACAAATCAAATGAGATTTTAGGAAGCACAAATTGGTCATAAAAAAAAACAGAAGAATAACTTACTAAAAAAAGGAAATATACAAAGTTTGGAAGGTTTTATTTCTTAACAGGAAAAAAGCAGCACATTAGGAATGAAAGCCTCAGGATGATATGTTAATATTCCAAACTTAAACAGACTCTATTTGCCCATTGCAGTAGTTAAAACAAATAGAATTTAGGTATAGTTGAATTTTGCTGTTTTGATCTGCCTAGAATTTATTTGTCCATGTTTCTTTCCTTTTTTTTTTTGTTGGGGGGTTATCAGGAATTAAATTCAGGGGTACTCAACCACTGAGCCACATCCTTAGCCCTATTTTGTATTTTATTAGAGACAAGCCCTCACTGAGTTGCTTAGCTCCTGGCTAAAGTGCTGAGGCTGGCTTTGAACTCCCAATCCGATCCTCCTACCTCCGCCTCTCCAGCAGCTGGGATTAGGAGCATGTGGCACAGCTCCTGGCCTTGTCCATGTTTCTTTATAATGATATCTCACTTTTAATTTAAATACCCACACTCTCCCATGGAACCTATATGCTGCAAAATAAGTACCTGCCATTGTTCCCTCTGCTTGGTTCAAAGATGGTCATACAACCTACTGAACTGGTTCATTTAGATGGAATCCAGGCCTTCTGTAGAAATGTTGCCTCTTCCCTATGGGGTACAATGGGAGGGCAGGTTTTCCTCAAGATCCCACATAGCCATTTCTATGTAGTCATTTTAAAACACACATAGAGGAAGGCTGATGAGAAAGATATCAATTCCTGGCAACTGAACTAAGAATGTAAAGAGAGAAAAGTTCTGATCAAGTTTGTGGAGAAGCCACGCCAAACTTTGCCTAAAGCCAGACCAAACTCTTTAGTTTTTAGACATGTAATTCTATAATTTTTTTGTGTGTGTTAATTTGATCAAGACTTATTTTCTGATTCTTGCCAAAGGATCATTATTAATACTTTGTGTCAACAAAACCTGGTGCTTACTGTATATAATGGTTTTATGTGCCTAGAAATGATGAAATTCCAAACTAAACAAATTACCCAGGCTAAAAAAAAATATTAAAAAAATAGAATTTTAAACTACAATCACAGTTAATTATTTTCCAATTATAAATTGACAAAAGAAATATTTTTTTGTTCTTTTGGTAATCATATTTCTTCTCTGTCCAAACTTCATGAAAAGTCAAGAACAGATAGTATGGTTATTTCAAAATTAGTCTCATGAAGTCATTTATATACAACTACCCAGTGACTTCCCATAATATAGTACAACTGACAATTGTACTGTGGGCTTGCAGGGTCTGCTTTCTCCCACCACTGTCCCGTACACTGGTTCAAGCCATGCATGCATCCTTGCTAATCCTCAAACTGGCATATCTGTGCCTGCCATAGAGTCTATGCATTTTCTGGGATCTTTGTCTGAACGTTCTTTGCCCCATAACCTCCTAGCCTGTGTGCTCCATTTTTTCTCCTCTATCCTCAAATATCAACTTCCCAATCACCCTATCAAAAATAATCTTCTATCATTCTTTCTTCCTGACCTAGGTTTATTTTTTAATCCCCAACACACTTTTCTCTACCTGACATTATCTATTAATCATTTTATTTTCTGTTACAACCAAAGTTGTAACATATAACAGTGCCTTTTTAGTGAGTGAGCATAGAAAAAGCATTTGTTTAATGAATACAAAGACGAAGTGCCTTCTCCTTAGAAGAGCAAACAAATAGTAACACATTCTTCTTTTTTAATCTAGTTATATTATTGATCACACTAGTCTGTTAACAAAATTTAACATAATATTTCTTCAACTTGCTGATTACAACTATAGAATCAGGTTTTCCTTGATTAAGCACTTTCTCTTTGAAAGTATCTTTATGTACATAGGTTGATTTTAGAATGGATTATTTTTTCAGAAACATAATCTTAATTATTGCATGACATTTTAGAAAATAATGTCACTTTCTGAGCTTAATTTTACCCCCTATTGGGGTTATTTGCCAATAGCTCCATGTGAAGGCCATGCCATTCACTTAAAGACATTTTTTAACCTCTGTGTATTCTTAGTTCATAGGCAGTAGGTACTTGGTCTCACATATAGGTTTGTAATTAGAAACTGAAATTTCTCAGGAAAGAATTGGACTCAATTCTTATTTGACATCTTTATAGCTTAGATTTTTTACTGGTAAATTACAAAATATTTTAAATATTACAAATATTTTTAGAATATTAAAACAATTAAAACATTTAAAATGTTACAACTTTATTAAGAATATTAAATGAAACAGAGCATTCAAAGTGCTAGAGAGAGCAATCCAGTACAGGGTAAACAAGTGCATGTTAGATGCCTCACCATTAGTATCTCTGTTGAGCCTGCGAGTACCAACCATCCTTCAATATTTAATCAAAAATTATTGATGAAAAAAATCTATAGTGGTTCAATATGATTTAGACCATGAAGTAAAGCATTGATTTTAATATAAATGAACTCAGCATGCACACATAGCAATAACATATGGGTACAGAGTACAACAGTTACATTCCTATGGATTTCATAATCAAATGCCTTTCAAAGCCAAGTCTCTATATTTGGTTGATAATTATTCTCAGAAGCATTAGGAGTAACATAAACACTGGTTTTTGTTTCTAGTTATAAAAAGAACATCCCTAAATAATGGTTTCAAACATAATATTGGAAATGACAATGTTTCCCAAGTACACAGGATGTTGTATTCTGCAAAAGTTCTGCTCACAAGAAAGCATTTGAGCATAGTTATTAAGAGAAAGAATTCTACAGAATGACTGCCTGCATTCAAACCTGAGTCCTATGTTTTTCGTCTATGTGATCTCAGGGTAATTTCTTCACTGCTTTTAAATCTTCCTTCTTTCACCCAAAATAGGTAAAAATATTAATACCTATACTATTGTTATTATAAAAATTAAATGAGTTACTTCTTACAAAGCATTCCTTATAAGTCCAGCCTATATTTCTTGGCAACAGTTAGCTCTTATTGAATTTCACTATAGTCATTTTAAGTATCTAAGGCAGATATTATAGCCCATACTTGACAGAAAAAGAAAATAATTTTCAAGAGGCAAGCACTTTGACCAAAATCATAGTATTTATTTTGTGATGGCGGGGGATCAGAATATAAAACTTCAAAATCCTAAACTAGAAATATTAATATATATTGTCTTCTCTATTGTTATAAACAAATAGTACAGAGCACAGATACTAATATGCAGATAGCACATTCAGGACATACTACCAAAGCAGTTGTCTTAATCCATTTGTGTTGCTATAATAAGATATCTTAAACTGGGTAGTTTATGCATGATGGAAACGCATTAGTTGAACCAAAGGAAGTTCTACTGGAAGGAACCCGTCTATGTGGTATCTGGTAAAGGCTCATTCTCTGCACTCAAGGTGCAGCATCCACTGAAGGACACCAGAATGGGCAAACAGACTCCTTTGAGCCTTTTTGTAATTGCACTAATGCCATTTATAAGAATGAAGACTTTGTGACTCAGCCACTTCCTAAAGCCCCAACTCTTAATGCTATTGTATTGGGAATTAAGTTTAAACATGCATTTTGGAGGAAAATAAATATTCACAACATAGTATTCAGCAACTAGTATCAGTGTACCATATTAAAAAATAATGAGATGCTTTTTCATTGATTGATAAATAACCACTTCCCCGAGTTCTTTGTTACACTCCTTACACTCACATTCACCAACCAGTGTTTGTGTTGATCTGTTTCTTCCTTTAACCTCTAAGTTAACCATCTAAAGAATCAACGCAGGGGCCCTACTGCTTCCTCTCCTCTGATTATTTGGTGCAAATGCACTTCCTGTTTTTAATATTTTTAAAGTTACCATTGGATGCTAAAAATACTCCAAATGACATCCACATGATCAAAATATGCTTTGTTTATGAGAGTGATAAAAACTAGAAGATGCTGCTTATAAGGATCAGATCTTTGGATCTATTTTAGGCACAAAACGACATTTCCATGATAGAAGTCTGAGCATCTCTAAAGGGAATCCTGGTGTTATCTCCTTTAATCTTTATATTAAAATACCAGTTAAGTTACTTCTTGAGATCATCAAAAGTTAATAATGAACTTGAAATCAACTGAGAATAAAATCCCACCTAAGAATTCTTGTTAATATACTCTGTCACCTACCTAGTTGATTTCATTTTCTGCCAAAGTGTTCAGCAAAGAACAGCCTTGCATTAGTGCAGCAAACAAAATACCTGAAAGAAAAGGTGAAGTTAGGGTGGCTTCTAGTCAGAAATAATGGGAGTCCAAGTATTTATGGTTTAGATGTGAGGTGTCCCCCAAAAGCCCATGTGTAAGAAAGTGCAGGAGAGGTTAGAGGTGAAATGACCTGTTATGAGAGCCTTAACTTAGACATGGCATTAATTCTTGATAGGAATTAACTGAGTGGTAACTCCAGGCAGGTAGGTTGTGGCTACAGGAGGTGGGTCCCTGGGGCATTCCTTTGGGTTTATATTTCATCTTTGTTGAGTGAAGCTCTCTACTTCCCGGTGATGTTCCCAACTGCTTTTCTCTGAGACCTCCTTCTTCCATGACGTTCAGCCTCAGCTTGAGCCCCCACAAATGGAGCTAGCTGTCTATGGACTGAGACCTCTAAGACCATAAGCCCCTAAATAAACTTTTCCTCTTCTACAATTGTTCTTCTTAGGTCTTTTGGCCACAGAAGTGAAAAAGCTGACTAAAACAAACTGTCTCTTTGATATACTGATTCCATTTTTTTTGGATGTAGACCCAGTAGTGATGTAGCTATGTTATATGATATTTCTACATGTAGTGTTTTGGAGAACCAATTCATATTCCTACCAACCACATTTCCCTATTCCACATCCTTGCAAGCAATTTTAATTTATTGCACTTTTTATTCTAACCATTCCTGCTTGACTAAGGATGGCTAAGATGATAACTTATGTGGTTTTGATTTGCATTTCCCTGATGATTAGTGCTGTTGAGTATATTTCTCATATACTTGTTGGCCATTTCTATGTTTTCTTTTGAGAAATGTTTATTTAGATCATTTTCCCATTTTAAAATCTATCTGAGGTTTTCTTGTTTTGGGTTAATGTCAAGGTGCCTCAAAGAAGTGGGGAAGGAGGAGGTACAAGAGAACTCTCCTCTTCAGAGACCTGGACAGATTTTAAACGTTTGCAGTTAATTCAGTGGCTTGCTTTCTGGAGAGTCTCTTCACCTCAGGAAACCACAATGGAAATGCCCTGAGTTGAGTTTCTAGACAATTCAGGGTGGAAAATAAACAAAAACAAAACAAAACTCTCTTTTTTAAAAAAAATCAAGAGCATCCTATATACACAGATGATTTTTTTTTTCGTTTTATGAAGACCCAAATTTTGTTCTGGTTATTTATATTTCTAATTTTCTTTCCTGTTTTTACATGTTCAACCACATGACATCTTGGCCTCACTAAGCGATGGAGTAAAATACAGGAAAATATATTATAGTAATGCGAGGAAATGTGCATTTCTGGTAACTAAGAAAATAGGTCACTTAAAACGTAATTCAGTATGCAGTAGAGTGGGGCACTTTGGATTTCAGCTGTAATGTGCGTGCTTACAGTACATCCATACTCATGAAAATTTATTTACATCTAACTATCATTGCTTTAAAAATAATTATTATTCTACTTTAGAAGGAAAACATATAAAAATTTGGGAACTGTGCCTTTTGTCATAATTTTAAAGGTATTAACTTGAGTAGCTTTGCTTCATAAAGGGATAAGAATATAGATGAGAGATTGAAATGATTGTGAGGAATAGAGAAGAAAATTTGAATTTGCATAAAGCTACCTAGCTAAATATAGCTTTCAACAGCCTCTGTGCTGTACATAACAAAATGTAATTGTTTTAAGCTACACTGATATAGCACTACTACCACTAGCTCGACAGTAGACGTTATTAGGACATTTCCATGTATGTATAATTGGTTCAATTAAATTTATTGAATTAAGTAGTTACTTTAATATTGTGTAGACAAAACAAAAGCTTCATGGCACAGAAATGTAGACATAATTTTCATCTGAGGTTAGTGGTGCTTGATGTTGAGTAAGCTAAAGAAAAATGCAAAAACTTGCTGTACTCTACACACCTAATTATGAGCCCATCAGCAACAGAATCTGTTTCCTCCCACCTAAGAGGGCATGAGGACATATAACCCAGAACCTGTGTACATGCATTTATTCCATCTGGAGGATTGCAATGAAGCCCACGTATGCTGTTTACAGTAGTTTTGGGAAATGATTAGCTGAGCAAACAGGCTCTATACTGCTAAAAGCACAATCCATTATCACCCAAGGCTGTCTGAAAATGACAAAATTCGAAAACATCAGAACCACCTCTGTAGAAAGAAAACAAGTATTACCATATAATGTGGTCAACAGGTGAACACAGCACAATAAACTCTAGTCATACAGATTCATCTCGTCCCTTCCTAGAGTCATTTAAAATAGAAGCAAAGGAAAAACTACTCCTGGTGTTTGTAAATGACACCCCAATATTTGCAAATTCCATGCTGCTAAATGCATGCTAAGCTTCTTTAGAGGGCAGCGTGTTTGCAAACTCACTTTCTTCCCAACTATGACTTCACAGTAGGGTGTGCAATTTTTGTGTACAATAGAGTGTTCATTGGAACTATAATTTAGAAAATTTTCAAAGTGGGGCACAGTGTCACCTTTCTGAGATAATTTCCTTTTAAAAAGCAAATCATTCTTCAAGTAATTCATCCGTGTTTCCTTTTGTTCCTAAGTAAATGAAAAAGTTAGAATAAAACATATTATCTCCCCATCCACCTCAATCCTATCAATCTTGCCACCCGCTACAATTACTTTTCACACCACTCTGCATGAACCAGAGGGACAGCCATTAAAACACTACAAACATTGGAAGCCAAGGCCACTCCAGCCCACAGCTGAACTTAATAAAACCGTTAATGTCAGAGCCTGCCGGCTAGCTTCCCAGGAATGCCACTTGCTCAAAATCCTCCCATTCCAGCCATGCGTGTGGCATTTCAACCCTCTCCCCATGCAGAACCAGGCCATCTGCTATGAGGCACAGATATACCACATGCCAGGTGACATTTTCCTTTAAATTCCCTTTTTTATTTACTAAGAGGTATACTCAACAGGCAAAGAGCAAGAAGATATTTGTGCTCTATCTAGGTCTGTTTTCTTCAATTTCTTGATGTTTATTATATTCTGGCTCTGGATTTAAATGGTTGCTGGGTAATTTATGAACATGCATCCTTAGAAATAAGTTTGTTGATATGTAATAAAAATCTGAGCACTGGCATTCTAATAAACTACGGGGTAACTGTGGAGTAGAATAAAAAAAAGGGGGGAAGAGGAAAGAGTCATTAAATCAGTAATACTGAGGTCTGATGGAGCTGTGTGAAGTCAATAACATCATAAACTTTTATACTGACTTCAGCATGGGAACATGCTATTATCTGTGGCAAGTGATGGCAAAAGAATTTAGATCTGATACATTTGATAGAAGAGGAAAACAGATGCGCAGGTTTTGGAGATGCTTCATGCTTTAGTCAATTTTGGACAAGGGTTGAATTCTGCATGCATAGATAGCAATGCATTCAAAGTCACTTAGAGGCTGCAATAGGGTCAAAGGAGAATTTGGGAGTTTACTTTAAATAAATGGAGATAGATCATTATCTCTCTACGTTCATTTCAAATTATGGTTGTAAGTGTATTCTATCCTTCAGGTACATCTGTAAAAACTTAAAGAATAGATTTGAAGTGTTTGTGTATGACAGAGAAGCAAATTACAAGATTACTATGTATGGTCACAGCAGTCCCTTTTTGAGACATATCCAGTAGGAAGAAGCATATTCAGTTAGGGACTAGGAACTGTGTTTAAAAAAAAAATAAAACCAACCAGTTGGTCCTGTGACTCACACCTGCAGTCTCAGCAACTCAGGAGGCTGAGGCAGGAGGATCACAAATTTGAAGCCAGCCTCAGCAACTTGGTGATATACTGTCTTCAAAAAAAAAAAAAAAAAAAAAGACTGTGGTGTAGCTCAGTGGTAAGGCACTCCTGGGTTCAATCTTCTGTACAGAAATTAAACAAACAAACAGAAATACCATATCAACTATAGTTTGACCCATTATAGTTCATGTATACCATAAGATTGCTTTGCTGATTATTATCTGGCCTAATTATGAGTGCTGGTCGTGAGATATCTTGATAATTTTTTTATTGAAGTACATGCAATGAAGATGGCACTCAAGCCTAACTGTGATCAGAATTTATTTTCTCCATTTATAATCCCTTGGTCAATTATTTAAACACATACAAATTGTTTCACAGTGTATTACTCCTGGAATTGACTAATAAATAATAGATTTGTATTTAATAGATGCTTAATTACCTTCTTCCACGTACTGTGTCCTTTTATTAACTATCAATTTTCTCCTTGACTTCGTACATTTCAAATATCCCCTCACTAAAATTTACCCTAAAGCTTTCAATAAACTCCTCATGACTAAACTCTATAATATTCATGTTGGCAAACACATTGATTCCCTGCAAACATTAGTCTACTCCTGTCAATTCTTGCTGAAGCCTACACCTTCCTTCCTTCCTGTCAGTCCTTCCGGTAGTTAAATGCTGATGTCTGACTGGTCTCACCTGGTCTCACCCACCCTCTCCCTCACCTCACAGTTGACTCAGCACTCCAGCTCAGCACTTGCCACAGGGACTTTATCTTAATTTCTCAGACTTACCTGGATGCCTCCGACCTTTGCAGATGCTGTTCCTTTTGAGCATGTTTGTATTTCCTCCCAGCAAGAAGCTCTTGTGGCACCTGTTACTTCTCATTTGCAGGGCTTACTGCAATTTCCAATTTATACTAATTCTTTAATTATTGGGGAAACTTATTTTTTGAACTAGTTTTTAAGTGTCTTAAAGACATGAAAAAAAAACATGTATTTCTCTGACCTTTGGTATCTTTAGCATCTAGCGCTCAGCTTGGCACATACTAAGCACACACTTAAAATCCAGTCCATATGTGGATGAAATATAATTTCTGGAAGATAAGATATTTCAGATTCTATTTTCATTACTTATCATTAAGTACAAAGTATAGAATAGGCTTGAGCTTGAGATTCCAAAAATAAACAATTCATTCATAAGTATATGTGTGTCTTTTCCACAAAGAGCTGAAAAAAAAAAACTGTAAGATCTCTGTAGTCAATTTTTTATAATGTGATTATGATGCACAAACAAGAAAAGTCAAACAAAATTACAGATTAATTGCTAAAAAGGGAAAGATATACGAAATTGGGATAAAGAACAAGAGAGTGTCTCAGATGACTAGGAAAGACACCTCTGGGAAGAGAAAGTTGAGGCCCTCAAAAGGAAATGAACTCTGCCGAGAGTAAAGAGCATCCCAGGCAGGGACAGCAGCATATGCAGAGGGCTTCATGTCAGAACTGACCTGGCATGTTCCAGAAATCTAAGGGAGCATGGTGAGCCAAGCACAGAATAGCAAGGTATGAGACCAAAGATCATCAGGGCTCTGAAGACCAGTGTTGAGATTTTATTTTAAATGC
This sequence comes from Marmota flaviventris, assembly GCF_047511675.1. Classification (NCBI taxonomy): domain Eukaryota; kingdom Metazoa; phylum Chordata; class Mammalia; order Rodentia; family Sciuridae; genus Marmota; species Marmota flaviventris. The sequence goes on from NC_092500.1 coordinate 108,287,387, forward strand.
TATCGTAGGTCTCGAAGTTTTAAAAAGGCAGTTCCCTACCCTTGCTTACATTTTTAGCATAATTCCTTTTGCTTCTGTGTGAAGAAATGATTACCAGTAGGCAAGAATAGAAGGTGAAAGGCCAAGTATGAAGTTCAGGGACTGGAGAACTAACACTGAAAAGGAGGTGGCAGTGCAGATGGATTGACATGAAAGATTTGAAATATATTTTGAAGGTTAATCCTAGGACTTCCTAGTAGGTATGGGCATTGAGGGAGAGAAAGAAGTCAAGGGCAAAGGGGAATGAAAGAAAGGGAGGGGGGAATAGGACTAGGAAAGACAATAGAATAGATCTAACATAATTTCCTTATATACACATCTGAAAATACCCAAGTGAATTCCACCATTGTGCCCCTTTCACAAGAATGGGGTCCTAATTACAATAAGATTCCATGCTTATACAATTTTACCAAAATGGATTCTATTGCCATGTATAACTAAGAATAACCAGTTTTTTAAAAAAAGGAATTCAAGGAAGACTTCAGAAATCCAGTTTAAACACCTGAATGGATGACAGTACCATTTACCAGAATAGAAAACTTGGTGAAATGAAGAGGGAGAACAAGAGAAGCAAGCAAGTGGCCATTGGGTGCCAGCGTTTTTTGATCAAGACATTTTGCCTTTTTTTTTCATAGATATCTCTACCAAGCTGTTTTTATCATTCAGCTAAAATTACAGATGTACATTTATCCTGTATTTGTTATGAAAAAAACAGATATAAGAAATAGGGCCTAAGTCTAATGTCAACCCTAGCTTCAGTTAAATACTTTCAGTTTATAAGGTCAGTGTCTGCCCCAGGTCTGCAAACATCCACAAGAGAAAAACATGATAACAGTCCACTGCAACGAAGAGCCACTAGGAAAGCTAGCAGAGTAAAGGGCAGGAGGTGTCCTCTACTAATTAAAAAAAAAAATACAGTCTATTTAGCAATGGAGCGGAGAAGCGAGCTCCAGCTGCTCCAACTTGTAAGATCAAAAGGGTCCAAACTGCTGTGGAGGATGAACATGGGCTGTGATGGCTTCTGGTCAATATAATTCCATTAAGGAAAATGGGCTCCAACAGACAGTCGGCACAGGAAGATCTCTGGTGCAAATTTTTAAGTGATAAAATCAATGACAAGATGACAAAACAAAGTCTAGAAATGCATTCACCATGTAATGTTAGAAAAAGGCCCTCAGCCCCTGAAAAGTGAAAAATGAAGACCTCGCCCTCTCCACAGTTGTTATTTGCAACACAACAGATAAGACACAGGGGCACTTGGCAAGGAGCCTGCCTACTTCTCTGTAACACCTTCTCACTTTCTCCAGGCAAAAGAGAGTTCCATGGGTAATTAACTGAATCTCACCCATGGCATAATAAATCTTAAAAAGTACAGGTTTCTTCAAGACCAATAGTTCTTGATTTTTATATGATACAGAGTCCCTCATTAAAAAAACAAATAAATAAATAAATAAATAAATGATGAAACTAGAAACTCTTTACTCTGGAAAGATAGAGTTGGAACTTTGCACACTCATTTGTGGTCACAAGCTGCTACATGACAGGGACACGTCCTGAGAAATGTGTTAGGAGATTTCATTGTTGTGTAGTTAACACAAACTAAGATGGCGAGGATGTCAATAGATGATATAGTCTTATTATGGGACTCATGGCTCACTACTGTTGTATGTGAAGTCCCTTGTCTACAAAATACCCTTATATAGAGCATGGCTGTACATACACCCTCTGAGTGCACGCAGTACTTCTCCACCCTCCTTAGGTTCTCGGGAATCCAAGGGTATCAGGTTAAGAATGCCTTTTGTTTTAGTATACATGAAAATGTTCTGGTAATAAAAATCTGTTTTTTTGGAGTATTCTGAAACATTCTTCAGCTCTCCTCAGAATTGGCAGCCAAGGCACTTCCTGCTTAGCCCATTCTCTGTGGTTGTAAATGGAAATTTTTTTCTCAAGTCCTTTTCAGTCTTGGGAGCTCTGAATTCTTTTAAAGAGTTTTTGATGTTACTGGAAATGAAACTTGGTCTCAAAATCCATAGTGACAACTTGTTCAAACAGTAATTACCATTTATTACACATTTCTTGGGGTAGGGCATATTCACACCAGCATATGAAGTGAGTTCCACTTGGCTCCATCTTACATTTGAAGAAACTTCAATAAAGAATTTTTCCTGTATTTACCATTTAATTTTCTCCTCAGAACATAGATAACTACAATTTCCAGTACCTTTGCACCCACATCGGGCTATAATTTTTATTATAAACAATGGAATGTTAATGAATATAGTGCATACCCCAAATTGTCCTGTGTGATGAGTGATGGCTTACTCCACATATATTATCAAGAGTAATTAAAAAATTCGGCAGGGTACCTAGGGAATGGCTGTAGTCACTCCATGGAAGGGGCATAGAACATTTAGTTGCCATTTGGATTAGTGCCATGCAGGAAAAGCCAAGGCATATCTGGACGGAATTTTGTGAGAGCTAGAAATAAATGATTTTTTTTAAAAAAAAATTCATCAAATTCGTAAGATCATTTGTTACAGTGTGCATGGACAGTCCTGATTAATAGAATTATACTCAGATATACACATTTGACAGAATGGGATTGAAACCCATGTTTTCTGACTCTAAAACATCAAGTAAAATGCAATATTTGCAGCTCCCTATCTAAGTGCTCAGTACTTGTGCTTTTAATAAAGGTACACTAATTGATTAGTAGCTTGAGAACCACAATTTCTACAGGAGTTGTAACAGGGGCCAATCTCAGGAAATTCCAGAATAAAACAAAACTGCAGCATATTTAGGCAATGTGTCTTAAAAGTGAAAGAATAGGAAATGGGTTGAAAGTGTGTGCCCAGCCCTTATCTTAATCATATGATGCTCTGGCTATAACATCTTCTTCCTAGTCACCCGGAAAAACTGCGAACAAAACAACTTGAAAGCTTGAAAAGAAATTACAATCATTTCTACAAAATGGGTCTCTGAACCTTTAGGATAAAAAGAGCTTTCTGTGGGAATTAAGATAATTACTGAAGGAAGATTGACAGAAATTGTTTCACCAGCATGAGTGAAATCTGGAGCTGTGTTAATGAGAACTGGGACATGGGAAGATAGGAAAGGAAATCTTGATGGTATGTGAGAGAAATAAGTGGCTATCACTTCAGATGGAATGTTATTAGGTCCTGGATTCTTCCAGAAGCTAAAAAGAAATTAAGTATAAAATTTAAAAAAAAGAAAGAAAATTAAAAAAAAAGAATTTGCTTGAATAAAAAGAAGGAAGGAAAAAAAATACAGGATCTGGAATTGAACTCTACTCTGTATCCTGGGAAACAGAAAATGAACAGATGGTCATAAAAAATGCAGAGATTTACAAATATAGGGGAAAAAGAATTTTATGAATATAAAAGTGGATCAAGTTGGCTCTTCATATTGAGAGATATTAAAACAGAATGATTCAAGAAGAGCAGTTGGCAGGGAAAAGAATAACAGATAACCTCTTTGTTAATGGCTTACATCTAGTTCCACATGACGAAATGATTTCTGATTTTCTCATCAAATTTGTGGAACATATTGTTAGAATGATTTCTTTGTACTTAGGTGAAAAGGGGAATCAGGCCATGACATCATATTATAGTCTTTGCTGAGGAGGGGAAGCAATTTTCACCAAAATGGACTTCATTCTTACCTCAGAGACTGATAGACACATGAGGAGAAGAAACCCCAACCTTTGTAATACCCCTTGACCATCACCCAGTACTCCAGGTTAGACTTGGGCAGTGAAGAAATGGCATCTTATATCACACATCATCTCTTTTTTTCAAAGAGGAAACATTTGTGAAACTACACAGTTCAGAAGACCACAGATCTTCCATGTATGTCACTTCTCTCCATTTTGATCTATAGGTTCAATGCAATCCCAATCAAAGCAAAATAGTTGTTACTCTTCATCTTGACAAGCTAGTGTTAAAATCTATGTGGAAATACATATAAATGCATCCTAGCTTCTCTTCAGAATAGAAAAGGAACATCCACAAACTAATAAGAAAAGCAAAACAGACAATGTAATAGAACAACAAGCAAGAGACGAAAGTAGGTATTTACTGATGGGGATATATATCCAAGATGCCATTACCTGTTCAAACAGCCTAACTTCATCAATAACCACAGAAGTGCTACGTGAAAGCAAAATGAGATAACTTTACATACTTTATTACGAAGTATGTACTTTACATCTTATGCTCTGTAGGGGGGAATGGATTTTACATAATCAAGAAAATATTTAGCATTATCTACTAAATTTGGATATGTTCATATCCAATGATCAGATTATCCATATTTCCTAGTTTGTACAAGAGAGATTACATTCACATGACAATTGATAGTACCCCCTTTCACTCTCAGAGTGCACTTGTTTAGATGATATTATAGTTTGGATGTGAGGTGTCCCTGATAAGCTCCTGTGTTAATGCAGGGATATTCAGAGCTGTACCTTAGTCCATCGTAGTTTGAACGGATTAACTGGGTGGTAATAACTGTGGGCAAGTGGGGCCTGCTAGAGGAGGTGGGTCACTATGGGTGTGCCCTGGAAAGATTCATCTTCCCTGTGGTCCCTCTCCCCACCCCTGTTCCACTCCTCCCTCACGCCCTTCGGACATGAAGTGCTGCCTCATCTTGGGCGCAGAGCAGTAGAGTTCCTGACTACAGACTTCTGAAACTAAGCCAAACAAAACTCCTTCTCTTCTAAGTTGTTTTTATCAGGTATTTTGGTCGTGGCAATGAAAAGCTGACTAATGTAGAAGATAAATCTGACTAATATAGAAGATAAATATCTAATAAAGAAGTTTAGCTATTTCACAGTCAGGTACATACCCAAGAGAAATGTATGCACTTCTACAAATGACATGGACAAGAATGTTAATAGCCGTACTCTTCTTAATAGACAACCTTAGGGACTGGGTTATAGATAGGTGATAGAGCCCTGAGTTACATCCTTAAGACTGAAAAAAAAAAAAAAAAACACCCATAAAGTCCATCAAAGTAGAATGAATAAATACCATATAGTAATTAATTCAATAGAATGTGATATAACAATAGAACGAAACAATGACATGTATGGGCATGATATAACTATACAATGGCAATATTCATAGTGATAATTTAATTACCCATACATTTGTGTTTTATTCGTTTTCATGTGTATTTACTATTAATTCAATTTAAAATTTAACTTCCCATCCTGGATGCATACATGCAGTTTTTTCACAAGTCCATACTCCTTCCAACTACAAAGCAGAGAGAAAAACAAACAAACAAACAAAAAAACTGAAAATTCTTCCCAGCTGGAATACTCTGAATTCTCCCCAGGTAGTCTTAATACACATCCCTGAAGTGGAGTCGAGATTCATCCACAGCTCCAACTCCAATCTCCAATCCAATGTATTTAAATATTAGGGATTCTATATTGAGAAAAATTGTGAGGTCATTGAACCCAACAACAACAACATGATGTTGTAATCCAATAATGATGTCTGCCATGGGAATTAGACAGGAAACAGAGAGAAACCCTTTCTGAATTCCCCAATGTTTTAACAAAAGGGAAAACCAAATACACAATTGGAGAACTCATTTGACTTGTGGAGGCAAAAGGAGAGATTTACATGACTCTACTGACTTTTGGGTGTGATATCAAGAAAGAATTAAGAGCAATGAGCAGAAGGGAAGAAGCAAAGATCAAGTTCTGCGTTGAGCTCTTTTGGTTTAAGCTTAACACAGTCTTACAGTAAATGATCTGACCTGTGCGCCTCTAGTCTTTCCAGGGAAATGCTGTGTTTAAGTGAACTTTTAAATAGCTCAAAAGCTTCTATTTTTCTCATACTTTTGAATTAATATCATCAGTCCTAATAATTAACTGTAAACTGAAGCTTTGAGTGAATACATGACTGAGCATTCTATAGAATTTTTCCACTTAAGAAAAACAAGTATATTCTGCATTTGACAAATCCTTAAAGCAATGTTATATAAGTAAAGGAGTTTTCTCCAAAGGCATTCCTCACTTTCTAAAATATGTTTTGGCTACATCAGGAGGATTGCAGCTAGAACAGCTAGAAGCCTAAGGGACCAGATTACCCTGAAGGTGAAGAGCCAGGGCATTGCAGATAGAGTGGCTAGAATCTAGAGGGGCAGATTTACCATGAATATGGATTCTGCAGCATGGCCCTCATCACACAAAACTTTGTTCCTCATGCAAATTGAGAAACCTGAGCATGCTACAAAGGTGATAAGCTACACTTAAACTATGTGTAGTAATCCTAGATAAGTTATATAACCTAGCTTATCAGTGAACCAGATGCTGGGAGGAAATTATTATCAATTCCAGTTGTATAGGTTGAGAGCAAACAACCTGATTACACCAAAAAGATTACCAAACAATTAAGAAGGTGGCCATTGTAAGGGAAAGTCAGTAGCAAAAACAAATAACATATTTAGACCCAAAGAATTTCAATTATTGAGATTGTCAGACACAGCTCAACAGTTATATGTAAAACATCTGCAGAAATCAATGATGGACGTTGAAAGATGTTTATGAAAAGAAACTCAGTAGAGCAGACATATAAGAAAAATAGCAAAGCACATCTAGAAATGCAAAATTCAGCTCTTCATAAAATAGGACAAATTAAACAGTATATATAATAAACTCAAAGATAAATACAATAAAATAATATAAAATGTAGCACATTGAGAAAAAATTAAAATATGAAATATGTATTTATGTACAGAATAAATTGAAAATGTATATCTACATGCAACTATCATTTTAACTGTATTAGTTTAACTGTCATTAAAATAAAAAATTCTGGTCACAGTCATAAATGTAGGGGATTACATTTATGTAATTTAGTGTCACCCATACATCAGTTTCTCAAAGCCCATCAATACACCTGGAGCCCTGCTACTAAAACAACCACAGTTCTCAAGCCTTTTACTTACCACTGGAAGCACCTCGACAGGTAAATGGCTTTCACTTCACTTCCATGTATACATCTTACATAAAAACCCAATTATTCAGTACCAAAACCATATTGTGAAAACCTAACTAGAAATCAACCACAAAAAGTAGTGTTATTTCTCAAGATCTATAATCAAGATAAAAAATATAGGAATAGAAAATAGGTAAGGTCGATGATACTCAAATATCTACCAAAATTTGTCAAAACTCTTGGCACAAAGGAACGTAGTAAGGAAAAAGAATGGAAGAAAGTAAAATGGCCAGCACGGAAAAATGAGGTAAAAAGACAGTGTGGGGAAGTGCATAGTGCAGGGCACTGCCAGGAGCTATAACCGCCATAACAAAGATTCTGTTCTTTAACCCGGGAGCAATGGAATTCAATCATACTCTTTGGACTTGGTCCTAGAATGGTTTCATTATATTTGAGAAGCATCATTCTGGATCATACATGGAAAATAGACCTTGGGAGTGGAAACTACTCTCATGGTGGACCAGTTCAGGAATTATGTTGAGGACTCATCATCTGACCTGTCAAGCTGGTAAGGTCCTACTCCTGTTGCCCTCCAATGCTTCCATAATATCTGCTTCACTAATTGAAATATTTAAAGTGGTTTCCATTTTCTGCAACTGAAATCCCACAGGCTATATATAAATTCATGTGTGCACGTGCTTGCACATGCGTGTGAGCACATACACACATACACATATACACACACATACACACACTCACACACCAGATGTAGTTTATGCAAACATATCATCAAGAAAATCTGGTATTAATTATCTCACCTTCTTGGGTTCCAAGGAAATGAGTTCCAGATGCCCTGAGAAAATAGGAATGTTAGTGAACCAAAGCATGTATACAGAGTTACTAAAATTGTTTCTTATGGTACCAGTGCCTGGAATGAAGTTCCTGGTAAAGAAGAAACTTTAGTGTATCAAGGATTTGCTGCTATAGATTGTTATATGAGAATACAAACAAAAGACGTGTGCTTTTATCTGCAGTTAAAAAATAAAATAAAAGAGAAAATTTGAAATTCTTAGTTCAAGCTGTACTCAGAAGTCCAGGGAGCTATAAAAGACTTTCTTCCCTTTATTAGCAAAAGGCTAACATAGCCAAAAATCACATTCAAAATCTGATCATGAGGGTTGCTTAATTGCAGCATGAGTTGAATTCACAGTCTCGCTTGCTCTATTATCTAAGTAAGAGAACATTCATTGCCAAAAGTTGAAATACTAAGGCTTGGCTTGGGGATATTTGGTTAGACTCAGATAACCGTACATTACTTGAACCCTAATGTAATTGCAAACTCCGAGGAGCACTGCTTGCCAACAAAACTAGTCAGCATCTATTCTCCTGATTTATTTGGAGACCTTAAGGCAGATTCATATGAAGTAGAGGCATGCTAAGTGTTCTAAATACCCACACCCACCCATAAAAACTTTCTTTAAATATAAATACTAGTATGGTTTAAATGTGAAGTATCCCTCAAAAGCTTTTGTGTGAGACAATGCACGAAAGATGAAAGATTCGTGGTGAAATCACTGGGCTTCTTAACCTAATCAATGCATTAATCTCCTGTTAGGGATAAACTGAGCAGTGACTGTAAGCAGGTAGAGTGTGGCTGGAGGAGGTGGGTTGTTAGGGGTGTGGCTTTGTGGTATAAATTTTGTCCCTGGAGACTCACTCTCTCTGCTTCCTGGTGCCAGATCCTGAGCTGTTCTTCTATACAACACACTTCTGCCATGATGTTCTGCATCACCTCAGGCCTAGCAAAGGAGTCAGAACTGATTCTGTTCTTGTTGGGTCTTTGGGTCGTGGCGGTAATAAAGCTGGCCAAAAGATATACATATAAAACCTAAGTCACATCTCTTGCTGGAAAATGTTTGAACGATCTTTGCAATTATAATGAGAAGAGTAATTTTCATGTCACTCATTCATTTGAGGTAAATTACTGAGTGCTTACTAAAGACTTGGGAGAAAGTAGCAAATGAGATGAACCTAATCCCTGCTGTCATACTGGAGGCTTTGAATGAAATGACAAAGTGGGCAGACCATATGGTGATTATTATGGTTTGGAAATGAGGTGTCTCCAGAAAGCTCATGTATTAGTGTCCTCCAGAGGAAAAGAATCAACAGGAAGTATGATTATAAAAAGGGGATTTATAAAACTAGATAGTCCACAATGGCAACCTGCAGGCTATAGAACTGGAGGAACAAGTAGGGGCCCAATCCAAGATGCTGATGCCTCAGAACAAGAGGGATCAACTGTGCTATCCCAGTCTGAGACCAGAAAGTCCCTGGAGAATCATTGGCAGAGCCTGTTTTAAAGGAGTCAAGAAAAAGAGTCTGATGTTCTTAGGCAATCACAGCAACAATCAAGAACCCATTCAAGAAGAATTGAGCTTGCATCTGCTGCTTCTTGTTCTTCCAACTTTTAATCTGCCCAACCCACCATTGTATTGGACAATGTGGTCCACACTTAGGGAGGGGCTCCACTTCAATTAGCTATCCCACATGCCAATCATTCCTAGACATACCCCAAAGTCTCTTAATCTGAGGCATCTCTTAATCCAAAAAAGTTGAAAATTCAAACTAATCATTCAGCTCATATGTAAGATAATGCAAGAATGTTCAAAGGTGAAATGATTAGATCATGAGAGCTAAAAATAATTGATGGATTAATCCACTAGAATCCACTAGATGCTAACTGTAGGCAGGTAGGATATGAACAGAGAAATTGGTCCTCAGGGGCATGCCTCTGGGGTTTGTGTGTTGTCCCTATGAGTAGAGCTCTGTCTTCTTTTTGGTTGACATGAGCTGAGCAGATTTCCTCTGCCACACCCGTTCACCGTGATGTTCTGCCTCAGCCCCAGAGCTATGGAGTCAGCCAATCATGGACTGAAGCTCTAAAACTGTGAGCCAAAATAACACATCCCTCCCCAAGTTGTTCTTGTCAGATATTTTGATCACAGTGATGAAATGCTGAATAAAATTGATGGTCTAAGGAACAGCATCCTAGAAATAGGGGAGCATTTACAAAGGTCCTGTGGTAGAGGTTAACTTGATCCTACTAGGAAGGCCATTGTTTCTGAAGCATAATGAACCTGGGCATGAGTAACAAGATATAGAATCAAATAAGTAGGTAAGAGAGACTCCAGGCGACATGAAATTTGGTGTCCCATAGAAAAGACTCAATTTTATGTAACCATAATATGTCTATTACTAGATTTTGTTCTAGAATATAATAATTAGGATAACATAACAATTGATATGTAAGTAAATAAAAGAAAACTCAATTCTACTTGGTATAGCCATTAAAAGGTATTTATTTGCTCAAAAAACTAAATAGTACAGAAGTTGTCCCTTCAGTTAGAACTTGATCAAGGGCTTAAAAACTATCACTAACATTGTTTTCCTAGTTATACATTTTTACCAATTTTCTAGAATCCCCGTTATCAGTAAAACATCTTTCTCATTGTACCAGAATATCTAAGCACAGCCTCAATTCTCCAGGACTGAGACTTGACCATTGATTGATATCTTTAGTGAACTCTCTAGGTAATTCTAATGTGCAGCTATGATCCAGAAACATTTGCTTCTAGAAAATATCATAAAATATCAGAAAAATATTCCTTCTGAAGGAATAGTTCATGATTTTTATTCTTGTCCTGAAAGCTAAAAATTTGACTTGATTTATCTCTGAGTTTAAGGGTTTCAGCTATTTTACACATAGAGAGACTATTGTAACAGTGTCTTGTCCGTGTTAAGATAGTAACTAATGAGCTTCCCTGCAACAATTAGTTTGGGCAACTTGTAAAATATTTATAAAGCATGTATCATTTCCTAGTATCATGTATAATATAATATTTGCCCACAAGGAAATTATATTCCAAAATGGATGAATTTAAGAATAGGTATAAAATCCCCAGGGAAGTATTTTCATTATTTATTAGAATTGCAAAGTTTTATTTTTCCCAAATAGCCTAAGGCAAGTTACTCTATTCTCTGGTTTGGTGAGAAGATGACAAACCATCCTGTTAACTGACTTCAAGTGACCTGCTTTCGTTTAGGATCCATCTGTATTTCTTATTTCCTTTCTTTCTTTTCTCTCCTCATTTTATGCATCTCTTCTCTTATTGATTGATTGATTGATTGTGAGCTACAATTGCCTAAATATCCTTCAGCTGAGTTTCAGGAACAGATCTCTGAACAGTGACTCAACTTCCATGGCTGTGAAATCCTTGAACATTAGACATGGGATTCTGCAACACTTAGGATTCAGACTCCAAACTGACTTCTGGGTGAGAGACGACAGACAGATCTTCATGGGATGCTCAGCATTTATATTGCTATTACCTTGAAAGCAATTCTGCCTCATCTGTTTCCCCTGAAATTCTGGCACTAGGATGGAAAATATCTTTCATCTAGCTTCTAGTCTTGGAGCACAATAAGTATCATCACTATTCTATTTTACTATAAAAGAGAAATTGAAAACATCTGGAAGATCTTTCTCTGCCCCTCTTTATGTAGAACTTTAGTTTATTTAGCTGAACCATGCTTTATGAAACAAAATGTAACCACTTTGAGGAGGGGACCATGTATGTCCTGATCATCACCGTAGCTCCTAATACCTGGTACTTTATGACTCAATTTAAATTTCAGTTGAATGTCTATGTAAACCTGGGGGAAGTTGATGCACAAGGAATTAACATGCTGCAACTGATTCACCAGAGAAAACTGCAGGGCAGATCACGATGTCTTGCTGTCCCATTGCAGTAGCTCTTGGTTCCCAGCAATGTATGAGCAGTACAAGGTTCCACGTAGATTTCATTAGAATATACACTTAAATATGGGGGCAGTTTAACTCACATGATAACATACACTTTCAGGAAATCAATGCCCCTAATCCCAGATTAGAAACTCACCCCCTTCTTTCAAAACTAAGTTCTGTCTTGCAGAATGAATAGTTGATCAAGAGAAGAAGTAAAAATATCCCTTGGTGAAAGGAATAGTTGTACAAAGGCATGAATTTGCTTAACTCATTGCAAGAACCAGCCCCGCAAGTAGCTCTTGTGACCTCTGACATACTCCAGGTACTTGAGGGGCTGGACTTGAAAATTTAAACTCTATTCTATTAATTAAAGAAGACCGTTATTTTAAGCTTGGGGCTACTAGGACTAAAATCATATTTTAGAAGACTAACTCTTAACATCAGTCTAAACTTAGAAGAAAAAAACAAAACTGGACAGAGTGAAGTCTTAGAATCCTTTATAAGAATCATTCCCTTTTTGGAGAAACCAGTGTTTTGAATGTTGAATGTGTGGTTAAGACTAATCAAAAAAGTAAGGTTGACTATGAGCGTCACAATAGAAACTCAGATCACCTGACCCCTTATTCTACTCCACGCTAGTGTCTCCCTGAAATTTGGGAGGCAGATAAAGATTGAAAATATCTAATCTGGGAGTAATTCAGCTACCAGTAGTCAGAGTCACAAGAATCAAAGTAGTGCATTCAGGAGAGTCTGCATAGTGACTATAGTAACTATAAGTTACAGATAAAACCAAAATATTTGTGACATTAACCTGCTGAGATTTTCCTGGTCCCCTACTTTCAGTATTTTTCCTTCTCTCCTAACCAATTTTCACTGCTGATAGATTATTTTTTCTAAAGCATAGCCCAAATCATGCAATACATTGACTGATTCATCAATTTATTTAACAGATATTTGAATATCTATTGTAGGTCTTCTAGATGAAGGGAAAATTCAAATTTTCTGCCTTTAAGCAAGTTACAGTCTATTTGAAAAAAAAAAAAAACGTAAGTAAGTGGGTAACTTAGAACTAGTGTACTTTTCAAACTAGAGGTAAGTCCAAAGTTCTATGGCAATGGAGAACAACTGTCTAAATGACACTGTCACAGTGAGTGTGGGAGTGCAAAAGATGACCTATGAGCTTCCTAGGAAGACACAAAGAAGATAGATGAAAATGGTATCCAGGAAACGTTTGTTCAGAGAAACCTTTATTGCAAAGCAAGAAAGTAAAATGCCTCTAAGAAATTTTAAGAAGCTAACAGATTATATGGGGGATAAATGAAATGAGTTGTGGAAGAAATCAGGTAACAGATCATGAATGGGCTTATGTGCTGAGTTCAGCTCAGGACTTTGGATTTTGTCTTGAAAGAAATGAGAAGCCATTAAAAGGTATATAGGAGAGTGATCTGAGCAGATTTATAATTTGGAAAACGACTATCATTCTGAAGGATAGATAAATGTTAGATGAGCCTGGGTGCAAGGATATCAGTTAAGAGACCATGGAATAGTTTAGATAGAACTGATAATAGCATTGCTCCACAAGAAGTCCTTAGCCTAACGTTTAAGTCACCTCCATATTTTGGCTCTAACTTAACTTCCCACCCTCTGTCCAATACCCTTTTCCAACAAACTACGCATCCATCAAAAACCACCTGCTATTTTAGAAGCCTTTCCCTCCTACTCTTTGTTATTGATACCACACCTTGGTTCAGACCATCTTTTATGGCCTTTCTTCCTGTGCAACAGGAAATGGATACGTGGTACAAATTAAGAGAATTAAAGGAAAAAGATCAATTTTTTTTTTTAAAGCAGTAGCTTTGAGAATTTTTTTCAAGGCAACATCTTAACTTGAATTCTTATTCAAATCATTCTAGGATCCAAAAGCTAAAATAGTTTGAGAGTTTAATTCCTATATTTAATCTTTTAAAATTGATCTCAATGAGCTAGTGATACTTCAGTCACCATTGGGCAGATAGATTTCTTTCTATCCTGTAATTGAAAGAAGTGTCAAAAATGATGCCAATTGTAGTTAAATGTCATAAATAAATTCATGAAGTGTGACTGTGTTTCTGAATCCAGTACAACAAATTCCCACTGATTGAAGGCAGACTATTCTTTCAGCTCTTGATTTTATATAAGTATTATTTTCTAATTTTTTCTTAGATGTTTTATTACGACTTAGGAAACTATGACAATGATTACAATTGTTTGACCTTTACAATGTCATCTAAGATCTAAGGAGATTTAAAAGAACTTTAAAATATGTTTACAAATTTAAAGTGTCTCTGAGGAAATGGGTTAGAAGTATGTTTTGTGTCACAGAGTAAATAAATAAATAAACAAAACTTTCTAAGACTAAACTTCATTTTTACATGGTGTGGAAATTATAGTGTAGCTAATAAAATGAGGGTGTCATACACCCACTACGATATTGTATAAATCATGAATTATACAACAGACAAAAATGAGAAACTGCAAAGAAATCAAACCTATGTGGAAATAAATAAAACATACAAGCAAAGTAGCAATCATGTCAGTTCTTTAATAAAATGTGCATGCACAGGGGGCTTCTCATAGTATGAATGCAATATGTTAATTGTAATTATTATTTTAGAACTCAAATTTAACTGTGAAATAGTTGATAATTAACAAGTAATTACTGCTGTAAATTCTTTGGAAGATAAAGCACTGGGTTGTAAAAGACCCACATACCTAGTTTGGGTTTTAGAATGCAGGGAAAAATGTAATAGTCGCTTTCTGCATCATATTTAGCAGTGTTTTCGGCTTTCCTTTCATCAGATTTCTTGATAATTCAAAGAAGTCTAGAGTTTGGATTTATTTTTTATGTTTGTGCATCCATTCATATTATTTGGTGCAGGGAATGGGAGTATGAGTTGGTAATTTTAAAATCACATTTTTTTGGAGATATCAGGCAAAATTCATTTGATCTTATTGTAAGGAAGATCCTTTTATGTGGCAAATAATGTAGACATATTTATGTCTTACTTCCTGTCATTAGAGTCTTTTACAAAAAAATATGAAAAATTTACTTTGTCCAAAACTGTGCTCACTGCTGCTTGATGGGATAAAGCATATGGCCTTTCTCTCCCTGCCCCCGCCTCTCACCAGCTTTTTTGTGGCCCAACCATCCTGCCCAAACAATAATTCAGCCTTGGGGTTGAATATTAAAAATAATTCATTTAAAACATTTTTTAAATGGAAGCATTTAAGCAGGAATCTGGAGGAGACAGGAGTTATCACCTTCCTGTGTTATAACCACAAGTCTATCCCTGATGGGCCATAGAGCTCAGCCAAATCTCGTCTCCATGATTTCCCTAGTGGTCAGAGTACTTCAATGGCTTCTCTAAGAATCAATGAACCACTTATATGACTCACTTTTCACCTTTATTAATCTGTCCCACCAGTGAGGGCAGGGTTGAACTGAAGAAATTTATTAAATTTATTGGCTAAAATTAAATTATTCACTTGAACTTTTAAAGAGGCAACAATTTTTTGGTGGTCCATGATAACCACAGAAGTTTTGCCCAAAGCTGCATGGAGTCAGATTGCGATTTTAAAGAGCATCAACAAACAACAGGAATAAAAAGTGGACACAAAGAAGGCATATTATCCTGAGCTGCTTGGAAACAGAGTTTATTCTCTCAGACCTCTTCACTTAGACTTAAGATGCTCTTTTCTGAGACTAAATTGATTGTGGCAATGTTCATGAAGGGCTTCCAAAATTCCATGAGTTGAATTGGGTGGGAACCAGAATAGTGTTAGTGCTGCCTATTGTTTGATAAAAAGAATATTATTTATTATTTAATGTGTATCCCACGTTTTCTTCCTAGAGTACTTTTCAAACAATACAAAGAATTGTTTGCAAGTTCTCAGAAAGTATCTGTTCATAATGCCCAGCTCAGAGATGATTAATAGCTAACTAGCCAAACCTTCAATCCACATAAATCCCAAACATGATTAATGACCCTAAAATGTCTCTGACATCTTCAGCAGAACTTATAGAGATCTCCGCTCAAATATTAACATTGCCTTTCTGTCCAAATCCACCTATTCTGAGCTTTGACCTCACCCTAAAATTAGGAAGGTTGGTTATATTTTATTAAGCAAGGTTTCTTTTGTTAAGAAAATACTTTAGTCAAATACAGCACCCTAAAACAACCCAGTAAATCCCCCCACCCAAGTACTCAATTATATATTCCAAAGAAAGATCCAAAAAGAAGAGTCTGTGTCTTTCTACAGGTCACAAAATCTTTTAATCAATATATTGATTCAATCCTTATGAAATATTTTTTTGAATTTTAAACATGTACATCTTACACATGCTCTTTTGTGTCTAGTGTCTTGACATTTTTATGTTATACCTGTAAGAGTCATTTATGTAGATGTGTGTAGTAGTAATTCATTCACTCTTATTGTATAATATTCTGCTGCAAGGGTATACAATGAAATGATTTAACTTTTCTAATGATGTATATTTGGGTTTTTGCTAATTAGAAGAAATTATAAATTATGTGGTTATGTCTTCTGTGCATACATGGATGTGTTTTTAAAGATACATGCTTAAAGAGAGAATTGCTGGATGATAATACTTACTTACATATGTTTAATTTTAGCAAACAAAGACAGTTTCCAAAAGTGACTGCACCAATTTACACTCCAATCTTCATGACATATCTCCCTCTAATTGTGGTCTTTAGTTCATTTGTGTTTACTGTTTTGGGGACATATATAGATATGTAACTACTATTGTCATTTTTGTGTGTTTTTCCCTTTTCTATCCTTTCTTGTCTTTTGTTTTAACTCCTAACATTTTCCTCTGTATTAGATGATCAGTTAGACATACTTTATAAGAGTTTAAAAATATGATATTTAATTTATGGAAAGCTAATATGAATTAGGATTTTTAATACTTATTAGATAATGCTAGGAACTGAAATTTTTACTCTATTTTTGCTTCTCCATCTCTTTTAGTATTATAATTATTGTATATTTTATTTTCATGCATAGTTCACACTGCACAAATAAATGATTATTGTTTTTGTACCATTACTTATACTTTGGCTCAGCTAACTTGCTTCTTTTTATTAATATTTTTACTTTGTCAAATTTATTTTTAAATCCATTGATTAAATTCATAATTTCATCTATATTATTTGTTAGATCTGGGATATTGATTACATTTTTTTCTAGATTCTCTTTGATGAAAGTCACCATCTTACCATGTTTATTCTTAACATATTAGTCACAGTTATTTTAAAGTCAATGTCTGCTAACTCCAAAAGCAGAGAGAATTTGTGAGTTAGTTTTTAAGTAACTCACAAATTTTTTCCTGATAAGCCTAGTAATTTTTGACACAAATCTAGACATTTAGTAAGAATATTTTGGAGGGGATATTGAAGAGGGTATTTTACTCTAATTTGGTTCCATCCTACCTAGGGCTAGACAGAGCGGAAGGTATGTCACCCAATATCCATGTAGGTCTAAGCTGATTAGACACAGGTTCTCAGGTTTTAAAACACCTGTTCTTTTTCTGGGTCATTCATATTCCTCAGCTTTTGTCTTAATGCAGTTTCCTAATTGAGACCCTGGGAGTTTACTAAGGCCCCACCTCCTAAATTTTCCACAGTGGTCTACTAGATTTCTTGAAATGTCACACAGCAAAGTTTAAAAACTGAGCAAAAACTATGACAGCTTGAAAATTTTTAGAAAACATTGCTTTTGAGGATTTTGTCATGCTTTGTGTTGTTGCTTCGGAGACATTTTTGATAATATCAAATACCAGGGTTACACAATCTCCTATATTCCCATAACTTCTAAATTTAAAACTTTATTCCTAAAAATTTCTCTGTTAAACCCTATAATCATATCATCCTGAACATATTTATGAAATATAAATTTATCATAGGCAAAATTAAACTGAAAATTTACTCTAAATGATATCCTTCTCTTGTATTCTCCACCTTGGTTAATAATTTTATCAAAGTACTTTTATGGGCTAGGGTTGTGGCTCAGTGGTTAAGTGCCCCTGAGTTCAATCCCTGGTACCAAAAAAAAAAAAAAAATACTTTTACAAAAGCAATGCACCACTTCCCCATCTAGATCCTCCCATTCTGCCTTTAGTTATGTACACATCTTGTCATATTTCTTCTATTTCCATCCTCTTGTCCTAGTTGAGACTTTCAAACTTTCAATTAATACTTTTACTTTGTCCAATTTATTTTTAAATCCATTGATTAAATTCATAATTTCTTTCACACTATTTCCCCAGTGTGTCTTCTACTTTAAGCAAAAGGAAGGAAGAAGGGTATGTTCATGGACTTCAGCATTTGATACTAATACACAACCAGGATTACCTGACTTTAACTTGATTTTAAGGTCCTAAGAAAGCCCAGTATAAGTTCCTGTGAAGAAATCACTTTAAGTTTTAATGGAACATTCAAGGAAATTAAGGACATTATTTTCCTCTTAATAAATGATTTAGGACACCAAGAAAAGAGCTAAAGATTTCATTATGGATTTCACAAGTATACAAGTGATCATACCCCTACACCAACAGTAAAAAACTCTATTTAAAAGATGTATAGTCTGACTCTAGATTTTGCAAATTCCTGATTATTGTTTTTTCAAAATCTTTATGTATGTATCTCAACAAACCCTGCTACACACATACACACCTGATTTGCCTTATAGAAAAGCTATAATACCGAGGAAACAGCTTCATAAATCATGATAGGTATTGCAAAACAGGGATGAGATGTAAAAATTTTGAGACGGACCAAAAAAGGCTCTAAGCCAATGAACTATTTCTTCATTATTTCTTCATTATAATAGATTCTCCAGAATTTGACTGGACTCTCAAAGAAAATAACTATTTAAGTGAGTCCCAAATTTTTAAATCTCCCTTGACAAATTTCTTTTCACATTTGCTAAAAGTGTGCAGGAATATAATTAATCCTTCCAAAATTTCATGAATGAAAAAGTGCTCCTAGGAAATAAGAAAGTGAACCATGTTAGGGTGACATCCTCTGCGATAAATGACATTTATAGATACATTAAAATAATTGTGGTGACATGTTTGAAAGACCTTTCTAGAAAAGAGAACCCCTGAGAGTTTGGGATCCAGAGATCCTGGAAACTGAATCAAGCACTCTAAAAGATAAAGCCAAAGATAATAGATGAGGCACTGTTTTAGCTATCTTGGCAAACAAAGAAAGCAAAAATCTGAGAAGGTTGGTAGTAGAGTGGCCAACATTCCCAGCTTGCTTGGAACTATCCCAGTTTTATCACTAACAGTTTAGCATCCCAGGAAATTCCTCCACAGAGTGTTCTGGTATTCAGCAATTACTGCAAATGTTTTGGAGGAAAATAGAAAAATTCATTGGACTTTATAAAAACTGGGAGATCTGAAGGCAATGCTGTCTTTGCTGTCAAATGACTAAAGCACAAATGACTCACCTGCCATTCTTGCTGTCATGATTTGTCCTCTTGTTGCTCAGGCTGACAACCATGAGTTGAAGTGTACCATAATGGATCTTCCATGATTCTAGCACTCCAACCACCCCGTGATCACCAGCATTAACAATTCATCTTCAACTTCACCCACAAGAAACTCTTTTTTATCAAGATGTGACTAGTATAAAGTTTTGACACTGTAAATATTATGACAATGTTTTCTAAGAGTTCAAGTAATGGCAATGAGAATGATTGCAATAGCAATGTTAGCATGACCCAGACATCACCAAAAAAGAAGACTACCTAGCTGTGACAATTTAGTGAGAGGTGAAAGGATTAATAAGGGAAATAACCAAAATTGAGCCTACTTCACAATAAATCAAAAAGAATTTGAATTGGACATAGTGAAGAAAGTGATATAAAAAAACATATGGAAACTTACTTTTGCAACAACTTAAGTACTACAAGGCAAGTTCTTCTGTCCTTCACCAGTACTCACTTGAAAATAGCAGGCTCCAAATAGGTTTGAACATACCACAGGCATGCATACACATAGTCCCATTATTCTCTTGTTTTTTTTTTCCATAAAAACTAGTAGAGGTACAGTTCCTGGTTTAGATATTGCAACTAAAATGCAGACAAATAGAACAAAATTTTACCAACGTTATGTGTTCATCTCTTAGAGTGTGACATTGATCCTTTCAGATCTTATCAAAAATTGTTCTTTCTATAGCATGTTGAGTGAGGAACTGCATCATAGACACAAAACATATTCTATTTATCTTGAGTACTTTTGTATAATAAATGAAATGTCAAGTACACATCTTGATTTATCTGAAGATTTTAGCTGCACAAAACCAAAAAACAAAAGACTATTTATACCTTGTCCAAAACAAACTAAAACTTGTTCATTCATCTGCATATTTGGAAGAGAATACAAATGTAACTTTTGGCAAATTCCATGGGTTTAAGATTTATTACCAAAAACATTAAAATATCTTAACTGCTAAATATCCTGCACATGTTGTATACTAACACTACTACAACAGGGTGTGATCCATTTACCTGTTCAATTTTCTCAAACTGTGTAGAAGCAATTAATAATACTTTTATTTACAAAAATAGAAGAATATAGTCTTGTAAACACCTATGCCTATAAGGTGGATGTCTTTGTTGCTAGCCATAGGAAAGATGTCAAAATGCTGTCCTTCCATAAAAAACATATTTGAAAAGTGCCCAGCAAGAAGAATGCTCATTTCTAATTTGGAAATTCATTGAGGATGAGAATGGGGACAAGGATGAGAGTAAAACAAAAAAATTTAAACAATTTTTCCAAGAATTATTTGGTGATACTTAAAGTAGTCATACAGAGCCTTGGAAAATATTTTTAAAAAAATGCTTTTGAGTGTAGGTTGAGACAAACACTTACACTAGAACAAAAGGACTCAATTTTTTTTGGAAATGAGATTGCCTCAGAATTTTTTTAAAAAAAGTCAGTGGAAAAGGGCAGCCAAGTTAAATAGGACATTCTCAATTTTGTTACTAAAACTCTAACTTCTTTGGAATCCAACTTTGATTTCACAAGTTCAAATTACTTCTGTGCCTTACAACCATTTTCTCTGACAAAGAAAGTTTAATGTATGATGACATCCAATATGTTTTTAAATGATGGCATTTTAGACACAGATGCCCGACGTGGTAAGTTTAAAAGTGCAAAGAACTTGACTGATATACCGCTAGTCTTCCAGAACTAGCTTGTCAATAAAAAGTAAATTCACAGTTTTGTAGAGGTGTAAACTAATTTCTACAAGTTTAAAACCTGCTCTTTCTAGTAAGTAAAATCCCCAAGAGTTTTGCTCTGATATTTTTGTTGAGAAGATGTTTGGCTTGATGTCATCACATTGGACTGATACCAGGAATGAGCAAGGTGGCCTTTATAAAAGCCAAGCTCTGAGTCAAAATGAATTGTATGCCTGATGGTATTAAGTTTTACCACTGTATAGAAGAAAAGAAGAACTTTTCAAAACCTGCACATAATTCAAAGAAGAAGTATTAGGAAAATAAGAATATTTGTGGCATTGAAACAAATAGGTGGTTTTAAAATTAAATACAGGTAATATTTTTAATTAGTCTTATGAGTTTATGTTTTCTTTTAAAAGCTTACATTTATGTATTTTAACAAATTTAGTAATATAGTCTACAAATTTCTATAGCCAAGTAGGTTTTGAAAAACTTTAAAAAATTATTCTCCCAGAGGAAAAAAGAATTATTAAATGCTTTAAAATTTTTATACACATTATTAAATTAGTCATATTAGTATCAATTGTCACTAATAACTCATCCTTTTAGGCTTAAATTAAAGTATATGTCTAACTTAAAAGTGAATAATAAATAATAATACATAAATTTACATTAATACCTATTCACATATATGTTGGTGATAAGTCATAACATATGTGTCTAATTTTTTTTTACATGTTATATAATTGGCTTGGTTGACCTAGATTAGCTCTCTACAGATTTGGTCACCTAATTTAGTAGATAAATAGAAACTGAGTTTGAAGGACAGGAAGGTGTATCAGTCAGCTTTTGTAAAGTTAACAAAAAGCTCCATAATATCAGTGGCCTAAAAGAGTAAAGATTTACCTCATGCAGTTCTTGTTTATTGTGCCTTTGGCTGCATTTCTGCTGTTACTCATCTTCATCTTGGAAATGAGCCTGAAGGAACAGTCCCTTTTTGGGTCAAACTACTCTGATTGTGGCAGACAGAAAACCACGTTTTCCTCAGATATGGCACACATCCTTTCTGCTGACATTTTATTGCTCAAATGAGTCACCTTTCAATGGACTGGAGATGTATAATCTTCCTGCAAGGTACAGTAAATAGTGCTTGAGAAAAATAATAGAATTTCCTAAGCTTGTCTCTTGGTCACAAGTATTGGGTCCCTCTTTCCTTCCATTCTTAAAATGGATTTAATCCCTCCCCAAAGAAAGTGACATGTATCTCTGATTGGAGATAGTTCTGTTTGTCTTTGTTTTGAGCTTGGGCCTAAAGGATAAGGTCCCATATGGGTCATGCTGCCCTTATAATAGATGGGAAGGAGAAATGGTGAAGCAATGCTATGGCTTTAAAACTTTCAGCTCAGACATGGCCTGTATAATTCTGTCCACAGATAATTGGCCAATACAAGTCACCATCCCTGCATGTTATTATTTGGATCTGGATTGTCCTCCAAAGTCTAACATGTCGAGAAGTGGGGCATTTAGAATGTGATTGGATTATGAAGGCACTGACCTCACTGGTGGATTAATCCACTAATATCTGAATGGACTTCTGGGAGGTGGGACTTAGTTGGAGGAAATAGGTCCCTAGGGGCCTGTCATGGAAGAACATCTTCATGATGTCCTTCACTATCTTCACTCTGTATCCTTTCTCTCTCTTTCTACTTTCTGGTTGCCATCAATGGAGCAGACTCCTCTGCTACACACTCCCACCACCATGATCTTCTGTCTTACTTCAGGCCCAAAGTAATGGAGATGCCCAACCACAGACTCAAACTTCTGAAACTATGAGCCAAAATCAACCTTTGCTTCTTTAAGTCATTTGTGTCAAGTATTTTGGTCACAGAAAAAGCTGACTAACACACTGTATCTAATATCAATGGGTGAGGTGATAACATTTTCTTTGCCAGGTGAGGCAGCAAGTATTTAGAAACAGTCGTCAATTTTCTCAGAAAGGAAAAGAGAGATCTCAAGGCAGAGAGAAAGAGTTTCAACAGAGTAGAAGAGAGAAAGCTCTATGATGCTATGAACCATGAAACAGCAGCCCTTTTATCACGTGCCCAGAGCTTTGGTTTCACATGAACAGAGGACTGATAAATTGCTTGAGCTAGTTTCTTCATACAACATGTGAGAATTGTTTAATATGGAGTTTCTGTCAAAGCATCCTAGACATTATAGCAATATACCCACCTCAAATCAATATTGTTTGTATGGTGCCTACAATCCACAAGTAGTTTTTCTTCATAAGATTAAATTGGTATTCACAACTGTTTATCATTTATTCTTTTGAGGTTATTTAAAATAATATGTGGAGACAGTTGATATATTTTCAAAATTCCTGACAAGAAAAATGTAAAACTCTAAGTAGAGAATTCTTCTTAAGCAATTAGGGAACATAACAATAAAGAATTAGTACTAAAAGTTTTCCCATAAATAGTATAAATTGCTTCAATTAAAAAGGAAAACTCTGCTATCTCTATTATAAAATATTTTCTTAAAACTCTTAAAGATATGAAATAAAACTTGAAATAAGTGAAACAAGATTTGTAAAACAAATTAGAAAAACAAAGCTCATATGATAGCTACATAAGATAAATATATAAAAATCAATAGTTTCTTATATTCTTCCAGTTAGAAGATGTAATAGAAAAATAATATTCCATCTGAAAATCATTATAGACTATAAGGGTAGATTGAACATTAAATGCGTTGTCAAATGGAACTGAATTTGTATATCTGCCACTTACTGTGTGTTTCTTATAAAATTGTTTAGCTTTCTAAGTTTCAGTTTCTCTTATTGTAAAACATATATAGCAATAGTACTTACCTCATAAGATTGTTACAAAAGATAACTAATGACTAAAACTTTTAGAGGGCTTCCTGTATGTTTGATGCAATTCTGGGGAATGTGTACATGATATTTCAGTTCCTCCTTACAAGGACTCTATGAGGTACAGAATGTCATTAACCCTTGCTTTTCTGATAAGTATGTGAAATGACTACATGGCAACTAGCACACAATGTCACCCAGCTATACAAAGCAGTGGTGGGATCTGAACCCAAGCTATTCAACTTCCGAGGGCACACTCCAAACATCTCTATACCATTCACTGATATTTATTGAGGGGTTACTAAGCACTTGAGATTTATCAGTGAACAAAATAAAGATTTATGATCCCAAGGAGGTTACAATCTAGTGAGTGGAAATAGAAATTGTGACCATAAATGGTAAATAGATTATACTAATATGCTGGAAATAATAAATGCTCTGAAAAAGAAAATTGAAAAACAGAATCAGAGTGATAGAGAATGCCAGGAGATGTGGAATAAGCCCCAGTGAAAAAGTGAGGTATGAGCCAAGATATGGAAGATAGAATGGAGTTTGCAAAAGAGGTGTCTGGGGAACAGAATTCCAAGTAAAGGGGGACAACTAGATCAAAGTGCTTAAGGCAGAATCACGTGTAAGGAAGGAGGAACAGGGATACATGCAGCCACAGTAGACTGAGCAAATGGGAGAGTAGTAGGAGATTAAGTTGAATGTAAATAGAGGTCAGTTCAGGTTGGATATTTGTTAACTTCCCTTTGTATTTTAGCTTCTACCCTTTGTAAAATGAGAACCGTTTCAGTGTTTTGAACAGAAATTACAAAACCTACCACATATAAAATTTTCATATCAGTTGCTATGTTGAAAATAGATTGGGACTGTGGAAATAGCTCAGCTGGTGGAGTGCTTGCCTAGCATGTGCAAAACCTTGGGTTCAATTCCCAGCACCACCAAAAAAAAAAAAATATCGTAGGAAACTTAGAGTCATGGAGATCTATTTTGGAACCATTGTAATAATCCAGGAAAAGAATTATTGTATTGCAACCCCAAGAAATAGTAGGGGCGGTGGTGAAAGACAGTTGTATTCTATATATAGGAAATAGATCCAACCATAAGATGAATTGGATTGCATGTAAAATATGAGAGATATGACATATAGTCAAAGATGTCACGTTTTTGACCTGAGCCATTGAAAGAGTAGAGTTGCCATCAATTGAGTTTAGAAAGCTGGAGTAGGAAAATATTTGGTAAGAAACACCAAAGGTTTATTTTGGCCATATTTTTGAATATGAGATATTTCTGGTAGAACTGGAGATGTGGAATTAGGAGCTGGTTTTATAAATGAAGAATTTAGGAGAAACATCTGTGCTAGAGATATCAAACCATGAGGTTGGATGAGATCAGAAAGATATAATTATAAATAGAGACAGTGACCAAGGACTGGAACTCTGGAGGATCTAAGAAACCTGGGGAAAGAGAAGGATTCAGCAAGGAATACTTTAGAAAGAGTAATCAGTAAAGTCCTAGAAAAACAGAGAGTGTTTAATCTTGGAGGTCAAGTGGAGAAAGTGTCTGAAAGAGAAGGAAGACACTTGTGCTAAATGCTATTGCATCAAATGCTTCTGATAAGTGAAATTAGATAAAAATATTCAGTGATTATTAAATCTTGCAACATGTAAATCATTGGAGTTACCACAGTTGTTTTTCCATGCTATGAAGGAAAATATTAGGATAGCAATCTAGTGTCAAAAAAGTCATCTCCTGGGGAGTGACATTTGCATGGAATTATGAATGGATAGTAGTGGACAGTCCCCAAATTGAGGGGACATGTTGTCCCCCACAAAGGGGGAATTAAATGCTCTGAATCAGAAGTGAGTTGTTCAGGAGCAGGAAAAAGGAGGGCATTTCTGAGTCTAATATCAAAACCCTTTGAAGCTAATGAAAGGAGTTGGAATGTTTTCTCATTGTGGTGAGAAGCTTTGGAGTGTTGGTTGTAGATTTCAACCACCCTCATTGCTATTTGTGGAATGCACAGAGGGTTCAAAATGGATTGCAAGGAGACTATTTAGGAAACTCAGCAATGACCTAGGTAAGAAATGAAGTGGGTAGTACCAGAGATTTTATGATTATATAACAATGGAGGTGTTAGGAATTGGTAGGATCTGAAGCATATTTGGAGTTCATATTAATGGACTGAATGGAAGAAAATAGTGTATATGAAAAAATATATAATACTTGATTTAGTTAACCTTAGAATGTTGCTGATACAATTAACTAAGATAAATACAGTACAAAAACATCGGACCTTGGAAATGGCAGAGAATAAGTGCTATTATTAAGTTTTATGAACATGTTAGTTTTCTAATAGATTTGAAAGTAGAAATGCTGAGAAGACAATTAGATATTAAGTATGGAAGCCAAAATAAAAATAGTTTCATTTAATTCAGTTTTAGACAGGGCTAAATTTAGAGATTTGTGAATAAAGTTTCCTGATTTTCCATTTATAAAAGAATATATATTATATATAAATATTTTATATAAACATGAATTTCAGATTTAAAAATGAATATTTTAGTAAAAAATATCTCAAGTAATATTTGAAGCATACTTTTATTTTAAAAATAATTGTTCATCTAAAATTCAAATTTAATTGGGCATTCAGTATTTAATATGATAATCCTATGTGTGAGTCACTAGTGTGTATCAGTTCACTTATTTTCTATCATTTGTCTTGAAATACTTTAAAAAAAATACACAGAGCTGACATATTGCTAGAAATATTGGGGTGCCAGAAGAAATCAGGCATGTGCTCAAAAGTCACTCAGCAATGCAAAATTTACTTCTCAAGAAGGGTGTGCTTCTGAACAATTTCTGGCAGGCAAGCACACACAGATTAGGTACAACAAGCATTTTATTCCCTAGAGTGCAAGCTCCCCCACCCAGTTACTCACTGGCTGAGTACTATGAGGGGTATAGTTTTCCCGAACCATCGCCTAGGTTTACTCTCTCCTATTGGGTTATGTAAAGAAATAGACTTTTAGTTATCTCCAGGTCCCTTTGTTCTTCTGTGGCAGGAAGGCCTTCTTGGAGTGCATGCATTCTGTCACATACACAGCTCTTACTTCTTTACCTAAGTTACTATTTCTTAAGAGAGATTTCTATCTCTGTTGGTTACTCTGACCCTTTCCCCCACCTCATTTATCTAGGGGCTGCTCAGGGGCATGGATTTTGGATTGGCCACATCCATAGGATATGGTGCTATCGTATGACTTTCCATTATACTCTAATTCCCCTTTGCCTTTCTTTACATCCTAATTTTACATTTAAGGCTAAATACTGTATTCTGAAAACAGACCACTGGACTTTCTATTTCTTACATATTACAGAATTTTTTAATATAAGGAAGATATGATCATATAAAAGTCTTAAAAGTTCAAAGAAATTGAAATTTTAACAGTGATGTGCTTTCATGTGTTAAATTGTTAAAAATAATCAAAGTTATTATTCATTGCGCCAAAGAGTTTGTGAGATGAAAAACTTGTATATACTGTTAGTATAAACAAATGAAATCTTCCCAAGAGCAATTTGACAATATGAATCAAAATCAGCTGAAAGAATTCAGAGATTCTGGGGTGTTCTACTTCAAACAAAATCATCTCTGACATAAAAGGACTTGACTTGCCACCATTGCTCAGTGTCACTGTGCAAACCTCTGTAAAAGGCAATGCATCAATTTTTAACAGTCATAAATACAGACGATCCCAAACTTGGTGATTTGACTTAAGATCATCCAGCTTCATAATGGTGCAAAAAATATTCACTTAGTAGAAACCATCCTTTTTAAAATTTTAATCTTTTCCCAGGCTAACTTTATGCTGGGATGGACATTGAGCTGCAGACACCTGACACCCACATGACAATGAGGGTGAACATTTGACAACAGTAAGTATACTGTGTAGCTAAGCTATGCCATTTGGTAGGTTAGGTGTAGTAAGTACATTTTCAATTTACACTAATTTCAATTTGTAATAGGGTTATGAGTACTTAACCTCATCATAGATGAGAAGCATCTCTACTTGTTCATATTGGAACCAATCCAGACAACTAGTTTGTAACAACATTCATAATGGATAAGTTTTAATAGTGGAAACAGTTCTGAAAAGATTTGGGATTCAATTCACAACAACGGATAAGTTTTAATAGTGGAAAGGGTCCTGAAAAGGTTTGGGAAATAATACTATGAATAATCAAGGGGATGTTTAGTAACTGGGGAAATATGATGACAGCAAGAATGCCAAGGTATATGGGCTCGAAACTAGAAATAGGACAATCATCATCATCATCATCATCATCATCATCATCATCATCATGAATAGGAAAGTTCTAAAAGTGGAGGGGCTGGGCACCATGGCGCATGTCTATTATACCAGCTGCTGGGAAGGCTGAGACAGGAGGATCATGAGTTCAAAGCCAGCTTCAGCAATGGTAAGGCGCTAAGCAACTCCGTGAGACCCTGTCTCTGAATAAAATAAAAAATAGGGCTGGGGATGTGGGTCAGTGGTTGAGTGCCTGTAAGTACAATCCCCAGTAAACACCCCCACCAAAAAAAAGTAAATAAAATAAAAGTAGAGGGCACCACAACTTTGACTTTTAATAATCTTATTTTGAAGAAAAACTACAAAGAAAATATATTGCAAATGAAGACAGCATGACTGAGAAATGGCATCCAGTCCTGTCAAGAAAGATCATAAGGTGATTTGGAAAAGATTTTTCCATCTCTCGTTTCTGGATTTTGCAACTTGATCTTAGTACCAACCATATGATAATAAAAACACAGGTTGTGCTGATGTTAAATAGAACTCAATGGCAGGTGCAATTACGAAAGGGCCTCTGGAGGGCACCCACCTAGGACCTCATGTTCTCACATTTGTTAATGTGATAAATGAATTTTTGGCACCTGCTCCTTCTTTTTTCCTTCGCACTCCACATTACTTCCAGAACTTCCTAATTGCCTCTGTACATTAAATCTTTCTAATGATAACAGCATTAACTCAGGCTCACTTTTATTTTGGGCCAAATTATCATCATTGCACCATACGGAATTAATTAAAATGTAACCAGGAAAGGCTGCTGTGAACGACAGAGGCAGGGTTTGATTCTAAAAACCTGCGGGAATCATCAGTGAGATGTGAATAGCAGCCAGCCCGCCCGCAAGACTGTGCCAGAGCCCTGGCTGGTATTTCCAATGTTATTCGTAAGGGAAAAGCAAGGTGGGTCATGGGGAAGGGGACTGAAGACAGAGGAAACATGACTAAGAAATTGAGATAACAGTTTTAAAAACAAGCTTGGGCTGTTGAAGTTGGGAGCATCATTTGGTGTAATTGCATATGTTCAGCATTTAATATCTCTAGAGAGATTTAGCTTGAGTTGCGACTTCTCACATTTAATGAAGCGAAACTCTCAGGCCACTGCAAGACATATCTAAGGATGAAAACCAGTAATTTACAGCTTTAGTGACCTTATTAGAGTGTACTTTGTGCTTGGCTGCTCTTCACTCTTATCTGGGCCATTATCAAAGGCTCCTGTGGAATAGTGGCCATTAGCTACATGCAGACCGAGGGGCTTTGTCTTCAAGGGCTGAGAGAGGGGAGAGGGTAGTGAGAAAGATATTGAATATTTTATCTTAACTCCTAAGAAAAAAATCAAAATAGCAACATGCTCTTTGAAACACTAATATGCATCTGAATGGTGGTGATGAGGCAAAGTCTCCAGTAATAAGCAAGCCTTGGTGCAAAGGCTTCTAAAAGATGAGCTAATTACACTGACAGCCCAAATAACAATGAATATTCTCCACTAGCTGATGAATAGCTCCTGATTTTGAGATGTCTAACCTACATCTGTGCTATGGAGATGGAAATAACAACGGACAGAAAACACCATCAGATTTGCCAGATGCCAGGGCCTCACAGTAGGAGGATGAGATGCTCAGGGTCTGTCAGATGGACGGGTCTTACTGCCAGGAATTAACTCCATGGAAGACCCACTTCAGCACACGTGCATACCTTCCCACATTCATTCAACCCATCTATGGAGTCCCTACCATGTGCCAGGCAAAATTCTAGAGCAGAAGTCAGCAAACACTTTGGGTAAGGAGCCAGATAGTAAACAGTTCAGGCTTTGCAGGTCTTATATGGCCTCTATCATATATTACTCTTCAGAATATTCTAAGAATCCTTAAAAATGTAAAATTATTCTTAGTTTGGGGAGGGTGAATCATGCAAATACTGTATCACGCAAATAATCTACAGTTTGCTGAGCCTTGATTTAGGGGCTTAAACAAATCTCCATAAGAAACAAAGCAAAGCTCCTTGGTCCTGCCCTCAAGGAGCTTTGAGGAAGGAGTGAAGCATAAAATATCATTAGATCATCAAAACTGTTAACAGGTGATTTAGAAAATGGTAGATCTGGGAACAGTAGGAGTCTTAGGTTAAAGAAAAAGAAAGTTTGGTATAAAAATGCATTCTTTTATTTGAGATTTCATGATGAGATCATAATGTGGGAAGCATCTTTTGGATTTGAATTTTAGCACTTCAGAAATGCAATATGGTTGATAGAAATCTCAGATCATTTACAGTCAACACACTTGAGTTTAGATAATAGCTCTGCCATTTAAGAGTTACTTGACCACATCAAAGTGGCTTAACAGCACTGTAGATCTTCATTTCCTCACCTGAAAAATGCAATTTCTCATGTATGTTCTGCATGTGGGCTGTGAAGCTCTACTGAGCTAATCTATGTGACAGTGCTCTGTAAATGGCGAAGCAAGAGACAGATTTTTGTGACATCCACATGAAATCTGCAGTTACTAGAAAGACTGCTTGTGAATTTTATGAAAATAAATGTCAGCTTGAAACAAATAATATATTTTGATGTTTCTATGATAAAGACTAAATGGCACAAGTCAATTAGGAAGCCATCCCCCCAATGTAATAAGTGATTAAGTGCCTTCAAGGATGCCATCCACAAGTCCCATTTAACATAAAATTTTCTTTTACAAGGACTAAAGTGCTTGCAATTGCAAGAAGTAGTCTTACTTTCGCAACTTAGTTGAGACATGTACCATCATGAGGCTTCTCATAAATAGAAAAAAAAATTGACTTGTGATGCTTAATGATTGTGTATTGTAATCTATTGTTAGGAAACAATGAGTTTCTGAACTAATGAAGAATTGGTCTCCTGGTAAAGATTTATCTAAAGCATGAAACACTGGGTCAGAGGCAGATGTTCAGAGTCTTTCTGTAGAGTGTTTGTGCACTTGAATCTCAGAATTATTGGGGCAGGAATCTGATCAGACTGGGTCAAGCAGAAGTTCACTGGATGTCCTTGGTTGGTAATTTAGGCAGGAATATGGACACCATAAGGAGGGGCATATACAACCCCAAGTATGACTCTAGCTTTTTGCCTTTTCCATATACAGCCTTTCTTGGGAACCCACTAGAAAACTGGCACCCAATAAAAATCCTAAAAAACATAATCTCTAATGCCATGTTAGATACCCAAAGATAAAAATCGATATAAAAGTCGAATATTTAAAATCCCTCAAATCACAAGCCTACATGATTAAAATTTCAAATATTGAAGCTTTGAAAACCCAAAACCCCATTGAAAATAAAATGTTATATAAAAGAGTAGAAGGCCAAATCCTGGAGAAAGGATTAGTACATATCTGGTAGTACCTAGGATACTTGGATCACCATAGGCAAAACAAATACCTAGAGACCCTCTCAAACATCATCTCAGGTGTGGTGTGGAGGTGTTTCCAGAGGAGGTTAGTGTGTGTGGGGGGGAGGACCAAGTGGGGAAGATCCCCCTCCAGTGTGTTGAGCACCATCCAGTTGGGCTGGGGCTGGAGAGAAAAAAAAAACAAAAACAGAAGGCAAACTGGACATTTATGAGAGCTAGGACAATTTTTCTGTATACCTGGACATCAGAACTACAGGGTCAGCAGCTTTCAAACTCCAGGATTTATACAGCACCCCCTCCCAGTTTTATTATTTATGAATACAGTTCATCTGTTCATCATGCTTATACCTGTGTGACTATCATTAGTATACATGAGTGCTTATGCTTGCAAACATATATGTGTGCTATTATTGCCTATTTTATTATGTGAAATAGCCTATGAGATGTTATATCATGTTTTTATGTTTTTCAAATAAATCTTCTTTAAAATGTAAATGCCTTTTCAAGAAATTTTTAAAATCATCTTTTCCAGAGTTTTATGTTTGGGATTTTGATCTTGTAAAATTTCAACAATCAGGATTAAGACATTTGGGATTGCATTTTTTGAGATTATGGCAGAATATAGTGCAAGTGCATGAGTTAAAGAAAACCCTTCCCTAACTTCCACAGAATTTCTGTAAGCTTTTAGTCATTTATGTAGTCCTGGATACTGATCTATAAGCAGATGTTATATCCTTTTCCTTCTACTTAGCAGATACGATAGTTTCCCTATGTGGAATACAGTAGTTTAAAACGGTAACTTTGCTAGATTCTAAAAGAAAAAAAAATGCTTTGGAGTCATTTTCCTTGAACTGATCCAGAATCTTTGTGATGGATTTGACAGCCCACTCCAAGGGCAGAAAATGGCACCACAAAATTCATAAATGGTGTTCACACTTTAAAAATGCCAGGAACCAGGGTGGCATCCCTGATGAGAGGACACATTAAAAGGAACAGCTTCCTGAGGTGGCAGAAAAGGGCACACCTGAGACTGAGCCCATAATTAATCCATTAAATAAAGATCTTTTCTTTGTAGCTAATTGAAAGAGGCCTTTCTCCTCGACACACAGACATTCATGTGCACACTCACCATGAGGAAAACCAAATTCACTTGAAAGCTATCCCTTTAGAAGCAATGGAAGATAAGGTCCACTTGCCTAGGCCTCCTGTGACAACCTGTTAGGAAACTATTCCCTTTAACTTAGCCTGAGGCCAGTTCATTTCTAAAGATTTCTCCTGCTATAATTAAAGAACCACTGCCACACGCTGGCAAGCTTTACAAATGTACTTTTTTAAAAACTTCAAACTCCATTTAACTGGCATTTGCCTATGTTTCCTCTCTCATCATCATGGATCAGCAGGATATTTATATGTAAAAAGAAGCTGTCTCAGTTCTAATCAGCCTGCCCATTGCCTCTGGTGACTCATGCAAGAAGCACCTGCTGTGGCCACAGCTGGTCAGCTCATTGGTCCACAGTAGCTCAGTGAAGGGCAGCTCTTAGGTTTTGGGCCTGAGGTGGTTAGTGAGCCATGGCCCTGGGTCACAGACTTTATACACATTATTTTTGAAAAAAAAAACAAAAAACAAAAAACAATATTTTTAGGAAAGAACATTTCCTGTCCACTTTTTAGTGCTCATATATTGCCTGGCACATAGAAGAAGCTCAATAAATATTTATTAGCTGAATATTGAATGTTTTTTTATTTTCCTGATATAGAAGCTCAAGTTCAGCAAGGTTAACTGAGTTGGAATCAGATGAAATTATAGATCTGAGTATTTACATCTCACCCAACCTGTACCAGAGACTCCATATCTTATGTTATTTGTTCAGGGTCTTTCTTTATCTATCTTAGCAATTAGGCCTTTCTGATCAATCATATTTTTGTCCTCAGGAAGCCCCATTTGCTATGTGTGTCCAGAGAACTTACATGAAGACTCTAGATAATTAAATTGTCACGTCCCTTAGTTGCCATGAGTATTGATGACTTCAAGTGCATGCCAAGCATCATGGTTAGGCTGACTTGTCATTTGTATCATTTGTGCGGTTAGGAGAAGCCTGGGGTCAGAAAGTGAGACTTCTGATTTTGACTTGACTTCTAACTAGAAAGTAAACTTAAATCACTTAGCAGCTCTGATCCCTTCTCTTCACTTTTCCCATGTAAATAGATATGACTGTTCTGCATACTATATAAAATCTTGTCTATAAGATTATTTTCAAGGTGTAAAATACTACATTAATTTAGTTGTTGCAAAATAGTACAACTATGAAGTAAACAACTGGGAAAAGGCTGAATTTATTGCAAACTTTGTCTATCATGTGTCAATATTGCCTGCTGGAAATACAAGTGCCCCAAAGAGGAGAAGGTCAGTGGCCTTGAAGTAATGGTGATCAGCATTAACATTTGAAGAACCATGGATAAACAGTAATGGGGAAAATTAGCAATGCTGATTAACTCCCAATTTTAAAAAAAAGAACAAAAATATTTGATTGCTATTACATTTGATAGCCTCTGGTGAAAGGTACAATGAAATATTGATCATTCTTTCCCTCATAAAGCTTAAGTCCCAGCAAGGCTGCTGAAGGATGAAGGGGAAACCTACATTAACAAGCAGGTCTTGAGGGACCTTTGTGCAAATGACTTCTTAGCTGAGAGGGAAGGAAAAGGCACACAGAGGGGTGGGGACATATGGCACATTTTGTATTTTCCAAATAATCTGAAAAAAAAATTCTGACTGAAAAAAAATGTATAACACTAAATTTTTTAGAAAATAGTTCCCTAGTTTTCCCAAAAAATGTAAAAAGCATGCCCTCTCTGTCTTCCTCTCTGGATTCACTTTCTCATTTAAAAATACCAGTAGGCTCCATCTAGATTGGGATTCTCCACAAGTTCTTCCTCTCCCTTGGCCCTTTCTACAATTGTGTCACACAATCTAGTCAACTTTAGTTCCTAATTATGTCTAAATATGGACCCCTCTTCTATCTACCAAGCCTTAGGGAAGATCTTCATTGTTTATAACAGCCTCCAGGCTGCTCCCATTTTATTCATCTCCCATGTACATTTTTTTTTTCAATGATCTGTAATAGAATTGATTTTCTAGCAGAATCTTTATCAGCTCAATTCCCTGCTTGTATCTATAAATGGCTTTTCTTCACCTGAGAATGGGATAAAAATGCTGCTTGATACATAAGGTGTTGCCTCGTGTGGTTTTCTGTTGCTTGAGAACTTACATCAGCACTCTCTGCCTTGTTTCTGCACATCAGTGGTGAACCCTAAAAAGAGGGCCTGTTAATAACTAGACCAGAATTTGATCGGCTGTTTTCAAGTGTATTTGTTTGTATATCCAGACTAACACTTATCTCTGACCAAAATATATGTATCTGACATGAAAATATTAAGTAATATAGATTTAAGTTTTATTTCTTTTAAGTTTTATTTCTTTATATTTCCACAAATGTTTCTGGATACACATACATTTAAATGTATACATACACACACACACACAAACACACTGGATGTGTTTTATAATAATTGCCATGCATGTTCCTATCCTAATGTTTTCTCTTAATGTGCTTTCAGATATTTTCACTGCCTTTGTCCTTTTCTGGTATAATAAGGTTAATAAAGATCATCATATGTCCTATTTTTAAAATGCTTGAGTTTTTCCTCTCTCTGTTTTTAAATGTAACAGTATTTATTAGAATAATAGAAAAAAAGTAAACAGAATCCCAGAAGCGGGTGGGGTCCCAAGAGAGGATTGTCAATATGTGTCCATTTTCTAGGGGCCTTTATGTGCTTAATCTGTTGTTGCAGGTGATTGATGGGATGACATGTAAGTGTAGGATTCAGAAAGGCGCCAATAAACTCTATTTTGTCTTCCTCAGCAATCCTGGATAAAAGTGATTTCTAAGTCTTTCTTAGCACAAGGCTGGGGGTAAAGATTTGTTGGTGCAAGAGGAAATGCTTTAGAGAAGGTTTTGTGGTGGGTCACTGCTAGGGTCTGTTAAGGAACTGTCCTTGTGGCTAGGACCAGCTGGTGTAAGAAGCTTGATTTCCCATTCTCTCTTCTTCCTTTTCTTCTCTGAGACAATTTTCCTGGATGCTTATGGGAAACCTATCTTTCTGTCTCAGTGACCAAAGATTTGTCTTCAAGGGACTAACAGAAACTTTGAGGTTTTATAGAAAAGAAGAACAAAGATAAGAGTTGGGGGTTCACATGGCTAGGTGGGGGGTGGGGTATATGGCTGGTAGAGTAAGTCATCCTGGTCAGGGCATATTCTGGATGATAATGTTCTATGAAGCTCTGAGGTTATCATCTGAGGTTATTATCCCATCATGGGATGATGGTTCCAGCTTAGAGAGGCAGCTTCAGTTCATCATGCAGGCATTGCTCCCACTTATAAGGGGCAACCTCATCACGGGGTAATCGGTTCTGTGAGGCTTCCTGTTGTTCGGGGTTAACTTCAGTTCTTTTTTATAAAGATGATCATCAGCTAGACCTGTAGTTCCTGGAATCCAAGATAACACAAAAGAAAGTGTCTCAGGAAGAAAAAAAAAATGTTAAAAAGGCAAATGCATTCAGAAAGGAACAAAATGGAATTGGTTAGGTCAGTGATGAGACCCTCCTTCAACCATACTCAATATAAATATTTTCATTATGCATGAAATCTTCCTTAATACCTCTTTGTTGTAATCTATTTCTCTCTTTACTCTATTTTCCTAGGCAACCTGTGATCTGCTTTTTGTCACTATATATTAACTTTGATTTTCTAGGTATTTTATAATTAATGAAATCTTAGAATATGGGGTCGTATTTTCCTATCTTATTTCAATCAACATAAAATTTTGAGAATCATGTGTGATATTCTGAGTATCAATAGCCTATTGATTATTTTACTTAGCATTTTATTATGTGGGTATACCATAATCAATTGTTCATTTGCCTTTTGGTGAACATTTGGGCATTTCTAATTTGGGAGCTAATACAAGTAGATACAAACACTCATGTACATGTATTTTTGGTAATGTGTATTCATTTTTCTTTCTTATCAGTGGCTAGATTGCACAGTAGGTATATGTTTGTGGAAAAAAATTAACTTAAAATTCTATACTCAACATACCTATGAGAAAGCAAATAGAGATGTTGTCGAATATTTAAGAACTAATAATAGGGTTGGGGGTATGGCTCACAGTGGAGCACTTGCCTAGAATGTCAGAGGCCCTGGGTTTGATCCCTAGCACTGAAAAAAAGAAAACAAAAACACCTCAAAATAGCCATCTTGTACCCAATGTTAGAAGTTATTACAAGGTGTACTTCAGAAAAACTAGGAATCACAACTCTTCTAGAATGCATCAGAAAACTGAGGTCACAGGGTCACTCAATCTCCTAAAGTGTAAGAACATCACAATGCCTAACGCAAAAACCAGAACAATGTTTCAGTTGATGTCTGATGATGAAGGTTGTGCCCACTTTTACAGTGAAAGCTCTACTTTGTTTCTCAGCTCAGAGGTAGCGCTTCAGTTGTTTGTGTAAAGCAATGGAACTTTATGTTAAAAGAGGAATGGACAAGTCAGTGCATTTGAGGACAAAGCAATTACTACAGAAGAAAAAAGCCAAAAGGAGCAGTGAGGGCTGTGGAGCTCTGGAGCATTCATGTCCTTCTTAAGGCTTCTGTTGCTCTGTGCATGGGGCAACCTGAGCCAAGTGTTTTTATTTCATCCTCTTATTTCTCAGAGGAAATTTCATTTTTGCATGAAATTTCTCAATTTGAAAATATGACAACTACTCGCCTTTTCTTTTTTTTTTTTTCTCTTAATTTCTGTAGGGACAAAACTCTAATCTCCATTCCAAAATTTGTTTCTCTTATGTAAATATGACCAAAAACAAAGATGTCAATTTAAAGGATAGTTGCACATTGCACAATTCATGTTTTCCCAAGAAAGAGTATGTAAATCAAATTTGTATAATCAAATAGACTTCTAAGGGCTTCAGGGATACTTAGGATTTAAAGGGACCCTACATGAAATTCTTTGTCCTGCAGACAATTATGCCCTAATTTGGCTTAATAAGTTATAGTAGAAAGAGTAGAAAATGATTGAAGAAAGAGTTAAAAGAACAAGGAATCATACAACAAAAGAATGCATACATTAGTTCTGCCACACACTTGTTGTCTATACATGACCTTCTATATCTGTTTCCCTCTTGTACATCTTTACATATTGTGAAAATTAGATCAGAAATATTTCCTGTCATTTTCATAAAAGTGAAATGAGATAATACTTGCAAACCATTTAGCAAAATGTTTGATTAAAGGTTGATATTTCTCTTATAAAGTCAGGCCAATCTGTGTCCTCTACAGGAGATATTTCACATAAACATTAATAAGTTCCAATTTTAAGAAAACGTGAGCATAAGAAAAAAAAAGACAACCTAAGTGTATCATCAATGTTTTTAGGTACCTAAAAGTGTATAAGACTATCAATTTGTGCCAATTAGTCTGTGCCTATTGTTTGTTCTTGAAGCCACAAAAAGATTGTCAGAGTTTAGTCCAAAATGACAAATATCCTTGATCTAAAGGTTATTAAATATCTTCACTGTCTCAAAAGACCTTTCAAATTAGTGAACATTTTTTCTTGTAGGGATTAGGTGTTCACTGAGCAGGGTAAAGACAAGGACCAGCTAGTTGTCCTCTGTGGGCAAAGACACCTGGCACTTCTATGACTTCACCTTCTCTGCAGCACAGAGGGATGATATTTTTCTCCTACTATTAACCTCAAAAGAATTATGAGAGGGAAGATTAGATTTTAAATAGCTCCCTGAGACCTCCCAGAGCACTCTGGAGATAAGTACCCTGGCAACACAGTATAATGCCATCCAAGTTTAATGTTGGCATTGAATTACAGGATTTTAATTCCTGTTTAAAACTTAGCCTAAGGCACAAAACAGCCTCCTAGTTACATGTAAAGCTTCTTTTGTTAACTTTTAAAGATACCAGAACAAATATTTATTTTTATTGACATGTTTACATATTGTCTTAACTATGTTTAGTTAGTAGTGGGTGTACATTCGGGATCATGTAATATTTTCACGAATTTATAAAATATTTTTATAAGATGGAATACTTAATCATCTAAGTAAATATAACTCAAGTCAGCTGATAAGAAAAAAACACCTGTCTTAATATTTCCTGAAGAGGAACTACATATCAGACTTCTGTTTTCTTATAAGATAAAAAAAATTACAAAATAATATTTGACAAGTCAAAAAAAATATGAAAACCATGGATTACTGAAACTCGGAAGAAAAAATGAGGAATTAAAAACACCCAAATGAGCTAAATTCCAAAAAAATTAACAAACCTTTCCTAGGAAAAAGAGGTCAACATCCCTACCATTATATGTACCCAGAGGAGCAAGAGAGAAAGTTGATCCACCCAAGGGAACACAATATAAAGATAACTGTGATTGTCTAGTGTAACAGATTAGAATCCTGAAGAGCTTCAGTGCAAAATTAGTCTGTAACAGTGCATCTGTTTGCTTTGAATTTTCAGGGGTGACATGCTAAAGGTTGAGGTCATGGTATGAGATCTAAAATAAATCCTTCAGGGGTACTTCTGGTCTCCATTGTAAACATGGCAACCACCTGGCTAAAACTGGATGCTGGACAGCAAGATAAAATATCCCCCAAGTGCAGAAAGCCAAGAGCAGGATCCAAAAGCAGTCAGAACTTCCCAGTAACTTGAAAAGTTGACAACCAGACTCTAAAACCAGCAATTGCCCATCATGATGGACACACATCCTTACTTAATGGAAGGTCCTACTCACTTTCTAAAAATGTCTGAAGCATTAGGAAACAGAATCTAACTAAAGCCACCATAAACCAGTATCCAGCTTAGATATTAGTTACATTGACACCAGGAGATTGACAGAAGAAAGGATTTGACCTTTGTAAAAATAATACTCTTTAATTCAGTGATATAAATAGGTAGTTAGTTCTTCTTTCACATATACACAGAAATAGTTGTAATAATAAAAATTACAAGTTAAGTGAAAAAAAGAGGCGTGGTTTAACAAGAATATGATTAACAGATGCAGACTTAGAGTTGACTCAAGTATTAGAATCATTGAGTGGGAATTTTATAATAACAATGATATAGTTTATAATAGAGTTGAGGAAAGGGATAATATGTACAAATGAACAAGTGCAAAATGTGACAAGAAAAATATAAACTATTAAAAAGAGCCAAGTAAGAATGTTATAAATGAAAAATATATCAGGAATGAAAAATTCCTCTAATGTACTTCAAGTACCCTGAACACAGCAGATGAAAAAATTAACAAAGAAAGGTCAATGGAAATTAACCAAATTAATACATAAAAAATGAAGCAATCAAAATTAAGTATCTGAAATCAGTGAGACTTTATCAAATGGTATAACACAATTAATATGTGTTGTATCAGAATGAAAGGAAAGAAAAATGGAGCAGTAGCAATATTTAAAGAGAAAATGGCTGATAATTTTCAAAATTGTTGGAGGGAATAAATCCATAAATTAAGAGAATGAAGCAAGACAAATACAAAGAAAAGGACATAGTGGGGTATTATATGCAGAAAAACATAGATAAAGAGGAATTTTTTAGAAAGCAGTAAGACAAAAAGAGTACACTATATACAGGAAACAAAGAAATGAATGCGGGCTGACTTTTTCAAAAGTAGTTGAGAACAGAAGAAAAATAAGTGACATCTCTAAAATTCTGGAAACAATTTTCTATATTCAGTGAAAATAAAAACATCTTTTAAAAAATGAAAACATAGTCAAAAGACAGTAGCTGACATCTGTCTCCTGTGGAACTGTGTGACAAGAAAGGCTAAGAGAAGATCTCCATGCTTAAAGGAATTAGAACAGAAGAATATGTGAATCTGTAGGAAGTAATGAAGAGAAATAGTAAATAGGGGAAAAGATGAAGCATCACAATGGGAGACTGCTTGTTTTACAGCCTAAAAGATAGATATATACAGACACCTATATTCTCACATTTCTTTAAGAAGACATTGTTTAAAGTAAAAATAACATCATGTCATATTGTTTGTGTGTATGCAGAAATAATATATGGGGCACAAAATTGCAAATTACTCTATAGAAGGGAAAAGAATAAAATAAGAAGATTTGTTTGTGAAGGGGAATGTAGCTCAATGGTAGACTGACCTATCATGTGTGAGGCCCTGGGTTTGATCCTCATTATTGTTAACATAAAAGAAAAAAAAAAGAAGAAAGAAAATTTGTTTCACCAAATAAGGTAGAAGAAAGGATATCACAGAGAAACAAAAGTCAGATGAAACAAATATAAAACAAATATTAAGATAGTAGACAAATTTAACTGTATGAAAGACTACACTAAGATTTCATCTTGCTCCAGTCAGAATGGCAGCTATTATGAAATCAAACAACAATAATTGTTGGCGAGGATGTGGGGAAAAAGGTACACTCATACACTGCTGGTGGGACTGCAAATTGGTGCAGCCAATATGGAAAGCAGTATGGAGATTTCTTGGAAAATTGGGAATGGAACCACCATTTGACCCAGTTATCCCTCTCCTTGGTCTATACCCAAAGTTCTTAAAACAGCATACTACAGGGACACCGCCACATCAATATTTACAGCAGCACAATTCACAACAGCTAAACTGTGGAACCAACCTAGATGCCCTTCAATAGATGAATGGATTAAAAAAATGTGGCATATATACACAATGGAATGTTACTCATCATTAAAATAGAATAAAATTATGGCATTTGCAGGTAAATGGATGGAGTTAGAGAAGATAATGCTAAGTCAAGTTAGCCAATCCCAAAACACCAAATGCCAAATGTTTTCTTTGATATAAGGAGGCTGATTCATAGTGGGATAGGGATAGGGAGCATTGGAGGAATAGATGAACTCTAGTTAGAGCAGAGGAGTTGGAAGTAAAGGGAGGGTCATCAGGTTATTAATGATTGTAGAATGTGATGATCATTAGTGTCCAAAGTACATGTATGAAGACACAAATTGTATACAACCAATATATATAAAAAATTGTGCTCTATCTGTGTAATAAGAATTGTAATGCATTCTGCTGTCATATATAAATTTTTTAAAAAAAGAAAAACTACACTAAATACTAGGGTCATAATAGTGCCAATTAAGTCATAGATTGACTAATTGATTAAAAAAAATCCCAGCTATATGCTATTCACAGCCTGCACACTGTAAACATGAAGACATAGGCAGATTGAAATGAGAGGGTAGAAGAATACTTAGCTTATAAAATCATCAAGACAGTATTACCAGAGAAAAAGAGGAGCAATCCATGAAAACAAAAGTAGACCTTCATCAAATTAACCCAAAAAATCATAATCACTTATGTGCCTTTATTTTTTTAATGAAAAATCAAAGCCAACAAAGCAAGAGAAAGATAAGTGGATTTACAATTTTACTAAGTGGCCTTTAATATTAATTGATAAAACAAGTAGACATACAAATATATAGGTAAAAGCAAAATTTGAACAGCACTACCAACTAAATCTACTTGAAATTAGTAGACCACAAGCAATGACTTCAGAATAAATGTATTTTTAGTGTATTTGAACCCTAATAAATCATATAATAGATGAAAAATCCTCGATGATTTTTCAAAGGATCATGATTACACAGAAAGTCTTCTCAGGTGGCAAAAATTAAATTTGATATCAATAACATATAGTTATCTAGAAAATTATCAAATACTTGGAAATTAATTAAAATACTTCTAAATTATCCATGTATCAAACAACAAAAGTTAAAATATATTTTGAATTGAAAAAAATAAAAACATAACATATTAAAATTGAAGTATCTACAGTAGCACTTATAAATTTATAGCTTTAACTGAATATTTTAGAAAAGGAGAAAGGTAAAAAAAAATTGAACTATTAACTCTTAATCAGATGAATGATTTGCAGATAATTTCTCCTATTGGCTCGTTGTCTGTTCACTCTGTTAATCGTTTCCCTTGTTGTTCAGAAGCTCCTTAGTTGGATGTGAGCCCCTTTGTCTATTTGTGCTTTTGTTGTTTGTGCTTTTAGAGTCGTAGCCAAAAATCATTGCCCAGATCAATGTCATGGAGACTTTCCATTATCCTTTTTCTTTTATTCTAAAAAAGAATAAACAAACAGTAGAAATGGAAGTAATATGAGGAAAAATCACTAAAATAAAATGTACAAACAATATAGAAAGCCAGTAAAGTAAAAAAAAAAATGGACTCTTTGAACACATTAATAATATTGACAAATCCTGAATGTGACTGGTCAATGAAAAAGAAAGTAAAAATTAAATGTATCAGGAATGAACAAGGCACATCACACAAAGTTCAGTGGACGGTAAACTTATGGTAAGGGGATACTATAAATAACTTTATCCCAATAAATTTGACAACTTAAATTTTAAAAATCCAAGTATCTTAGGAAACTTAGCTAGCCCAAATCAAAACAAAATTAGAATTTTGACACTGTATCCACGAAAAAAATTGATTTTTTAATAAACAATTCTGGATGTCTTGACTAATTGGATTGTAGCAAATATTTAAGTGGAAAATAATGGTAATAGTACACAAACTCAAAAAAGAGAAACTGAGGATATAATCTCTGATTCATGTAGTAAGACAAGTATAATTCTAATAACATTGAAAGAAAAAAATTGTGTTAATATCCTTCATTAGATTGATAGTAACTAAAATCCAGCAATCCATGACAAGCTAATGCATCAAGATTAATGAGATGTATCCCAGTAATGCTTATTTTGTTTAACCCATGGAAATCAATGGAAATCACCACATTAAAAGAGTAAAGTAGAATGTATTCTTTAAAAGTAATGCAGGAAAAAAAAGTCTGACCAAATCCAATGACGTTAACATGGTCTCAACCATGAAAAATACAAGCACATTTCTTTAACTCTGTAAGGTGTGTCTACAAAGTACTAAAAGTTAACTATCGTAATGTTAGTTATGAGCAATATCAAAGTATAATCTTTAAGATTGAGAACATGAAGCCAGACACAGTCACACATACTGTGTGATAATAATCTCAGTGACTTGGGAGGCTGAGGCAGGAGGATCTATCACAAGATTGAGGCCAGCAGCCTGTTCAATTTAGCAATTCAATTTAGTGTCAAAATAGAAAATATGAAGGACTGGTAGTAGGTTGTTTTTACAGCATATGCACTGTGTTCAATCCCCAGCACTGTAAAGAAAGAGAGAAATAAAAAAGAGAAAAACATTGAGAACATGATATGGAAGTATACTCTA
The DNA here is from genome assembly GCF_047511675.1 of Marmota flaviventris. Taxonomy (NCBI): domain Eukaryota; kingdom Metazoa; phylum Chordata; class Mammalia; order Rodentia; family Sciuridae; genus Marmota; species Marmota flaviventris. Next base: position 108,331,422 of record NC_092500.1, read on the forward strand.
TTTCTTTCTCTTGAATATTATACTTCAGGTCTTGATGTACTTGCCAGTGCAATTGTAATACCATGTTTAGAAATAAAATCACAAAAGTAAAAAAGAAGTAAAATTATCATTATTTTCTGATAAAATAGGCATGTACTTGCAAATCTTTACAAAACATAATTTTAAGAACTTCTCCTAATATGAATAAGAAAATTTAGCAACTAGACAAGATATAAAAGCATATTTAATACAATATGATAAACTGGACTTCTCCAAAGTTAAAATGTCTATTCTTTAGTCTTAGACTGACACTAACAAAGAAATACAGGACTGGACAATAAATACATAAAGACATGAAAAAGTAGTCAACATCATTAGCCATTAGAAAAATGCAAACTGAATTACAATAAAATCAAAATCCATAGGTTAGAATGGCCATAATCAAGAAGACATATTTCATATAAATACCAGATTTTGTTTGAAATAAAAAATGAGAAGGAAATATCATTAATGTAAAATCATACAATCAATTTTGGAAATTGCTCTGCAGTTTCTTACAAACAAATAGGGGAAAAAAATGACCTAGCAATTCAACTCCTTGGTAAATACAAAAGAAATAAAAGCATGTTTTGTGTATAAAGATCTTATCTGGGAACATTTATAGCAACTTTATTCATAATAGCTGTAAGCTGTAAACAATTAAAATGCCCACTGACAAGGCAATGGATTGACAAATTGCTATGTAATCATACAATGAAATACGACTAAGCAATAAAATGGGACATAACTCTTTATACACACAGCCTGGATGATCTGAAAATGTTATGATGAGAAACCAAACTGAAAGACCAAAAGGGCATGCTGTATGAATCTGTTCATGTAATGACCTGGAACTGACAGTCTCAACTGTGGTGAAACAAGAGTGGCTATCTCTGGGCTGAAAGGGGAAGCAGAAAAAGCCCTATGAATGAAAGCAAATATCAGGGTGCCCAAAGTGGGGTGTTGGAAATGTTCTGCATCTTGTCCATGTAGTCTTTTCATGGGTGTATATTTTATGTATCTATGCAGGGACAAAATCGTTAAAACTGAACATTTAATATCTGTGTATTCTATATGAAATTATTTCAATAAATAAGAATAAGTAAATGCAAAAGAAAAAAATAGTGATCAAACTGAAAGAACTCAGCAGTACTCTTGGATAATGTTACATATACTCCACTCCCCGTGGAAAAGTGAACTCTCATATAAACATTCATCTGCTCTGTGGGAGTCTTGTAGTGGAAGAGCATATTGTATAGACAGCCTTGCAAGCGGCTGTGTTTATTTTCCATTTAAGACAATGAGACAATAACAGGCTGTAAGTGTGAGATGAGAATTAGTGTGAAAAGATCTGTTAGGTGTATGAGAAATGGCAAGCGAGAATGTGATCAGAAAAGAGCAGTCTGTCTCCTCAGATGGTTCAACTTTAAAGAAGACAGGAATCAGGGTGTCTTGTGAACACATCAGTCTGTACAATCCTTAGTTTCAAGCATCATCCTCTCAGCAAGTTAAAAAATACTTGGAAAAACTAAATCTGTAAGGTAAAGACAAACCTCCCTGAGAAATATATCCACCTTCTTCTGTGCAGTTCTAAACTCCTGGTGGTCAGTCATAACATGAAAAAGAGTGGCCCTGACAGTCAATACCATTTGTGTTCAAATCAGCATAAGTAATATATTCCTGCAGTTACCAGCTGGACCAGACAGCAATTTTAAAAAGCATTGAGACTCTAAGAATTTTGCATATCTAAATCAATCAAGCAATTAGTGAACTATGGCCAATTTGCTGTGATGAAACCCTGTGCCAAACAAAAGGATCGATCAATGATTTAGAAAGCAAACACTGAAACTTTTTATGAATATAGAGGAAATAGTATATTTTAACCAATCAATTCTACCTTTTTAAAAACTTTAAAGTGCTCATATACTATTATTTCAGTGTTTTGCATTGTGAATCTCTGAGGAATAGAGTAAGTTTTAACCTCCCCCAGCTTTAGTTTTCTTACTTCAAATGAAGTAGATGGGTGGCCTTGTGTCGTAAGCCATAAAGCTCTGAACTCTACTGCCTCTCATTATTATACCTTTAATGCTGATGTCATTCCATTCTGATCTTTGTTTTCTGTCCTTTTATGGAAACCAAGTCCCAAGTGTTAGATGTAAGGTAAAATCTCAGCACCAAAGCCCATAAAGCCATCAGTAAGCATGGACCTTCCACTATCTCACTTAAAACTTTATATAGGAAGACATCTAAAGAAAAGAAGAAATTTTGTAGACAATCTGTCTAAATGAAAAATCTTAATATATGTGAGAAGAAAGTAGTTGACTAGAAGCAGAATAATTTGCTGAGGGAGTTTTAGAACTTATTTCCAGACAAAGTCACTTACATCACTGTTTAGTGATTGCTGTTCCATGGATCTTTATATCGCTTCCTGTCATACTCATCTGGGAGAACATATTAACATAATGCCTACTTAGCTATTTATATTGGATTTTTCTTACTTGAGAAATCCTTCAGGATATACATCATGAAAAGTTTATTAAGAATTCTGGAGAATAACAATTTCTTGATAAAGTAGTGGCTTGCTGTGGCATAGGGCAGACAAGGGAGGGCTGGGAACTTGTATGGTAAGAAGGAATCACAAGCTCTTTCTGGTAGGTTGCATTCTATGTAGGACTACAGGTAGGGAAGTGTCAACACAGAGTACTACATACCTGCAGAGGTTGGAGACGGGATGGAAAGCCCATGGGAAAGGGAAGAGCTAGTTAGGTGGCTCTTGAAGACAATTTCAGATGCAGAACCAATCTTCAGCATATTAATTATAAAAAAATATTTATTGAGAAGATATAATTTTCCAGACATAGTCCTCAGTGCTAGGGAAGCAGTTGTAAAGAAGACCAACATGAGGTGTCAATATCCTCCGCTGTGTCCCTCAGGGGCTCATGTGATAAAGATATGGTCCCCAGTTTGGCGCTATTAAGCTGTGGTGGAGCCTTTAAGAGTTGGGACTTAGTGGGCACCCTTTAAGTCATTTGGGTTATGCCCTTGAGGGGGACTGTAGGATACTGATCCTTTCCTTTTCAATCTTTTGCCTCCTGGCCATAAGGGAAGCAGTTTCTCTCTCCTATGTTCCCCCCATTGCCATTTGGCACCCCACTGGAATCCTAAAAGCTTGGGTCTGCCTGATAACGGACAGGAACTATTGAAAAGGTGAGCCAAAACAACACTTTCCCTACATAAATTGATACTCTTAGGTATTTGTCATAATAATAGAAAGCTGACTAAGACAACTACATTTGACTCCATAATTGGAGAAAGAAACAGACATGAAGAAGGTGGAACAGTTGCAGAAATATGGATATGGGAGATATTTCTCCTCTTTTTCTTATTCTGTTCTTTTTATTAATTTTTATTCTTATTCTAATTTGTTTTGTATGACAGCAGAATGCATTACAATTCATACTACACATACAGAGCACAATTTTTCATATCTCTGGTTGTACAAAGTTGTCACACCATTTGTGTCTTCATACATATACTTAGGATAATGATGTCCATCTCATTCCATGCTCTTTCCTACCCCTATGCCCCCTCTCTGCCCCTTCTTCCCCTTTGCCCTGTCTAGAGTTCATCAATCCTGCCATGCCCCGCCTCCATCGCAACCCCATTATGAATCAGCATTCTTATACCAGAGAAGACATTCGGCATTTGTTTTTTTGGGATTGTCTAAATTTACTTAACATTATATTCTCCAACTCCATCCATTTACCTGCAAATGCCATGATTTTATTCTCTTTTAATGCTGAATAGTATTCCATTGTGTATCTATACCAATTTTTCATTATCATTCATCTACTGAAGGGCACCTAGGTTGATTCCACAGTTTAGCTATTGTAAATTGTGCTGCTATAAATATTGATGTGGGTGTGTCCCTATAGTATGATGTTTTTAAGTCCCTTGAGTATAGACCAAGGAGAGTGATAGCTGGGTCAAATGATGGTTCCATTCCCAGATTTTTAAGGAATCTTCCTATTGCTTTCCATATTGGCTGCACCAATTTGCAGTCCCACCAGCAATGTATGAATGTACCTTTATCCCCACATCCTCGACAACACTTATTGTTGTTTGTCTTCATAATAGCTGCCATTCTGACTGGAGTGAGATGATATCTTAGAGTAGTTTTGATTTGCATTTCTCTAATTGCTAGAGATGTTGAAATTTTTTTTCATATATTTGTTGATTGATTTTATATTATCTTCTGAGAAGTGTCTGTTGAATTCCTTAGCTCATTTATTGATTGGGTTATTTTTTGGTGTTAATAATAATAATTTTTGGTTCTTTATATATCCTAGAGATGAATGCTCTATCTGATGTCCATGTGGTAAAAATTTGCTCCCAAAATGTAGGCTCCCTATTCACCCCAGTGATTGTTTTTAGTTTCAATCCATCCCATTTATTGATTTTTGATATTAATTCTTGTGCTATACGAGTCTTATTAAGGAAATCAGGGCCTAATCCAACATGATAGAGATTTGGGCCTACCTTTTCTTCTATTAGACAAAATGTCTATGGTTTAATTCCTAGGCCCATGATCCACTCTGAGTTGAGTTTTGTGCATGGTGAGAGATAGGGGTTTAATTTTATTTTGTTGAATAGGATTTCCAGTTATCCTAGCACAATTTGTTTTAGAAGTTATCTTTTCTCCAATGTATGTTTTTGGCGCCTTTGTCTAATATAAGATAACTTTAGTTATGTGGATTTTTCTCTGTGTCCTCTATTCTGTACCATTGGTCTACCAGTCTACTTTGGTGCCAGTCTACTATGCTGTTTTTGTTACTATTGCTCTATAGTATAGTTTAAGGTCTGGTATAGTGATGCCACCTGCTTCACTATTCTTGCAAAGGATTGCTTTAGCTATTCTGGGTCTCTTATTCTTCCAGATGAATTTCATGACTATTTTTTTTCTATTTCTATGAGGAATGTCATTGGTATTTTGATTGGAATTGCATTATATTTGTATAGTGCTTTAGGTAGTATGGTCATTTTGACAATATTAATTCTGCCTGTCTAAGAACAAGGTAGATCTTTCTATCTTCTAAGTTCTTCTTTAATTTCTATCTTTAGTGTTCTGTAGTTTTTGTTGTAGAAGTCTTTCACCTCTTTCATTGATTCTCAATTTTTTTGAGGTTATTATAAATGGTGTAGTTTTACTTGTACCTTTTCAGAGGATCTATCACTGATATACAGAAATGCCTTTGATTTGGGGTGTTGATTTTTATATCCTGCTACTTTGCTGAGTTCATTTATTAGTTCTAGAAGTTTTCTGGTGGAATTTTTGGGGCCTTCTAGGTATAGAAACGTATCATTGGCAAATAGAACTAATTTGAGTTCTTCTTTTCCTATCTGTATCCCTTTAATTTCTGTTAATTACTCTGGAAAGTGTTTTAAGAACTATGTTAAAAAGAAGTGGTGAAAGAGAATATCCCTGTCTTGTTCCAGATTTTAGAGAAAACTTTGAAATGCTTTCAAATTTTCTCCATTTAGAATCATTTTGTCCTGAGGTTTAGCTTTTATGGTGTTGAGATATGTTCCTGTTATGCCTAGTTTTTCTAGTGTTTATTTTTTTTTTTGGTGCTATATTTTGTCAAATGCTTTTTCTGCATCTATTGAGATGACTACATGATTCTTGTCTTTAAGTCTATTGATGTGATGAATTACACTTATTGATTTCTGTATTTTGAACCAACCTTGTATCCCTGGGATGAACCCCACTTGATTATGGTACACTATCTTTTTGTATTATATTTGCCAGAATTTTTTAAAATATATTTTAGTTGTAGTTGGACGCAATACTTTTATTTTATTTAATGTGGTGCTGAGGATCAAACCCAGCACCTAGCACATACTAGGCTAGTGCTCTACTGCTGAGCCACAACATCAGCCCAATTTGCCAGAATTTTTATTGAGAATTTTTGCATCTATGTTCATTAGAGATATAGGTCTAAAGTTTTCTTTCTTTGTTATGTCTTTATCTGGTTTTGGAATCAGGGTGATACTGGCCTGGTAGAATGAGTTTGGAAGTGCTCCCTTTTTCTATTTCATGAAATAATTTGAGGAGTATTGGTGTTAGTTCTTCAATAAAGGTCTTGTAGAACTCAGCTGTGTTTCCATCCAGTCCTGGCTTTTCTTGGTTGGTAGGCTTCTGATGGCATCTTCTGTATCATCACTTGAAATCGATCTGTTTAAATTGTGTATGTCATCCTGATTCAACCTGGGGAAATCATATGACTCTAGAAATCTGTCAGTGCCTTCAATATTTTCTATTTTATTGGAACACAAGTTTTCAAAATAATTATTAATTATCTTCTGTATTTCTGTAGTGTCTGTTGTGATATTTCCTTTTTTTTCATGTATGTTAGTAATTTGAGTTTTCTCTCTCCTTCTCTTCATTAGCATGGCTAAGGATTTGTCAATTTTATTTGTTTTTCCAAAGAACCAAATTTTGTTTTGTCAATCTTTCAATTGTTTCTTTTGTTTCAATTTCATTGATTTCAGCTCTGATTTTAATTATTTCCTGTCTGCTACTAATTTTGGTGTTGTTTTGTTCTTTTTCTAAGGCTTTGAAATGTAATGTTAGGTCATTTATTTGTTGACTTTTCCTTCTTTTAAGAAATGAACTCCATGCAATGAACTGCCTTCTAAGTACTCCTCTTAGTACTGCCTTTATAGTGTTCCAGAGGTTTTGATATGTTGTATCAGTATTCTCATTTACCTCTAAGAATTTTTTAATCTCTTCTTTAATGTCTTTTGCAACCCATTGTTCATTCAGTAGCATCTTATTTAGTCTCCAGGTGTTGGAGTAGCTTTTATTTTTTATTTTATAATTGTGTTCTAGTTTCATTCCATTATGATCTGATAGAATGCAGGGTAGTATTTCTACATTTTGTATTTGCTAAGAGTTGCTTTGTGGCATAATATATGGTCTAATTTTAGAGAAGGTTTCATGTGCTGGTGAGAAGAATGTGTATTCTCTTGTTTAAGGATGAAATATTCTATATATGTCAGTTAAGTCTAAGTTATTGATTATATTATTGAGTTGTATAGTTTCTTTGTTCAGTTTTTGTTTGGAAGATCTATCCATTGGTGAAAGAGTTGTGTTAAAGTCTCCCAGTATTATTGTGTTGTGGTCTATTTGATCTTGAACTTGAGAAGAGTTTGTTTGATGAATATATATTCTCCATTGTTTGGGCATATATATTTATATTGTTATGTCTTCTTGGTTATGGTTCCCTAGATCAGTATGTAATGCCTTCTTTATCCCTTTTGCTTAACTTTAGCTTGAAGTCTATTTTATTTGATATGAGGATGGAAACCCCTGCTTGCTTCCCTTGTCCACGTGAGTGATATGATTTTTTCCAACCTTTCACCTTCAGTCTGTGGATGTCTTTTCATATGAGATGAGTCTCTTGGAGTCAGCATATTGTTGGGTATTTTTTAAAAAAAAATCCAATCTGCTAGTGTATGTCTTTTGATTGGTGTATTTAGGCCATTAACATTCAGGGTTATTATTGAGACATGATTTGTATTCCCAGCCATTTTTGTTTATTTTTGGTATTTAACTTGACTTGGTTTCTACTTTGATTAGTTTTTTCTTTAGTGTAATGCCTCCCACTGCTGATTTTCATCATTGTTTTTCATTTCCTCTTCTTTGAATATTTTGCCAAAGATGTTCTGTAGTGCAGGATTTCTAGTTGTAAATTCTTTTAACTTTTGTTTATCGTGGAAGGTTTTTATTTCATCATCAAATCTAAAGCTTAATTTTGCTGGATATAAGATTCTTTGTTGGCATTGATTTTTTTTTTCAGAGCTTGGTATATGTTGTTTCCATGATCTCCTGGCTTTGAAGGTCTGAGATGAAAAATCTGCTGAGATACAAATTGGTCTCCCCCTATGTGTGATCTGATTCTTCTTTCTTGCAGCCTTTAAGATTCTATGTTTATTATGTATGCTAGGCATTTTCATTATAATGTGCCTTGGTGTAGATCTGTTGTAATTTTGTACATTTGGTGTCTTGTAAACTTCTTGTATTTGATTTTCCAATTCATTCTTCATGGTTGGGAAATTTTCTCATATTATGTCATTGAAGAGATTGTGCATTCCTTTGGTTTGAAACTCTGTGCCTTCCTGTATCCCAATAACTCTTAGATTTGGTCTTTTGATGCTAACCCATAATTCTTGAATGTTCTGTTCATGGTTTCTTACTATCTTCACTGTGTAGTCAACTTTATTTTATAGATTATATACTTTGTCTTATTTATCTGATGTTCTGTCTTCCAAGTGATCTAGTTTGTTGGTAATGCTTTCTAATGAGTTTTTTATTTGGTTTATTGTTTCTTTTACTTCAAGGATTTCTGGATTTTTTTTTCAGAGTCTCTATCTCTCTCTTTAAGTAATCTTTTTCTACCTTATCTCTTTGTTGGAGTGATCAATTCTTGCCTGTATTTGCTCATTTAGGTCGTTCTTTAAATCAGAGATCATTTTAATTTCATTATAATCATGAATATTAATCTTATAGTATCTATGCAGATTATCTGTACTTCACCTTAATGCTGGGCTTCCAGACCCTTCAGGTGTACCATGATGGATGCTATGCAACTAAAGTTGGTGGCAGCAGAGATAGCAGTGGAGGTGCCCTAATATGGATGCAAGGCCTTTCAGAGATGGGGCTGAAATGGTGGCTATTACACTAGTTTGGGGATGCCTGCTCCAAGATACAGCTGCTTATAGGCCCTGTCTGTTGTCAAAAGGTAGAGGCTACTTCATGGGAAAGACTATGGCGATGATTGCAGTGTCCCAAGATGGAAGTGGGTTAGGCCTGGCTTCCCAGGTGGTGTTGGTGGGTGACAGACTCTGACTTACCCTGGGCCTGGGTCCCACACAGATCTGGGCTGAGCCTGAGTTCTGGAAGGGGTCTGCTGGTCAGAGGAGGTGGTCCTATGTGGGAGCTTGAGCTCCAGCAGGTGTCTGTTGGTGGAAGGATGGACTCAGGCTACTCTGGGCCTGGGTCCCATGCAGATGGGTGGAGGCAGAACTCTCTTTATTCTGTTTTTCTTAATAAATTTTCTTTTAATTTCAGGAGCTCTGAATGACCACTGGATTTCTATTTTTGAAAATTTGTATTACCACCCCTAATTTCAGAATACTGTCAATCTTTCTCTGTGAATCGTAAGAAAATTAGTTTAATTATATGATGTTTTCTCCAGCAACGTTCTTTAGTAGTACATTAGATGAGAACTATTTTTTTCCTGCTGTTCTGTTGCATTCCTCATGCTATTGTACTCGCCTCACGTCCAGGGGTCCCATCTCATTAGATGATACAGCTCTCTGTGCAGAGAGTTGGCATTATTATGATTGGGACATTATTTATTCCTATTAAACAAAAGGTGGTTTTATGTAAGTGTTAAAACATTATTGCTTTTTGACTCCCCGGATCCATCAAATACCAGCTTGTGCTCTGTGGCCTGGTAGGGAGTAATCATATGTTAACATTCAGGCATGATGTACACAGAAAATGAAACCAGTATTGGTTTGCCTTTAAATGTTAGAAAAGTGATTGCTTCTGATGGCTGTTCTTTCCCAGAACACCAGATAAGAGGAAGTAAACAGATATCTCTTCTATGTCCTGTGCACGAGAGGAAGGTGGACAAAAAGCTCTCAGAAACCTAAGCTTGGGAGTTTTGCAAAGGCTTTGAGAAAAATCTAAGTAAAAAAATGCTGAATAAGCATAAGTAGGACATGGCCAGAGGGAAGTGGAAGTCCTGTAATTTGACAAGCAACTGGTAAGCTTCTGCCAAAGAGTATCTTTAAAAGAGGTGGTGGTAACTTATTTACCCACATTTTTGCCTTAAATTTTTCACTTTTCTATTTGAAAAACCAGCAGTTAACTCTCAAATATATATATATATTTTAAATTTAGATATACTCGTGTTACTATTATAAATAGCAAATCTTTCATGAATATCTATCAAAAGCAACCTTGGTGTGGCAGTTGGGAGACTGGGATCATAAACTGAGCATCACACTGGTGTTTCCCAGCACGTGGGCCCCAACCAGCAGCATTCAACACAATTTTTCAGCTTCTGGACCTAAAGAATCAGAAACTGGTTGTTGGGTCCTAAAATCTGGATTTAACAACTGCTGATGGAATGCTAATATTTGAGGACCATTAAGAAACAGAAGTTGACTCAGTTTCCTCATCTACCAAACAAGGGACTTATTTAACTAGATGAAAATCGTTAGATGTATTATACTCTAATTCATAGTGATTATTGTAAACTATGTAAAATATCTATTGTTCTGTGTCCCCAGGAAGTATAACGCATGGTAAATAGAAGGTACACAAAATAAAAGATGAAACAAGGTGCTGCCTGACCTGGACTGAAAAATCTTAGCTCCTCTTGGGGAAACACTTCCGCACTATTATTATTAGTCTACAAGAATTGGATCTTCCTAGTAGAATCCTGCTTAGCGGGAGAAAAGAATAGTTCTGCCCAGGAGTGCCAGGAAAGTATTATAAAGGAAGTGGAGGCTTCGTATGGCTTTTAAAAGTTCATCATAATTGAAGAAAACTGAAGAATACAGAAAATAAAAAGGAATTAAGGTATGGAAAAGCATTTGGGGGGGGCATTGCTGAAAATAGGATGATGCAAATATAAAAATCAATGATTTCCACGCAGGATTCTGTTAAAGAAGATCACATATGATTCCCAGACTTTTGTAGTATGTATAAATTTGTAACCACATGTTTGAGTATGTAAAAAAATATTACTTTTTTTTTCTTTAAAGCAAATGCTATTTGGTGCTAAAGTTTCATTCTGTTAGACATGAAAAAGGTTTTGAAAACCTCATTCCTATATTAGCCTGTTCCTTTCACCCAGGGATGGGCAAAAGCTCAAGTTATTGAGCCAAAATGAATATTTTAAAAAGATGACGTCTATATTATTTCTTTTCGTTCCGACAGTCCTGTGGTTTTTATGCTCCTTAGAACAGAAAATCTTTCCCAAGACTAGGAGCCCCAGTGCCTAAGTGTCAGTCTCCATAAGAAGCCGGGGAATGACCAGGAAATAGGTTGTATTTTCTTTCCTATAAGTGGTTGTATAAACTCACTGAAAATCTGGAAAAAAACTCTCCATTCTCTTGCTGCCTTCAAATTATTTGCTTTTCTCTGGGGCCCTATATTATATAATTTAAAATGTAGATACGAGATTATCTGACCAGCATTTGTAAAGGGTAGCCTCTACAAAACGATGGCAGGAAAACAAACAAACAAGAAAACCACAGATTAATGTGTCATATTTTGTGAAACAAAATTAATGGCAGTGAGTTCTTTTTGATATTTGCCATGTAATCGTATTTCATAAAATAAAACCAAGATAGGACAATATATCCCAAAGGACAATTATTTTCATGATTAAAAAAAATTCTCTGAGGTAAAATGGTTTACCTACACATTTATAGCTTTTTAATAGATGAAAATGTTGCACTGATGAGAGCCCCACAGGTGAAATAATCTAGCCAGACCCAAATTTCTGTTAAGGAGCTAGAAAGCATTGTATACCTGGGAATGAGTAGCTAAGTTTTCTCTTAATACCAATAGGAGCAAACCATACTTCTGGGATCCAGGCTTATTTTCTGATAGTTTAAAACAATCCTTGGCAAGGTATAAAGAATATTCCAGGAGAAAGCTCTGCTGTTTGGTGTTTATGCAATTTTGTGAAAGGGATTGCGTGTTATTAGACAAGAATCACATGGCTTGCTAAGTACTAAACCCTCACATTCAGGCTACATTATATAGTCCCTAGTCCCATCCTCTAGAAAATTTTGAATGAATAAATATTTGAATTTACTGTTATTTTATAACAATCATTAAAATTTCCCTCTTATTTTTGCTTTTAAAGTTTCCTAAATTGTAGCTCCCTTTTCTGCTTCCCACAGACACCAGGGACTTAGTCCCAGAAAATGATATGCCAGGTCTGGAAGTGGAGCAATGCCATAAACAGGAAAGATCCGATGCTTCTCTGAAGCATTACTGTAACTCAGATCTCTGTGTTTAGTTTCTTAACCAAACCACTGTTTGAATACATATCTTCTGGCTACTTTTTCTTTTCTTTCCTTTTAAAAGTAGTATTTTCTTCAGTTTTCAAAGAAATAATACCTATTGACCAAAAAGTACTGAGAAAACTCGGAGAAGCAGATATATATATGTTGCATAGTTGCAAATGATCTTTCAGGATGAACCAATGTTAGCATTTTAGTGCTTATTTTCTTGGACCTTTTTTCCTCCATTGCATTGTATTGTCATGGACTTAATCACTGTTAAAGATATAGAAAGTTGTTTTTTTGTTGTTGTTTTATTTTTGTTTTTCAATTCTGCATGAACACACACACACACACTTCACAAAATTGGAAACATACTTAAGATATTAAACTGCTACTTATATATTTTCCACTTACAACATCATAAACATGTTCTGGAATCCTTAAGATTTTTCTAAAGCTGAATGATGTGAACAGAATACGTCTCTTTAGCCTCCTCTTGTCTTTAGTACTCCATTACCATTAATGTCATTGTGATTAACATTCTCAAGATGAGATATTGCCCACATCTAGTTTATTCCTTAGGATGAAACTCAGAAGTTGAATTGAAGCTATGTGCATTTATTAATCTATATTCATAACAAAATTTAGAATATCATTTTTCTCACTCTCACAAACACCAGATATTTTCTTTTTTTATTCTTGAATAATGGATAGTTAAAAGTGGACATAATTGTTGTTTAAACTGCATTTCAAGAATTACTGGTAAGATTGAGTTTTGTTTGTAAAAAAAAAAAATGTTTTTGATGACCCGCATTTCTTTTCTGATGAGTTGCCTCTTCTCAACTTGACACTTTTTGGTTGATTTTATTCAAGTTTACTGGCTAAATATTTGCATTTACAGTAATAAATATAGGTCTATAAAACTTGTTGGTAAATGAACTGCTTAAAAACTTACTTTTTACCTGAAAATGAGGAATTTGAGACTCCTCTAACTACTTAATATCATTTATTAGTTAAAAGAAACATTTTAAAATTTTAATAAGAGGAAAATTTGTTTAGGCTTTGTATACCTTAAATTGTGCTAATTTCCTTACATTTCCACTGCAGGAGTAGCTATCAATCTTCTATTCACAAAAGCAGAAAATATGATGTGGAAACACTTGGAAAAAACATATTAGAACTTCAAATTCTTAAATTCTGTTTGTGTCAAGCTCTTCCCTTAACATTTTCCTATTGTCTCTATGACTCCTTTTCCCTTCAAGAGTGTGTGCTCACAGATATATTTTACCAAAAATGAAAGGATGGACAGAAGTTAAAATGATTTTTTTTTGCTTATACCAGACTTCTGCTATTTTTCATTCTTGAATTATGGTACAATTTTGCCATGAGAAGTGATTCTTGGTTCCATTTTTTTCCCCTGGAATTTGTCACAAGACTGTGGTATCAAATATTTAAGATCCTGTATATTCCATGAATAATAGCACAGTCGATGAGATACAATGACCTTTTCAGTATTCTGTATTGTGACTAGCTATAGTCAATCCATTCATTTTGCTCTTTTATAGCTTCCCTGATATGGAGAGCAAAGAGTGAAATGGCCATCCGAATCAAAATATGATGTGCCAAAAGGTCAAAACAGTAAAGTACATGAGTATATTTCATAGAATATATTAAGGTATTAAAATCCTAATATCTTGCCCTGGTGCCAGAATCTATAATGGGAAAAGAAAATGGCAGTTTGGGAATTTGCCCTTGTGAGAACTGGATCAAATCCAAATGGGTATTGACTCTTTTTCATCTTAATCCCAGTAAAATTTTGTTTCTTGTATTCAAAAGTCTGTATATGGTATCACATTTTAAAAGCATATGTGTTGAGGGTTTGTTGAGACATATAATCTCACTACTGAGGTGAGAGAACTTGTCTCCTACCATCTGGCACATTATTTCCCATAGTTTCTTTCATCTTTCTAATTTCGTCTCACTATTCAAAAAAAAGTGTATGTGTTTATGTGTATCTGATGGTAAATATATAGAGAAAGACAGATGGGTTGATACACAGATAACACCATTTGCTTTCTAAATGCTTAATTCCTCCCTTTTTTTATATGTGATTTTTTAATCTGAAGTTTGCTATAGATACTATAAAATATTTCTATGGTAAGGATACTGTTAGTATTATTTCTTTTATTCTCCTAATTATCTTGTAAGAAATCTTGGCATGTTTTTATATAGGGGGTATGTCAACCAACAAAGATGTCAATTGTTGAGCCAATGCTATTATGGCTTAAGGAAAAATTATCTTTCAATTAAGTGCTATGAAAAAATCAGAACAAAATGTAGTGTCGCATTCATGACAATTTCTTTCAAATCAGGAGTATGGAAAGCTAGATATTTTGTGACTTTTCTCTCTTAACACCATGAAAATATAATTTTCTATTGATTGAAAAATATACTTGTTGTCAACATATTTTTGTCTTTATAGAGTCAAATGTTCACAAGTTAAATTCCAGTTTTTTGAACATTTGGAATATTCACATGTTAACATTCTGAGTGTGAAACATTTCACATTTGAAAAATGTGAAAAGGAAAAAAAAATATTTAAAATTATAAATATAGAGGAAATGTTTTCAAAATTATAATTTATTAAAAAAGACTGAACATATAATTATTTATAAAGAAAAATATGTTCTAAAGTTTTCTCATAAGGATTCAAGTTTAATATTCTGTTTTAAATAACTAACAATAAAGGTATTGTGCCTGGTTTCAAATTTAATTTTCCATTTTTATCAATTTATGTTACTTTAACCAATATTTTGTCAGAAAATAAATGAATAATTTTAAACACATTAAATATGGAATTATTAATATTTATTTAATAACTGTTTAAAAATATACATTAACTTTTCTTATGCACACTCATAAGAATAGAAAAAAATAAACATCTAATTCAGGTTAAGATAATCATGATTATCAATGTTCTCCATGATCACATTTTAGTATTATTTTGAAGAATAAAGCATTTATTATCACTAATGGCAAAATAAATCACCCAGCTGGTATGAGGTTTTCCACCTTTGGATTCTCTGACTCATTTGTATAGCTAATTAGGTTATTTTCTATGGTAATCCTTGTTGTAGACCATTTGCTTCCTTGCAAATTGTACAAAGTAAAAAGGAAAAGGAAAAATTAGTTTTCATTTCTTTTAACATATGTAGCTTGATCTGTGTGGAAACACCATATGTTTCTACAGTTAGCCCTTTTTTATTTTTTTTTAATTTATTTATTTTTAGAATGCATATGCCAAACCTAATAATCAATGAAGTGTAGTGACCATGGGAATTTTTTAAAAAAATACATGAACAGTTCATAACCCACTTGAATCAAATGTGTGAAATATGATATGTCAAGAACTATGTAATATTTTGAACAACCAATAATAAAAATTTTAAAAAGATACATGAACAAATGAGAAATAAACATGAATCCTCGGAGGTAGACACACACACACACCACATCACTGAAAGGAAATAAAGAAAGTTTAAAATAGCTCATCAATTCCTCAACCACACTACCCAAAATCCTTATGATACATACTTTATATATTTTACACAGTGATGCAATTAGATAATAAACATTCTTAGATCATTAATGATTGCCAAGATTACCACACTTAAAAAAATCAATTGTTTTCAATAAAATCCGTAGAAAAAATGTACTTCATGTTCTTATTTCTTAAATAAATTGTGTTTTAAACAATGACTTTTTTCATGTTGTTTAACATTTTGAATGGTCACTATGAATATGCAGTCAGGTAATAATATATTTGGTACTATTTAAAAATTGTCCCAGACTCCTGTATTTTGAAGTCCTCATACGTGAGATATGCAGAGGTGGTACTTTTCTATTTATCTAGACTCATTTCCCATAGAGAAGTCTCTTGGCCTTATGGTGATGTCTTTACATCTTTATGGCTTCTTAGGCCTTGAAACTTTTCCAGTGACTGTATTTCTGACTCACATATATGTGAAGAATTATTACATAGGCCAAATTTCCACGCAGGCATATAACAATATTTCTTAAAATGTAGTCTTTAAGTATTTGTTCAATATTTATTTAGACACAACCTGAAGAGTTCCCTAGAGAAGGATGGATAAGAAAGACTGCTGGTAGCAAGACTCATCTTTTCTGGTACTGTCTTGATCTATGAAATTTGCCCCATAAATTTTGTATACTCTTATGCCTTTATTTTACTTTTTATTTCATAAAAGTAGCATGTATTACATGCCCAAATATTCATTACCTGCATTTAACAACTGTTAACATTTTCCACACTTGCCTTGTCTATTTTATTTGCTGATGAAGCTTACAGTAAATTATAGACAATAGGCAATTTCAGTTCTATGTACCTAAATGTGAATGTTCATAAAATAAGGGAATTTTCTTGTGAAAACACAATTATTTTCAAGATGGTTAAAATTTACTTTTTAATGGAACACCCCACATTTAATCAGATGCAGTTTGCTTAGATATTGACTTACAGATGGATCTCCTATCTATTCAAACCTGAATCCTGATTGTTACTCCCCCTCTAAAGTCAACTTAAGCTTCTCAAAGTTGTCTCTCAAGCATATCATTGTGCTTCTCCTGAGAGAGGATGGCTAATGAGATCATCTCCATCTTGTTTCATTCTTAGTAATATTTTAGAGTAGCAGTGACCCATTTAGCAGCCTCTGTTTTGCTCTATCATTCCAGGACTGGGAGGTTAAAAAGAAGGTGCTCTGAATGAATTTGGGATGAAGAGGTATCATAACTCAGTACCACCACTGGAGTTCAGGAAACTAAGGATGCAAAGACAGAGACAGAGATTGTGATAGAGCCAGTAAAATAGAAAGAAAAATGACACCTATGAAAGTGATTCTTGAACATGAAATTCCAAACTTTATAATACACTACAATATGAATCTTAGATTTTTTGTCAAAATATATTGAGCAGCCTCTGTTGTGTGAGCATCTTTCTCTGCCATTCTACCTCTTTGGCAGTAGTGTCAGTGATTTTACTGGAGTTGAAACCCTGTGCACTAAATACTAACTGTCGGCATTAAAACAGTCATGAATCAAGACTAAGACAGAACATATCTTCAGGGCTCTGTGCCCTGAGACGTGTGGTGGGAATGAAAATTGCAGTTATTATACACACTTATTCCCCAAGGGAAGATGAATCTGGAAAAGAAGAAACAGTTACAGAGACTCGGGAACAGAAGATAAAATGTCCTTTTTCATCTGTAGGACAAAAACTGATGTTCAAATGAAATAGGGGCTTCTTCATGGGTGATTTCCAAGAGTGATATTAAACATAATAATTATATAATTAAAATCATTTGTAATGATGGTACTAAAGTTTATCAAATGTCAATCTTTATTCTTTGGAGAGCTAGATATTTCACCGTGGGGATTTTCCACTAACAAGTTACCGTGTCTACTAAGGGAAAAGGGAGGAAAGGCTAATGTATGAAGATGGCAGATATGGAACATAGTTTTCAGCCTGGATTATTTAGGCAGAGCCTAAATAATGTTGTATGATGAGGATCCAAGTTCTTAGGACATTGGGTCATCAAGAAACGTCAATACAAAAAGAACGCTCTGTATTATTCTATAGAAATTCAAACAGGTTCAGCATTGACCTGATTGGATTCAAAATTTCACTTTACACTTGTTGGAGAATATTGGATACGTTACTAAAAATAAGCCTCTTCAATTATAAAATTGGAATCTATCTCCCCCCCCCCAAAAAAAAAACTTGCTTGTAAAGATTAATAAAATAATTGTAAGGAAAATTCTTTCAAAATATGTTAGCTGCAATCAATTGGTTTCTTTGGGGAAAAGAAGTCAATTTGACATTTTATAACTTATATATGTGACTGCCTTACTATGGAAGCTATCCTCTCTGATGATCCCACCCCATGATACTCATCTCCTGGTGTTTTATGGCCTTTTACAGTTAGTCCCCTTCCATAATAAATGACACAGACATATACAACCAGTAGAAGGTTAAACAAATGATACAGTATGATAACTAAGAGTAGATACATAAAAGACATCACGGTTTCTGCCTTGCCCTTCCTTAGATCATTCTGGGGGAAACCAAGCACACGTTGTGAGGACACACACAGAGACCCATTCAGCAGCAAACTGAGGCTTCCTGAGAATAACTGGCCAGAGCAAACACATCCTACAAATAACCATGCTAGTAAGAATCTTGAAAGTATGTTTCTTTATGACTCAGGACTTCAGATGACTGCAGCTTGGTCCAAGTTCTTGAATATAATAATATGAAAAGACTCTGCCCCAGAACCACACAACTAAGCCATGGCTGTATACCTGACCCTCAAAAATTACAAGACAATAAATGTTGTTTTAAACCTTTCGAGTAATTTGTGAAGTAGGAATCGATAATGATACCTAACTGAAGCTGGTGTGGAAATAGAAAAGAACCACATGAGTATGTTATCATATAATCAACACTGTGTACCAGGATGTTTACAGGTTGACTGAATCCCTGTTTCAGGTAATGTTTTTGAATAATACATGGAAATACCCTACCAGGAACAAACTAGCTAGTTCAAAGACCATGGTAAGAAGCAGGAAGTTGGGAACCTAGAAGAGTAGGCAGGGTGGAAGAAATTGAAGCTGCAAGAGTGCCATGGACTACATGTTTATGTTCTCTTGAAATTCCAATGTTGAAATCCTCCTCCTTAGGGTGGTCTTATTAAGAGGTGTGGCAATTTGGAAGTAATTGGTGATGAGGACAGAGTCCTTGTGAATGAGATTAGTGGCATCATAAAAGAGACCCCAGAGACATCCCTTCCCTTTCTGCCATATGAAATTAAAATGAGAAGACAATCACCAAATCTACCAGCACTTTGTTCTTGGACCTCCAACCTCAAGAATTGTGAGAAACAAATTTCTGTTGTTTATAAGACTCCTAGTCTGTGGCACTTAGTTATAGCAGCAAAGAATAATACATTAAAGAATACAGAAAACAATCTGATAACCAGCAATTCTAACAAGGCAAGGTACATGTGTGACCTTTTTCCATAATAGAGGCCAGCCAGAAGTCACTGCAGACTAAAATTGGCTATTTAAGACTTGGCAAAATATATTTTTTGGCAAAGAATACTACAGAGTTTGCATTGTGACTTGATGACTTTTCACTTCCTATTGTTCCCTTTGGGGATGTTTGGAGGTTCTGAAACTGCCTGGGCATAGGTTCAACCCGCTATTGATAGGGAACGAAGTAAACCTGTACGTATCATTATATTGAGGCAAAAGACCAGGATAGACCCTCTTTTTTAACCTATCAGCCAAGAAATTTGTAGTCATATGAACCAAAAAAGGTACTTGTTGCTGTTTAGGTTTTAAAATTTTACTAGAAATTCTAGACTCCCTTTACCTCCTCTCTGCTCCCTGACTCAGTTTCCACTGTTATTGGAATCTTCCCTTACCAAACTATATATGTGACTATCAATAAGGCAATGTGAATGTTGAGAGCCACAGCCAGTCGGAATCGCCCCTGGCATTTTGCCAATAGTATTGGTTGAGAGGCGAGACATTAAGATGATGCTGTATTGATTCAATTGTATATTAGACCTTTACTGTCCACCTCGGCCCGCTACTTTGGAGTTCTCGCAGGGATTCCTGGAGAGTTCGCATTGGTTGGGGAAGTGCCGGAGGAGGGATTTCCGGTTGGTGGTTCCTGGAGGAGCCACGTGGCGTTCGGGAGAGTTCCCGGGGAGCGTGTGTGGAGTGTGCTTGTGGAGTTCAGAAATAAAGTTTGTGCCTGCTTGAGTGGCTCGTGATTTGTGCCCAGCCAGACTGCGGCATGTGAATACTCTGCTGTCAATGGGAATAGTTTTCTACAGGATTCACTTTGTGTTGTACATTCTATGACTATGGCAAATAAATGTTGATATGTATTCACCATTGCATTATCATACAGAATACTTTCATTGCCTTAAAAAACCCATGCTCCATCCGTTTACTATCCCTTTGAACCTATGATAACTAGTGATCTTTTAATTGTCTCTACAACTTTGTCTTTTGTAGAACATCATACAATTGGAAATACATACAAGATGTATTCTTTCAGATAGGCTTCTTTCACTTAGATATATACATTTAAGGGCTAGGAATGTAGCTCAGTGGTAAAGTGTTTGCCTAGGATGCAAAGGCCCTAAGTTCAAATCCCAGTACCACAAAAGTTAATAAACAAATATTCATTTAAAAGTTTCTTCATATCTTTCAGAGACTGTATAGTTCATTATTTAATCACTGAATAATATCCATTTATAGTGTACAACAATTTATTTGTCCATTTGGGACTTTATTCTATTAAAGGATATTCTACTAGACTCATAGAATTTGACAATTATGCATAAAGATACAATAAACATTTGTGTGTAGCTTTCTGTGTGAACACAGGTTTCCACTCATTTAGATAAGTATAAGAAATGCAATTACTGAACCAAATGTCTGCTTAGCTTTGTAATAAGCTGTTGAACTGTCTTCCAAAATAGCTATATGTAATTTTGCATTCACATCAATAGTAAATGAGAGTTCCTGTTGCTCCACATTGCTTTCATCCCTTGGTGTTGTCAGTATTTGGAGTTTTAGTTATTCTAATAGAAATAAAATGGTATTCCATTTGTATTAATTTGCAACTACCTATTGACATAGAATGCTATGCATATCTTCACATGCTTTTTGGTGTCTGTTTATCTTCTTTGTGGAAGAGTATGTTCATGTCCTTTGCCTACTTTGTTGAGTTGCTCGTTGTTTTTTTTAAATTTTATTTTATTTTTGGTACTTGAACTCAGGGGCACTCGACCATTGAGCCACACCCACAGCTCTATTTCCTATTTTGTATTATATTTAGAGACAGGGTCTCACTGAATTACTTACTGCCTCAGTTTTGCTAAAGCTGGCTTTGATTTCACAATACTCATTCCTCAGCCTCCCAAGCCACTGGGATAACAGGCATGAGCCAGGAGTCCTTTGTGTATTTTGGATTGTATGTTATTTATTAGATACAAATGTTGCAAACACTATCTCTTTGCCTGTAGCTTTTCTTTTCATTCTCTAATAGAGACTTTTCCAAAGGGAAAGCATTTAATATTAATGAAGACCACTTAATTTTTTTTCATGGATTGTGTTTTTGTCATTGTAATGCAAACCTAAAACCACTTAGATATTTGTCTTTGCTATGCCCTAGAGATTTTATAATTTCATGTCTCAGAACTAGGTCCACAATCAATTTAGATTTAATTTTTTCAGAAGGTGTAATATTTTATTTAGACTCATATTCTTAAGTGTGGATGTCCAGTTTTTCTAGCAATATTTATTAAACAAAAACTATACTTTTTCCATTCCATTTTTTTCTTCTCCTTTGTCAAATATAAGTCAACTATATTCATGTGTTAATATATCTGGATATTTAATTATTTCCATTCCACAATTTGGCCATTCTTTCACAAAAATGACTTGATTATTGTAGATTTATGTCAAGTGTTGATGTTGGAAAACATCAGTACTTTGATATTTTTTTCCATTTCCTTCAATATTGTTTGGGCTAGTCTGGGTTTTTGCTTTTCCATATAAAACTTAGAATCTATTTGCTGATATCCACAAAGTTATTTGCTAGAATTTTGAATACAAACATTGTTGAACCTACATATCAATTTAGTTTGGGAAGAACTAACATTTTTGTAATGTTGAGCCTTCCTATCCATGTGCATGGATTATCTCTCCATTTATTTATATTTTCTTTGATTCTTTTCATCAGAATTTTCTTGTTTTCCTTCTAGGGATATTGTACATTTTTTGGATGTATAACTAATTATTTTGTTATTTTTTTATGCAAATGTAAATGGCACTGTGCTTTTAATTTCAAATTCTAATTGTTCATTGCTAGTGTATAGGAAGGCAATTGACTTTTGTAAATTAATCTTATATCCTACAATCTTACAATTATGATAATTGCTTATTAGTTCCTGGAGTTGTTTGCTTTGCCTATCCTTTCCAATTTTCTACATTGACGATCAGTCATCTGTGAAAAAAAAAAGCAGTTTTATTTCTTCCATTCAATCCTATAGTTTTTACTTCTTTTTCTTATCTAAATTATTAGATAGAATTTCCAGTACAATGTTAAAAAAAAAGGTGAGTGGGGACATCATTGTCTTAATCTTAGTTGAAAATCTAGTTTCTCACTATTGAATATGTTAACTGTGTGTTTAATACATGGTCTTTATTAATTTGAGGAAGTTTCCTGCTATTCC
The DNA here is from genome assembly GCF_047511675.1 of Marmota flaviventris. NCBI lineage: Eukaryota > Metazoa > Chordata > Mammalia > Rodentia > Sciuridae > Marmota > Marmota flaviventris. The sequence goes on from NC_092500.1 coordinate 108,353,867, forward strand.
CTGTGTGCTGAGAGATTTGTCATGAATGGGTATAGGATTTTGTTAAATGTCTTTTGCACATCTATTGATCAGATCATATTTCTGTTCTTTAGCTTGTCAATATGATAAATTCCATTAATTGGTTTTTGAAAGTTGAACCTGCTTTGCACACTGTCTAGCAGAACAGGAGAATAAACTGAAGATTAGAAAAGTATAAGTCAGTGTCAATATGAGTGGAGAGGGCACAAGTGTAGTTTTGCAAATAAATCTTAAAACATTATCTGCCTCGATGTCCCTCTCATGTACTGCTGGGACTATGGTCACATGCACTGAGAAACAATTGGCAGTGTCCTCTGTCATGTTTCACAAGAAAATTTGCTCACCCTCCCACTTCAAATCATCTTCTACTCAGATGCATTGGGGTGTGAAATTCTACTGATAGAAAGAAATCATTAAGTTTTCCTCTTTTAAAACAAATACCTCTGAGAGGATAAAAACATTTATTTTACCAGTGTTTTCATAATCTATCAGTGCTTTACTCCTCTTGAGAGGAACTAGATTGTGAAAACTGAGCACTCATGGAGAGAGAGGAAGAAGAAAAGGAGTACTGAATGTTACAAATAAAGGAGGCTAAAGGACATTTCGATTTTTGAATATTTGTACATATCTGCATCCAGGCATATACCTATCATTATAAGAACGGTCTCAGTGGTCTCAGCATCATTAGAACTCCATATCATTTTATTTGCACCTCTTCTATACTTTATTACAAATATTTATTGCATATAATGTCTAGGCTTATGTTATCCCTAACATAACATAAACTCCTGAAGTTCAAAGTCAGCTCTCACAGAATGGGGAGGTTCAATGAAACAATTCTTTGGTCATTTTTCTGTTTCTTTCGGCAATTTTATATGCAAGATGTATGAAGTTCTAGATCTGATGTTTGAAGGTAGCCATTCACAAGTCATGGTAACAATTTGCATGTAGATGATTCCTGTAGGAAATTAATACTTTCATACACAGAAGATTTTGAGGGACTAAGTTTAGCACCACAACCCAAAGGAAGCAGACTCAAGAACCAATTTTGTATCATAAAGTTAGAAAATGCCCTTGGCAGTTCTTTCCAGTTTCTTTTAGGTACTTACTCAAAGGCAGGTTTAGGAAAAAGGGGAAATCATAAAAGATCTTTAATACTATGGCAGAGCACTAGGTCTCTTGTTGATACTGAATCACATATGTGTTACTTTGTAACTGAATTCAACTTAAATTAAGGAATGGATGACCATAAATATTCTGTGGTTTCTCAAACTTTGGAGATCTGAAAACAGTTCACCTGTTAGCCTGTGACAGACTTGTAAGAAGAATAACATATTCATGTTTTTTTTTATCAATACAATTTTAACCAAACACAAACCAACTGTTTTTAATAGTCCACAAGATTTTGCATCTGTCCTATATGCTATTACTTAATCAGATATCTTTGTAATTTTGTGGTTTTAAACAGTTAGACAAGATAATATTGTCTTTAAGTAGTTATTATTCTGACATACCTGTCCTTTTAACACGATAGTGCTATAATATGAATTGCCATGTGCCTTTCTCTTTTTCTCTTAGTACTGTAGTTTATTATATTCAAGTATAAAGAAAAATAGAACAATCTAGAACTCTCACAATTCTGATCCTGGGAGGTTGACTTAACTCTTTCAGTATTTGAATGTCTTCATTTGTGGTACAGTACCAGGGTTGTTTCAGGTTCCCAAACACAGTAAAAACTAATAAGTAGATGATGGGAAAGTAGATGGGCAGGTAGATAGGTAAGTAATATGTTAGTAGGTAGAAATATAAAGATGCTAGCTAGTTACCAACATGAGTATCATATTATAATAAAATATAAACTCCTGAGGTTCAATAGGTAGATAAATAAAAATATGAATAGATATACAAAAACAAAAGAAAACAAGTTTCTCCATCTCTACCCTCCTATAGCAATACCATTGGATGACTAATTTCTTTCTCACACAAATGAGAACCAAAACGAGAGGAAAATCCTTTTTCAGCCCCTTCTCTTAGGCTGGCTTGTTAAAGTCAGGACTCCTGGGTGCTCCTGATATTGACTAACATTAACATTGCCATTACAAGCATCATTATAACTCTACCAGTTTCCAAATTTGCCCAAAGAAAAAAGTAATTTTGGTTATTGTTAAAAACAAACACTAGCTACCAAACACAATCTATGATATCAGAATTTCTCAGGGTAAATAACTGTAACTTGTGTGTTTGACAAAAATTGATCCTTGTTATCAGGAAAGATTGAAAATATTGATTGTTTTCTTTAAAATTTGTCTGAGCAGCCATCTGAAGTAAGAGAGTAGAAGATATGCCAATTATTACAAATGAGCAAACTGACAGAGGCATTTAATACCTTGGTGAAGGTCATATAGTTTAAAAGTAAAATTACATGTTAATAAAAAATTTAAATGCTTAAGAAAATGGAAATGTTAAGTGCCCTAATTTGATCATTACATATATCAATCATCACACTGTACCTCATAAACTTATATAATTAAAATAATATTATTGTCCTGACTCCATTTTTCAATACTTCTCTACCAAATGCTAAACTGCTTCTGACATGACTGGACACACAGTTGTTAGTCAGGATAAAGCTCTGACCAAATCAGAAAGTAAGAAATAACCTTCTCTCCTCATTCACTGAGGTCCTCTATTATTACCTGTTACTCACATTTCTTGCAAAGATTTCTGGAGACCTTTGGTTGCCTGAAACATTATATTGCAATCTACTGTAAGGACCTTCCTTCCTCTTGAAGATCCCAGGCTCCAATATTAGCCTCTCCAGACTTGCATTCATTTCTCCATCAAGATGCTGCAACACCTGGTGAGTCAACGATTCTTTCTGTTGGTTCTGGTCAACTGATTAGAGTGTCAGACTGAATATTTAAAGAACTACAGCTAGAAAATTGAGCATTCTTGGTGGCTTGAGGCAAAATGTTTCACCTCTGCGGGTCTCCTATGTGAACTCCATTAACCTGATCAGAGCTAGAAGTATTTATAAAGACCATGTGGTCAAATCCCATATTTAAGAAGAAAAGAAACTAGAAAAATACTAAAAAAGTAATTTAGTAATAAGATAGTAAACTTAAAATGTGTAAAATAATAGATTTGAGGATAAATTGACTTTCTTTTCCTCTTTTATAAGCTTAACCTTACTTTAAAAACATGCCAAAGCAATTGTGCATACCTGTAATCCCAGTATCCTGGGAAAACAAAGTGGGAGTTTCACGGATTTGAGATCAGCATAAGCAATTTAGCAAGACCCTTTCTCAAAATAAATAAATAAAATAAAATAAGAACGGGGGTGTAGTTCAGTGGTAGAGTGCTACTGAGTTCAATCCTCAGTACTAGGAAAAAAAAATCCAAAACATGCCTCTTAACACCTTCCCAAGTAGTATTACTTTACAAATTCTTTTTTTTTTTTCAAAATGCATGAATGCTTCTAAAAATATTTGAAACAAACATAAGCTAGGAAACATAATGAATTTTTGTACAAATGTAACAGTAGGTATAAGGGAATAGAAAAGAGTAAGAGATTCATGACACAAAGAACCCTCAGTGGGTCAGATTAATTGACCCAAATGAACAGAAAGAAATGTTGACCTACTATGTAAATCTACATTTAGGCAGTTGTTCAAATGATGCAGAAATACTGGATAAAAAAATATCCTAATATGACCTTTGGTCATTCAAAAAGTACTGAATATTTATTATTGGTCAGGTGTTTTGCAGATTTTGAGAGTATAGCATCTAATATTTATAGGAATATATTTTGGTATGAAGGTGAGAAATGTGATAAACATATAAAACAACAACAGCAAAAATAAGCTAGATCTGATTAATTAAAAATATAATAGATCAAAAAGGTAATGGGTAAAAAGTGACTGAAAGAATTTTGTTAGCTAGAAAAACCAGGAAAGGCCCTGGATGGGGAGGTAATATTTGCACTGAATCATAAATAAGAAGCAGCCAGCCATGAATATATGTAGAAGGAAGAAAATAGTCCAATCAGAAGAAATTGTAGTAGCACAGACACTGAAATAAAAAAGACTTTGTTATGTTCAAGGAACAGATAAAGAGGCAGTGTGGATGTTGTAGCATAAGCAACTGAGAAAATGAATATACTTAAATTAGTAGACATAAACACAGACCAGATCATGTAGGGCCTTGTAGGTCACAGAAAGATTTCATTCTAGACGTAAAGAAACACCATTGTGGGTCTTAACATTGATTTACCTTTGAAAAACTCACATAACTGCTTTGTGGAAAATTATCTACAGAAAGAGGTGCTTGATAGAGTTTCAAATGGAATGACAGCTTCTGAGACTATCATACAGTAGTGAAGATAATAGGAAGTAGTTGAATTTTAGATATCCTTTGGCAGGACAGGTTATAGGACTTAAATAATAGATTGAGTTTAAAATACAAAAGAAAGAAAAAGCATTAAAAGTACTAACTACTAAATTTGTAGCCTGAGATTTTAAGTGGCCATGGTGTTAAAATTTCTTGAGATGATAAAATACCACGAACTAAATTGGAAGACTATAAAATCGATACATCTGTTTTGGACATATTCAATCTTAGAAACCTGAAAAACTATTCTAATAATGATCATTTGGCTATGTTAGTTGGCTATATCATAGCACTGGCGGAACTTTTGAATGGAGATATTTTAAAAGTTCAACTGAATACAAGTAGTATTTGAAAGAATGGGATTAATTGTAATCACTAAATAACAGTGTAAAGAAGATTAGGAGGCTGAGGGAAGAGGCCAGAGTCCAAGGACATTCTATCAATTAGAGATTTAACAGGTAACATGGATTTATGAAAGATTGGAACCATGTAGCTAGTGAAGTAAAAAGAACACTAAGAAAGCATGTATCCTGAAAGCAAAAGAAAAACATGTTTCAGGATGGATGGCATGAACACTTATATTTGAAACTCTAGGTAACACTATCAAGATGATAGAGAACTTGCCATTGGCCATCAGAAGATAGAGATTTTAATGATCTTGTTAAGAACTATGTATAGGGTCAAAGGTCCAATAGGAATAGCTGGGAAATAAAATGTGAGGTATGTATGTAGAAGCCACAAATATAAGGAACTACTTTCATGATTGTTTTCCATGAATAGGAGTTGGAGAGTAGAATTCCAAATGCAAAGTTACATGAGTGTAAGAGACAATATTTGCTATGATGTTTTGAAAGAACCAGCAACACAATGAAAATTTGGTGAATTAAGAGAGAATTTTTTTATTCAGAGAAATTCAACTTTTAAGATTGTAAAAGTAAATGGAATTTAGGGCACAAATGAACTTTATGGATATAATTTTCACAATAATATGGGAAACTATAATATGCAAACTTTAAAAGGGGGTGGAATACAGGAGGATAATGAAATTTTTGCTGAAGATAAAATAATTCTCTTTGTATTCAAGGTCAACAGTTTGTGGGAATGGATATTAAAGATTCGCAATAAAGGCATGTATCGTCACTTTATAAAATGACTAAGTGAGTGTAATAGGAAAGTAAGGAAACCCATTACTTTTATAATAAGTATACACTAATAATTATGATAAATAATAAAAGAAAGAAAGAAAATTTAGCAGAAACATTTAATAGGAAAGTCAATGCTGAGATTTCTTCTGATACTGTGGATTTAAATACGAGTCCAATTGGTGAAACTTCTATGTTGAGGTACTTGTTCACAGGTATAAAATAAAAAGGTAGTTCAGCTTAATCAGAGTGAGGGGTATTCCAGGTGAAAAGAATGCCAGAAGAGAGTTGAGAGAGAACTTCAAAAGTCTGCAAGGGTTCACGGGGCTGGACTAGAGACTCTGGACTTCTATGGAAGTGAAATCTGGAGTATTTGATGGATGGCAAAAGGTATTAAGATACATGAATTGCAGGTTTTTCATGAGATTGAAGAATTGTTGAAATGAAAACATTACATTAAGTTAGTTGTGGAAGGGAGGCTGATAAGTGAAATTAAATATTTGAAACTAACATTTTGGGAGGAGTATAGTTATAGGGGATGACAAGGACTAAAAATATATCATGAAAACAAGTGGCCCAATGTGGTTGAAGGAAAGTTTTGGAAACAACTAGGTCAAAGTGCTAGGATTCTAGGAGTTGGATGTATCATCTACTTACATGAGAAATTCTGGAAAAATCATAACTCATGAGCGGAAGACAAGAGAATGATGCTCTATGAAGGGCAGGAATAAATGATAGCATATGGCAGTGATTGTGATAGAGGAGAAATCTTAAAAAGTATGTTTAGCTGAATCTGATAAAAGATAGTGCTTTTAAGAGAAAAGAGATGGTTTTCAATGGTTTTGAGTTATGTGTAATATAGATGAAAAAACAAGCAAACAGTTTCCATTTAATGGATTACAGATATTTGGTCTCTTCTATGCAGTCTTATTTCAGTTAATCAAGAGGATAAAGAATTTGAGCAGGTGTTGACATTACCAATAGGATTACTTATACTTCTAATATTAATTTTACTATCCTCATACCACAGATTTAAATTTTAGTCATAAAAAAATTTCTAGATATATGTGTATATTGTCTACAAGAGCAAATTCTATTTTTAAGCAATTATAAAAGGATGCTGAAATAAATCATACATTCACCAAAAAAAAAAAAAGAATTTGAGTAGGTGGAAGGGTTGGGAGTTAAGATCATATCAGGAACTATAACAATTGTATTGGTATAATCATTTATATTGTGCTATAAGGTATTGAAACTTGGGTTTCTGTTGATGTCCAAGGACATAAGCACAATGGAGTAATTCTGAAAATCATTAAAATGATTAAAGACCATGAAGCATTTACTCATGATCCTTTGGGGAATAGTCAACTTAGCAAAATGTGATATAAGTAGGGACTGAGAATTGAGTTTTGCCCTAAGTAAAGGGACTACCTCTAAAAAAGCACATAGGTTATTAGATGAGGCAATTTCATTTGACAAATGCACAAAAGATGTGAAGTTCTCACTACCAGATGAATAAAAGTTGAAATGTGACTTCACTAAAACAAATGAACAAAAAATGCATTATTTGCCTGTATCAATAGACATTTACTGTCCAGAAAATGTAAATAAACTCACTGACTAGTTGAATGAATTCAGACCAGCATGGCTAACTCTGGGCCTTATTCTTACATTAGCAAGTGAGAGTGCTAATTTGTATAGTAGGGGGTCATGAATATGTAAAATGATAAAGAGGTTGTTGAGGAATTAAACAAACCATGTATCAATAAATAGAAAGTACCAACTCAGTAAATACACAAGTTTGGAATTTCTGTATATATTAGGACCTTTTAAAAGTTTAAAGACAGATTGTTTGGGAAGTTTTCTCTCTACTTCTAGTGATCTTTCTAAAAATGTAGTCTGTGGACCTTATGTTTCAGAGCAAACTAAGAAGGTTTAAAGTTTGTGTCCCTGGGTCTTATGCCAGACCCATTCAATCAAAGTCACTGAGCTTGGATCCACAAATCTGTATGTTTTAACATTTTATCACAACTTCTTCCACAGTTTAGTCTCATGAAGGCTCAGATCATTAATGTGTAAATAGGAGACAATTGAAAGGTTTTAAGTTTGATGCACTATGACATATTGAGCACTATCTGGGTTTATAATGGCTCTTGGACATATCTTGAGGCCCATATAATATCTGACACACAGTGGATACACAAGAAATATTTGATGAATAAATGACAGATGGAATGGATATTTTCTCGAATTGTCATTTAAGCCCTCTTTTGCCTGAACTCCAACCTAGAATATTGATATTGATCAGACATATACTTATCAGTGTCTTCTAGCCAGAGACTTACAAAAACTATCTGCTTCAGAGTTTCTCTAGGATTAGCTTCTGTCCACTTAACCTTCCCTTAATTCCTTCATAATTTTGATTTCTGACCTTTATTCAAAACTCACTGACCAAGAAAGGTAAGCCCTAAATGAAGTTATCCAACCCTGATGCTATTATACATGCTTATCCAACTTACCAGACTGAATTTTAAATATTCAGCAATAAATTGATTAGGATAGTGTCACCTGCTCTGAGAAGTCCTTGGGATTAGATCAAGTCTGTCACGGCCAAATATGACCACTTCTGGCAAAAGTGGAAATAAGATTTGTCACTGCTTTAAGAATGATCATTTCTTTCAAAGAATTAAAGAACTTAACCCATGCAAAAGAAAATAGGGTTAATCTGAGTTTACTTTAAAATATAGATTTATGGCCAACAGGAATAATTTATAGAAAGAAGACTTTGATTCAAAATAAAGGAGAACAATCTAAAATTAATCTCCCTGCTATGCCATCAACTGACTCAAAGTAGCCAGCTCCCTTTTACTAAGATAATTCAAACTGAAGCAAAATAGTTTATCTGGAATAGAATCATAAAGCTTGAAGGAACTTTAGAAATCAATTTAATGTTCTATCCCAACCTCATCTTTTTATAAGTATGGAATCTGAGATCCAGAATAATTGAGAGCTATCTAAATCCATATGCTTATTAAAGTCAACAGTAGGGACATAACCTGGCCTGAGGGCTTTGTCCACTATTTTGTCTAATTGTAGAAGTAACACCTGCTTTGGTTAATATGATTCTAAAACTATTGTCTAAATTCTAGGACTCAATTCCATATTTTCGAATGTACCATTTTTCCTTCATTTTTTGTTTATATCCAGCATTTTATAGTTAATTAATTTTACATAGAGATGAAGTGAATCATGACTCTCAATTTGCATATTTGCAAATTGAAAAAAAATTAAAAAAAAACAAATCTTGCCTGAAAACAGCTTATGACAATCTGTTATTTACTGACAAAGAAATGTACTTTTTTTTTTTGGCAGGTGAAATAAATTAAATGGCATCTACCTTCTTGTTGTGTGTAACAGGATCTTCCCTTTAGGCCTAAAAATATGATTTTGCCAATGGTAGGAAAAGGAAATAACATTTGCAGAGCGTCTGCTTGGTAGGTGCTTCATATGTGTAATCACATCTAATTTCATTTAATCCACACAATATCTCTGTGAAATGGACATTACCACTACTTAACAGATGAGGAAATTGGATCTCAAAATGGTTTAGTGCCATGCTTAAAGTCCTGTAGTTGATCTATGGTAAAACAAGATTTGAAATTAGGTCTTAGGGGACCAACTGTTCTGATTAGCCTAGGGCTGAGGATTTTCCCATCATGGACCTTTCTCTGTTAAAGCTGGGAAATTCCTGGCACATTATGTTGGTTGCTAGACCCTGGTCATTTCAGAATCCAGGAAAAGGTGAAGAAATTTCTTCCTCAGGCTCACCAAATGCCAATGATTAAATTGGGAACTCAGTGTGGGTTTGAGATATAGCATGTTAATACATACAGATTTCTGGGACCATTCCATCTGATTTTGATTAGATGTTGGTAAGAGATCCCAGAATATACACTGTTAATATCTTTCTAAATTATTCTGTTTTCCATTATCCATAGATTATGATTTTAGAAATATCCCAAAAAATGAGAATAAATATCAAAGAGATCAGATTTCTCAAGAAGGCTATCTTTTATATTCTTAAAGGCTCCTACAATATTCATAGGGCCTGAACATCCGTATCTGCCAGAATTATTAGTAATATCTGATTGAAAGATCATTACTCTCCTGGGGAGGCCTGTGTTCAGCTATGTTAGGCAGTAAGTGGATAACTAGTCTTTTCTATAAGGGAAGGTGGAAACCCATTCTCTAACTTTTGCAACCAAAGGCCAAGGTTGAGGAACACTAGATATGCACTATAGCCATTACTTAGGCTACAGAATGACCCTCTCAGCCCAATAGTTCTCAAACTCCTTGTTTATAAGAAGCACATGAGTGTCAAGGACAGCATGCACATTCTTGTGCTCTGCAGCCTAAAAGTCTGATTCAACTGTTTGAGTTAAGTTGCAGGAATGTGCATTTTGCATAACTTTTTTCTTGGACTAGGTGATTTTTGAGGTCTTCTTGATTGCCTGATATAATCCATAGTCTTATATTAATTCTCTACTTATTCTGTACCCAACATGACACGGGACCCTGGCTGAGGGAGGGAGGTTTAGATAATAGCAAATTGCATAGAAGTAAGTTTAAACTTAAACTAAATAAAGAATGTTTTTACCTAGATAACAATGAATTCACTCATATACCTGTTTTGTTGTTGTTGCTGATGTTGTTGTTCATTAGTGAGAAAAATATCCATTTTGAAACTTTCCCAAGAAAAAAGCATCTGGATGAGAAAAAAAATTCTTGAATTAGGTATTTTACTGATTTCTTCTCCTTGTCATTCATATTTCAATGCTTATTTTCTAAAAGCTTTTACACAGAACAGTTTTAAATTCCATACAAGGCAAATTGGGCAAATTCCATTTCAGAATTGCAGTTGTGTTGACACACGGTAATCTTATTAGCAATAAAAGGATATTACCTATAATTGAATAGCTCTGCAATTAGCAAATTTCAGAGCCAGAGAACACGATCATTCTTCAGTTTTACATTTGTTTCTACCCACAGCAGGAAATGTTTGAATTACCAACAAAACTATTAGCTCTACTAAATGAAAAAATAACTTAATAAAAAAACTGCTTCACCCAGAATAAATATTAAATACAGTTCACGCAAATAAGCTTAACTTTAGCAGTTAGTTCTGTGTTGTGCTCATACTTTGGCAAATTATGTGAGCATTTATTTCAAGCAACATAATATCTGTGTCACCCTGAAATCTGATTGGATAAAATTCTCTGACAATAATCAAAGCTAGTCTTCAATTTATTTAAACAAACATATCTGTGAGAAAAATCATTAAAGTATTCATCTGGGGAAGTTATATTTGGTGTCTTCATGACAGTTATATAATTGGGTCATTCTAATATTCTAACGCACACACACAAACACATAATTTCCTTTCAAATGGATTTAGGTGTGTTCCAGGGCTCAACATCAACCAAGGAACAAATTACATTAAAATTACAATTAACTTCCGCTCAACTGTCAGCAGAAATCGATGTTGCTGTGTACATACTGCCTCTTCCTCACTTTTATTAAGCCCCTTTCAATTATGAAGGGACATAAATTGGAAGGATGTCGCTATGTCATCTACAGTATTAAAATGTACAAGGAACATTGACCCTGGCCTCTAGAGATTATGTGAAAAGTCATTTATATGCACAGCTGTACAAATTGCCTGAGTTTAACGCTAAATTCCATGGAAAATCATCTTTGCTGCTCTGCATTGGAGGAAGGACAAGGTTTAAATATTTAATATGTTCCCTTACTAGACAAGCTCAGTCAGCAATGAATTAGCAAACCGGTCAGTACAGAGAGCTCTTTTTTAGAGTGACAGGTTTTGCCTTTAAATGCAAGAACTGACCTGAGTTCACATTTCACTAGCAACAGCCAGTGAGCAAGGTCAGTTCATGTCGCCTTCACTGATACTACAGTTGGTAAAATGACTCTCAGATTGATTCCAAGGGTCCTGTCTGCAACCTGTTCTTGAATGTTGGCAACAACTGTGCCCCTTCTCCTTTTTCATGTGTCTAATCTTTCTTCATATACATGGGCTGGTCTTGAAAATATATTTTTCTGGGCTTGGTGGCACATGCCTATAATTCCAGTAACCTGGGAGGCTCAGATGGAAGGACAGTGAATTCAAAACCAGCCTCAGCAACAGCGAGGCATTAAGCAACTCGGTGAGATCTTGTATCTAAATAAAATACACAATAGGGCTGGGGATGTGGCTTGGTGGTTGAGTGCCCCTGAGTTCAATCCCTTGCACCCTCCCACCCCCCTAAAAAAAGAAAATATGTTTTGTATATATTAATAAAATAATACCATTTCACATTTGTAGGGGGTGGGGAATTAAAGAAAAACCCAAAATACCTATTCATGGATGGACATATTATGCTGGAATGCAGCTACAGGAACAATACTACAGCTCAAATTTCTCTTGACCATTGACTTGCTGACTGTCCATTTACATTTCCCATACACCTCAGCTTTTTCTTCTACAACTAGTAAGAAAATTTATTTTTACTTTTTTAAAACTGGATATCATTGTAACATCTTCACTGGATTGTCTTGATGTAAAATGCTTAGTGAATAAAATATGGTATTCTTTTTTTTTTAAAGTTAGCTGTCCTCAGGAGATACTAATGACACTGCAATCTGTTTTTAAATTATCACACAGTCTTCTTTATGATGATATAAAATCTCTCTTCTTGGTGCCTTTACATCTTATTGAAGACTCAAAAGTAGGTACCAAAAAATTATCAAGCTTTCACTTAGGTATTCAAAAAGAAGCTGGTGTTAATGTTGCAGAGAGCATTAGGCTTTGAAGGTACAGTTACACCAGACCAACTCCTACCTGGAAAGGCAGAAGGAGATAAGAAAAAATGGACATGAGATGAGGATATAAAAGTGCAAGATAGGTTCCCAAATTACTAGGAAACATTTTCAAAATATAATTGTTAAGAAGATATAGGAGAAGGAGTCAGAAGACAAACTAGTCTTCTTAATCCCATTTTGAACATTACTAAAGCAATGGTACTCCAGCCTGTCTGATCACTTAATCACTCAGCCAGAGTAATATCCTAAGTTAGGACTGGAAATGTTTACCTAAATTGCAGTATTAACCCTGCAAACATTTGCCACTTGGTGGGTGCTAAGTACTAATGATCAGACATCATCCCAAGTCAATTAAATCAAAATCATTGTGAGATAAGGAAAATGTTGAAGCTTTTAAAAAGTTCTCAGGGTAATTCTATTGTGAAGCCACATTTGTGAATCAATGATCTATAGAAATTTACCTAGACGGCCTTAGATGTTCCTTTTTAACCTGTATATCTGTAACTTGCAGCATCCTAAAACTAAACAAATGAAAACTTCCAAAATAATACTGATTATATATACTAGGATATATATCAAGATAAATCCTCCAGATTGTAAATACAAAGCAAATTAATAGTAGTAATATTAGATTCACTTAGTGGATAAGGTCATTCAACTCTCTGACAACAACAAAGCAAGATTCCATAGTTGAAGGAGAGGCCAAGCATCAAGTCCAGGTCTTTACGCTCTTGATTTAGTCCTGTTTCCATACTATTACACTAGGTAGTTTCCCAGGTCTATTGGTTTCTAATCCTACTTGCATTAAAAGATCATGATACCCCTTTTTAAAAGTATTTCATGGCAAAGACTAACTAACAGTTTGGAATCCAAGCCAATCTTTAGCCTCTAACAAACTTCCAGATCAGATAGATGAGTTAACACCTTTACCTTTTGGGGTCACAGAGGAGTAGTGACAAAAATAAAATGCCTCATCAAAAAAAAAAAAAAAAAGAAAAGATATAAGTAAGGAGGAAAAAATCAAATGGAAAGTTTAGAACTGAAAAATACAATATCTGAAGGGGGAAAAAAAGAAACATGGTTCACAATGGGATAGATGAAGCAGTGAGTGGAAAGAATCAATGACCTGAAAAAGAAAGAACAGAAATTATACTATTTAAATAAACAATGAGAAAATAGTGTCAAAACAAAATGAAACTAGCCACAAAGACTGCTGAAACTACAAAAAAGATTGAACATTTATACAGTTCAAGAAACAGGAAAAAAAAGGTCTGATTTTAAAAGATCTTGAAGAAAATGGCTAAAACCATACCAAATACAGCAAAAGATGTAAACCTACAGATGAAATTATGTGAGAAACCTTTCAACAAGATAAACATGAAGACATGCCCACCAAGAAATTTCATGTAAAATTTCCAAGAACTAAAACTAAATAAAAAATATCAAAACAAATATAGAGGGAAACCCAATTGAAAGACTCAAATGACAGTGAATTTATTATGAAAAACTATGAAAAGTAGAAGGAAATGGCACAAGATTTCCCAGGTGCTGAGACAAAACCAACAAAAACTCTCAGTTCAAAAATTTCATAGCCAGTGAAAATATCTTTCATGAATTAACCAAAAGTTAAGATATTTTTTAGAAGGACATGGAAAACAGAGAATTTGTCACCAAACTCTCTGAACGGTTAAATGAACATTAAAAGAAATAAATTAATAGTGAATTTTATAGCATTAGGAAGAAACATGATAAGCATTTATATTTTTATATTTTATAAATTTAATAAAATGTTCTGTTATAAAGTTTCTAAATTATGTTTGGCAATTGAAACAAAAATTGTAGCAATGTTTTATTTGTTTTTGAACATATGTAGAAGAAATATTTAAGATAATCATTTTATAAATGAGGAAAATTAGAGGTCCCTAAGTCCGCTCGAACCGGAAAAATGATGAGACTAGTAAACTGAAAAGATATATAATGCAATAGAGCAAACACACACACACACACACACACACACACACACACACAGGCTACAAAAATAAATACACTAAAATTACTATTGAAAGCTAAGAGTAGCCGTGCAGGCCTTTAGTCCCAAGTACTAGGAAGCCTGAGGCAGGAAGATCGCTTGAGCTTACACGTTCCAGACCAGCCTAGGCAACATAGCAAGATCTTGTTTCAAACAAAATAATAATAATGAAACATAATATAACAAATAAAATGAAATTATATAGATAAATGAAATGGAAAGCATTCTCTAGTATAACTGGAAGGCAAAATAAAGAACACACACACAAAGAAAAATGAGACAGAGAGTAGAGTACAATTTCTGGTTGCTCTGTGGCTCTGGATTCAAGCAGCTTCCCAATGAGGTAGGTAACAGACGGAAAACACTAAACTTCCATGTGGGAATTATAGAGATGGAAATTTAATTGCTTTGAACATGGAACAGGAAAGAATACCTCATAAATCCAGTCAGAAATGCCCAGATGCAGTCCACCATGGAGGAAAGGGGCAACCCAGGCAGAAAGACTGAATCTGTGAAGAAAATTTGGCATGGGGAACCCATGAAACAGAGGGATGGTCTGAATTTGAGTGACACAGGGAAGCACAAAGAACAAGTGTGTGAGGGGTACTCTGTACTTCCATGACAGATGGCAGAGAGCTGAGATGGAAAGCCATCCTGGGGTAACTGCATGTGGCTTTCTGCTGTAGGACTCAGTAGCATTGGACAACTGCCTTGGCATGTGCCTGCCATGAGATTTAGATTCATCCTGACGAGGCATGAATGAAGTGGGCACAGAGGAGTTTAGAACCAGAAGACTCAGGCCAGGAATATGGAGCAGAGTGCTGATCACTTTCCCTTTAGCCTTTGGAATTACCTGGAGAGAACCCAGAAACTGGAGAGGCACGTATATTCACACGCAGGATATTATCCTGGGAAGACAATATTTGCGGGCAGTGACTGTGTAGAAGAGTGGAGAGTTGGTTGCTTTGCCCCAAGAGTAGAGATCTTAGTAGCCTTTTCCCCAGATTCAGATGCCCAGCTTAGATTGGCATCTGCCCATCAGTAGAGTGCGTTGAGCTATTTCCTCTAGAGCAGATACCTCATTACAAAACTCAAAAGGATGCTCACATCTAAAAGCTAGCAGCCTGATCTTTTGCATTTAGATCTCTGCTTCATCCCTGGCCTGGGAGTGCATACACCTAGTGCACATGGACAGAACTTTGTCACTACTTCTCATTATGTCCTAAATTAAATTGATGAGAAGGGACACTGAGAGCTATTATGAACAGCTTCAGTTCCAGACCCCTCCAGTTCACAACTTACTAAGCAACTCAAAGACAACAAGTTTAATAACCTCCATCCCTTACTCTCCCTAAGGAATACAAACAAAGCCCAAGAAGAAATAGAAAGAAGGGCAGTATGGCATATAAGCAGTGAATATCCATTCTTGATAAAAGTTTTGACCCCCATCAATGGAAACAATCCCTTCATTTTTTTTCCAAAGATTTTTTTCTTTTCTTATCCTTTTTCCATTGAGTTGTGAATGTGTGTGTGTGTGTTTTCTAGCTGTGTTAATTGGCTCACACATATGTGTGTGTTTTATATATGGATACATATGCCTATGTACATACTTACTTTTTTACTTCCTTTTTATTAACTTTTCACCTTATTTTTATTTTTTAGTTATTTATTTTTCTTTTATTGACTTTTTAAAATCTTGTTTTAGATTTAGAGAGGTTTTTTATGTGTGTTAATTTGTTTTGGCTTTGTTTCTATTTCTCTTACTACTCCTTATCTCCTCTCTTCTCTCTTCAGTGACCAAATCTATTTTCTCTTTCTCTCTTTCATTTTTTATTTTATTACCTTTATTTTTAATACTCCATCCATAAAGCAATTGCTTGCTACCTCTCTCCTGCTATATCCCTGTTCACCTTTTGAATTTTGTAAACTTTTATTTACCTTTTAAGTCATTTTCCCCTTAATGAACTCTAATTTTACTATGTTTAAGAACAACATAATATATAAAATTACTGTCCCTACTTTTCATATTGTTGCACAGATTAGTACTGGAGAGAGACAATTGACAGCCATTATATACTCTAGTGCTAGATCTAGTGCATGGCTCTTTACTGTTATTGCTGTTGTTAAATACTGACCTTGCCATTCTTTCTTTGGTAGTAACTAATGAGACAGTAGGCACCAAATATTTTTTCTATTACTGTACATTGGTCACTAATATCATTGATGTTACTTTTTCCCCATTTTCTGAGAGGGTCTGGGAAGTGACTGGTATAATATAAGTTCTTAGGGTAGTGACTTTGTGGCTGAACAACACACACAATTCAGCAAAGTAACAGTGCACCTTCCTTCACACACAAACTAACCCCACTTGAGTTTCAATGAAACTTTAACAAATAAAATAAGGGGGACAAAAACTCCAAACCAATGACTGTGCCCTAAGTGGGAATGCTTAGAAGGGAATATTAGATCCATTCTTGGTTATCTACTTCGCTAACAAAATCATAAAAAATTCCAAAATGATGGCTCTGAAAAACCCACAGTGCTATAACATCTCTTGTGAATTAATTCAAGAATTCTGCAATGGCAAACTAAGTGGTATTAGTGATTAAAAATAACTCATAGTTTACTCTGAGCGCTCATATTGAAGCTAAGAGGTAACAATACAGTATTTATCATAAAAGAAGTAACTACACATTAAAGGATATCCTCAGAAAGAAAGGAAGAGAAATCTATCTCAACAAGTTCATCATGTCCAAGTCCAAGATCTCTAAAAACATGAGAAAACAGGAAGATAATACCTCCCCTCAAAATTTATAATTGTACAACAAAGATACAGACATTGATGGGGATGAAATTATCGAGAAAGACTTTTAAATTTTTATTATTAACATGATTAAAATATAAAAGAAGATTTAATAAAAAATAATTATGGAGTGAATTAAGAGAGCAATTACAGGAAGTAAAAGACCATTTCAATAAAGAGAGACAGCCTGAAAAGAAACCAAATTTCTAGAAATGAAAGATTCAATAAATCAAATAAAAATTTCATTTAAAAGTTTTACTAACAGACCAGATTACATAGAAAATAGAACCTTGGGCCTCATATAAAGTGTATTTAAGCTGGTACACTCAGTACACAGTAAAAATAATAATAAAGATCATGATCAGAATATACAAGAACTCTGTGACAACATTAAGGGACCAAATTTAAGAGTTAGCTAAAAGAGGACTTAGCATTACAGACTAATACTATTAATGATTTTTATAGTGAAATAATAGCACAAAAATCTCTAAATCTTAGAAATGAGAATGGACATCCACACACAGGAGGCATTTGGAACTTCGTATAGACAGGATCAAAAAAGAACCAGTTCAAGACACATTATATTAAAGTGCCTAACATAGAGAATTAAAATAGAGTATTAAAAGCTGCAAAAGAAAAATATCAAATCATATTTAGAGGTAGGGCAATAAACCTTTCTTTCTTTCTTTCTTTTTTTGCCTTTTCAACTTAAAAGCAAGGAATGCTTTTGACCCTAGCCAGTAAAACTATCATTCAGAACTGAAGAAGAAATAACTTTCCATGATAAGAATAAACTTAAAGAATCCATGGCAACTAAACCTGCTCTACAGAAAATACTTACAGAAATGCTACACAAAGTAGAACTTGAAAATAAACCCCACCGCTATTAAATGAATGATGCTGTTCAAAAGAGCAATTAAGCAAGTTAAAATTAAGGAAAAATTAATCTGTGAAATAAACCAAAATTACTGTAAATAATAAAATTCTCCCCATAATAACTGAATGCAAATGGGCTTATCTCTCCAATTAAACGATGTAGACTGATGGGATTTAACAAAAAAGCAGTGGAATGAATCTGACCTAGTTTTCCTATTTACATATATTAATATACTAGTGGAATAGCAGCATCATGTATATCTATAAGATGTTAATTTAAATACATAAACTATATATTATATAATGTAATATGTAATACATAAAATAATTATATAGTTAATATATTATATATAATTCAGTAGAGTTCAGTAGAATATAAGAAAAGGAAAAGAGGAGGGAAAGGGGAAGTACTGGACACTTAGGAAAAAAATATATTACATTCTTTTATAATTTTGCCAAAATGAATCCTAACGTTAGGTATAATGTAAAAGAACTGATAAAATTACAAAAAAAAAGACATAGGCTGACAAAATGGTTTAAAAGACAAGATCCAACAGTATGCTGTCACAAGAGACTCATAAAGATTTTCACATACTGAAAGTACAAGGATGGAAAAAATATTTCATGCAAATGGAGTCTGAAAACTAGCATAAGTAACTATTGTACTATTTCACAAATTAGATTCCAAGCAATAATTTATCAGAAGAGACAAAGAAGATTATATACCAAGATCAATTTAGATTCACTTCAGGGATTCAAGTTTGGTTCAAGGTACATAAATCAATGTATGCAATTATTTATATAAGTATAATCAAGGACAAAAATCACAAGATCATCTCAGTATATTCAGAAAAGACCTTTGACAAAATTTAGTACTCATTCATTTTAAAACTCTGAAGAAAATATGGATAACGGGAAGTTATAATATCATAAAGTTTATATATGAAACATCCAAAGTCAACATCACACTGAATGAAGAAAAACTGAAGGTATTACCTCTAAAATGAGGAACAAGATAGAGGTATCCACTCTCACTACTTTTTATTTATTTATTTATTTTTCCCATTTTCTTTTTTTTATTGGCTGCTTAAAACATTACAATGATCTTGACTTTTATACAGTATAATTCTTGAAACTATAGCAAAGCAATCAGGAAGACAAGGAAATTAATGGGATACAAATAGAAAAGAAAGAAGTCAAATATACTTCTTGAAACTCTAGCCAGAGCAATCAGGCAACAGATGGAATTTAAAGAGATACAAATAGTACAGGAAGAAATTAAACTATCTCTGTTGGCTGATAACATGATTCTATACCTAGAGGAGCCCAAGAAAACTCCACCAGAAAACGTCTATATTTGATAAACAGATTCAGTGAAGCATCAGGTAAAGTATCAACATACAAAAATCAATAGCTTTAATATAATCCAGTAGAGAATCTGCCAAGAGATAAATCAAGAAAACATTCAATTCACAAAAATCTTAAAAAATAAATAAACCTAATTAAGGAAGTGAAAGACCACTACAATAAAAAGTATAAAATACTGAAGAAAGAAACTAAATTAAACCTTAGAAGATAGAAAGACCTGCCATGTTCATTGATTAATTAATTGTATTAATCAATATTGTCAAAATGGCCATATTACTAAAAGCAATCTACAGATTCTGTACAATGTCCTCTGAAATACCAATGACATTCTTCACAGAACTTTAAAAAACATCTGCAAAATTTTTATGGAAGAATAAAAGACCCAGAATAATCATAGCAATCCTAACTAAGCAAGAAGAGCCAGCCTGGAGGTATCACAATGCTTGATCCCAAATTTAGTACAGAGATATACTAACAAAAAAAGAACTGCAGTGACATAAAACTATATACAAATATAAAAGAAATAGAATGGAATTCATAGAGACAAATCCACATAAATACAGTCATCTGATCCTTGATAAAGGTGCCAAAAGCATATGTTGGAGAAAAAGG
Source organism: Marmota flaviventris (assembly GCF_047511675.1). Lineage (NCBI taxonomy): Eukaryota > Metazoa > Chordata > Mammalia > Rodentia > Sciuridae > Marmota > Marmota flaviventris. The sequence continues at coordinate 108,373,983 of NC_092500.1, forward strand.
TGCTGATAAAATCAGATATCCATATATAGAAGAATAAAATTAGATCCCTACCTATCCCACTTCACAAAAATCAACTCAAAATGGACAAAGACCTAGTAATTACACCAGAAACAATGAAACTGTGAGAAGAAAATATAGAGGCAACACTCCTACACATTGGTGCAGGCACCAACTTCCTTAATAAGACTTCTAAGGCTCAATAAATAAACTAAGCCCTCCTCCTAGCCAAAAAAGGCAGGAAGTAGGAGGCAGCAGCCATGCTTGTGGTGACTGCTGCTACAGTGGTACAGGTGGCAGCAACCAATGACATTCAAGTCAAGATGGTGCCTGGTAGGTTGGAGCTCCATTTAATCTAGAGACTGACTTCACTATAGAATAAACACCTATAGTTGTATCAATGGTTGGGAAATTATTTTATATTTTTTATTGGAGTAGTCTTTCACTTCCTTCATTAGGTTTATTCCTTTTTGCTTTTGTTTTATTTTGTTTTGTTTAGATTCTTGTGATTTTTTGAGTACGTTTCTTGATTTCTTTCTTAGCATGTTCCCTATTGGATTCTATGAAAACTATTGATTTTTGTATGTGGTTCTGAATTATTGAGGAAATGAATATGATAAAACTAAGTGGGCTGAAGATCCCTAACACAATCCTTTAGCCTGGAAGCACATCCTGGAAGCCACTTGGAAGCTGCTGTTGCAGTAACAGTAGAAAAAGCAATATCTATAAAAAGAATCTCAACTTTTCATCCTCAAATACTCAAGAGGAATCTGGATGACTTTTAAATTGTGCAACATGTTTGGGTGAATGGGAATAGGCCTGGATTTATCCATTACTCGGAGAAACCCAAGCATGCCGATGAACTTGGATTATTTTAGGTGAACCCATTGGCAAGAACAATGATTTGGTGGCAGGAATTGGCATTTCCAAATTCTGTTGGAATTGGGAACTTTAAAGGGAATATTTACCTGACCTTTAAGATTAACAAAGAAGATGCAAACCAAAGATGAAACCAACAGCCTGCAGATGGCTCAAACATATAAATCTGTTTCTCTTCTCTCCACTTCTGCAGCCAACATTGTGTCCTTCTTCCCAGCCACCCCTTCAATTATTTCCCATAAGTCATCCCAGCCAATAGTAAAGGAACATTCAACCACATCTCAGATCAGTAATCTTATGAAAACTGCTAGTGGATCAATCTCCAATCTTTCTGAGGCTGGCTCAGTCAAGAAAGGAGAATGAGGACTCAGAATTGGAGACCAAGTATGGGTTGGTAGCACCAAGCCTAGTGTAGTCCAGTTCCTTGGGGAGACCAATTCTGCCAAAGGGGAATGGTGTGATGTGGAGGTAGATGAAAAATGATGGTATAGTTGCTAAAACAAGATATTTTCAGTGCCAACCTAAATATGTTTTTTTGCTCCAGTTTCCAAAGTTACCAAGATTGATTTCCCTTCCACTACATCAGTCAAAGACATGGCTGCCACTATGAGATGCTGAGGGCCACCGTTTCCACCAGCCTAAAGTACAGACCGTCTTCCTCCTCCCTCAGCTTCATGAGGAGCTCCATAGCCTCCTCTGTGTGCGGCATGCCCAGTTTGACAGGAGTGCATGTCCTGAAATTGGAAGCCAAGTTAGACCAGCAACTAACAATGGTGGGAGCAGCTGACAGGGAGAAGGTAGAGAAGGAAGGTTGAGGGCCTTCATTTCCAGGTTGAAGGAGAGTCAATTACCAAAAGTGATCTTGAGGTGGCTACAGTGTCAGAAAAGTAATGTATAATGGAATTAGCAAAAGAGCTAGCACTGAGAATGCAGAATGCAGCTGAACTCAGATAAAGGCTGGAGTCCAATGAGCCTGCTGAGATGTGGATATGGCACATCCCCTTTTGAAAAAGATAAGCTCTTTGCAAGAAAATTTAGAAATCACTCATACTGATCACCAGTGAGAAATAACTTCTCTAACGGAGCATTTTGAGGACTGAGAAGAGACATATTAGGGGATAAAATCTCAGCACACAGCCACAGAGAAGCTTTCCAAAGATAATAAGTCCTTAAGCAGCAAGGTTGACCATGTCAATCAGAATTCAGATGTGATAGTCCTATGGAAGCCCAAACTAGATACCACCATTACATACCGTCAGCAGACAATGAAGGAGCTGAAGGTGTCCATTAACGAAGGCGTTGGGATGGAAATGGCAGAGTTTACATTGAGTTAAAGATGCAAATAGAAAAACTGAGTTAGATTTCTAGCACAAAATAAAAAATTTACAGAACAGACAAGATTCTAAACAGTCTGTTCATGCTAAAGAGATAGAGGTCCTAAGGACTCTATTTAAGAAAAAGAGAACATCCTGGAATTCACCAAATTGAAACTGGAAAGAGCAGAAGATCAGAGTTTAGTAGAAATGGAAGACATCTTTTTTTAAATGTGGGAAGCCAAAATAAAGCCTGGTAGCATTACCACAGTTCCAGAGGAAAGAGCTAAAGCTTAGTAAGCCTCAGGAAAATTTGAGTGAAGTCAGTTATGTGAAAGAGGCTTTGAACAAAGACCTTCAGATTTTGAAAGAAAAATCTGCTCATGTTTCAGAGGAAGTGGTCTCTGTTCAGAGAAGTAAATAAGAAACTGTAAATAAGTTACACCAACAGAAGGAAGAGTTTAACATGCTATTTTAGTCAGCTTTTTCACTGCTGTGACTAGAAGATCCAACCAGAACAATTGTAGAGGAGGAAAAGTTTCTTTAAGTGCTCAGGGTTTCATAGGTTTCAATCCATGGACAGCCTGCTCCAGGTGAGGCAGGAACAACATGGTGGGAGAGTGTGGCAGAGGGAACAAGTTCACATGATGATCAGGAAGAAGAGAGAGGTCTCCACCTGCCAGAATCAAATATTTACCCCCCAAGGCATGCCCCAATTCCCACCTCCTCCAGCCACACCCTACCACATCAGTTACCACTCAGTTGATCCTTATCAGGGTATTAATTCACTGATTAGGTTAAGACTCTCATAACCCAATCATTTATCCTTGAACCTTCTTGCATGTCTCACACATGCTGTCTTCCGAATTGAAGAAGTTAAGATAAAATTCATCAGATATGGAGGCAAAATTTCGAGAGAAGAATGAAAGAGAAGAGCAGTTAATAAAGGCAAAAGAAAAATTGGAAAATGCCATTGCTGAAATAAGATGGCAGGAGATAATTATCCTCAGCTGACAAAAATGAACAATGGATTACACCTGAAAGAAGGATGCATAGAAGAGTTACAGCTAAAACTTTCAAAGACTAATGAAAATGCAAGTTTTCTTCAGAGAAGCATTGGGGAAATAACTCTTAAAGTCGGAGTCAGCAGAAATAAGCCAGAAAACATGAAGAAGATAAGAAAGAATAGGAGGAAAATTTGTTGAATTTGGAAAAGAAACTGGCAATGAACTACAACCAGTGTCAGGATCTAAAAACCAGGTAAGAAGAGGAGCTTTAAGAAATCCTGGGGGCTGGGGTTGTGGCTCAGTGGTAGAGTGCTCGCCTGGCATGCAGGAGGCACTGGGTTCGATCCTCAGCATCACATAAATGTAAAATAAAGATATTGTGTCCACCTGAAAAAAGAACTTAAGAATAAATATTTAAAAAAAAGAAATCCTGCGGATCCTATAGAAGGTGTGCTATTGGACACAGAGCAGATGCTGAAGGCTGCCCAAGAGAATAAAAGCTTGATGCAGGACATGGAGGAACTGAAAACAAAGGCTATCAAACCCAGAGCTGTTCAGACTCCAAAGAATAGACCAAAACTCTGGCCTCCTTGGAGGACACCAACCAACCAAATGTAGAACAAATTAGACACACTTAAAGAAAACAACTTGAAACAAATGTGGAAGAGCTGAAGAAACCAAAACAACTTCTTACTAGAGACAATAAAAACATGGAAGTATTCAAGAAAGAAATAGAAACCCTAGGCAGATATCAGCTCAGAATTACCCTCAGATTGCAGCATTGTAAGAAGAGAGCGTCAAACTTGCTAAGGAGCTGAAGAGAAGCACAGATGAGGTCACAAGTCATCAAAATCGGGAAGAAAAATCTGTGCTCAATAATCAGCTATTAGAAATGAAAAGGAAAGAATCCCAGTGCATAAAATACACAGATAAAATAAACTTTTTTGCAGAAATCCATCAGTATTACTAATGGCTTACTCACAGAGAAAGAGGCAGCAACGGAAAGGTTGAGAAATGAGGTTACAGGGTTCAGGAGAGAAAATGCCTCTGCCACATCCTTGTCCAGTTCAGATTCTAGAGTCTGATAAGGTGTAGCTTGGCTGCCGCAGCTCAGCCACTCCTTAGGATATCAACACAGATATTCAGGCACAAGAGAATGAGAAAGCCCAAGACAGTCCGATTGACTTCAATGATAGTGGACCTTCAAAGAAAGAATCAAGACCTCGAGATGAAGGTGGAGATGATGTCAAAAGCAGCTCTTAATGGCTATGGGGATGACTCAAACAATTACCATAGGGCTGACCAAAAGAAACCATCCAAAAAGAAGCCCCACATCTTCTGTGACATTTGTGACTGCTTCCATCTTCACAACACAGAGGTTGTCCCATCCAGGCACAGATAGATATATGAGGACCCTCTGTATTCCATGCACCATGGCAGTTTGAGTGAGGAGTGGCCACACTGTGAAATCGGTGAGATACATTCAAGCACTGGACAACCAACTGCAATGATAACTGGACTTGCTGATGAGGCTTTGAGTGCAGAATGGGCTTTCAGAGATGCACTAGCATTTAAGCAAGTTAACATCCACAATGCATGCAAAGACATCAGGAAAACTCATGTTATTTTCACCCGCATAGAGAAGTCTAAGAAAATATTTTGGTCTTCAACAAATCACCCTCTAGTCTCTCCTTATAAGTTGGAATAATAAATAAATATTTAGTAGGTGAGATTTCACCTTTAATTTTGTTTCCCTGAACTTTAAGTTTTAAGAAATGGCACCAGATGCTGTCACATTTATTTTCCTAGAGAAACCTTATAGAATAAGCCCAACTCTTATAATACCTTATTTAAGAAACTTTAAATTATGCCATTATTTTTCATATTTGCATAAATGTTTCTGAGCTGCATCTGTATATTTAGATTTTTTGGTTAAGCTTTAACGCTGAAATGAGTTGCAAAAAAAAAAAATGGTACCATTAGGCATATTCCTTTACTCATTCAAAGTATTTTATCCTTAAGAAATAACACAGATCTTTGCCCTGTTATCAGTAGCACCGTTTTTTTAGAGGATTGACAATAAGTGAGACTATAAATCATAAAATAGGTAAAAGGAGAGGAAACTCCCAAACTGTAGTGGGGACATTTTATAATCTGTATGCTACACCCACTTAGTCAATTCTGGTGGCTTTTTTCATTGGTTTTATATAATTTTAGCTTTTATATGTATATATTTTTTACAAAAATATATACACTGTGTATTTCTTTTAATATTTCTACTTTATAAAAAAGAAAACACTTATAACAATCATCAGGAAGTAACAGACTAGGCCAAAAATAGCATCATGTAGCTTCACAACTATTTTGTCTTTTGTTTCTACTTTGCTTTTTATTCTAGGTCTAAATATCTCCTATCTAAATAGCTGGAAGAGTTTCCTCCAGTTATTTTATCCTTCTCTAGCAGATAAGCCCAACAGCAAATTACTAAATCATTATAAAACACCTAAACTAGCCAATCTATAGGCTTCCTTTATAAGTTTTTTAAAAACTGTTTTTACATGAATGTATGATGAGAGAATTAACATTAACAATTTTGGATTTTGTTATCACAAGATAATAAAGTGAAGGACCTCAACCTCCAGAATACTTTATCAACAAGTCTGGATTTATCTATCTTTATTTGAATGTCTTCCAGAATATGTGAAGATTAATAAAATGTATCTTCCATGTTACATGTAAATGAGAACTTTTATAATTGTAGATATGCCTTTGATGCATTTCTCCCTCAAAATTATAAATTATGTCTTTGATAAATGAATATTAAATTTGTTGCTAGTTGGAAATTTTGGTTAATATAAATGGTTAATAAATGGTTTATGTTATAAAAAATAAAACTAAGAACCAATAAGTGGGATAACAGTAAATTTAAAAGTCTCTGCACAACAACCACAACAAAAAAAGAGTATGAAGAAAGAGTACATAGAATGGGAGAAAATCTTTGCCAAATATCTGACAGGGGATATTGACCAAAATATAAAAAGAACTAAAAAAATCTTAACAAAAACACAAAAAACTCTAATAACCCACTCAATAAATAGACAAAAGATCCAAAAAGATATTTTTCAAAAACAGAAATACAAATATTGTATGTATATATATATATATATATATATATATATATATATTCAATATCCTTAGCAGTTGAGGACATGCAAATCAAAACTTTCCTGGGATAGGAGAAGGAAGATGGCGGTGAGGGGAGTGCATTGCCCCCGTGTGCTGCTTCACTGTGTGGGAGTATGACAAGTCAGGACGGCTAAAGGATATCTTGTTAGGAATTTCCAGCAATAGTGGGGTGCTCTGGAACCTGGAGGAAGGATTTCCATCGCACGAGGATCGGCTACGGGGACTCAAACGCGAGAGGTTTGTCGCACGGAGGGTAACACTGCTTATTCAGCAAATCGCCCCGCGGCTAGAGTCTACAGCGCGCGCTGGGAAACGAGGAGATAGCGACGCAGGGATACAGCGCTGCAGTTTCTGCCAGCTGTGCAAGCACCGTACTCAGGGCTGAATTTTGGGTTCGAGATGGGGGAAGGAAGCGGTCCATCTCGGTTCTCCACACCGGTCAGACCACAGAGTAGGCCAGGAGCCACCATGTTGGAAAGCTGACGGGACTGACCGCAGCTCATTCAGCCATAGAACAGGTAATTTCAGGCTGCAATTCGCCTGCGGCTTGCAGACAGATTGCTAGGGTTCAGCGCCTGGGTGCTTCTTAGAACCTGATCTTATCAGAGCGAACACCGAGCGCGGGGCGGCCGAGTTCCAGCTCCCAGAACCGTCCCGGAACCACCCTGGCCCAGGGCTGCGGAGCCTGCGGAGGCTGCTTCTTGGACCCTGCTCCTATCAGAGCATACACCAAGCACTAAGCAGCCGAATTCCGGCTCCCGGAACTGAGCCCGCGGGGACTGCTTCTTGGAGCCTACACTTATAGGAGCTTACACCGAGCATGGAGCGGCCGAGTTCCCTGGCCCGGGGCTAGGAGCCCGCGGAAACTGCTTCTCGGTCCGGGTCCTGCTGAGGGCCGGTCAGGACTCACCCGTTGCTTTGGTTGCCCGGCAAGGGGAACGAAATGCTGCCATTCGCATAGGATACCAACATGGCAGAGATCTGATGTCATCAGAAAGCGGCGGAGGAGAGAACTTCATCAATACCAGTGGTAACATAAGCAGTTGGTCTCCTGGTGGGGGGGGTGAGGCACAGTCACCCGAGTCTCCTCAATTTGTCGTCGAGCCAGAGGGGAGGAGCCGGGCCACCGCCAGCGCCCGGAGCAGGCCCAGCGGCTCACCAGCGTGGTGACTGCGTGACCCCAATTGGAGAGGGGGCGGAGCGGAGCCGCCACCCGCACCCGCAAGGTGGGCAGACCCGCGACCCAGTGGTACATGGGCGTGGTAGGAGGGGCAGGGCAGAGCCGCCGTGCGCACTTGCAAGGTAAACAGACCTGTGACAGCCTGGCGGTTCAGGCCCAGTGGCCTGCCAGTGTGGTACACACGTCACCCCAACTGGAGTAGGGGCAGAGCAGATCCTTCTCCCATGCCCGGATCAGGCCCTGCCGGTGTGGTGGTCACGTGACCCCAATTGGAGTGGGGGCGGAGCGGAACCGCCACCCGTGCCCGCAGGGTGAGCAGACCTATGACCAACCTGCAGATCAGGCCCAGGGGTCCGCAGGCGTGGTAGGAGGGGCAGGGCAGATCCGCCGCCCGCGCCTCCAAGGTAGGCAGACCTGCAACAGACCGGCGGATCAGGCCCAGGAGCCTGCTGGAGTGGTACAAACACCACCCTAATTGGAGTAGGGGCAGAGCAGAGACGCCGCCCGTGCCAGGAACAGGCCCAGCGTCCTGCAGGCGGGGTAGTCACGACACCCCAATTGGAGTAGGGGCAGAGCAGAGCCTCCACCCGTGCCCGAAAGGTGGGCAGATCTGCGACCGACCAGCGGGACAGGCCCAGTGGCCTGCCGGTACGACAGACACGTCACCCCATTTGCAGTAGGGGCAGAGTAGAGCCGCCACCTGCACCTGCAGGGTAGGCAAACCTGCAACCGACCGGCGGATCAGACCCGGTGGCCTGCCGGCGTGGTACACTCGTCACCCCAATTGGAGTAGGGGCAGAACAGAGCCGCCGCCAGTGCCAAGAACAGGCCCAGTGACCTGCCGGCATGGTAGCCACGACACCCCAATTGGAATAAGGAGAGAGCAGAGCCGCCGCCCACGCCTGCAGGAAAGATACGCAAGCAGTATGAAAAGACAAGGAAAGAAAGGACCACAAGCAATGCAGGTCAACGCAACTTTAGAATAGGTAACAGCTGCAGCAGATGGAATGTCAGATAAAGAATTCAGGATATACATGCTTCAGATGATCTGGAGTATCAAGGAAGACATTAAACAGCAAAATCAGACAATGAAAGATCACTTCGACAATGAATTACGCAAACAAATCCAGGAAGCAAAGGATCAACTATACAGGGAGATAGAGGTTATAAAAAACAAACAAACAGAAATCCTAGAAATGGAGGAAGCAATAAAACAACTTAAAAACTCAATGGAGAATACTACCAGCAGAGTAGAACACTTAGAAGATAGAACATCAGACAATGAAGACAAAGTATTTCAACTGGAAAAGAACATAGACAGCTCAGCAAGACTGTTAAGAAACCATGAGCAGAACATCCAAGAAATATGGGATAACATTAAGAGACCAAACTTAAGAGTCATTGGGATACAGGAAGGTACAGAGCTCCAAACCAAAGGAATGAGCAGTCTATTCAATGAAATAATACGAGAAAACTTCCCAGACTTGAAGAATGAGACAGAATCCCAAATCCTAGAAGCCTACAGGACGCCGAATGTGCAAAATCATAAGAGATCCACACCTAGAGACATTATAATGAAGATGCCCAACATACAGAATAAGGAGAGAATTTTAAAAGCTACAAGAGAAAGGAAGCAGATTACATTTAGGGGTAAGCCAATCAGGATAACAGCTGATCTTTCAACACAGACTCTGAAAGCTAGAAGATCCTGGAATAACATATTTCAAACACTGAAAGAAAATGGGTTCCAACCAAGAATTGTGTATCCAGCGAAATTAAGCTTCAGGATGGAAGATGAAATTAAAACCTTCCACGATAAACAAAAGTTTAAAGAATTCGCAACTAGAAAACCATCTCTTCAAAACATCCTCGCCAAAGCATTACAGGAAGAGGAAATGGAAAATAACAATGAAAACCAACAGTGGGAGGTAGGACAGTAAAGGGGGGGGGGGAAATAATCAAAGAGGAAAACAAACCATGTTTAGTAACAGAAATAAACAAATATGGCTGGAAAAACAACCCATATCTCAATAATAACCCTAAATGTTAATGGCTTAAACTCACCAATTAAGAGACACAGGCTAGTAGAATGGATCACAAAACAAGACCCAACAATATGCTGCCTACAGGAGACGCATTTGATAGGAAAAGACATACATAGGCTGAAGGTGAAAGGTTGGGAAAAATCATATCACTCATATGGACTTCGGAAACAAGCAGGAATGTCCATACTCATATCAAATAAAATAGATTTCAAGCCAAAGTTAATCAAAAGGGATAAAGAGGGACACTACATACTGCTTAAGGGAACCATACACCAACAAGACATAACAATCATAAATATTTATGCCCCAAACAATGGTGCAGCTATGTTCGTCAAACAAACTCTTCTCAAGTTCAAGAGTCTAATAGACCACCATACCATAATCATGGGAGACTTCAACACACCTCTCTCGCCACTGGACAGATCTTCCAAACAAAAGTTGAATAAGGAAACTATAGAACTCAATAACACTATTAATAACCTAGACCTAATTGACATATATAGAGTATACCACCCAACATCAAGCAGTTACACTTTTTTCTCAGCAGCACATGGAACCTTCTCAAAAATAGATCATATATTATGTCACAGGGCAACTCTTAGACAATATAAAGGAGTAGAGATAATACCATGCATCTTATCTGATCATAATGGAATGAAACTGAAAATCAATGATAAAAGAAGGAAGGAAAAAGCATACATCACTTGGAGAATGAACAATAGGTTACTGAATGATCAATGGGTTATAGAAGACATCAAGGAGGAAATTAAAAAATTCTTAGAGATAAATGAAAACACAGACACAACATATCGGAATCTATGGGACACATTGAAAGCAGTTCTAAGAGGAAAATTCATTGCTTGGAGTTCATTCCTTAAAAAAAGAAAAAACCAACTAATAAATGATCTCATACTTCATCTCAAAATCCTTGAAAAAGAAGAGCAAAACAACAGCAAAAGAAGTAGAAGGCAAGAAATAATGAAAATCAGAGCTGAAATTAATAAAATCGAAACAAAAGAAACAATTGAAAAAATTGACAAAACTAAAAGTTGGTTCTTTGAAAAAATAAACAAAATCAACAGACCCTTAGCCATGCTAGTGAAGAGAAGAAGAGAGAGAACTCAAATTACTAGCATACGGGATGAAAAAGGCAATATCACAACAGACACTTCAGAAATACAGAAGATAATCAAAAACTATTTTGAATCCTTATACTCCAATAAATTAGAAGACAGTGAAGGCATAGATAAATTTCTTAAGTCATATGATCTGCCCAGATTGAGTCAGGGGGATATAGAAAACCTAAACAGACCAATATCAATTGAGGAAATAGAAGAAACCATAAAAAGACTACCAACTAAGAAAAGCCCAGGACCGGATGGGTATACAGCAGAATTTTACAAAACCTTTAAAGAAGAACTAATACTAATACTTTTCAAGCTACTTCAGGAAATAGAAAAGGAGGGAGAACTTCCAAATTCATTCTATGAGGCCAACATCACCCTGATACCTAAACCAGACAAAGACACTTCAAAGAAAGAAAACTACAGACCAATATCTCTAATGAACCTAGATGCAAAAATCCTCAATAAAATTCTGGTGAATCGGATACAAAAACATATCAAAAAAATTGTGCACCATGATCAAGTAGGATTCATCCCTGGGATGCAAGGCTGGTTCAATATACGGAAATCAATAAATGTTATTCACCACATCAATAGACTTAAAAATAAGAACCATATGATCATCTCGATAGATGCGGAAAAAGCATTTGACAAAGTACAGCATCCCTTTATGTTCAAAACTCCAGAAAAACTAGGGATAACAGGAACATACCTCAATATTGTAAAAGCAATCTATGCTAAGCCTCAGGCTAGCATCATTCTGAATGGAGAAAAACTGAAGTCATTCCCTCTAAAATCTGGAAAAAGACAGGGATGCCCTCTCTCTCCACTTCTGTTCAACATAGTTCTTGAAACACTGGCCAGAGCAATTAGACAGACGAAAGAAATTAAAGGCATAAAAATAGGAAAAGAAGAACTTAAATTATCACTATTTGCAGATGATATGATTCTATACCTAGCAGACCCAAAAGGCTCTACAAAGAAACTATTAGAGCTAATAAATGAATTCAGCAAAGTGGCAGGATATAAAATCAACACGCATAAATCAAAGGCATTCCTGTATATCAGCGACAAATCCTCTGAAATGGAAATGAGGACAACCACTCCATTCACAATATCTTCAAAAAAAAAATAAAATACTTGGGAATCAACCTAACAAAAGAGGTGAAAGACTTATACAATGAAAACTACAGAACCCTAAAGAGAGAAATAGAAGAAGATCTTAGAAGATGGAAAAATATACCCTGTTCATGGATAGGCAGAACTAACATCATCAAAATGACGATATTACCAAAAGTTCTCTATAGGTTTAATGCAATGCCAATCAAAATCCCAACGGCATTTCTTGTAGAAATAGAGAAAGCAATCATGAAATACATATGGAAAAATAAAAGACCCAGAATAGCAAAAACAATGCTAAGCAGGAAGTGTGAATCAGGCGGTATAGCGATACCAGACTTCAAACTATACTACAGAGCAATAGTAACAAAAACAGCATGGTACTGGTACCAAAACAGGCAGGTGGACCAATGGTACAGAATAGAGGACACAGAAACCAATCCACAAAACTACAACTATCTTATATTTGATAAAGGGGCCAAAAGCATGCAATGGAGGAAGGATAGCATCTTCAACAAATGGTGCTGGGAAAACAGGAAATCCATATGCAACAAAATGAAACTGAATCCCTTTCTCTCGCCATGCACAAAAGTGAATTCAAAATGGATCAAGGAGCTTGATATCAAATCAGAGACGCACCGTCTGATAGAAGAAAAAGTTGGCTACGATCTACAGTCGGTGGGGTCGGGCTCTAAATTCCTCAGTAGGACACCCATAGCACAAGAGTTAATAACTAGAATCAACAAATGGGACTTACTCAAACTTAAAAGTTTTTTCTCAGCAAAAGAAACAATAAGAGAGGTAAATAGGGAGCCTAAATCCTGGGAACAAATCTTTACTCCTCACACTTCAGATAGAGCCCTAATATCCAGAGTATACAAAGAACTCAAAAAATTAGACAATAAGAGAACAAACAACCCAATCAACAAATGGGCCAAGGACCTGAACAGACACTTCTCAGAGGAGGACATACAGTTAATCAACAAGTACATGAAAAAATGCTCAACATCTCTAGCTGTCAGAGAAATGCAAATCAAAACCACCCTAAGATACCATCTCACTCCAGTAAGATTGGCAGCCATTATGAAGTCAAACAACAACAAGTGCTGGTGAGGATGTGGGGAAAAGGGTACACTTGTACATTGCTGGTGGGACTGCAGATTGGTGCAGCCAATTTGGAAAGCAGTATGGAGATTTCTTGGAAAGCTGGGAATGGATCCACCATTTGACCCAGCTATTCCCCTTCTTGGTCTATTCCCTAAAGACCTAAAAAGAGCATGCTACAGGGACACTGCTACATTGATGTTCATAGCAGCACAGTTCACAATAGCAAGACTGTGGAACCAACCTAGATGCCCTTCAATAGACGAATGGATAAAAAAAATGTGGCATTTATACACAATGGAGTATTACTCTGCATTAAAAAATGACAAAATCATAGAATTTACAGGGAAATGGATGGCATTAGAGCAGATTATGCTAAGTGAAGCTATCCAATCCCTAAAAAACAAATGCCAAATGTCTTCTTTGATATAAGGAGAGTAACTAAGAACAGAGTAGGGACGAAGAGCAGGAGAAGAAGATTAACATTTAACAGGGATGAGAGGTGGGAGGGAAAGGGAGAGAGAAGGGAAATTGCATGGTAATGGAAGGAGACCCTCAGGGTTATACAGTGGAGGGGGTAGAGAAAGAGGAGGGGAGGGGAGGGGAGAGGTGGGGAGGGGGGAGGGTGGAGGATGGGAAAGGCACCAGAGCACAACAGACACTAGTATGGCAATATGTAAATCAATGGATGTGTAACTGATGTGATTCTGCAATCTGTGTATGGGGTGAAGGTGGGAGTTCATAACCCACTTGAATCAAAGTCTGGAATATGATATGTCAAGAAATTTGTAATGTTTTGAACAACCCACAATAAAAAATTAAAAAAAAAAACTTTCCTGGGATTTAATAGTCATAATAAAGAACACAGAAAAACAATTGCTTGAAAAGATGTAGAAAAAAAAAGTTACACTTATATGTTGTTGGTGGAGCTGCAAATTAGTACCACTTTGAAAAGTAGCATGAAGATTCCTAAAAGATCAGGAAGAGAACCATCATAAGACCCAGCCATCCTACTCTTTGGTATTTATCCAAAAGAACTAAAATCAGCATAATACAGCAATGCATGCATACCAATTTTTATAGCAGCACAATCCACAATAGCCAAGTTATAGAACCTACCTAGATACCCATCAACGGATGAATGAATAAAAATATGTGGTAAATATACACAATGAAATTTTATTCAGTCATATAGAAGAATTAAATTATGTCATTTGCTTGTGAAGGATGGAACTGGAGAACACCATACTAAATGAAATAAACCAGGATCAGAAAGTCAAGCATCAATTATTTTCTCTCATATACAGAAGCTAGAAAGTTAAAATGAATTTAGAAAAGGGACTCTTGTGAAAACAGAAGAGAGATCAGTAGACTAGAAGCAGAGGACTAAGGGGGAGGGAAAAGAGAGTGAAAGGGAAAACTGGGAAAATAAATTGACCAAATTAGGCTATGTACACATAAGAATACATCACATAATATTTTAATTATATGCATAGCTCTAATGCACCAATTTAAAAAATAAACAGAAGGAAAATTAATGGAAAAGAGAACTAAGACATAGGGAAGGACGAGGGAAAGAAAAAATAAATACTGGGGATTGAAATAGATAAAAATATATTATATGTACTTATGCATATGTCAAAGTGAACTGCACTATTATGCATAAGTAACTCACCAAAACAGAAAAAAAACCCACAAAATAAAAATCTAATCCAAGATAAACAAAAGGAACACATAAAAACTAAAAAATTAAGAACAGAGAAAAACATAAAAGAATAATGATTTTATTCTCTTTTATTGTTTAGTAAAATTCCATTGTGTATATATGCCACATTTTTTTTTATCCATTCATCCATTGAAGGGCATCTAGGTTGGCTCCACAGTTTAGCTATTGTGAATTGTGCTGCTATAAACATTGATGTGGCTGTGTCCCTGTAGTATGCTGTTTTTAAGTCCTTTGGGTATAGTCCGAGGAGAGGGATAGCTGGGTCAAATGGTAGTTCCATTCCCAGTTTTCCAAGGAATCTCCATACTGCTTTCCATATTGGCTGAAACAATTTGCAGTGCCACCAGCAATATATATGTGTGTAACATTTTTTCCCACATCCTTTCCAACACTTATTGTTGTTTGTATGCATAATAGCTGCCATTCTGACTGGAGTGAGATGACATCTTAGAGTAGTTTTGATTTGCATTTCTCTAATTGCTAAAGATGTTGAGCATTTTTTATATATTTGTTGATTGATTGTATATCCTCTTCTGAGAGGTGTATGTTCAGGTCCTTGGCCCATTTGTTAATTGGGTTATTTTTGCTTTTTTGTTTTTGTTTTATTTTGTTTTGTTTTTGGTGTTTAGCTTTTTGAGTTCTTTATATACCCTAGAGATTAGTGCTCTATCTGATGTGTGAGGGGAAAAGATAATGCTAAGTGAAGTTTGCCAATCCCAAACAAACAAATGTTGAATGTTTTCTCTGATATAAGGAGGCTGACTCACAGAGGTGTAGGGAGGGGAATCATTGGAGGAATAGATGAATTCTAGTTAGGGAAGAGGGTGGGAGGGAAAAGGAGGGAGCAGAGGATTAGCAATGATGGTGGAATGTGATAGACATCATTATCCAAAATACATGTATAAAGACAGGAATTGGTGTCAATATCCTTTATATACAAACAGAGATATGAAAAATTGTGGTATATATGTGTAACAAGAATTGTAATGCATTCTGCTGTGGTGTCTTTATAAAATAAAATCAATTAAAAAATAATAATGAAATATCAGAGTTGAACCCTGATAGGTCAATAGCTATATCAAATGTGAACAGTCTATGCTTGAGATCAGTGAATCTGGTGGATTAAGGACCTAAAAACCTCTCTTCCATATAAGGCAGTAAACATTATGAGAACCAACTATTTTAGAACTCTGGAAACTAACCAAAAGCTTGCAGCACCTAGGAGAATCTTAATTCATAATAAATACAATCTCAGGAAAATAAGTAAACTTTTGTGATATTTTAACTTACCTTACTCCAATCCTCTTTCTCACTCATTTTTATTCTCAAAAACAACAGTTTACAGTCACTAACTAGGGGCTTGCCAGTCTTGGAAGCAGATTGGGATTGGTTTTGGTTTGTTTGTTTTCTTTTTCAACACCACATTTCTAGATAATTGCCATTATTTTATGCATGTCTGAAAGACCTCAATCAGAAGGCTTTCTTAATTTGACCTAACTTATTGCTTACCAGCATGAAACCCCTTTTGTCTCAGTGCTATGTCAAAGTCTATCAGAGGAACTTACTTAACCTTTTGTGATTATCTGAAGTACTAAATAACAATGAATAAAGAATAGCCTTTCCAAAGAGCTTAAAAAGAATAGTTGAAGAAAGAGGTGTATTTTGTTATGGTTGGTATCTGAGGTGTTTCCCCAAAGCTCCTGTGTTAATTCAGTACTATTTAAAGGTGAAAAGATTAGATTACAAGAACAATAATCTAATTGGCATATTCTATTTTGAATGGACTAATGGAATGGTAGCTGTAGGCAGATGGGGTATGCCTGGAGGAGGTGGATCACTGAGGGTCCATCTTCCCCAAGACCTCTTCCTCTTTGATGCTTCCTGGCTTCCATAAGCAGAACAAAACAACACTCCCTCTCCATGCCCTTCTGCCATGATGTTCCACTTCATCCTGGGCCCAAAGCAATGGACGTGACCAACAGAAGACAGAATCTCTGAAACATGATCCAAAATAAACTTTTATTCCTCTAAATTGTTCTTGTTGGATATTTTGGTTATCGTGACAAAAATCTAACTAACAAATCTACAGAAGGCTGTGAAAAGTTGCAGCATCTGCCCAGGAATCTGGAAGGCCTTATGTGTGTGTATAGGGCTGTGCCCTCAACCAAAATGTCAGAGAAGGACCTAAGCTTTTACATGTTGGTAAACGTGAGGCTTTGTAGAAGCGGGAAATGAAGGCTAATGTAGACTTGTATACTTTCTGTCTGAATGTGGAAGACATGTGAAAACAGAGCTCAGTAAAGACTGAAAGACTAATTGGATCCAGGCATTAAAGAATCCCTACCCAATCATTAAGATTTCAATGCCCAAACAGGATAAAGGACACTATAGGAATAGTTCAGAGAACTTGCTAACTAAATTATCAATATAACATACAGCAACATCAAAATACACTAGATCAGCAATGAATCCACTGAAAGAGAAATTAGGAAAACTACTCCATTCACAATAGTCTCAATACATACATACATACATACCTGGAAATCAATCTAACAAAAAAGGTGAAAGATCTCTACAATGAAAACTACAGAACACTAAAGAAAAAATGGAAGAAAACTCAGAAGATGGAAAGATCTCCCATGGTCCTGGATAGGCAGAATTAATATTGTCAAAATGGCCATACCACCAAAAGCATTATAGAGATTTAATGCAATTCCTATTAAAATCCCAATGACATTCTTCATAAAAATAAAAAAGTAATCATGAAATTTATTTGAAAAATAACGGATCCAGAATAGACAAAGCAATCCTTAGCAACAAAAGTGAAGCAGAAGGCATCACAATACCAGACTTTAAACTATACTACAGAGCTATAGTAACAAAAACGGCATGGTATTGGCACCAAAATAGACTTGTATACCAATGGTACAGAATAGAGGATACAGAGACAAACCCACATAAATATGGTTGTCTCATACTAGACAAGGGTGCCAAAAACATTTACTGGAGAAAAGATAACCTCTTCAACAAATGGTGCTGGAAAAACTGGAAATCCATATGTAGCAAAATGAAATTAATCTCCTATCTCTCACCCTGCACAAAAATCAACTCAAAGTGAATCAAAGATTTAGGCACTGGAACAGAGACCCTGCACCTAATAGAAGAAAAAATAGGCCCAAATCTTTACCACTTTGGACTAGGATCTGACTTCCTTAATAAGACTCCTAAAGTACAAGAATTAAAATCAAGAATCAATAAATGGGATGGATTCAAATTAAAAAGCTTCTTCTTAGCAAAGGAAACAATTAATAATATGAGCCTACAGATTGGAAGAAAATCTTTACCACATGCACCTCCCATAAAGCATTAGTCTCTAGGATATATAAATAACTCAAAAAACTTAACACCAAAAAAACCCAAATAACCCAATCAATAAATGAGCTAAGGAACTGAACAGACATTTTACAGAAGAAGAAATACAATTGATTAACAAATATATGAAAAATTGTTCCAACATCTATAGTAATTAGAGAAATGCAAATCAAAACTACTCCAATATTTTACCTCACTCCTGTCAGAATGACAATCATCAAGAATACAGGCAATAATAAATGTTGGTAAGGATGTGGTGGAAAAGATACACTCATACATTGCTGGTAGGACTGCAAATTGGTGCAATCATTATGGAAAGCAGCATGGAGACTCCTCAGAAAACTGGGAATGGAACCACCATTTCAGCTTGCTATCCAACTCCTTGGTTTATACCAATAAAGATACTCAGTCCATCTAAAACTAAAAAGAAAAATATTTAAAAGAAAAGAAAATTTCAATATAGCAAGAAAGAAGTGACCCATGCTATTCAGGGGATTTACAATTGGTGATACAGGCCAATAGTCAATTGGATAATAGATACAATAGACTGAAAGATAATTATCCAATAATTCAACAATTAAAGCACTTTCCACAAAGAAAAGTCAAGAAACAGATGGATCCATTGATGGGTTCCACCAAATGTTTAAAGAATAGTTAACAACAATTCTTTATAAACTCTTTCAAAAAGGAAAAAAAAATAGAAATAGAAGAAATACAGCCCAGAACATTCTGAGACCAGTTATAAACTAATTGCAAAATCAAAGAGATCATGAGAAAATTGCAGATCAATATTCGCAGATTAATAAAAATTCTTGATGACAAACACTGAAATTTATTCAAGGAGTACAATGTTAGTTCAATGAACAAAAATTTATTTATGCAATGGATTGTAATCTACTTTTTAAAACTGTAGGAAGCCAGGCATGACTCCACATGCTTATATTCCTAGCAACTTGGGAAGTTGAGGCAGCAGGGTCTCAGTTTCAAGGCCAACCTCAGCAATTTAGCAAGACTCTCAAAAAATTAGCAAGACCTTGTCTCTAAACAAAATTTTAAAAAGCTGAGGATGTAATTCTGGGGAAAAGTGCCCTTGGGTTCAATCTCCAGTACCAAATAAATAAATAAACAAACAGCCTCACCCAAAGGAAAAAACAAAAGACCATGATCATAAACACAAAATAATCAGTTTTCCCCATGAGATTCAAAACAAAATATAAATTCCACTCTTGACAATTCTAAACAAAACTGTAATGGAATATTATATTGAGGGAAAATAGGCAAGGAAAAGAAATAAATACCATCCAGATTGAATTGGAAGGAAAAAAATTATATTTCTATGCACTTGACAGTTGATTGTGTATGTCAGGGGGAAAAGAGTGTGCTCCACCACAGAGTTACATCTTCAGCCTTCTTCAAATTTTTATTGTGAGACAGTCTTACTAAGTGTCTAATTTGACTACAAATTTGTGATTCTCCTCCTCCACCTCCCTAGTAGCTAGGATTACAGGCATCGCCACCATACCCAGCTGATATGATCTTGAATATCCAAAATTCTAAGGATTTCATTAATAAAATTATTAGGCTTCATAAGCAAGTTCAGCAAAGTTTCAGGACACAAGGTCATATAAAAAGTCAGCTGTATTTCTATACACTAGCAATAAACAATCTGAAAATAAACTTTTAAGAATAATTCTACTTATAGTAGTATTGAAGAAAATAAAATACTTAGAAATATTTTTAAAAAGAAATATAAAATTCATACACTGAAAATTACAATGTCATTCAAAGAAATTTAAAAAATCTAAATAAATATTCAAGGATTATAAAATTCAGCACTGCTTAGATGTGATATTTCACAAATTCATCTATACTTTCAAACAAACACTAATAAAATCCTGCTGACTTTTGCAGATATTAAAAAATTTAATTTAAAATTTATATGAAAATACAAAGATAATTAAAACAATTTTGAAAAATAAGAACAAAGTTGAGGGTCTTTCACTTCCTAATTTTGAAACTCACTAGAGAGCTATAGAAATCAAGATACTTGTGGCACTCATGTTAGGTTGGACAAATAAATGAGTGGAATAGAATTGAAAGTGTAGAGATTAAGCCATATATTTGATTTTTGATGATTGATTTTTCTACAATTGTGCCAAGGTAATTCAAAGGAAAGATCAATCATTTCAACAAATAGTGCTAACTGTATATTCACATGAAAAAAAAATGAAGTTGGACTACTGCTTCATGCCATGTCCCCAAATGAGCTTATAATGGATTGAAGACATAAAAGGAAAAGATAGAATGTAAAACTCTTGTAGGAAAAGAAATATGAATCTGTATGATGCTGGGTTAGGTTATTATTCCTTACATGCAACACTTAAAATACAAGTAACTAAAAGACAAGATAAATAAATTGAACATAATAAAAATGAAATACATTTGAATTTCAAGATGTTATAAAGATACAAAGGAAGAACAGAGGAGAAAAAATATCAACATATCTTATATCTGATGAAGTTCCTGTATCTAGAATATATGAAGAGCTCAAATAACTCAATAATAAAAAGATAAATAATCCAATTGAAAAAGGAACAAAGTATTTGAATAAAAATTTCTTCTAACATATGCAAATGATTAAATCATATTAAAAAATTATCAACACCCTTAGTTATTGGGGAAATACAAATCAGAGCTATAGTGAAATAAAATTATATGCCCCGCCCCCAGGATGACTACAGTTAAAAAAAAAAATACAATAGTGTTGGTGAGGATGATGGCAAATGAGGACCCTACAACACTATTTGTGGAAATGCAAAATGTTGTATCTATTGTGGAATATAGTTTGATAGTCTCTCTCTCTCTCTCTCTCTCTCTCTCTCTCTCTCTCTCTTTCTCTATTATACACACACACACACACACACACACACACACACACACACATAGCAAGTGTATGTATATATACACCATCAAGAATAAACAGGAAAAAATGTGTGTGTGTGTGTATATATATATATATATATATATATATATATATATATATATATATATATATTCCTTTCCTCCCTTAGGAAAGGAATATATAATAAGATAGACAGTAAGATACTGTTACTATGGTATCCATAACTAGACATTCTGGTCTTCTTTCCTAAAGCCATAACAAAAGGTATCAAAGCTGAAACAGGTGATCTATGACAACATTAAGGAAGAGAAATATGGGGCTGGGAATGTAACTCAGTGGCAGAGCTCCTGCCTACCACATGTGAGGCACTGGGTTCGATCCTTAGCATCACATAAAAATAAACAAATAAAATAAAGGCCTGCTGTCCATCTACACCTACAAAAAAAAATTTAAAAATGAAATGTCCATTTTTTTGTGACACTGTTAGAGGGGTTCTTAAAACAGTACATCTGTGCCTCAATGTGTTACAATAATTGGAAAAAAAATAATTCAATTCTCTCAAACAGTGTCTATTCCTAATACCATGATGAACCCAGAGGACAAGGACAAGGCAAGCAATAGTTAGTTGTTTTTTTTTTCCTTCTCCCAAAGGAATTTGTCCAAAAAAATTTTAGAGCCTCTGCCAGCCCTACTTTTTCACCGTGCCTAACATGCCCAGCCAGGGTAACTTAAGCCATTGACTGTTATTGTTATTGCAAACCTGAAGTATGAGCATGTCTATTGTACCATGCAGAGATTATGTTCTCTATCTACAAAACTAAAGATTCAACATTTTGACTTCAGGCCTCTGAGTTATTATGAACCTCATCAAAAATTTATAGAAAAAAGACATAACAAACACATTTGATTCAATTTATTTGTTTATACATATATGCAACACACTTAATTTTCTCTCAAACATCTCTCATATATTTTATAAAATATCGGTATGTTGAATTTATTATTTTTGCTAATAAAACAACCAAAGAGGTCAAGAACTCAGTGATCCAAGCAAACTTCATAAAAAAATATGTTTTACATAATATTATCTTTGACTCTAGTAGTCAGGGATTTGCACGGATAAGGTGTGATACAATTCTTCCTGTGGGTGTTTTCCTTTGATGCCCGGGTCTGTGCACAGGAAGATATAAATTCATTGTTCTGCATATCAAATGTAAGCTGCTTAAGAATGTGTTCTGATTCAAATAAAGTGAACTGATAATAAATGAGATGCCCAAATAATCTTCTCCGGTTTCCTCTAGAACATAGGAGTTTAGCTTAGTCAGTGTCTCAAGTTTATTGATTTCACAATAACAATCCATTTCAATTTTCCAAAGCTTTTCTGAGAAAGAGGCCCACCTACCACCTCTAACTCTGTAATAACATGTTGTTTAGTGCTGATAGAGAGCATGGAAGAATGGGCTCTGATTAAGATTGGCTTTGACCTCAGCATGGTTGTAGAGTTCAGTATTCACCTTGA
Source organism: Marmota flaviventris (assembly GCF_047511675.1). NCBI lineage: Eukaryota > Metazoa > Chordata > Mammalia > Rodentia > Sciuridae > Marmota > Marmota flaviventris. Next base: position 108,396,456 of record NC_092500.1, read on the forward strand.
CAACAGGTAAACAGATCAGATTGCAGCAGGCCTAGTCACTAGGTGAACATAAACAAAGCTCCACAGTTCAACCTGAACCATAGAACCGCTAGAACTTTGCCAAACTTGTCTCTGACCTTGACTCTCTGCAAAGGCTAGAATAACTAATGAGAGTTTGTGACTACCAGATGTCCAGCCCTCACTATCAAGGACAAGATTAGACTGTTTCAACATTAGGTTACCTAGCTGGTTCCTCTTGATGCTAGCATGCCTTACTCTGAAATTCTAGAGCATTTATTTAATTAAATGCAATTATAACAAAGAACAAGGATCCAATAGAGGTCATTTCTCAGAGTTATATTGTCAGCACACATCTCTCTTCAATCATAATTTAATCACATTTCAAAGAGTTTATTTTTAATTTGTATATCAAGAGATATGTTATATGAAACAAATAACTCAGGACTGAGTACAATATTCCAAGACCCAGTGTAATTTATACAGAAAGCTGGATATTTATTACTGATGTTAGAGGTTATTAAGTTATCTGAAAGGTATAGACTTCATTTCTCCTTTCAAGAAACAGAGATTTATATTGCTTATTTATTCCCAACTGTTGAATATCTGAGTTGTGCTCAGAAAAGAGATTAAAAATACTTGATGATGCCAGTGCCTGGCATAGCAGCAACTCAGGGAATTTCACAGAGTTTTCTTACAGATTGTTTTTGAGTAAGTGCGTATATGTGTCTCTGAATGTCTGGTTGTGAGTGTCATACCCAATAAAAGACACATGTTCTGATAGATTATTGAGAAATGGTCTATTGTTTCATTCTTATTGAAAAGTTAGAAGGAGGGAAATTCTTCAAGGTATTTTCCAAAATTAGCTTTTTTCCATTGGAATAGTATTAGTCCCTGGTGAAACCCTGACCATTGGACACACATTCATTCCATTGTAGCTTTGCTACAAATTATCTCTATGTCCTCAGCTGAGACATTTTACTTTTAGTATCTATGTTTTCTCATTTGTAAAAGGGAAGTTGGACTGTCAAAAAATTTATTATTCTATGTTTATGAGTTAAACTCTGAGTTGAGATTAATGCCCATATAATCCTGCTCTTAGACATGAAGAAGATGAATCTGAGGTGTTGGTTTTCCACTCCACATCCCAGATTTCTCCCTAGTACATAATTACTCATTCCGTAGAGGTTTGAGTTTATAATCTTCTAAGGGTGCTAGTTGCTATGCTGTGCAATTCTCTAGATTGCACAGGCTTTGGGGATGACTCAAAGCAGAAGACAAGTTTACAACATGTATTTATCCTTGAGGTGAAAAAAGATTCAGTTAATACATCAATCTTTTCAACCTCTTGGGCAATAACAATGTCATGTAGGAATAAGGGGAACAATGACATACACTAAGAACACATCACTGTTGATAGAAACATACATTTATATTTATCTCCAAACTTTATTAGAGGAACCTTAAAAAATTTTGGAAACAGGTGAAAGTAGGAGCATTTACAAATCTTGGAAGAGATTTAATCTAGCCTGTTTGGTTAGTGCTGTGACTGCAGGAAAGCATTGTTCTTACTTATAGGGCCCATAAACAGAGGGGGGGGGGGAGGTGTTCTCAAGAGGTGGAAAGAACAAAGTGCTAAGATCCAAGGGCCTTGAACCCTGACTTGAAATTAGTACTGACAAGCTCTGAGTCAGAAAACAAATCACTTTATGATCTTTGATGACAATACTTAAAAAAAAAAGACATTAATCTCCAAACTAAAATTAGATTATCTCTAGGATTCTCTAATATCTTTTTCTTTTGTACAACTATTTTTGTTAACATGTGGTGTGTTTCAGAGATTGATAGATTGAGTCTTTTTAAAAAAACAAAACTTCTATGAATAGGAATTCTAAATCAAAGTGCAGAGAGCAGTGCTTCCTTCAAGATCCTTTCCTTCCATTTTTCATTCTGATTTTCCTTACTTTTTAGACCACTTCTCCATTGCAAGACTCCTCATGCCAATCAAGTATCACTCTTTAGAACTCTCCAACTTCTTTCTCTATCAAACTTTGACTTTTCTCTTTTTCATTCTTTCCAGTTTGCTATTCAGTGAACAAAGGTAATAATGTAAACTAACTCTTTATATATTACAATTGAGGCTTTTGGAAACCAATGTCTTAAGTAACAGGGAAAAGTCAAATGATCTAAAATACAAAGGAAACCACACCTAGACATAGCATAGTCAATTTGTTAAAAGTGAAACAGCCATTCCTTAGGAGGGAATCATGTCAAGAATAACTGCTAACTTATCATTAGGAACAATGCAAATTAGAAAAGAGTGGAATAAACTATTTAAAACACAAACCTGTTAACTTGGAATTCTGTATTCAGCAAAGATATCCTTTAAAAATGAGGCAAAGACATTTTCAGATAAAGAAGAGGATTTTTGTTTTTTACCAGCAGACTTTTACTACCAATGAATCAAAGAAATTCCTGCAAACTGAAGAAATTCTGAATAATTTTTGTGGATAATTTAATGCACAGGAGATAGAGCTTTACTACCCTTCTCCCAAGTTTCAATTTGGGTTGTACTAAATGACTTGCCTCCAAAAAAGAAAAGATTGAAAAAGAGGAGAAAAGAACATTTGCAGTTTTCCAGTGGAGAAATCTATAAAACAGTATACCTTGCTCAAATTATGAAGGTTAATGTTAAAGATGAGTGACACTGATAGCATGTCTTGATATGCCATGAGAATGACACTTCAGCCCTGTGGTCTTCCTTCCAAAATCCATACTCAAATCTAACTAGGAGAAAGACATCTCACAAACACAAATTGATGAACAATCTGCATAATGGCCTACCATCCCAACGCTCAATCAAACATAAGGAACAACCTAGAAACTGTCATAAGTCAGACAAAACTCATACAGCATTGTGTCAAAATGCAACATTGTCTCCTGGAGAGGATCCTAGAACAACAACAACAAAATGTCATTGAGTAAAAACTGGTAACATCAGAATAAAATTTTGATTTTAATTGTAGCATACCAGTGTTGGTTTTATACTTGTGGTGACAAATTTACTATATTATGGTAAGGTGTTAGCAATAGGGGAAATAAGGTGACATGTATATAGAAACTTTCTAAATGATGTTGTAACTTTAAGCCTATTTTAAAATTTAAAAATAAATCTCATGAGAGAGAGATTAATAATAACTACAAGAGAAATAGATAAGAGAAGAACTGCTTCACTAAAGAGGTAAAGATTAAAGAGGTATGTAGAAGATGAGGCTTAAGAGACATGTGGATTTAGAATTGGGTTTGTTTTATATCAACTAGCAAGATCAACTCTCTTTCCTCTGACAGGCTTCCACCTTCAGCCATTTCCCAGTCTCCTATCTGCCTATCCGAAGGTGAGAAGTCATAAAATATCAGCTCTGTCTGTGTACATGAAAGCAGCGCTGAGTGTTCACCTGAAGTTGCTGGAAGAAGGTGAGAAGGGGAGCCTACAGGAACTTGCCGTCTTACCACCTCTATGTATGTGCATATGTGAACGGGTACAGTTGATGTGGACTGATGGAGAATTATTTCATACCACTGATGTATTGAGGTAGCAATTATTTTTCCTGCTACTGGGATCCCCACTCAGATTCCATTAGAATCTGTAATAGGAACATGACCTTGGGATCATAGCTAATTTTCCCCTCTCTAGCAGCTATGGAAACTATTGGGATTGAAATAAACTTATGAAGCTATAGAAATTTTGAGAAGATCATGTAATGCACGTACAAACTTTTAAAATAGACTTGGTTTTACCCTTTGATAATTTATAATTTGCTGGGCCCCTTAACTTACATCTTCCACATCGAGTAACAGAACTCTCTGTTTACAGGATATTCGTACTGATTAAAGTGGTACCTTCTATAGAATTTAGTCATCTTAAGAAAAGGCCAGATGGCTAGTTCTGATATCCTTGTTGAGGAGCAACATTCTCTTGAACCAGCTCTTAATCACACACTGTCTATGGAGCCAGGAGAAAGTGGTGACAAGTTTGTACTTCAAACAAATCTTGATTTCAATTTTTTTCTCTGACCATGGACAAGTTACATAATATCTTTGTGGCCTAATATCCTCATTCAAAAGATATAGATAATAACTTCTTCCTACCTTAAATGGATGTTTTGAGATTCTGATGAGTTAATGCACAAGAAATATTTATAATTTTCTACAAAATCTTAAAGTTTTGATAGACCACAGGAAATAAATATGATGATGACAATAATACCACATGGCTGGGCATAGCATTGCTATTGCCATTTAACAGATATTAAATTTTCATCCCTCCTCGGTATTGTGGGAATTCTGAACCACCTATTTAGATAACATATTTGCTCTACTAGGGCATTTCACGCTGTGTTTCCTGGTCCTGTGGAAATAAATATAAATTCAGTAGGAAACATGTAGCAATGGAGTGCTGCAGTCCGGCTGCAGCAAACTAACGGGGGGGGGGGGGGGGGTGACGAATAACTTGTGTATGTTGATACAGCAGGAGTGGAAGCCGTTTATTCCAGGACAGGAGCAGTATTTATACTTTCCACACAGCTTATCTAATTAGCATAAACTAGATACATCAGTCAACCAATAAGGAATCTCCACACTTAATGGCTCGCTTTTGTTACTTCTCAAACCACTCCCTCTGGCATTTTGCCAGGCACCATCCAGACTTGTTTACGAACTCTAACATTCCCCTGGCAAAATGCCAGGTGTTATTTTGACTTGTTTACAGACTCTAACAATGGAGGGATTTTTCCCCATTAAATGTATTTTCCTTTATTTTCTTTCAAATTGTTCCTTACTTACACTAAGACCTAATTTCCCTATCAGTGCTGCTGCTTAAGTATATTGATTCTGACTCCCCTCTGGTGTCTTTGGTGGTACAGCTCAAATAGATCAAGAGAAATGCAAAAATGATTCCCAAAAGTGAGCGAGATCAACAAAAGATTCATAGTAGCTAAAAGAAAACTGTTGGGAGTAAGGAGAGAAAATAAACACAATTGAGGCAGAGGTACAATGAAGAGTTCCCCAACAGCTTTGCATTCATGGATTCTGTTTGTCGGGTGGATAGTTGCATGCAAATGTAAGTATTCAGAGGATGTTTTAAAAAACACACATAAAACTCATATACAAATAAGCTTCAGACTTACATTATGCAAAATGGTTGTTTGTATAGCTAATCTTCTGACACTAGGAATTGGAGGAATAAGGGACCATTTTTTTCAGTGTGATCCAAAACAAAAAGAAATTATGACTGGATAGTTAGCTTAGGGATTTTAAGAAATTCTGTTAGTATGGTTATTAATGCTGTGGTTGGTTACTACCTTACTATGATTTATGATTATTTTGTTTTAATTATCTGTGCAGCTTCCCAGATACTTTGGAAAGACTTCATAAATAAGTAAATATATCTGCCATCTTATCTTTCATTACTATCTCTGAAAACAGTGTCACACTTGATTCAGAAGGTCACCTAACATTCTCCTACCGTTCTTTGTACTTTAAGATATCTCATAAGTTTAATGTCTTTTATTCCATTTTATCGAAGGCATAAACGGCATTTTGCTGGGTCAGAGAGATGATGTCCCTATTACATTTTCTCATCAGATCACTGACACCATAAACTGCAATGGCTTCTTCAAAACTATTAATATATTTGGCATCCATCTATATTGGAGAAGTCCTTAGTCCTGCAAATGGTTGTTAATAACTTGCATTTACATAGAACATTTTCATCTCAATCTTAAAGTGATATACATACATAAAATCCTAATTCATCGACGGCCTCAATGACAGCCATTTTCAAAATGGAAAGCAACAGCTGGATAGCTACTATTCTGTCAAAAGGCCAGAGATGAACACTGTATGTAATATGAGCTGAATTAGGCTTCTGAAATCTGCTTGTGTATTTAAGTGAGGATTTAAACAGTTCATTGTGAACTACATTTCTTTATTTGTATATGTTACCAGGTTTTTTATTTCCCATTTTTTTTTTCTTATGCATTTTATGGGCCTGGGATGACACTTGAGTAAATTCTGGAGCAGATAGCAAGAATTTTTATCTAGAGCACACAGAAGTAATGCCAACAGGGTTAGAAGTGAGTGATAGTTAAGGTAAAAAGGCAGAATTCAAACAATGCATCACAATGTTTCTGTCCATGACTGACAACATATGCACAAAATTATGACACCTAGTGATGTCTTAGGTTATGACACCTAGTGATGCCTTAGGTTCTGTAAATACAGTCTATGATATTGACATAATAAAATCATCTAATGGCCCATTTCTCAGAAATTATTCCTGTAGTTAAGACACATATGAAATTAGAAATCAACAATAAAATAAAAAAAATAGAAGTCACTTTAACACCTGGAGACTAAATAACATGCTATTAAATAAAGAATGGAAAGCAGAAGAAATCAGGGATGAGACTTAAAAACTATTTAAAGGTATATTAGAATAGTGATAAAGCATATCAAACCTCTGGGACACTATGAAAACAGTGCTAAGAGGAAAGTTCCCTGCATTGAGCTCTTTCATTAAAAGACTAGAAAGTCAATGAACACAAGACCTAACATTATATCCCAAAGCCCTAGAAAAACAACAAATCAACACCCAAACCAGTAGAAGACAGGAAATAATTAAAATCAGAGCTGAAATCAATGAAATTAAACAAAAGAAACAATTCAGAAAATTGATAAAACAAAAAGTTGGTTCTTTGAAAAAATAAATAAAATTGGTAAACCCTTAGCCACGTTAATGAAGAGAAACAGAGAGAATACTAAAATTACTGAAATTCATGATGAAAAAGGAATTATCATGAGGGACACTACAGAAATACAGAATATAATCAGAAACAATTTTGATTTTTTAATTAATTAATTGTTATTGTTTTTTTAAAATAAATGACAGCATAATGCATTACAATTCTTATTACATGTATTCAGCACAATTTTTCATATCTCTGATGGTATATAAAATATGTTGACCTCAATTTGTATCTTCATACATGTACTTTGGATAATGATGTCTATCACATTTCACCATTCTTGCTAATCCCCTGCCCCTCCCTTTCTCTCCCACCCCTCTTTCCTATCTAGAATTTATCTATTCCTCCCATGCTCCACCATCTCTACCCCACTATGAGTCAGCCTCCTTATATCAGAGAAAACATTCTCCATTTGTTTTTTTGGGATTGGCTAATTTCACTCAGCATTACCTTCTCCAATGCCATCCAATTTACCTGCAAATGCAATGATTTTATTCTCTTTTATTGCTGAGTAAAATTTCATTGTGTATATATGCCACATTTTTTTTTTATCCATTCATCCACTGAAGGGCTTCTAGGTTGTCTCCACAGTTTAGCTTTTGTGAATTGTGCTGCTATAAACATTGATGTGGCTCTGTTCCTGTAGTACGCTGTTTTTAAGTCCTTTGTGTATAGATCGAAGAGAGGGATAGCTTGGTCAAATGGTGGTTCCATTCCCAGATTTCCAAGGAATCTCCATATTGCTTTCCACATTGGCTGCACCAATTTGCAACCCCACCAGAAATGTATGAGTGTACCTTTTTCCCCACATCCTCGCCAACACTTATTGTTGTTTGTCTTCGTAATAGCTGCCATTCTTACTGGAGTGAAATGATATCTTAGAGTAGTTTTGATTTTCATATTTATACTCTAATAAAATTTAAAACCTTGAAAACATCAACAAATTTCTAAAGACATATGACCTGAACACATGATTTAAACACATAAATTTCAAACAATAAAATAGAAGACACCATAAAAAGCCTACCAATTAAGAAAAGCCCAGGACCAGACAGATCTATAGATCTTCAGAAAAATTAACACCAATACTTCTCAAATTATTATATTAAATAGAAAAACACAGAGAACCCTTCCAAATTCATTCTATGAAGTTAGGATCACCCTGATACCAAAACCAGACTGAGACACACCAAGGAAATAAAACTTCAGACCAATATTCTTGATGAACATAGATGCCAAAATTCTCAATAAAATTTGGCAAATTGCATACAAAAACATATTAAAAATATAGAGCATCATGATAAGTGGGCTTCATCCCAGGGCTTCAAGGTTGGTTCAACATTAGGAAATCAATAAACATAATTCATCACATCAATAGACTAAAATACAAGAATGATATGATCATCTCAGTAGATACAAAGAAGGCATTTGACAAAATATAGCACCCCTTCATGTTCAAAACCATAGAAAAACTATGGATAGTAGGAATATACATCAAACTGCAAAAGCTATCTAAACCCAAGGTCAATATCTTTCTAAATGGAGAAAAATTGAAAGAATTCCTCCTAAAAACTGGAACAAGACAAAGACACCCTCTTTCTACCCTTTTATTCAGCACCATCCTTGAAAATTTAGCCACAGCAATTAGAAGAAAAAAATCAAAGAGACAGGAAAAAGGAAAAAGAACAAGAAAAAGAACTCAAACTATCACTATTTACTGATAACATAATTCTATATTTGGAAGATCCAAAAAATTTCACCAGAAAACTTCTAGAACTAATAAATTAATTCAACAAAGTAGCAGAATATAAAATTAACATCCATAAATCAAATGTGTTTCTATACATTAGTGATAAATCCACTGAAAGAGAAATTAGAAAAACTATATTCACAATAGCTTCAAAAAATAAAATATTTGGGAGTCAATCTAACAAAAGAAGTGAAAGTTCTACAATGACAATAACAGAACACTAAAGAAAGAAATTGAAGAAGATTTTAGAAAATGGAAAGATCTCCCATATTCTTAGATAGGCAGAATTAACATTGTCAAAATGGCCATACTACCAAAAGTCCTATACAGATTTAATGTAATTCTTATTAAAATCCCAATAACATTCTTCATAGAAATGGAAAAGAAATAATGAAATTCATTTGGAAAAATAAGAGACACAGAATAGTTAAAGCAATTTTTAGCAAGAAAAGTGAAGCAGAAGGCCTCACAATACCAGACCTTAAACTATAATACAGAGACACCATAACAAAAACAGCAAGATATTGGCACCAAAACAGACATGTAGACCTATAGTACAGAATGGAAGATACAGAGACAAACCACATAAATACAGTTATCTCATACTAGACAAAGGTGCTAAAAACATGTATTGGAAAAAATATAGCCTCTTCAACAAATAGTACTGGGAAATCCATATGTAGAAAATGAAATTAAATCCCTCTCGCCCTGCACAAAACTCAACTCAGAGTGAATCAAGGAGTTAGACACTGGAACAGAGACCCTGCATCTAATAGAAGATAAAGTTGGCTCAAATCTTCATCATGTTGGCTTTTGATCTGACTTCCTTAATGAGACCCCTGAGGCACAAGAAGTAAAATGAAGAATCAATAAATGGGATGAAATCAAACTAAAATGTTTCTTAACAGCAAAGGACACAATCAAGAACATAAAAAGAAAGCCTACAGAATTGGAGAAAATCTTTACCATATTCACCTCAGATAAAGCATTAATTGCTAGGATATATAAAAAACACCAAAAAAAAAAAAAAAAAAAAAAACAACAACAAATAACCAACTGAATAAATTGGCTAAGGATCTGAACAGACATTTCACAGAAGAAGAAATATAATTGGTCAATAAGTATATGAAAAACTGTTCAACATCTCTAGAAATTAGAGAAATGCAAATCAAAGTACACTCAAATTTCATCTCTAGTCAGAATGGAAATATCAAGAATATAAGCAACAATAAATGTTGGTGAGGATGTGAGGAGAAAGGTACACTCATGCATTGCTGTTGAGACTGATCAACAGCAACCACTGTGGATAGCAATGTGGAGATGCCTCAGAAAACTTGAAATGGAGCTACCATTTGATCCACTTATCCCACTCCTGGGTTTATACCCAAAGGACTTAAAATCAGCATACTAAAGTGATGTGGCCACTTCAATGTTATAGTAGCTTAATTCACAATAACTAAACTATAGAACTAACCTAGGTGCTCTTCAACAGATAAAGAAAATGTGGTACATATACACAATCGAATATTAATCAGCCTTAAAGAAGAATGAAATTATGGCATTTGCCAGTAATTGGAGAGAACTAGAGGATATCATGCTAAGTGAAATAAGTTAATCCCCCAAAAAACAGAGGCTGAATATTTTCTCTGATATACAGATGCTAATTCACAATAAAGGTGGGTGGCGAGGGAAGAACAGAAGTACTATGGATTAGACAGAGGGGAATGAAAGGAGGGGAGAGGGTATGGGGATAGGAATGATAGTAGAATGAATCAGACATCATTTCCCTATTTTCATATATTATTACATAATCGGTGTGACTCTAAATCACGTCCAACCAGAAGAATAAGAAGTTATACTCCATTTATGTTTGATGTGTCAAAATACATTCTAATGTATAGCTAGTTAGAACAAAGAGAGAGAGAGAGAGAGAGAGAGAGAGAGAGAGAGAGAGGACTTTAAAGTGCAGGACTAACCATAAGTAGGGCCAGAAGCAAGCCAGAAAGGGAAACAGTTCAGAAAATTTTATTTTCAGTAGGCCAAGGCAGAGAGTTTAGGATACCAGCCATGAAAAAGAAAGCACAAGAACTGAGGACCTTAATAGGTGCTTGCACTGGTGCTGGACTGTAATGGTGCCATTCTGTGATCTGCAGTCATGAATAACAGGCATTCATTCCCTCGAATGAGTAAATCAGATAGGTCAATAATTGCATTTCCAATGTTACCATGGAATCTCCTCTGGTTTATATGGCAAAAGTATGCTAATTTCAGTGTACCCTCATGATCAGTCTTTAGAAACTGATATGGATTTTTTAAAAATCAATGTGTGTCAGCTATTCTAAATTTCTTCATGACTTAAGAGGAAACATCAAAACTCTGCTTAAAGCCAAACATATGTCCTCATTGAATTTTATGAACACTTATCACAACTAACACAGACCAATGCTCTTCTGAAAAGAATACTGAATTTAGAAGTAAAACACTTTGGATCTGTCATTGTATAACTATGTGATTTTGGACTATGATTTTGATCCTGAACATTTTCATATACAAAATGAAAACCTGACATCACTCTGCCTATTGTATCAAGGATCAGATGACTTAATGTATATAAAAGATCTTTGGAAAAAATGTAGACACCTTATAATTATAAGGGATTAAAAATGGCTTGACTGGAGACCTATTTCTTTACCTATCCCCAGATAACTAATCTCAATGACTTTAAATATTGGAAACAACCTGAAATAGAAAGGTGACTATGAGTTGTTCCTTCATGATCAGGGAAATTGTTTTTCTCAAATATGCTCTTTAGTAGTAGAATCTTTTAATATCTGTACCTTCATTATTGAAAAATTAAATTACTGATATATACCATAGAACACTTTAGGGTTGAAATACACATGAGACCTCTCGTCCTTTAAAAGATTTTTGTGAACATTAATGAAAATACATAAAATATACAGTGTTCTACTATTAAAATGATTGGTGTTTGTTCATGTTTGATTTAGCAAGCAGATATTGATTGGATGGGGGTCAAGATCTAAGGATACTGTTCTAATTAGCAATAAAAAATGTACTCAAAGATAAACTATTTAGAAAGCTCGAAGACAAAATTATGTAAGGATAGAAATTTTTAACAATGAAAACTCTTAAAATACGTTGAACTTCACCCACCTACTTAATTGCATTTCTTTTCCTAACCTTTTTATGTTGAAGATTCTCCCTTGCCTAATGTAACGTAATGGGGTTATTTCCTGAGGAGCAAGTGCAGCTGAAGCACTAACTTCATTAGTCGCCCGACTTTACCTGTCAGAAGTTCTGGCTCCAGACCAATTCAACTTACACTGAAAAATAAGGTTACAAAGTGAGTGTATTTGGAGAGGAGACTTGTGTGACTAAAGCTGTTCTACATGAAAATGTGATAATACATGTTTTGAGGGCTTAAGTGCTCATGAAATTCTTAATCAACTATATATCCAAACTAAATGTGAGTTTGCTTTACACTATGTAGATAGTGTAAATGAGTTTTACTTTGTCTTACCAAAAATACAGAGGTGAACAGGCATCAAGAACCTCTACCCCAGCCTACAACACACTAACCTTGTATTAACCTTTAGTTAGTGGCTCAAATGCATTTTTATATACTCTTGGAAACTACACCAGAGCCAGATCTAAAGCTTTTTCATTTTTGCCATAAGAATCACACCTATATTATGCATTAAAAAAGAATTACATTGATGGACAATGTATTGTGAAATGAAATTCTATGTTTCTCTTTTAGCTGATAATTATTCTCTTGTTTTTCCATAGTACAGGATTTTGAATATCAGGAAAATGTTGTCTTGGTCAATTCAGGCTGCTATAAAAGAATATCATAAAATAGGCTGCTTAAAGAGTAGACATTATTTTCTCATAGTTCTGAAGAGCTGGAAAGTCCAAGAGTAAAATGCTGGTAGATCTACTGTCTGGTGATGAGACAGTGCACATGTGGGTCCCTTTATCTCTCTATAAGGGCACTAATCCCAAAAATGATGGCTCCACCCTCATGATCTAATCTAACCCTAATTAGTTTCCAAAGTCCTTACTATCTTATGGGGAATTAGGAATTTAGCATAATGGAATATAACAACACAAATTTTCAATCCATAACAATTATGAGCTTTATACATTCAAATCAAAATATGCATACATTTTGGGTGACTTCCAGTCAATTGTTTATACCAGGACACTTTTGATAGTGCAAGGATATAAACAGGCATAAACCAGGATTGTGTTGACACAAAGCCTTCTTAACAAGTTAGTTTGAAAATTTGTAAGAAAACTGTAGACTTTCTTCCCAAAGAAATCCTTTTCTTCTAAACCTGAGTTTCCAACAATGGAAAATAAGAAAAACAATTCACTGGGAGGGGTCAAAATCACTTTAATCATCTATATAGTGAGGGCTGAAATATTTAGCTTACATCTGCACACCACTGGGCTCTCTGATACATATCTCCCATTTGTCATTAATCCTGGAAGGCTTATGGCATAAAACAGCAGAAGTAAACACATATTCTCCATAGGAAAGCTTGTTCCTAAGGCATATAGAAGGAAATATCCATGCTATTACATCAAGAAAAATTGATTTATTTTTGGCTCGTCAACATTCTGAACAATGATTAGCCTTAGGGATACGTTGCCCAGGCATCTCACTCTAAGACTCAGGCTGATGGAGTAGTTGGCATCTGGAACTTGGATGAAAACTGTGATGATGGTAACAAGAGCTTGGTGAAGCACACATGAGCTGGTTAACTCTTTCCTATACAAAGATAACACAACAAGTTCTTCTGATATTTTATTGATAAAAACAAACCGTACATTCAAACTTGAATTTAAGAAGGTAGAGAAGTTAAGTCTGCAGTTAAGCAGGGTAAGACAAGTAGTGTTTTTGTGAAGAGGCTTAATAACTCTTGTAATTCTTATTTTTTTGCACTAAATGTTTGATTTATTCTCTTTCCTACACAAAATAGGCTCATTTCTTTCCATAGAAAAGTAGAGGTTTTTGATGCCTATTCACCCCTGTACTTTTGGTAAGTCAAAATCTAGAATCTTTGGGCAAAATGGTGGTCTCCAAGGACTGGGGGTGTAGCTCAGTGACTGAGTACTTGCCTAGCAGGTGCAAGGCTCTGAAGTGCATCCTCAGCACTATAAAAAATAAAAATTGTAGTCTGTGTACCAGCAAGTAATGGAAAGAACATTTTCATCAGGTCCAGGTATGACTCTTCTTGATGTAGACATCTGTAAAATACAAAAATAATTTATTTTCTTCCCATGTCCTTACCCAACCACCATCACCATCACGTATACAATATATAAGGATGAAACATAAACAGGACCATCTTAACATTACCACTGAGAAAGTGGTGGACTGGTGAAGAGGAGTCATTGTGAAGTCACTACTTCATCACAGTTCTAAATCTTACTGAGCAGACTTTATGCGGACCCTTTTCCCTGGCAAAGATGATATTCTTTCCTTAGGCCTAAATTCTAATTCCTGGAACAGGAATGGTTCAATAACAACTATGGCAATTGGCTCTGTTTTTGGAAAAGACTCCCTGTATTATCATCTTGACCACCTTTGCAGAGAATATTGGAGAATATAACCTCTCAGGATAAAGAATAGCTCTTTAGCTTGCTTCCTATTCATGGAAGGGTAGCATCCCAAGAGCAATTGTGGTTAATTCTTGAAGTCATAATTTTTTGGTATTTTTTTTAGCTTATCAGAAAGTACTCTAAGTAAAATACCTTTTTTTTTTCTACTTGATTCTCATAAGAACCACATATCAATAGCAAAATGTAGTTATTTTAAAAACACCTTTTTCCCCTGAACTCATTGAGCTCATTGAGCCACAGCTTTGACTAACTCTCTACACCATTACTGAAAGTAATTCCTGAGTACTACATTAAACTACATTTTTTGCAGGTTTTAACAGTATTCATAATGGTTAAAATCCTTGAATTTATCCTAAACATCAAGGCTGAGTTTTTAATCAGCCTTTCATATTTGTAACTCAAGGAGCTTCTGTCTTATGTTTTGCCTTTTGGTGGAACAAGTAATTGCCTATTCAAATTCCATGGGTTCCTTCTCTGTTTTAATTCTCTTTTTTTCCCCAAAATAGTGTTTTCTAAGACTGTAGCACTTTTTCAAGTGCAGCAAACCATCACCAACACATTGTATGATGTTCTTTCTCTCTAAGTTGTTCACTGAGGCCCCTATTGGATACATTATATGCTTCTGGGTTGTTATAGGTGATTCTTTTTTTTTTTTAACAAATATTATGACATTGATCAATATAGTTCACCATATGTCTAGGCTACAGCATTATCACCATTATTCTCCATTTCCTGATCATTAAAACATGTGACATATTTAAAAATTTTTGTTATGACAGAACCCCATTTCTAGAAGTTATTTTCTGTACTGGTGAAGATAGGCTATACTACCGTCTTAGTAGCAGCTCTCTTCAAACACAGGCACTCATGTTATATGCTAAGCACCATCCCACTGAATAGTCCAGGCTGCTTGAGCAGGCCCTATCTTTTCCTTATGGCAGGAGGAGTCATTGCCCTAACTTTACTTAAGTAGAGAACAAAATCCTATCACTTGCCTGACAGATGAGAATGCTACTAATGACTTCATGTCTTCTAATAGTTAAGTTCTTCTTCAACTTACAGAAGGGTTTATGTCTGTCCTCCTGGGAAGAAATGAATGAACAAAGAAAGATGTGGAGTGCTATGCTAACAGAGACACTGCCACATGATAAGAGGCCTGAGAACTGGAAAAGAAGTAATATCCCCCCCCCCAAAGAATTTGACTATTTGTTATTTTAGCCCATTAATTTCAACCATTAAATTCCTGGTGGTTTTGAAAAAGTTCTTTAGAGACAGAACTAATAGGATAAATATAAAGACCTATGAAAATAGGTTTTTTAAGGGCATTGGCTCACTGGATTATGGGAGCTGGACAGTCCCACACAGGACATCTGTGAGTTGGAAAATGAGGACAGCTGATAGCATAACTCAGTCCAATTCCAAAGGCTTCAGAACCCGGACTTTAGAACCTACGGACATGGTAACGTAACCTTAGTCTGAAAGTTAAGGGCCTATGAGCCTATGGCTGATGGGTAAGTGTTCCCAAGTCTGAGGGTTAGAGATCCTGGAGTTCTGATGTCCAAGAGAAGGGGAAGAAAGGCACCTTTGCTCTGGAAGAGAGAGGATTTGCCTTTTCTCTACTTTTTTGTTCCATCCATCTCCCAGCCAACTGGAGGTTGCCTATCGGCATTGAGAGGAGATCTTCCTGCTAGTTCACCAACTCACAGACCACTGGGGCAGCTGAACCATTGTAGTCAAAAGAAAAATTGCCTAGCTTTCCCTTTCAGTAGAGGATGGATAGGCCCAGTGTCTAAAGCATTGAATATAAAGAATGCTTTATAACTAGTCAAGGTGACACCCTGAATCTACATAATACAATAGTTAGAGGTTCCTCCTTTCTGGGGGACATCAGTGTCCTATCAGAGCTGATTCCACCTTGCTGAAGCTGCTGCTCCTACAAACCCCCCAAAAATGCAAATCCTTTTGATGATTTCCTGGGTTATTGGTAAGCAGTGTAGATTTTTATTTACAAAAAAGGGCTGGATTGTCTACAAAAAATATGTTTATTAAATTAGCATCCATCTCAAACCTGAAAACTTAATTCTTATTTAATATTCTGACATTATGTTCAGATGCATGACCAATAAAGCATTTTAGGTGTATTTCTTTTTCTATTCAGTATATTCAAATTTCAGTTTCTCCTCTGAGCATCATGGTTTTGTAAACCCTGTGACATATGGAGGCTGGACTCTATTCAGTAATAGATTTAAATATTCCTGTGAATAGCCTTTTTCCCATTTTAATTCTCATGTACCAAATCTATAGAGATCAAATGTGAGACCAGGTAAACAGGTATTTGAATCCAAGTATACTGACCTCAATGTTCTCTTTGTTTCTAAATGCAGAAAGGAGATTGGGGCATAAGGTCTAGTACTGCCTACCTAGTCGTGGTGCGAAAATTCGCCTGAGACAGTCATAATGTTAACTTCCATTCATCAATCTGTTCACTTTTACAATTATCAACATTTTTTTTTCCAATCCACTTTCACCAATGCCTCCTCTAGTTTCTTCTGCTAATGTTACTGTTTATTTGAAAACAAAACAAAATTAAAAATCTTGTCATATCATTCATAAATACTCCAATTGTCATTATCATGTCAGCAGCATTCTGAGAAGTCAGCTGATTTATAGATTAAAAGTAACAAACATTTTCCCTCCTTCAAAGTTAAAAAGGCCAGCAAAGATTTCTTTTCTGACTAACTCAAGACTTGTGTATGTAAGCCCACATTCTAAAGCCTCTGTGCAGAGCAAAGAGATGGTCATCCCATCTCCCATAGAATTTTGCTAGAACACCCAACTCATCACATGTCAATGACCAGGCCTCTGCTGACAGTCAGGCCAGTTGGTGTTTGAATAATGCCCCCCACCCACCGCCTGCAGCCTGCCTTTTTGCTGAGGCATGCACTTAACAATCTTTGTTGAAGGCTAATCCCTTGCTGAGGCTTGCTCACTTCTGTGGTTTGGATGTGGATTGAAGGTGTCCCAAGAGTCCATGTGTTGGAAGCTTTGTCACCATGAAGGTGCTATTAGCTTGAACTCTTAATAGGTGATGATTAGAGAGGCCATTGTCATTGGGGACACTGCTCTTGATAGAGATTAAGGTAGTTTTCCCACAACTCCTTGATAGTTCTTGTAAGAGAGTTTTTTATAATGGAGAAAACTGGCCCATCCCTCCACTCTCTGCTTCCTGATTCAAGATGACTACTTGCTTCTACATGCACTCTTGCCACAATGTGATGTCACCCACTGCTTTCCCCAGTGGCCCAAACAATGAGGATGCCCAGACTTGAACTTTAAGCCTCCAAAATTTAATGAACCTCTTTTATTCCTAAGTAGCCTGCCTTAGGTATTTTGTTACAATAATGAGGATCTAACTAATACACTCACAGTTCAGTATGGCCCAACATTTTACTAAGACCATCATCCTTATTGAAGCGGATGCTTTTCCTGATGCCTGTTCACCTTTATTCAAGAAGAGCAAGTCCTATTCATTGCCTACTAATTATTAAATTTGATTTAATGTAACATCTCCAAAACTCACTTACTTGCTCTAGGAATGCAAGAAACTTCTATCACTTTTCATATATTCTAGTCCTCTGCATTTTACTCACTGTTTCTCTTTCAAACTCATCAATCCATATAGCAGATGTTGGTTTGTTTTTGTAAACTCAACAAGTAGCATCCCTCTTGTCTACCTAAGCTCAAAACAAACTAGGAAATAAAGCAAATGGAGTTGGGAGGGGTGGATTGAGAGAGGACAAAAGCCCACTCTGTTTCATAGAAATAAACCTGAAACTAGAGGGACTTATCTGGTCTGAAACAGAAGCAGAAGACAATGCATAATCTATGTGGGGAAAGCTGCTTCTAAGAGAAAGGAGTGAGCCAGAAACTGCAGTATGCATACTTCATTTATCTTTCCAACTACAATGAGCTGATTAACATACTTCTCTTGGAAAGAAGAGGGTGAAGAGATAATGAGAGACTTCCAGTTACAACAATGAAGTTCCCTTCACGTTGAAGAAAATACCAGGAAAAAGAAATTAATTCTATTGTGATTAATGTATTTGATTGTGGGTATCTACCAGGCCTGATTATAGACAAACTTCTGTAAAAATAAATGAACATCCCAAGGTCTTGAAACATAGATGTAAGCAAAATGAGGTTTCTTATTATGCAGCACAGAAATGGAAAAAGAGAGTGCACAGTATTGGCACAGCAGGGATTTCCAGGCGATGTTTACCAGGACTTTAGGCCTGGGCCACATGGCTTTCTTAATGGCAATTTTAGTGTTTTATCTGTTAAAATTGTGTTTGGACATTGATATGGCTCTTAAGCAGATGGAGGAATAAGAGGCAGGACGTTTTTAGAAGGGCTTCTTACACGTGGCAGATTCCTCACGCCAAAACAGCTCACTGACCATGACTTTAGTTCCACCCTGAGTGAATTCTCATTAAGGAAAAAAAAATTGCAGGGGGATGTCTGGAAAACAGTTTGGTTTAGATGTACTGTTTGTCTATTTTATTCTCATGTCTTTTCAAAATTATTGTAGTAAAATACATACAACATAAAATTTACCATTTGAGCCATTTTAAAGTGTATGATTCGGTGGCATTCGGTACATTTACAAAGTTGTGTGATCATCACAGCTCTCCATTTCCAGAACCCATATCTTTTTGATGCTTAATAATCTTGTGCATTGAACTGAGCAGAGTCCATTATTTTCAGGTCCAGTATCTTTAAGCCCAGTCATAGCCTTCTTGGATCTGGGACTAAGAAATGATCAGTGCTGTGATCATCACATAATCATTGTCATCCAAGGTCATCCCTTAAATGAAAACTAGGTTTGGAATCCAAACTTTAGGATTCTTAATCTCCTGATCTACTCAGAGCCCCCCCCCCCCACCTTTTTTTTACTTTGGAAATTGTTAAGTTCCTTGAAAAGGCTGCTTTGAGCTCAGTTTCAAGAGAAGTAATTCAAAGATCTGACCAAATGCTTTAGTATCTGATGCATTTTTTTAAATAAACACTTTTTGATGAGAAGAGTAATGAGAGAAGAATAATTAACAAAGAGTATTTTATTATTTAGTTACTTTTTCAATCTAAGGATTGAACAGAATATACTATAGAAAATGTGATTCCAGGAAGAAACATTAGCCAACTTTAATGTAAGGACCTGGGTATAATAACAGAATATTTTATTGGTTGCCTCTTGGTTTCTGTCTGTGAGCATGCTGTTGTTTAATCCAGATGTGTTCATTTTCACCTGGTGCATCAGTGCTGAGAACTTTGCTATATTTAGCATTAGGAATACAGACATATCACCCAATTCTTCTATCTGCTACATGACTGAGCTTTGTTTTTTATTGTTTCTAATGTCTTTCTTATTCCCTTTTACCCAACTCTAGACTTCACAGTGATCTGAATAAAGATTGACTCATTTTTTAAAATATTCTGTAAAACAAGGAAAAATGTTTCTCTATATTTCAAATATGAGATTTTAGTGCAGATCTGAATATCTAATTTTGTATCACTTTAAAATAGATTATCTTTTTTTTTTAATTTATTTATTTATTTTTTTTTTTTTAATTTTTTATTGTGGGTTGTTCAAAACATTACAAATTTCTTGACATATCATATTCCACACTTTGATTCAAGTGGGTTATGAACTCCCACCTTCACCCCATACACAGATTGCAGAATCACATCAGTTACACATCCATTGATTTACAAATTGCCATACTAGTGTCTGTTGTGCTCCACTGCCTTTCCCATCCTCCACCCTCCCCCCTCCCCACCTCTCCCCTCCCCTCCCCTCCTCTCTCTCTACCTCCTCCACTGTATAACCCTGAGGGTCTCCTTCCATTACCATGCAATTTCCCTTCTCTCTCCCTTTCCCTCCCACCTCTCATCCCTGTTAAATGTTAATCTTCTTCTCCTGTTCTTCGTCCCTACACTGTTCTTAGTTACTCTCCTTATATCAAAGAAGACATTTGGCATTTGTTTTTTAGGGATTGGCTAGCTTCACTTAGCATAATCTGCTCTAATGAAATCCATTTCCCTGTAAATTCTATGATTTTGTCATTTTTTAATGCAGAGTAATACTCCATTGTGTATAAATGCCACATTTTTTTTATCCATTCGTCTATTGAAGGGCATCTAGGTTGGTTCCACAGTCTTGCTATTGTGAACTGTGCTGCTATGAACATCGATGTAGCAGTGTCCCTGTAGCATGCTCTTTTTAGGTCTTTAGGGAATAGACCAAGAAGGGGAATAGCTGGGTCAAATGGTGGCTCCATTCCCAGTTTTCCAAGAAATCTCCATACTGCTTTCCAAATTGGCTGCACCAATCTGCAGTCCCACCAGCAATGTACAAGTGTACCCTTTTCCCCACATCCTCGCCAGCACTTGTTGTTGTTTGACTTCCTAATGGCTGACAATCTTACTGGAGTGAGATGGTATCTTAGGGTGGTTTTGATTTGCATTTCTCTGACAGCTAGAGATGTTGAGCATTTTTTCATGTACTTGTTGATTGACTGTATGTCCTCCTCTGAGAAGTGTCTGTTCAGGTCCTTGGCCCATTTGTTGATTGGGTTGTTTGTTTTCTTATTGTCTAATTTTTTGAGTTCTTTGTATACTCTGGATATTAGGGCTCTATCTGAAGTGTGAGGAGTAAAGATTTGTTCCCAGGGTGTAGGCTCCCTATTTACCTCTCTTATTGTTTCTTTTGCTGAGAAAAACTTTTTAGTTTGAGTAAGTCCCATTTGTTGATTCTAGTTATTAACTTTTGTGCTATGGGTGTCCTATTGAGGAATTTGGAGCCCGAACCCACCGACTGTAGATCGTAGCCAACTTTTTCTTCTATCAGACGGCGCGTCTCTGATTTGATATCAAGCTCCTTGATCCATTTTGAATTCACTTTTGTGCATGGCGAGAGAAAGGGATTTAGTTTCATTTTGTTGCATATGGATTTCCAGTTTTCCCAGCACCATTTGTTGAAGATGCTATCCTTCCTCCATTGCATGCTTTTAGCCCCTTTATCAAATATAAGATAGTTGTAGTTTTGTGGATTGGTTTCTGTGTCCTCTATTCTGTACCATTGGTCCACCCGCCTGTTTTGGTACCAGTACCATGCTGTTTTTGTTACTATTGCTCTGTAGTATAGTTTGAAATCTGGTATCGCTATACCGCCTGATTCGCACTTCCTGCTTAGCATTGTTTTTGCTATTCTGGGTCTTTTATTTTTCCATATGAATTTCATGATTGCTTTCTCTATTTCTACAAGAAATGCCGTTGGGATTTTGATTGGCATTGCATTAAACCTATAGAGAACTTTTGGTAATATCGCCATTTTGATGATGTTAGTTCTGCCTATCCATGAACAGGGTATATTTTTCCATCTTCTAAGATCTTCTTCTATTTCTCTCTTTAGGGTTCTGTAGTTTTCATTGTATAAGTCTTTCACCTCTTTTGTTAGGTTGATTCCCAAGTATTTTATTTTTTTTGAAGATATTGTGAATGGAGTGGTTGTCCTCATTTCCAATTCAGAGGATTTGTCGCTGATATACAGGAATGCCTTTGATTTATGTGTGTTGATTTTATATCCTGCCACTTTGCTGAATTCATTTATTAGCTCTAATATTTTCTTTGTAGAGCCTTTTGGGTCTGCTAGGTATAGAATCATATCATCTGCAAATAGTGATAATTTAAGTTCTTCTTTTCCTATTTTTATGCCTTTAATTTCTTTCGTCTGTCTAATTGCTCTGGCCAGTGTTTCGAGAACTATGTTGAACAGAAGTGGAGAGAGAGGGCATCCCTGTCTAGTTCCAGATTTTAGAGGGAATGCCTTCAGTTTTTCTCCATTCAGAATGATGCTAGCCTGAGGCTTAGCATAGATTGCTTTTACAATATTGAGGTATGTTCCTGTTATCCCTAGTTTTTCTAGAGTTTTGAACATAAAGGGATGCTGTACTTTGTCAAATGCTTTTTCCGCATCTATCGAGATGATCATATGGTTCTTATTTTTAAGTCTATTGATGTGGTGAATAACATTTATTGATTTCCGTATATTGAACCAGCTTTGCATCCCAGGGATGAATCCTACTTGATCATGGTGTACAATTTTTTTGATATGTTTTTGTATCCGATTCGCCAGAATTTTATTGAGGATTTTTGCATCTAGGTTCATTAGAGATATTGGTCTGTAGTTTTCTTTCTTTGAAGTGTCTTTGTCTGGTTTAGGTATCAGGGTGATGTTGGCCTCATAGAATGAATTTGGAAGTTCTCCCTCCTTTTCTATTTCCTGAAGTAGCTTGAAAAGTATTGGTATTAGTTCTTCTTTAAAGGTTTTGTAAAATTCTGCTGTATACCCATCTGGACCTGGGCTTTTCTTAGTTGGTAGTCTTTTTATGGTTTCTTCTATTTCCTCAATTGATATTGGTCTGTTTAGGTTTTCTATATCCTCCTGACTCAATCTGGGCAGATCATATGACTTAAGAAATTTATCTATGCCTTCACTATCTTCTAATTTATTGGAGTATAAGGATTCAAAATAGTTTTTGATTATCTTCTGTATTTCTGAAGTGTCTGTTGTGATATTGCCTTTTTCATCCCGTATGCTAGTAATTTGAGTTCTCTCTCTTCTTCTCTTCGCTAGCATGGCTAAGGGTCTGTCGATTTTGTTTATTTTTTCAAAGAACCAACTTTTAGTTTTGTCAATTTTTTCAATTGTTTCTTTTGTTTCGATTTCATTAATTT
The DNA here is from genome assembly GCF_047511675.1 of Marmota flaviventris. Lineage (NCBI taxonomy): Eukaryota > Metazoa > Chordata > Mammalia > Rodentia > Sciuridae > Marmota > Marmota flaviventris. The sequence goes on from NC_092500.1 coordinate 108,419,454, forward strand.
CAGCTCTGATTTTAATTATTTCTTGCCTTCTACTTCTTTTGCTGTTGTTTTGCTCTTCATTTTCCAGGATTTTGAGATGAAGTATGAGATCATTTATTTGTTGGTTTTTTCTTTTTTTAAGGAATGAACTCCAAGCAATGAATTTTCCTCTTAGAACTGCTTTCAATGTGTCCCATAGATTCCGATATGTTGTGTCTGTGTTTTCATTTATCTCTAAGAATTTTTTGATTTCCTTCTTGATGTCTTCTATAACCCATTGATCGTTCAGTAACCTATTGTTCATTCTCCAAGTGATGTATGCTTTTTCCTTCCTTCTTTTATCGTTGATTTTCAGTTTCATTCCATTATGATCAGATAAGATGCATGGTATTATCTCTACTCCTTTATATTGTCTAAGAGTTGCCCTGTGACATAATATATGATCTATTTTTGAGAAGGATCCATGTGCTGCTGAGAAAAAAGTGTAACTGCTTGATGTTGGGTGGTATATTCTATATATGTCAATTAGGTCTAGGTTATTAATAGTGTTATTGAGTTCTATAGTTTCCTTATTCAACTTTTGTTTGGAAGATCTGTCCAGTGGCGAGAGAGGTGTGTTGAAGTCTCCCATGATTATGGTATGGTGGTCTATTAGACTCTTGAACTTGAGAAGAGTTTGTTTGACGAATATAGCTGCACCATTGTTTGGGGCATAAATATTTATGATTGTTATGTCTTGTTGGTGTATGGTTCCCTTAAGCAGTATGTAGTGTCCCTCTTTATCTCTTTTGATTAACTTTGGCTTGAAATCTATTTTATTTGATATGAGTATGGACACTCCTGCTTGTTTCCGAAGTCCATATGAGTGATATGATTTTTCCCAACCTTTCACCTTCAGCCTATGTATGTCCTTTCCTATCAAATGCGTCTCCTGTAGGCAGCATATTGTTGGGTCTTGTTTTGTGATCCATTCTACTAGCCTGTGTCTCTTAATTGGTGAGTTTAAGCCATTAACATTTAGGGTTATTATTGAGATATGGGTTGTTCTTCCAGCCATATTTGTTTATTTCTGTTACTAAACATGGTTTGTTTTCCTCTTTGATTATCCCCCCCCCTTTACTGTCCTACCTCCCACTGTTGGTTTTCATTGTTATTTTCCATTTCCTCTTCCTGTAATGCTTTGGCGAGGATGTTTTGAAGAGATGGTTTTCTAGCTGCGAATTCTTTAAACTTTTGTTTATCGTGGAAGGTTTTAATTTCATCCTCCATCCTGAAGCTTAATTTCGCTGGATACACAATTCTTGGTTGGAACCCATTTTCTTTCAGTGTTTGAAATATGTTATTCCAGGATCTTCTAGCTTTCAGAGTCTGTGTTGACAGATCAGCTGTTATCCTGATTGGCTTACCCCTAAATGTAATCTGCTTCCTTTCTCTTGTAGCTTTTAAAATTCTCTCCTTATTCTGTATGTTGGGCATCTTCATTATAATGTGTCTAGGTGTGGATCTCTTATGATTTTGCACATTCGGCGTCCTGTAGGCTTCTAGGATTTGGGATTCTGTCTCATTCTTCAAGTCTGGGAAGTTTTCTTGTATTATTTCATTGAATAGACTTCTCATTCCTTTGGTTTGGAGCTCTGTACCTTCCTGTATCCCAATGACTCTTAAATTTGATCTCTTAATGTTATCCCATATTTCTTGGATGTTCTGCTCATGGTTTCTTAACAGTCTTGCTGAGCTGTCTATGTTCTTTTCCAGTTGAAATACTTTGTCTTCATTGTCTGATGTTCTATCTTCTAAGTGTTCTACTCTGCTGGTAGTATTCTCCATTGAGTTTTTAAGTTGGTTTATTGCTTCCTGCATTTCTAGGATTTCTGTTTGTTTGTTTTTTTATAACCTCTATCTCCCTGTATAGTTGATCCTTTGCTTCCTGGATTTGTTTGCGTAATTCGTTGTCGAAGTGATCTTTCATTGTCTGATTTTGCTGTTTAATGTCTTCCTTGATACTCCAGATCATCTGAAGCATGTATATCCTGAATTCTTTATCTGACATTCCATCTGCTGCAGCTGTTACCTCTTCTAAAGTTGCGTTGACCTGCATTGCTTGTGGTCCTTTCTTTCCTTGTCTTTTCATACTGCTTGCGTATCTTTCCTGCAGGTGCGGGCGGCGGCTCTGCTCTCTTCTTATTCCAATTGGGGTGTCGTGGCTACCACGCCGGCAGGTCACTGGGCCTGTTCTGGGAGCTGGCGGCAGCTCTGTTCTGCCCCTACTCCAATTGGGGTGACGAGTGTACCACGCCGGCAGGCCACTGGGCCTGATCCGCCGGTCGGTTGCAGGTTTGCCTACCCTGCAGGCGCGGGCGGCGGCTCTACTCTGCCCCTACTGCAAATGGGGTGACGTGTCTGTCGTACCGGCAGGCCACTGGGCCTGTCCCGCTGGTCGGTCGCAGATCTGCCCACCTTTCGGGCACGGGTGAAGGCTCTGCTCTGCCCCTACTCCAATTGGGGTGTCGTGACTACCCCGCCTGCAGGACACTGGGCCTGTTCCTGGCACGGGCGGCGACTCTGCTCTGCCACTACTCCAATTAGGGTGGTGTTTGTACCACGCCGGCAGGCTCCTGGGCCTGATCCGCAGGTCTGTTGTAGGTCTGCCTACCTTGGAGGCGCGGGCGGCGGATCTGCCCTGCCCCTCCTACCACGCCTGCGGACCCCTGGGCCTGATCTACAGGTTGATCACTGGTCTGCTCACCCTGCGGGCACGGGTGGCGGTTCTGCTCCGCCCCCGATTGGGGTCACGTGACCACCACACCGGCAGGGCCTGATCCGGGCGTGGGAGAAGGATCTGCTCTGCCCCTACTCCAGTTGGGGTGACGTGTGTACCACACTGGCAGGCCACTGGGCCTGACCCGCCAGGCTGTCACAGGTCTGTTTACCTTGCACGCTCATTCGTCACAGCGCGAACCGCGGCTCTGCCCTGCCCCTCCTACCACGCCCATGTACCACTGGGTCGCGGGTCTGCCCACCTTGCGGTTGCGGGTGGCGGCTCCGCTCCGCCCCCTCTCCAATTGGGGTCACCCGGTCACCACGCTGGCAAGCCGCTGGGCCTGCTCCGGGCGCTGGCGGCGGCCCGGCTCCTTCCCTCTGGCTCGACGACAAATTGAGGAGACTCGGGTGACTGTGCCTCACCCCCCCTACCAGGAGACCAACTGCTTATGTCACCACTGGTATTGATGAAGTTCCCTCCTCCGCCGCTTTCTGCAGACATCAGATCTCTGCCATGTTGGTATCCTATGCGAATGGCAGCATTTCGTTCCCCTTGCCGGGCAACCAAAGCACCGGGTGAGTCCTGACCGGCCCTCAGCAGGACCCGGACCGAGAAGCAGTTTCCGCGGGCTCCTAGCCCCGGGCCAGGGAAGTTCCGGGAGCCGGAACTCGGCCACTCCGTGCTCGGTGTAAGCTCCTATAAATGTAAGCTCCAAGAAGCAGTCCCCGCGGGCTCAGTTCCGGGAGCCGTAATTCGGCTGCTTAGTGCTTGTTGTATGCTCTGGTAGGCGCAGGGTCCAAGAAGCAGCCTCCGCGGGCTCAGCAGCCGCTCCGCGCTGGGTATTCACTCCGATAAGATCAGTTTCTAAGAAGCACCCAGGCGCTGAGCCCTAGCAATCTGTCTGCAAGCCGCAGGCGAATTGCAGCCTGAAATTACCTGTTCTATGGCTGAATGAGCTGCGGTCAGTCGAAAACAGCGGTGGTGACGTCAGTTTACCAACATGGTGGCTGCTGGCCTCCTCTGTGGTCTGACCGGTGTGGAGAACCGAGATGGACCGCTTCCTTCCCCCGTCTCGAACCCAGAATTCAGCCCTGAGTACGGTGCTTGCGCGGCTGGCAGAAACTGCAGCGCTGTAACCCTGCGTCTCTATCCCAGCGCACGCTGCAGATTCTAGCCTCGGGCCGATTTGCTGAATAAGCAGTGCGACAAACCTCTCGCGTTTGAGTCCCCGTAGCTGATCCTCGTGCGATGGAAATCCTTCCTCCAGGTTCCGGAGCACCCCACTATTGCTGGAAATTCCTAACAAGATATCCTTTAGCCGTCCTGACTTGTCATACTCCCACACAGTGAAGCAGCACACGGGGGCAATGCACTCCCCTCGCCGCCATCTTACCCCATCCTCCTTTTTTTAATTTATAAAGAACAATATGCACCCATTTGGGGCATATAGTTCCATGAGTTTTCACACTCTTGCAGATCTTTATAACCATCACAGACAGGATGTACAACACTTTTCAACACTCCCCAAAATTCTTCATACTGCTTTTTCACATATGAACTTCTCCCAACTCAGTCTTTGCTGGCTACTGACCTGATGAGTCTTATATTTTACCTTTCCCCAAATATAAATAAACCTACTTATCATAAAGAGAATACAGCATTTTAAATGAGTGAATTTTTTATTCTGTTTCACTGAAAGCATGGCATTGTTTACAAACTTTCACCAAATGATCTGTACAATACCTAACTCAATAATGAACAGGTGATACTTGGTCAGATACCAAATCTAGTTTCTGTTCTTACTATATTTTTACAAAATAAGAGAAAAGGCATAATTATGGAACATTAGAATGGAAGCAAGGTTTTGGTATCTCTGAGAGATAATTCTGAATATTTGTTTTGAAATAGTCCTTGAATTTGAAAGAGTTTCTCCACATAGTCTATTTTCAGTACCCAGTTGCATGGCAATACCACAAGCATTTGCTTACAAACTGTGAGTGAGTCAATTGGGACAAAATTGAAAAAAAGACGTCTTTACTATATCATGGATTACATATTTTTCTGAATTGACTAAATAAAACTATCAAGATAAAATTACCTCAGTTGCTTCCACAATTATTCAGTCTTCTTATATTTGCTTGTTTGTTTTACTTTGTTTAGTTTTAGTACTGGGGATTGAACGCAGAGGTGCTCTACCAATGAGCTATTTATTTATGTACTTACTTTTATACTTTGAGACAGCTGGCCTCAAACTGGGGTCTTCCTGCATTAGTCTCCTGAGTTGCTGGGATTACAGGATGCTGCAACAATGCCTGTAAAGTTTTCTTATATTCTTATATTGTCTCAAAGTTAAAAATTTGTTGTATTTTCCCTGTAAATTATCACTTAGATAATTTGAGATCTGCCAAATATTGCCACCTGCTCCAGCTGCTGAAATAATAAAACTATTCTTTATTGAATATAAGATTTAATATATATTTTCCATCATCTCTTAATTTTTAAATCATATGTAGCCATTATTCCCTAGACAGTCAATGTGTCAAAACTATGAAATATTTCTTTGAATGACATGATGAAAGCCTTAACTCTTAATAGCTAAGAATTCAACCTATTCCCAATGCTTGGTGTTTGAGTTCACCCTAAATGTACATCAGAAATTGTATGATTTACCATCACACCTTGAGGTGAGTAAAGAAGTGTTTATTCCTGCACATTGCACACCATTCACAGCAGGTATACAATATGCACACTAAGTGTTAGGCTTGTTGGATGGGTACTAATTCCCACTATGAATTGTAAAACAATCATAAAATAAACCAAAAATATTTTCCCCTGTAGCTTGTGCTATCAGTGATTAAAAGGACAAAGTTGTTGGCTCTCTCTTTTGCATACTTATCACTCAAAGCATCAGAGCAAATCATCTTGCACTTTAGATATTTCATCCAAATACAAACCCAGCTTTCTGTTCTAGCTACAGACATGCACACATTAGTAACTGGATTCTACACTATATGATAATACTATTAGGTAATGTCTATCATTGTCATTTGCAATAATATTTTAGAGATAAGGTCCAAAGCATGTTTGTTAGTAACCTTTCAGCTGATATTATAAGCTTCTCTGTTTCAATGTGGGTTAAATTTCAGTTAGTAAAAAAACAATTTTGAATGATACCATAGTGGCATCAATTTTTACTTGAAAGCACTGTTTTTCATCTGTTAAAGAAAAACTAACTTGGATTACTGGAGAGGTTTCTTTAATTCATAAATAGATGAAAAACTGTAAATTTTATGCTACCATCTGAAAACATTTCTTAACAGTGAATATGCCAGTCAGAATCTTTAAATATTTGCTTATGTACTTACAATTTCACCTATTTTTCCCATTAAATATCACATTCACAGATTCATTTGTCTTGGTACTTAAAAAATTACACCCCATGTCTGCTCTGGAATTTTCTTCAAAATCCATATTAATGATATTTTTCAGTTATAATGTTTCCAATAAAATTACTATTTTACTACCTTTATACATGCTTTGACCAATGTGTATGAATCAAGGATGTAAGAAACACAAAAGTGGCGAAAAGGAACTCTTAGCAAAAGTACATGACACTCAAATTATATGGACATAATTTGGTTGAGATAAACAAAAAATCTCTCAGTCTGCGAGTGGAGTGGTCTAGCTATTCATTATCACATAACAAACTACCCCCAATAAATCATACAACAACCTCTTAATTCTATTTCCCTGTTTTGGGGGTTAGAAGTCAAGGAGGGCTGGAGAACTCTTCAGTTCTGTGTAATGTTAAGGAGTCGAGTCCCCGCAGTGTTCAACTCTCAGAAAGCTCCTCTAGAAGATTCAAGGCAACTTCACTCTCCAGTGGAGAATCAATAAGGATGGTAGGAATGCTGGCCTCTGCAGGGACTCTCTATTTAGTATGCTTATCAATGGGGTGGCTGCTCTAATGTGGCTATGGCAGGGAAATCAGGGTCTTGTTACACAGTGGGTGGTTACGGACTCCCAGAGGCAGTGTTCTTAGAGATGAAATATAGAAGTTGATAGGCTCTTAAAACCTGACCTAGAAACTGGCTGGTAGTCACTTCCTCCACTCTATTTTAGTCCAAGTATTCAATAAGTATTCTATAAGGCCATTCCTTTTTCAGGGTTAAGGGAACTGAGAAGAATGACAAAGAGTTTGTGGTCATCTTTAATCTGTCACACCAAGGCTAACAGTTTGGGCCACCCTTGGCAGTACCTGGGCACCTACTAACTTTTATGACAACACTCATTTTGAGCTTTGTAGGACTTCGTCTAATGCTCATAGCTCATCATATATTTCATAGTTGCAAGATGCATGTAGGCTAGTTACTTAACTTCTTTTTTTCTCAGAAACTGTAAAACTACTTATAGTGTGATAAAACACCAGAGACTGGCACTGCTCAGCAGACCACAGTATGAGGAACAAAGCTATATAGCATATCTTCACTTCCTGTAGCACATAGTTAAAAGGTCTAACATGCCCTAGGAATACTGAACTTTTTCATGACATATGAATGGTCTCCAACACTAATATAAATGCTAACTCACTTAGCTAGATTGCTAATGTATTACATGGACATTAAAAACAATATAAAATTATCCTGATTTTGTATATTCAGTAGTTTATAAAATGCTTTTATTTGTATTATTATATTTGTATCTTAAAATAGCTCTGAGATATTTAAGGGCTGTAATTATCATTTTTAATAGATTAATGCTTGGCAATTCAGAAAGAGAAATTTTTCCAAACTTGTAATAGAGGCAAATTTGACTTTTAAATTTTTCTTTAGTATTAATTTATTCGAAAATTATTGAGCATCTACCATGCACTAAATTCTATAGAATAAGTATTATAAATATGACACAAGAAAAGAACTCTCAAATTACCTATGCCTAGTAGCTTATTGCTTACTTGCTTTTTTTTCCTTCCAAATTTCATTAATGTACTACTTTCATACATTTTATTTCAAACCTGGACATCACCTACACACAATTCATATTTATCATCAGCTCACATACTTTCAATACTTAAATGAACCTGACCTTGATTTATGACATAATATTATTTTTTAAGTCAGAGGCATATTTATTATTTATTAAAATAATGAACTATTCTTGATTTAATATATATACATATATGATACCACTCAGAAACAATCATCTACACTGCCTACACTTCCAGAAGCACATATACACCACCTTGGGAAAGCCTGTCCAGTGGTTTTCATGTTACTGATGTTTCCCAGGTCTTGAATACCATATATGTATAAAGAAAAAGGAAATCCTGCTCTATTTTGGAGATCTTTGCACCATATGACCAAAAGCTGGCAAACCATACACTTGGAATATGTTCTCCCAAGTTTATCCTCAGAATTACTCCTAAATAGTGTATTTCTGAGCAGTAGTACAATATCTAAGTGTACCTTTGGGGAAACTCAAGCCACTAAATGATAGAATTCAACCAATCATTGTATCTTCATCAGCCCTGAAATACAATCTACAACTGTTCCTTTTGTTTCACATGTTGGTAAGAAGAGATTGAGATAGAAAGGTAAAGAAAATATTGCTAGCTATTTGTCATGTTATATTTTGTTTTGTCTTGCCCTCATGATTCACATGTATCCCCTCTGCTAGATGCAATACAAATGTGCACATTGCATCACATGTAATCAACATAGATCCTGGGATTGTTTCCCTTCACTACTATTGCATAGAAACATTGCAAGTATGGTGCTCGCTTCGGCAGCACATATACTAAAATTGGAACGATACAGAGAAGATTAGCATGGCCCCTGGGCAAGGATGACACGGAAATTTGTGAAGTGTTCCATATTTTTTTAGGCAGAACTAACATAATCAAAATGGCGATATTACCAAAAGTTCTCTATAGGTTTAATGCAATGCCAATCAAAATCCCAATGGCATTTCTTGTAGAAATGGAGAAAGCAATCATGAAATTCATATGGAAAAATAAAAGACCCAGAATAGCAAAAACAACTCTAAGCAGGAAGTGTGAATCAGGAGGTATAGCGATACCAGACTTCAAACTATACTACAGAGCAATAGTAACAAAAACAGCATGGTACTGGTACCAAAACAGGCGGGTGGACCAATGGTACAGAATAGAGGACACAGAAACCAATCCACAATATTACAACTATCTTATATTTGATAAAGGGGCTAAAAGCGTGCAATGGAGGAAGGATAGCATCTTCAACAAATGGTGCTGGGAAAACTGGAAATCCATATGCAACAAAATGAAACTGAATCCCTTTCTCTCGCCATGCACAAAAGTTAACTCAAAATGGATCAAGGAGCTTGATATCAAATCAGAGACACGGCATCTGATAGAAGAAAAAGTTGGCTACGATCTACATACTGTGGGGTCGGGCTCCAAATTCCTCAATAGGACACCCATAGCACAAGAGTTAATAACTAGAATCAACAAATGGGACTTACTCAAACAAAAAAGTTTTTTCTCAGCAAAAGAAACAATAAGAGAGGTAAATAGGGAGCCTACATCCTAGGAACAAATCTTTACTCCTCACACTTCAGATAGAGCCCTAATATCTAGAGTATACAAAGAACTCAAAAAATTAAATAATAAGAAAACAAATAACCCAATCAACAAATGGGCCAAGGACCTGAACAGACACTTCTCAGAGGAGGACATACAATCAATCAACAAGTACATGAAAAAATGCTCACCATCTCTAGCAGTCAGAGAAATGCAAATCAAAACCACCCTAAGATACCATCTCACTCCGGTAAGATTGGCAGCCATTATGAAGTCAAACAACAACAAGTGCTGGTGAGGATGTGGGGAAAAGGGTACACTTGTACATTGCTGGTGGGACTGCAAATTGGTACAGCCAATTTGGAAAGCAGTATGGAGATTTCTTGGAAAGCTGGGAATGGAACCACCATTTGACCCAGCTATTCCCCTTCTCGGTCTATTCCCTAAAGACCTAAAAAGAGCATGCTACAGGGACACTGCTACATCGATGTTCATAGCAGCACAATTCACAATAGCAAGACTGTGGAACCAACCTAGATGCCCTTCAATAGACGAATGGATAAAAAAAAATGTGGCATTTATACACAATGGAGTATTACTCTGCATTAAAAAATGACAAAATCATAGAATTTGCAGGGAAATGGATGGCATTAGAACAGATTATGCTAAGTGAAGCTAGCCAATCCCTAAAAAACAAATGCCAAATGTTTTCTTTGATATAAGGAGAGTAACTAAGAACAGAGTTGGGAGGAAGAGCATGAGAAGAAGATTAACATTAAACAGGGGTGAGAGGTGGGAGGGAAAAGGAAAGAGAAGGGAAATTGCATGGAAATGGAAGGAGACCCTCATGGTTATACAAAATTACATACAAGAGGAAGTGAGGGGAAAGGGGAAAAAAAACAAGGGGGAGAAATGAATTACAGTAGATGGGGTAGAGAGAGAAGATGGGAGGGGAGGGGATGGGGGATAGTAGAGGATAGGAAAGGCAGCAGAATACAACAGACACTAGTATAGCAATATGTAAAATAGTGGATGTGTAACCGTTCTGATGCTGCAATCTGTATACGGGGTAAAAATGGGAGTTCATAACCCACTTGAATCAAAGTGCGAAATATGATATATCAAGAACTATGTAATGTTTTGAACAACCAACAGTCAAAATAAAAAAAAAAAGAAATAAATGGCATAAAGAGCAAAAAAAACAAAAAAACAAATTGCGTTATCTACTTGAACACACTCTCTTGTCTATCCAGAAAAATTTAGACAGCGTTGCTGGGAGGAAAAGTTTTCTTCTACTAACTTAGGTTCCAGTGTGGGGTTCTGAAAATTGATTAATAGATTAATAAGAAAGAGAATTAGTGTACATGCATGTGAGAGCACTGTGCATGGTATTTTTCTGAATGACCATTTATAGGGTGTGTGTGTTAAGGCTTCAGATGGAAAGTATGGAAGGGTCAGATAAGGCTTATTTATATATTTAAATTCCCCCAGAAGTTCCCACATTCAGTTTCCTCACAGGATGCTCCCTTGGAAGGGGCTAGAGCAGCTGAATTCTCAGAGAGGCCTGAAATACACATCAAAGGGAAGCTTAGATAAGGCTTTTTTTTCCTGCAGCTGATGTTTGTTCAGATGGACTTAGTGGTTGTTCTGCCATTCCCAAGTGTTGTTAGGCCCTTCACTGTCCCATCTGAAAATGGACATGAAGTTTCATAGACAAGGAGCTGGCTCCATTGCTGTGGAGAGAGGAGTCGGGTTGAAGATTGGGAGTTAAGTGATCTATGAAAGACAAGAACAGATTAGAACAAGGTTGAATAAGCAGAAAAGAATGAAGGGAACACATAGTTCCATGTTCCACAGAGATAGTCTCCCACTCCTGAAACAGATCAGCGCAATTAAATGATTGTGCCTCATTTATTTGATGTAGAATGTTGACTTGTGCTTTTATACACTGTAGATTGGACATTACTTCTCCTGTTTTATTTACATGGAAGCACCACTGTTTGCTAATGATTGAACAAGCTCTTCCCTGTTGTATGATCAGTGTTTGTAGGTCACGATTTTGGTACAGAGGTTACTCCAGTAACTTTAGATTGATAGACTTCTAAGGTCTGCATAGTGACATGAATATTTGTTCTATTACTTTGGAAATGTTTAGAATTGCATTTGGAAGATCATAGTTGCCAAACTTGGAAAAAGTGTTAAAAAAAAAGAAACATTGCAAGTATGTCATTTTGCATTTGATATTTTGCATAGCACAGAATATGAAGAAAAATGTTGGCAATACCAATCTTTGTCTCCCTCTTACTCCCTTTTCTCCTCTCACCTCTTCTTCCTCTTTCTACTTTCTCTTCTTCAAATGCACTTAATTTTATTCACAAAGAACTGATTATATATTGTTACTATCACCAGATAGCTTACCTAGACGAGTAAGTCAGACTTTTTGAACTCCAGAGTTCTTTTCAATAAAAATACATAATTCACTGTTACTAAATTATTTTAAAATTTTACTCTATTACATAGTCTGAATAAATGTTATTTCTTCTTTTTTCCCCCGAGACAATGCAGGATGCTCAAAAGTGAAGTAATTAGATAATGAGAGCTCTAACCTGATCAGTGCATTAATCCATTTGATGGATAATAATCTGAATGGATTAATTTTGACTGTAGGCAAGGCACAACTGGAGGAAGTAGTTCACTGGGGGTGTGCCTTTGGGGATTATACTGTCCCTGGATCTTTGCACTCAAGCTGTCTTCTAGTTCTTGGTTGCCATGTCCTAAGATGCTTTCCTCTGCTACATCCTTCTGTCATGATGTTCTGTCTCACCTTGGGCCCAGGGCAATGAGTTAGCCAAACAGGGACTCAACTTCTAAAACCATGAGTCCAAATTAGTTTTTCCTCCTCTGAGTTGTTTTTGTAGAATATTTTGGTCACAGAAATGAAAAAAGCTGACTAACACAGGAGGTTTCAGATGGAAATGAGGACTCAGTTGGGATTCAGACTAGAGGCCATGCATGTTACATTCCTGCAAAGAACTTGTCTCCATTTTGTCCATGTGCTGAGATTTTCTGTGAAGTTGAATTTAATGGTGATGGACTAGTTAATCTGGTAGATGAAATTTCAAGGTAGCACAATATTTAGGTCATGGCATGGGTATTGCTGGCCACTTTTAGCCAGATTTTAGCTATGATTACTATGATAACTAGAGGTTGAAATCAAAGAGGAAAGATTTTTAAACATTGTAATTTGGTCAGAAAAGTACATGTAAAATTAGAATCAAGAAAGGTGCTATTGCTGATTGGCACCATTAAAGAGAAACCAAGTACTCTGTACAGAGAGACTGTAGGGAAGATACCTTCAGGAAACATTGGAATCAGTCAGACCCCACCCATGAGAGGCTTCAGGGAGTAAAAAGAAAACATGCTTGAAAAGCACTTCTTTTAGAATAGAGCCTTGGACCACCTAGAAAGTTGTTTTTATAGGATTTGGTTCACAGTGCTCAGCTGCACAGGTGCTCAGAATCCAGTGTGGCCATGGAATTTGGGGCCCTGGCTACTGCTCAAGATGGCAGCAGTATGGGGCTAGTTCTGCAGGAATGCAGGATGCCGGAGTTAGGCAACAATGGAGACTTCCACTGAGATTTCCAAGGAAGGTCTATGAGGCCAGCAAAGTATAGCATGGTTAGATTCCCTGCAAGCTGTGTCTGAAAGGGTGACAGCATGAAGCTATGAGAGCAAAGTTGAAGTTGGGAGGGAGACTCCAGGAAGATGCTAGGAACGTGGACCATCTGTTGAGGAAAACTACAGGTTTCAAACAAAGCCAGCCAAAGAGAAAGGCCATATTGGCTATAAACAGCAAGGACATAGGGATGACATTGCTCAGGCCATTTGGGGTCCACATCTCACCACTACATGCCTTGGATGCTGTACAGGAAGTGACAGGACTAATATTTGCCCATCTGGATTGTTGTCTTGTTTAGGATGCATCCCTTCTTCCTAGGCTCTTATTCCTCATTTTTGGAATGGAAATGCTTACTCTATAACATTGTATATTAGATGTATATATCTTTTTTTAAGGAAAGAGAGAGAGAGAGAGAGAGAGAGAGAGAGAGAGAATCTTTTTTATAGATGGACACAACATAATGCCTTTATTTTTATGTGGTGCTGAGAATTGAACCCGGGTCCCATCCGTGCTAGACGAGTGCTCTACCACTGAGCCACAATCCCAGCCAAAGATGTATATATCTTGATTTTCATTTTTACAGGAGTTTATAGCTAACGGTTTGTGTTGTCTCAGAGGAGACTATGGACTTGGACTTTTGAGAAAATCTGGAACTGTTAAGATTGTGGGGACTCTTGTACTGAATGCAGTTTGCATGGTGAGATGAACATGAGGTTTTCGCCCATGTTTTTATAAGATTTGGTTTCGCCCAGGGGTGGAAAGTTATGATTGGATCTGAAATATCTTCAAAATCTGATGTGTTGGAAGCATGATCGTCAATGCAGCAAGGTTCAGAGCTGGGAATTTTAGGCAATGGGGGCTCTCTCTGACCTGATCATTGGATTAATCCATTTGATAACTGAATGGACTACTAAGAGGTATGACCTAGGTTGAGGAGATGGGTCACTGTGGATACACCCTGGAAGGGTTTATATTCTCCCCAGCCTCTATCTTAGTGTCTCTCTCTCTACTTGCCAGCTGCCACACCCTCCCATCTTGATGTTCTGCCATACCTCAGGCCCAATGCAATGTAACCAGATGACCATGAACTAAGACCTCTGAAATTGTGAGCCAAATCAGATGACCATTAACTAAGATCTCTGAAATTATGAGCACCAAAGTAAACTTTTCTCCTTTATATTGTTCTTGTCAAGCAAGTATTTAGTTCACAGTAACCAAAAAAGCTAACATTCCTGAGTCCCACTGACAGAAGGTTTGTAAATGTGGACCAACAGACATTATAAAAAAGCAATTTGTGTTTTCCCCTTAGATTCCTAATTAACAAAAGAGCAAAAGAGAGGCAACTCAGGAAAATCTGCAGTAAATGTGTTTACTATCTGAAAGATGCCTTTCTAACCCCATGGAAATAGAAAAATGTGCCAAAATGTTTTCAGAACTCTTTATCAATTTAACTCTTTAGAAAATTTAATTAGTAATTGCTTTTAAATAAAGTGACTCCTTTTCTGTGATAATGTAAGTACATGGCTTTAAAGGCTCTTTTTCTCTCCTTTTTTTATAAAGAAATTTCAAATATAGTCTTTATTATATGGTGTCTAGCTATTCCAATGCCAAATATTCAACTATTAAACCTGGGAAATTGCCTAATAGGCACATTAGAAGAAGATGTGCTGTCACTGTTCTGAATTCAAAAAGTTTCTAAGATCATTGAAGAACTGACAATGTTTGCTACCCTTCTCCTCTGCCTTATCCCTCTTTCTCCAGGGAAAATCTCTACCCATAATTTATAGAATGTTTGAGAATCTTCAAGGAGGAAAATAGCTAAATAAATTTGCAATATTATTTCAGAGAAGAAGGGCTGGTTAAACCAGCATTGAAGCATTCCATATTTATTTCAGAACAAATTTGCAAGTCAAACACAGTCGCCTTTGTTTTTTCCCCCTGCCTATTCTGATGCTGAAAATCCACTTGGGATTCAGAACTCCATCTGGTTCTTCTAGTTTCCTTCATTGTCATAGGTAATGAAGAGTTTGTAATAATTTTTCAGGAAGAGCACTTTGTTCACTGATTTGTGAAATAGAATGGAATCCAGAGATCAGTTTATGCCAAACTACTGAAGTCTTAAGAGGTTAAAACCTGCTTATGTCAGGAAAAAGAACACTGATAGAGAAGCTAGTTCTGAGTAAGATAGAATCTTGTTACTAACCTTTTTAATCTTTGAAAACAGAAGAGAGAACTTGTTCCTTAGAATCAATTCACACTAATAAAAAATAATATTCATTATTATAACTATGATTCTGAAATATGTCCATGTTTCACATAATCTGTCAAAGGAGATGATGGCACTCTCTTTAGTTTTTGCCTTGATTCGCCTTCCAGAATGAAAGACAGGTTTTATTATAAGGAATAAAAAGAAGAGATCTCATCTTTAAACATGATTAAAAATTAGAGCTGAACTCAATACTTTCACAGGAGTTGGTCAAGCCCTCATAACTTCCTTTTCAAGCAATGTTTTTGCAGGTTGACTACATCCTAGGGTTTGCAGCAGAGGTCTGAGCAGACAAGCTTTTGAATTGAGAATGAGCACTCGCTGGCATTAGAGGTGAGGCTGCTCACAGGGGTTCAGTGACCCTGGCAACTAATTTCCCAGCAGCAGACCCTTCAAAAAGAAGTCAGTGACTAAACTGACAGAGTGACAATGGGTGGTTTGATTAAAGTGAAAGGGTAGGGGAAGAAACTCTATCTTTGGAAACAGAGAGCATTCCCCTAATGTTAATTGATAGTGCCTCAGCTCTTAAGCAGAGAACTTTATTCTCTATGTGGAATACTGAGATTTAAAGAAAGTATCATCTTCCTCTCCCATCCCTAGAGGGGGGATTACCGAGCAAAGAAAAGGTTTTGAGGTTTTTCTCAATGGCTTTCTTGGAAATTATAAAGTAGGACACCAAGACACAAAGAAAAATGTAACTATGATTCCTTTCACATACCTCCTCTTCCAAAGTTACCTGTAACTGTAGCTAAGTGATTCTCAACACTAAACTGTACATTAGAACTATCTGAGAAGTGCTATAAAATCCCAGAGCACAAGCCTTCCTCCCAGGTTCTGCTTTAATTGCTTTGGGGAGATTTGAGGAAAAGGTGTGTGCCTACATGTTTGCATGTGTATAGGATCCCTATGTTTTTCCCCTCAGTATATAGCCACATCTGAGATCCAGTGTGGCTAGCCCAAAACCTCATTGCAAATTTTTCTACCTCTACAACAAAAACAAATAATAACCCATGAATCTTGGCTAATAATGCCACCTGTGAGTTCCTTGTGGTCTACTGTGACTTTCCCATCTAAGCATCTCTCACAGTGTGATAGCCAGGAGACTAAATACTCCTTTCAATGAGTAGAAATATTTTATTATTCTTTAAATCAGCTAAATAGCTCCCTAAGAATGGATTTATATTAGATTATCAAAAATATCTAGCTCACTTTGGAATTTTTAGTGAGAATTCTTCCCCCAAAATATCATATTAGTTAAGATTCAAACCTCAGAACCCTGTGTTTATTGCTTAAAGTTCAATTTTAAAAAAGGAAAAGAAAAGGATAACTTTGGACAAAACAAATGCAGCCAGCAGATCCATTGTTGATAGGAATTATTTGGAGACAGAAATTCATCTTATCATTACTCCAACAACTCCATGGGCCTTCACCAAATTAACAGGGTGGGTTTTGTTAGAAGGCAGGTAGAGTAACAAACCAACAGAGGAAATCTATGCAAATTATTTCACCTGGCCTTGTGAGCCAAGTTGTTAACTCTTATTCCTTGGGAGACTGTCGGCTTAAGCTTTCTTTCCACAGCAAAACAAAACAAACAACAACAAAATCCAAAATCAAAGCAGATACAATGGCCAATATGTTTATTATAAAATAATGACAGTAGTCATTATCATAACACTGAGCTTTGGCTTTCATGGTAGAATAAAGATAGGTGTGTCCTCTCTTCTACCTACAAATCACTGATCCTCCAACAACAATTACAACAGACACAGAGGTAAAAATGCCATATTCAGTTAACTAGAATACATCTGTGAGCCTATAAAAGCATGATTAATGAAAATGGAAAGCTGTTAGGAACAGATAGTAAATGAGCTATCAAGACAGGAGATTATAAATTAGAAGATAAATAAGGAGATTTTTTTTTCTCACAGATTTAACCCAAATCTGAGAAACTACAGACATTGGGAACATTGAAGGGGGAGTCAAATAAAGGATAGCCTGGCTAACTATAGGAGAGCAGGTAAAAATCCCAGTTTCCCAACACATCTTAGGCAACAGAGGGTTGGTTTTTGGGGGAAAAAAATAAACAAACCAAAGAGACTTTCAGACTGGGAGTTAGAATCAAAAGACAGTTAAGGTGAGGGATGTCCTGATAGAACAATTAAATTATAGTCTGTATGTTTAATAACTAAGCCTCCAGCTCTCATTCCCCAAACACCTCTAGAAAAGTCACAATCGGGTTTAAATTCTTCTTCTTCACACCCTACCTCCAGGCAGGATGTTAGAGAACTCAAGTCTGGAGAAATGAGATCACTAAGTGTTATCAGATCCAAGAAAGCTGAACCTGAGCCAACAGTTGAGAAAAACTATCAACTCTTCACTTGATATTAAAGAACTGCCGAGACCTGCGACTGACCAGCAGAACAGGCCCAGCGGCCTGCCGGCGTGGTAGACACGTCACCCCAATTGGAGGAGGGGCAGAGCAGAGCCGCTGCCCGTGCTGCAAAGTAGGCAGACCTGCGACCGACTGGCAGGACAGGCCCAGCGGCCCGCCAGCGTGGTAGACACATCACCCCAATTGGAGGAAGGGCCCAGCTGCCGCCCGCAAGGTAGGCAGACTGCGCGTCCCGGAGAAGGGGCCCAGAGGCCCACAGGCCTAGTTGAAAGATCACCCCAATTGGAAGAGGGGCACAGCCACTGCCCGCGCCTGCAAGGTAGGCAGACCTGCAACCTGGAGAACAGGCCGAACGGCCCGCCAGCATGGTAGACAGATCACCCCTATTGGAGGAGGGGCCCAGCCATTGCCTGCAAGGGAGGCAGACCACGCGAACTGGAGAAAGGGCCCAGCGGCCCACCGGCGTGATACACAGATCACCCCAATTGGAGGAGGAGCACAGCCGCCGCCCACCCCTGCAAGGGAGACTTTGCAACTATACAAGAGCAATATAAATATATAGGGGGAAAATTCAATAACACAACAGTTTCATCAAGCAGAAAGAAATGCGAGCAGTATGAAAAGACAAGGAAAGAAAGGACCACAAGCAATGCAGGTCAACTCAACTTTAGAAGAGGTAATAGCTGCAGCAGATGGAATGTCAGATAAAGAATTCAGGATTTACATGCTTCAGATGATCTGGAGTCTCAAGGAAGACATCAGACAGCAAAATCAGACAACGAAAGATCACTTCAACAATGAATTACATAAACAAATCCAAGAAGCAAAGGATCAACTATACAGGGAGATAGAGGTTATAAAAAACAAACAAACAGAAATCCTAGAAATGCAGAAAGCAATAAACCAACTTAAAAACTCAAATTAGAATACTACCAGCAGAGTAGAACACTTAAAAGATAGAACATCAGATAATGAAGACAAAGTATTTCAACTTGAAAAAAAATAGACAGCTCAGCGAGACTGTTAAGAAACCATGAGCAGAACATCCAAGAAATATGGGATAACATACAGAGACCAAACTTAAGAGTCATTGGGATACAGGAAGGTATAGAGGTCCAAACCAAAGGAATGAGCAATCTGTTCAACGAAATAATACAAGAAAACTTCCCAGATTTGAAGAATGAGACAGAATCCCAAATTCTAGAAGCATACAGGGCGCCAAACGTGCAAAATCATAAGAGATCCACACCTAGACACATTATAATGAAGATGCCCAACATACAGAATAAGGAGAGAATTTTAAAAGCTTCAAGAGAAAGGAAGCAGATTACATTTAGGGGTAAACCAATCAGGATTACAGCTGATCTTTCAACACAGACTCTGAAAGCTAGAAGATCCTGGAACAACATATTTCAAATGCTGAAAGAAAATGGGTTCCAACCAAGAATTGTGTATCCAGCGAAATTAAGCTTCAGGATGGAAGATGAAATTAAAACCTTCCACGATAAACAAAAGCTAAAAGAATTTGCAGCTAGAAAACCATCTCTTCAAAACATCCTCAGCAAAACATTACAGGAAGAGGAAATGGAAAATAACAATGAAAACCAACAGTGGGAGGTAGGACAGTAAAGGGAAAAAATAATCAAAGAGGAAAAACAAACCATGTTAAGTAACATAAATATACAAATATGGGTGGAAGAACAATCCATATCTCAATAATAACCCTAAATGTTAATGGCTTAAACTCACCAATTAAGAGACACAGGCTAGTAGAGTGGATCAAAAAAAAAAAAAAAAAAAAAAGATCCAACAATATGCTGCCTACAGGAGACACATTTGATAGGAAAAGACATACATAGACTGAAGGTGAAAGGTTGGGAAAAATCATATCACTCATATGGACTTCGGAAACAAGCTGGAGTGTCCATACTCATATCAAATAAAATAGATTTCAAGCCAAAGTTAATCAAAAGGGATAGGGAGGGACACTACATACTGCTCAAGGGAACCATACACCAACAAGACATAACAATCATAAATACATATGCTCCATACAATGGTGCAGCTATGTTCATCAAACAAACTCTTCTCAAGTTCCAGGGTCTAATAGACCACCACACAATAATTATGGGAGACTTCAACACACCTCTCTCACCACTGGACAAATCTTCCAAACAAAAGTTGAATAAAGAAACTATAGAACTCAATAATATAATTAATAACCTAGACTTAATTGATATATATAGAATATACCACCCAACATCAAGCAGTTACACTTTTTTTTTCAGCAGCACATGGATCCTTCTCAAAAATAGATCATATATTATGTCACAGGGCAACTCTTAGACATTATAAAGGAGTAGAGATAATACCATGCATCTTATCTGATCATAATGGAATGAAACTGGAAATCAATGATAAAAGAAGGAAGGAAAAATCATGCATCACTTGGAGAATGAACAATAGGTTACTGAATGATCAATGGGTTACAGAAGACATCAAGGAGGAAATTAAAAAATTCTTAGAGATAAATGAAAACACAGACACAACATATCAGAATCTATGGGACACAATGAAAGCAGTTCTAAGAGGAAAATTCATTGCTTGGAGTTCATTCCTTAAAAAAAGGAAAAACCAACAAATAAATGATCTCACACTTCATCTCAAAATCCTAGAAAAAGAAGAGCAAAACAACAGCAAAAGAAGTAGAAGGCAAGAAATAATTAAAATCAGAGCTGAAATTAATGATATCGAAACAAAAGAAACAATTGAAAAAATTGACAAAACTAAAACTTGGTTCTTTGAAAAAATAAATAAGATTGACAGACCCTTAGCCATGCTAATGAAGAGAAGAAGAGAGAGAACTCAAATTACTAGCATACAGGATGAAAAAGGCAATATCACAACAGACACTTCAGAAATACAGAAGATACTTAGAAATTATTTTGAATCCTTATACTCCAATAAAATAGAAGATAGTGAAGGCATCGATAAATTTCTTAAGTCATATGATCTACCCAGATTGAGTCAGGAGGTTATAGACAACCTAAACAGACCAATATCACTTGAGGAAATAGAAGAAGCCATCAAAAACTACCAACTAAGAATAGCCCAGGACCAGATGAGAATACAGCAGAGTTTTACAAAACCTTTAAAGAAGAACTAATACCAATACTTTTCAAGCTATTCCAGGAAACAGAAAAAGAGGGAGAACTTCCAAATTTATTCTACGAGGCCAACATCACCCTGATTCCTAAACCAGACAAAGATACTTCAAAGAAAGAAAACTACAGACCAATATCTCTAATGAATCTAGATGCAAAAATCCTCAATAAAATTCTGGCGAGTCGGATACAAAAACATATCAAAAAAATTGTGCACCATGATCAAGTAGGATTCATCCCTGGGATGCAAGGCTGGTTCAATATACGGAAATCAATAAATGTTATTCACCACATCAATAGACTTAAAGATAAGAACCATATCATCTCAATAGATGCAGAAAAAGCATTCGACAAAGTACAGCATCCCTTTATGTTCAAAACTCTAGAAAAACTAGGGATAACAGGAACATACATCAATATTGTAAAAGCTATCTATGCTAAGCCTCAGGCTAGCATCATTCTGAACGGAGAAAAATTGAAGGCATTCCCTCTAAAATCTGGAACAATACAGGGATGCCCTCTCTCTCCACCTCTGTTCAACATAGTTCTCGAAACACTGGCCAGAGCAATTAGACAGACGAAAGAAATTAAAGGCATAAAAATAGGAAAAGAAGAACTTAAATTATCACTATTTGCTGATGACATGATTCTATACCTAGCAGACCCAAAAGGGTCTACAAAGAAACTATTAGAGCTAATAAATGAATTCAGCAAAGTGGCAGGATATAAAATCAACACGCATAAATCAAAGGCATTCCTGTATACCAGCGACAAATCCTCTGAAATGGAAATGAGGACAACCACTCCATTCACAATATCTTCAAAAAAAAATAAAATACTTGGGAATCAACCTAACAAAACAGGTGAAAGACTTATACAATGAAAACTACAGAACCCTAAAGAGAGAAATAGAAGAAGATCTTAGAAGATGGAAAAATATACCCTGTTCATGGATAGGCAGAACTAACATCATCAAAATGGCGATATTAACCAAAGTTCTCTATAGGTTTAATGCAATGCCAATCAAAATCCCAACGGCATTTCTTGTAG
The DNA here is from genome assembly GCF_047511675.1 of Marmota flaviventris. NCBI lineage: Eukaryota > Metazoa > Chordata > Mammalia > Rodentia > Sciuridae > Marmota > Marmota flaviventris. The sequence goes on from NC_092500.1 coordinate 108,441,304, forward strand.
AAATAAAGAAAGCAATCATGAAATTCATATGGAAAAATAAAAGACCGAGAATAGCAAAAACAACTCTAAGCAGGAAGTGTGAATCAGGCAGTATAGCGATAACAGACTTCAAACTATACTATAGAGCAATAGTAACAAAAACAGCATGGTACTGGTACCAAAACAGGCGGGTGGACCAATGGTACAGAATAGAGGACACAGAAACCAATCCACAATATTACAACTATCTTATATTTGATAAAGGGGCTAAAAGCATGCAATGGAGGAAGGATAGCATCTTCAACAAATGGTGCTGGGAAAACTGGAAATCCACATGCAACAAAATGAAACTGAATCCCTTTCTCTCGCCATGCACAAAAGTTAACTCAAAATGGATCAAGGAGCTTGATATCAAATCAGAGACACGGCGTCTGATAGAAGAAAAAGTTGGCTACGATCTACATACTGTGGGGTCGGGCTCCAAATTCCTCAATAGGACACCCATAGCACAAGAGTTAATAACTAGAATCAACAAATGGGACTTACTCAAACTAAAAAGTTTTTTCTCAGCAAAAGAAACAATAAGAGAGGTAAATAGGGAGCCTACATCCTGGGAACAAATCTTTACTCCTCACACTTCAGATAGAGCCCTAATATCCAGAGTATACAAAGAACTCAAAAAATTAGACAATAAGAAAACAAATAACCCAATCAACAAATGGGCCAAGGACCTGAACAGACACTTCTCAGAGGAGGACATACAATCAATCAACAAGTACATGAAAAAATGCTCACCATCTCTAGCAGTCAGAGAAATGCAAATCAAAACCACCCTAAGATACCATCTCACTCCAGTAAGATTGGCAGCCATTATGAAGTCAAACAACAACAAGTGCTGGCGAGGATTTGAGGAAAAGGGTACACTTGTACATTGCTGGTGGGACTGCAAATTGGTACAGCCAATTTGGAAAGCAGTATGGAGATTTATTGGAAAGCTGGAAATGGAACCACCATTTGATCCAGCTATTCGCCTTCTCGGTCTATTCCCTAAAGACCTAAAAAGAGCATACTACAGGGACACTGCTACATCGATGTTCATAGCAGCACAATTCACAATAGCAAGACTGTGGAACCAACCTAGATGCCCTTCAATAGACGAATGGATAAAAAAAAATATGGCATTTATACACAATGGAGTATTACTCTGCATTAGAAAATGTCAAAATCATAGAATTTGCAGGGAAATGGATGGCATTAGAGCAGATTATGCTAAGTGAAGCTAGCCAATCCCTAAAAAACAAATGCCAAATGTCTTCTTTGATATAAGGAGAGTAACTAAGAACAGAGTAGGGAAGAAGAGCATGAGAAGAAGATTAACATTAAACAGGGATGAGAGGTGGGAGGGAAAGAGAGAGAGAAGGGAAATTGCATGGAAATGGAAGGAGACCCTCAGGGTTATACAAAGTTACATACAAGAGGAAGTGAGGGGAAAGGGGAAAAAAACAAGGGGGAGAAATGAATTACAGTAGATGGGATAGAGAGAGAAGAGGGGAGGGGAGGGGAGGGGAGGGGGGATAGTAGAGGATAGGAAAGGCAGCAGAATACAACAGACACTAGTATGGCAATATGTAAATCAGTGGATGTGTAAACGATGTGATTCTGCAATCTGTATACGGGGTAAAAATGGGAGTTCATAACCCACTTGAATCAAAAAGTGAAATATGATATATCAAGAACTATGTAATGTTTTGAACAACCAACAATAATAATTATTAAAAAAAAAGAAAAAAATAAAGAACTGCTATATGGCTGAGAAACAGAAGCATGGGAATCTCACATATGAGGGGACACTAAAGAAGAAAATAGCAAAGTCAGTGAAGGTATTTCTAAAGCAGTTGGATACCCATAAACCCTCTCCACGACTGTGGTAAGAAGAATCCTAAATGACTCACCAAGATCCTCATCCCTGGAATACATACCCTGTGTACTTGCCTCCCTTCAACGTGGGCAGGATTTGTGGCTATGATAGAACATCACTCATTGATTGGGTCACACTATATGGTAAAGGTGATATGAGACCAGAGAGAGAGAGCCTCCTGGCTTTGATGAAGTTAGGTTGCCATGTTGTGAAAGGGCAATGTGCCCAGATCAGAAAACTACCAGCAAGGAAGCAGAGACCTTAGTCCACATATACCCAGAAGAAATTAAACTCTTTCAACACTCAAAATGCTGAATGAGATTCTAAAAGGTCTCTAAGCTCTGGATAAGAGTACAGCTGGTTGACACCTTGATTTCAACTTTGTTAGACCCTGAGCAGAAGACCCAGTTATGCTGAACCCTTCTACAGAACCAGGAACTAATAAATGGGTGGTTTTTAAGCGTTATGATTGAGAACAGGCTCACCATGCACTGGTTAACAACTTGTCTGTGCCCAGGAGTTACATGGAGCAGGCTTATTACTTACAGGTAAAGCAGTGAAGAACAACAGAAGACAAATCTCACATACTCAAGGCTCAGAAAAGCTATTAAGGGTGGATGGAGTCTCATCTACATAAGTCCTAGTTTCACCACAGTTGAGGGACCTCAAAGAGCTAATCCCTTTGGCAGAGGACTTGGTGATCTACACCATTATGGGATATCCTTTCTCCAGTGCGGGAATAGAGTAATAGCCCAGGCTGTTAGAGTGAGCTCCTCCTGATAAATCCTGGTTCTCTACACCTCTAATCTCCTGATGGTGTCCACCAGAGAGTGAACCTAACAGGAAATCAGAGGTTAAAGATGTTTGTTGGTATATTGCATATATGTCAGCCTCCCAGTGAAATTGTTAGAAAGAAAAATGTGGAATGGGATACAGAAGAATCGAGAGAACATATTTATTAAGTTCACAATTGTGCCTCTTAACAGATGTCCCTTATCCAGATGACAAGTGTGTTTCCATTTTATAGGGGATAGACAGAGTCCAACAACTTCTGTGTCATTATAGAGTGGTATAAATTTGAAGTACGTTCTACTATTGTGTACTTTAAATAAAGTAGTGGGGAAAAGAAAAAATGAATATAAAACATAAGTTTAAAGGTCCCTATCTCCAGACCCATTCCCATGGTCTAAGTTAATAGTCCCACTTTTTCAAACCCTTTTCTCTTTATCCAGGCAAGATGCTTGCAGAGGATAATGAGAACATTTCCAGAGCTTAGGCACACAACTCAGACATGTGCAGAGAAGTCTATTAAATACTGACTTTATTCCAGGTATCCCAATTTAAGTTTGATGGTTATCTTGCTAAGAAAGAAGGGGGAAATAAGTATCTTTCCTAAAACAAATATATTAATTTTATGCAAGTACATTTGTATTCCCAAGAGGATGCTGATATCTATTTGTGTTTTCTCTTGTTGCTTTGTTTTGTTTTAATTGGATAAAAATTGATCTTAAAGATTTTATGGAAAGATAAAAGTCTGAGATTAGCTAAGGAAACCATCAAAAAGAGATTGAAAAGTTCCTTTTATTGGGTATGAGAACATACTAGTAATCCATTCACACTTAACTATAGTTCTGATAGAGGTACAGACAAGTATATCAGTAAAACAAAACAGAAAATTCAGAAGTAGATCTCAGCATATTTTAAATTTTAATATATGACAAAAGTAGTAGTTTAATTTAGATGTTTAATGATACAAAATTTGATAAATAGTACTTGCATAATTGCCTATATAATCATACAAAATATATTTGGATTTTTATGTCATGTGCAAAAATCAATTCCAGAAAGGATTATGAAAAATAAACAAAATAAAATCTTATGAGCAATTAGAAATCTACATGAGCAATCTAAGTGCACAAGAGACCTTCTTAATGAGGACTTAAAACTCAGCAGCTCAATAAGAAAGAAGACACGGTTGACTACATAAAATAAGAATATGTGTATTGCAAGATACATCAGAAATTAACGCAATAAAAATTGATAGATTGGGAAAATATTTATGGAACACAGATCACACAGAATTAATCTGTACAATAAAGAGTCCTTCTGCGTTGATAATGAAAACAACCAATCCAATAGAATGATGGGCAAGTAATAAGAATAATTTACCAAAACCCAAAACTAAGTGATCAGTAAACATATGGAAGGTTGTTTAATATCTCTGCTGGGCAAAGAAAGACAAGTCATAACAACAATAATTTTTAATACTCATAAGCCTGGCAGCAGACTAGATATGGAACCTGTTGTAGCATCATTGCTAGAGAAGTAATTTAGCAAGTAGGCTGTGGACATGGATAGAGGAGAGAGGGAGGGAGCACACAATTTCACCGCTCTTGTACATTGATGAGATTTCCATTTTGTCTGTTTTTAAATAATTTACATGATATTTTAAAGCTACACATCAGTTCTACTTTAAGAAATAGCTTTTAAAGATACATTTCCAAGACTGCACAAAGATGCTTATTGTAGCTTTGCTTATTAAAACAAAAGTGACATAAATTTTAAAATTTACCATGAAAGTAATGGGTTAATAAATTGCAGCATATTCCAACTAGAAAAATACCATAAAGCAGAGAATAAGGTAGAGATAGCCATTTATTGTGGGGCAAAAATCACTTGACAAGTGCAAATGTTAAAACAATATATTTGGTAGGATGCCATTTTAGTTAAAAAATATACGTATATGGTAGGTTCTTTTTTTAAAATCTTTTTTTGGAATTGGGGATGGAACATTTTGCCGCTATGCTAATCCCAGCCAAATCCTCAGTTTACACCCAAAGGACTTAAAAATCAGCATACTATAGTGATGCAGCTACATCAATTTTCATAGCAGCTGAATTCACAATAGCTAAGGTATGGAACTGATCTAGATGCCCTTCAACAGATGAATGGATAAAGAAAATGTGGTATATATACACAATGGAATATTACTCAACCTTAATAAGAATGAAATTATGGCATTTGTCAGTAAACGGATGAAATTTAGACTATCATGCTAAGTAAAATATGCCAGTCCCCCCAAAACTAAATTTCAAATGTTTTCTCTGATATGCAGATGCTAATTCACAATAAGGGGAGTATGGCTAGGGAAGACTAGAGGAATTTTGAATTAGGCAGAAGGGAGAAAGGAAGGGGAGGGATTATGGGGGTAGGAATGAGAGTAGAATGAATTAGACATCAATACCCTAATTTGCATGTAAGATTACAGGACTGGTATGATTCTACATCACGTACAAACAGAAGAATGAGGAATTATACTCCATTTATGTATGATGTGTCAAAATGTATTCTATTGTCATGTATAGCCAATTAAAATTAAATAAAAACCCCACATATATGAATGGTTGATCTGCTGACTTAAAAATATGGGGATTTCCATGGAATACCTGATAGGGACCAGTGAAATCAAAAGAGTCTCTAACAGCACAAGCAAGAAGCAAAAGAAGAATCAATGTTAGAGGGAGAAGATACAAGAAAGATCTAGCAAGCTGTCTTGAAGATGAAGGGAAAGTGGAAATCTTCCAGGAAATAGGAAAGGCAAGGAACCAGATTCTCCCTGGAAGCCTGCAGAAGAAGTGGAGCCCTGCAGGCACCTTCCTTTTGGCCAGGAAAACACATTTCAGAATTCTGAACTATAGACCTATAGGATAATCAGTGTGTGTTACTGTAAGTCACTAAATTTGTAGTAATATGCACAAACCCATTTTAATTTTATATTACCCTAGAAGTTCTATACATAAAATTGAGGTCCCCAGATTACAAATGAGGAATTCAGAGCTCTAAAGACTTTTTAAAATAATACAGCCAGAACTTGAATTATCTCCCTAGGAATCTAAAGTTTCTTCCATCTACATTTTGTGTTCTTTTTTTCTCTGACTTATAACACCAGTGATTGTAGCTCAGTATTTGGTCACCAAGAGATATTTAGTTTCAGGTAAGGGGCAGTAAGAACTCAGGTTTGGGGGTCAGAAAAATATCCATTTAAATTAATTTACTCGCTGTGTGACATAAAACAAACTGCTCAATTTGAGCCTGTTTTCTCCTCTGTAAAATAGGAGAAATAATTTTTACCTTATAGGGTGAGAGAAAGCATTTAGTGAAATAATGTATGAAAAGTGTCCAACAAAGATCCTGGTATAGATTTTGTTTTTAATAAATATTATTTATTGTTGGTGAGGGCTATTACTTTGTTATAATGACTCTGGGAAGCCTGTTTTTCCTCTAGATGAGGTTTTAGATTTTGTTCCTACCTTTCTCATATCTGTCAGTGCCTGATTCAGAGATGGTGGTTAGTGCCTGTGGCACAGAATTACAACTACAAACTAGGGAACTATTAACAGAGTGCAAGCATAGAAGAAGTGGCTTTTAGTGGTGTGGGCACTAGTGATCCATAATCTGAATCCAGTAGCAAAAATGTACTATTAATAATATGTATTTATCCCATGGGACAATATCAAAGAGCAACAAAGGGGGAAAACACCCTTAGAAAATTTCTTCTAAGTTAAATTTTGTTGGTATGTTATGGGGACCAAGAAAAGGAGATGTCTCATTCAGAATCTAAATGATGTCAGAATTCTGTTTTCTGATCATAAGAACCCAGTCTAAATTTCTTAGAATATAATTTGTCTTTCATTCAATAAACATATTCTATTGGTCTGGGTAATGCACAAACTTTTAAAAAAATTATCTTGAAAAAATTCCTCTCAGTTCTTTTACATTACGAGTTTTTTTTTAAAAGTTGTCCTTGATGATTTATGAAAAAGTACTAATTCCTGACGATTTTCTGCAGAAGATCATTTACACTGAATTTCAAGGAAATCTCTGGTTCTGGGTTGGCATGTGCCTGGTGCGATGCCTGATGATTTATATACATGTATACATACATATATGTATGTATACATATATATACACATATATATATGTGTGTGTGCATGTGATGTATACATATATATATGTATATATAATCAGGCATCGCATCAGGCACAGGCCAACCCAGAACCAGAGATTTCCTTGAAATTCAGTGTAAATGATCTATCTATCTATCTATCTATCTATCTATCTATCTATACTTATTCTGGACCTAGTGAACAAAAGAATGAATGAATTAATGAACGAATGAATGAATGAACAAACAAAGGTATATTAAATGAACTGTGAGAGTTAAGTGATAGGTATAGTCATCGACAACTCATTTTTGGAAATAGATCCCTCCCTCCTTTTGAAAATCAGAGTGAGTACACAGTCCCCAAAGACCCAGCTAATGTTCCAAAGTCTGCAGACCATATTCACCATTTGTATATGTGCCTCATGTGCTTTAGAAACTGAGGTATGAAGTAATAAACCTGCCTAAGATTTTTGTTCTATTCCAGAAAAATCAGAGGTAGTAAAGTATTCACATTGCTAAAGTCGTTTTTCAAAGTGTGATAGCACCAAAATGGGTTTCAGAGAACAATTTTTGCATGTGGGAAAGACACGACTTAGACAATGTGACTCCTGCTTTTGCTATGAAGTGTTTGTACTTGTAGTGCCCTTCATTCAAGTAACCTTGGTCCTGCTTCTTGTTTCAGATTATTAGAACCAGCTGCAGATGCAGTGAAAACAGCAGGATAACTGAGCAGAATGGAACATTTATGGCAATAATAATTTATTAAGATCATCATTATTAACCATGACACAGGGTTTCCTTAATCACATCTATGATTGCTATATTCCTAATGATATTGTACCATTTGTATTCAAATACTCCAAAGTGCTTATTAGATGTCACAAAGCTATTAAAACACGACTGACTCTACACAATGATTGATAAAATGTTTCCAAACTTTTCATTGTTAAAATTGACTTTATTCACATTTTATAATCTGCTATACAAATCATATAAACAGCCTCAGAATTATACCTTTGAAGAGGATCTTCAAAAAGTAATTTTATCCAGTCCACTGCCTTAAATAGTTGAATATTAAAACCATCAAAGACATATGGTTGTAAATGGTTGTAATTCCAATTTAAAAAGTCACAAGGCATGGAATCTCTTATCACTTTAAATCCAATGGGTACTTGATCACCATTTTTTTTATTGAACTGTGCTATAAGTTTAGTAAGCTAGAGCAAATTATGCATATGTATATACAGGAATATAACCCTTTGAAGGATTAAAAAATTCATACCTCCTTTACCATGCCAAGCCACATAACAGAATTTATTTTTCAAGATTGATCACTCAACTTTCTCCACTCCTTTAGCACCTTCTTACAATTACTTAATCCAAGAATGTATTCTTTGTTCCCTAAATATGAGTTTCATTATTTGTATTTAATATAAATGGGAGCAAATAGTATATGGGGAAAGGAGAAATACAAACAAGGACTTTTATTCATAATCAATCTAGTATCAGTTATATTGGTTCATAACACTAGTCAGATACATTGACTGCTTAAATTCAAAATCAGTCCATATGCAAAATCTCTAATTACAAGGCAAATTCCTAATTAAGCTGAGGTCATTCAACTTTACATTTTTTTCTTCAACTTGAAAACTCATTGATAGTACCATATTTAAACAACAACTAAAACAGCATGGAAAAGCCTAAGACATTCAGGTAACCTCAGGGGAAACAGACACAGGAACTAAAGAAACAGGAAAAATAGAGAGTAAACCATGACATCTGGTCAGTGCTCACAGTGAACTGGAGTATCTATCATTGCGGTTCAGAATATAACAGCAACACCACCAATTACTCAGAGTAGCTCTACCTGGGGATCTCGTCCATTCATTCCAGTGCTGACTTTCATTATTCTTACTGAAACAGTCTCCTTACTTATGCCTCAGTATCTCCTTATATCTGCTTTTCTCTAATTTTCTCTCCTCTTCTCCAATATTACCAGACCACTTTTGACACTTTCTATTTTTTCCCTATTTCTGTCACTTGCATTCAAATTCTGTAATAAAGAATATCTGATGGAATTAAGCAGTCACCATCCAGTAAGAAACAATACCCTTGGTCAAAATGCTCCTTATGTCACCTCACAGATAACTGATCCAACTTTTCAAAATGTTCTAGATCCCTCATCCAAAAAACTGTGGTCAGAGTAATGGCATTACATGAATATGATACATGAAAATGTGCAAGGAAAAGACCATAATCATTTTCCTCAAATTTTCAATTATTTATGTATTCATTTATCCAGCCAACTTTTATTACATATATAGTATATTTTGAGGTGTATAAAGATGAACCATATATAATCCTTACCCTATAAGGCAAATAAAAAGATAGCTGTCATTTTCGCCATAGTCTTTTTTGTGTGGGTATGTGTGTGAACATAATTTTAATTGCCATGGAAATAATTTTAAATTATTTAAATAATTAAAATAATTTAAATTATTATAAAAATAATTTTAAAATGCTATGAAAAGATTGGACACTGAAAAATGGGTAGGGATATCAGGAAAGGTTTAGGAAATTACATCCTTGAAGATAAATAAGAGTTGAAACAAATAAGAGACAAAAGAGAGATTTAGTATTGGCAATGGAATTCAAAAAAATGTGTACTTGTGAAAGAAAACAGTTTCATAATTATTGAACTTTTGTATGGGAATTGAGGGTCAAGTTTTTGGGTGATGTGACAGACAAATACAGGTTAATAACTATCATGTAATACTGTAAATAAATCCCCCTATAAGCATATTAGTTGAAAGTATATTAATATCAAGATGTATATTAATGACTTTTTAATAAAAGTTTTAGTGTGTGTGTGTGTGTATGTGTGTTTGATACGGGAGATAGAATCCAGGGCTTCTCACATACTAGGGAAGTACTTTACTACTGAGAGCTATACCCTTTGTTGTTTTATATTTTAAAGAAGATATTTTTAGTATCTTTTAATTGCAATCAAGCTTAAATATTATATAGAATTTGTTGACAGTAATACTTTCAAGGAAAGTCAGATCTTTATTAAAATTTCAGTCCTACATTTGCCAACTGGGTGATATTAAGGAAATGACTTAACCTTTCTAAGCTGCTTGATATACAGAGAGAGAATTATAAGACTACATGGGGCTGTTGCAAAGATTCTGTTGATAATACTTGTGTATGTCTATTATGTGGTGAATACTCAAAGAGCATAGCCATTATCAACTTTCTAAGGTAGTTGTTTTCAAATGTAATTTAACTGTGAAGGTTTATTCTAATGCTAGAAGCTCCTTATGTGAAATGGATTAACTCTGAGCTGCTCTGTTTATAGAATAGGTTTGGGGCACTTGAAACCTGCATGGCCCCACTTTCTCCCAACCACACTTCTACCTAGATGACCCCTAGAGGGTTCTGAAAAGTACTGTCCTTTTAAACAGTGGCTTTTCTTCAAAATGAATTACTGAATAAACAAACGAATTGACCTAGAGAGTTCCGTTCTCTAGAATTTATTTCACTTTTTATGAACTGTTTTGGGCATCAGCATTCAAAATGTTCTTTTCGTCAGTACTACATAGCAAGTCATTCACATTCTATGATGAGTTTTAATATTTCCTACTTTATTTTCCTTAAGAATCATGATAAACTATCATTCAAAAGAATTTTAAGCTACATCCAGGATACCTTTAAGGGAATCAGAGAAGCCTTTCCCTCTGTGTGAACTACTTCTGACTGAAGAAGTTCCCATGAGAATCTGGCTTGGCAAGCCAATGGCATCTCTGCACATATTAGAAAAAGTCAACTTTTCTCAGAACAAATCCAGACCTAGCTGGTGTGGGCTGAGCAGGGCTAGGTTTCAGTCCTTCCTATGGCCTTGATTTACTGAATACTTTGCATGACTGTGCAATGTATATCTATATCTATCTATCTATCTGTCTATCTATCGATAAATAGAGATATATATACAGATGCATGACTATTTAGTCTATCTATATAGATAGATATGTGTGTGTGAATGTGTGTGTGTGTGTGTGTGTTATTCCTATTCTTCTTATCATTATTATTGGAACACAACTCTTATAAAGAGACATTTTAGAAAAAGAGAATGGGTTTAAATTATTCTAGGTACTATTGGAAGTCATCTTTAAGAGAATTCCAAGCATACACAATAATCTAAAACTACTCTTATGCCATTGGTGATTTTAAAGAGAGCTTTTTGTATGTATTTTTCTTTTGGAAATACTCAGTAGCATCATTTCAAATTCCAAACAATGGCTTAGTCAAGAGGCTGAAACAATGGTGTACCACTGGCAGACAGAATAGAGAGATATCTTTTCCAACACTAACTCTGCTTCACAGGAGTAAGTTTAAAGTTGTTGAACATTGGCTATCTTTAGGAAAGGCTTCAGGCAACGTGTTTCATTACTGTGGATACAAACACATAACTAAACAAGTCAGAAAAAAAACTTACTCTATGCATAACAAATGAATATGAGACCTTTGAGAGTGGAAAGCTTTAAAACTACATTGTCCAGGGATGTGTGAGCCTGAAGCATTGGAACAGGAAAGGCAGCTTATAGCAGGTACAAATGCTTACTAGGCATGGTCAAGGTTTGTTTGAAGCACAGGTTATGCCAAAGTTAGCCACCTAAATTCAAACTGTCTATTCCTTGGTGCCTTCATCTGTAAAATGAAGTTCATATCATTCCTACACAAATATTATAAGGAATAAATAAGATAACCAACATTACAGTGCCTACAGCCTAAGAAATATTACTTCTTTCTAAATAATTTACTACTTAAAATCATTTAATCTGAATTTTATCTTCATTCCCTTTGAAGCCTGGAGTGCATGAACTGGAACAGTGCTGTCTGATGAAACTCTCTGTAGTGATGGAAGTACTCTATATTTTTGTTGTCTAATATAGGAGCCCCTAGCCGCATGTTGTTACAGAGGATGCAATATGTGCTGTGATTAAATTAATTGATATTAAAAAAAAAACTAAACACTTTACTGAGATGTGATTGACATATAAAAAGTTGCTCATATTTAAGTTGTACGTCTCAGTGAGTTTCAGGATAAGGATAACCCATGAAGCCATCACCACCATCAAAGGACATAGCATATCACCTCCAAAAGTTTTCTCCTACCCCTTTTATTCTTATTCTTCTTATCATTATTATTAGAACACAACATAAGTTCTACCCTATTAGCAATTTTACACACACAATTCAGTTTTAGCCGTGGTCACTATGCTGCATAGTATATCTCCTGACTTTTGTTTGTTTGTTTGTTTATTTGTTTTTCTATGTGGTTCTGGGGATTAAACCCAAGGGTGCTCTACCACTGAGCTACATCTCCAGCCCTTTTTGAATTTTATCTTCAGAAAGAGTCTTATGTTGCTGAAGATGGCGTCAAACTTGGAATCCTCCTGCCTCAGTCTCCTGAGTCATTGGGATTATAGGTGTGTGCCACCGCACCTGACTTGTATAATATATCTCTAGAAATTAATTGCCTTGCATAACTGAAAACTTTCTACCCTTCTATCAACAGTTCCTATTTTCTCTTTCGCCCAGGGCTGGCAACCATTATTATACTCTCTGCTTCAATGACTTTGTTACAGAATCTGTATATAAGTGAGATCATAACATATTTGTGTGTGCCTGGCTTATTTCATCCAGCATAATATCCTCTAGGTTCATCCCTATTGTCATAAATGATTGAATATATTTAATGCTGAATAATATGCCATGTGTGTATATACCACAATTTATTTATCCACTCATCCATCAATGAAAATTTAGATTGTTTCTCTGTTGGGAATAATACCATAGTGAACATTGGAATGCAGATGTCTCTTCAAGATCCTGATTTTTGTTATTTTGTATATAGCGAGAAGTAAGATTACTGGATTTTATGGTAATTTTATTTTTTAACTGTGTGAGGAATCTCCATACTGTTTTCCATAATGGTTTTACCCATTTAGAATCCCACATACAGTACTGAAGGATACCATTTTCTACACAAACTTACTAGCACCTATTGTCTTTTGTTTGCTTAATAATAGCCATCCTAACAAGAGTGGGTGGTGTCTCATTGTGGTTTTGATTTAAATTTCCCTTATGGGGGGACAAACGAATGTCAGTAGGGGGGCAGAGAGAGAAGAGGGGAGGGGAGGGGAGGGGAGGGGTGATAGTAGAGGATAGGAAAGGCAGCAGAATACAACAGACACTAGTATGGCAATATGTAAATCAATGGATGTGTAACTGATGTGATTCTGCAATCTGTATATGGGGTAAAAATGGGAGCTCATAACCCACTTGAATCAAATTGTGAAATATGATATATCAAGAACTATGTAATGTTTTGAACAGCCAACAATAAAAAATTAAAAAAAAAATAAATAAATAAAATAAAATAAAAAAAAAATAAATTTCCCTTATGGTCTTTGATATACCTGTTCATTCATATGCCATTCATAAGTCTTCTTTTGCAAAATGTTTCTTCATGTCATTTGCCCATTTTTATTTGTGTTATTTGGGTTTTTTTCCTTGTCTTTGAGTTGTATGAGTTCATTGTATATTTTGTATGCTAATATTAGCAGATATATATATTTTGCAAATATTTTCTTCTATTCCATATATTGCCTTTATATTCGATTGTTTCTTTTATCAGAGACTTTTAGTTTAATACACTACTTGTTTATTTATTTTTTTGTTTTGTTTTTGTTTTCCTGTGCTTTGAAGTTTATAGCAAAAACAAACAAAAATCACTGCTAAGACAATTCAAAGAGATTTTTCTCTGGTTTTCTTCTAGATAGTGTCAGGTCTTATGTTAAGTATTTAAAACATTTGAATTGACTTCTTGTATATGGTGTAAGAGAAAAAAATGTCTAATATAATTTTCCTGTCTGTAAATATTCAGTTTTCCTCACTCTGCTTATTAAAGAGACTCCTTTCCCCACTATGTGTTTTTGGCACCATTTTTGAAGATTCATTGACTATATATTTGCATGGGTTTAATTCTGGGATCTCTATTCTGTTCTGTGGTTGTGTCTATTTTTATGCCAGTATAATACTGTTTCAATTACTACAAATTTGTATTATAATTTGAAATCAGGAATTTTGATGCCTCCAGCTTTGTTTTTCTGTCTTAAGGTTGTTTTGGCTTTTATTCAGAGTCTTTGTGGTTTTACATGAGTTTTAGATTGCTTTTGCTATTTCTATTAAAAAAACACTATTGGGATTTTAATAGGGATTATACATAGAATGTGTTCATTGCTTTGGTTTGTATGGACATTTTAACAATATTAATTATTCCAATTCATGAAAATGTGATTAATTAATTTCAATTTAAATTCAAATAGACACATGTGGTTAGTTTCTACTGTATGGTACAATGGAGTTCTAGATAAAACCCGGACCCAAGAGCCTCATTATGGATAAATCTTTCCTTACCAATAAATATCATAGATATTTTGGGGGCAAATGCCTTTAGGAAAATGTGTTCTTAAACTGAAATTAATGGGTACCAGGAACACCTAAAATTCTATGATAATCATGTGAAGTTTGAAGTCTATTTTCCCCCCTGGGGAGAGAATTTATACTTGCTATTGAACTCCAAAAGAGAATCTTGATTCACAAAAATAAATAAATAAATGGACAGATACCTAAGTGCCTTGTTTCTGCTCTAAATTTAAAATGTCTGAACTAATGTCCACAAAGTGCCCAAACTACTAAAAAGAAAATGGCCAAATTATTGAAATAGCTCACATAACTATAATTAATCATTATTAAGAGCTCTAAAATATAACCAATTTTTAATAAAAAATATAAAATTTGAAATTTCTAGGAGTGTTTCATTATTTTATTTGGATCAAAACAATAAACAAAATTGTAACATATTTAATTGCATGTGAGTTACATGTTTAACTTTACTGATTTCCCTTTAAGTATTAAAATAGTAGAATAGTAAAGAATAAAAGAGTATAAAAATACACAAACAAAATATGCACTTATCTTCCACTTTCAACATATTTCTACTCCTGTCTCCTAGAGATAACTATGATACTAATTTTTGACGTAGCTCTACAGAACTTTTATTATGCACCCATATTAATATTGTGTTTACACTTGTATGAGTGTGTATGTCTGTATGTATGTACAAAAATGCTATTATTCTCTTTGTGATAGATTGAACAATGACTCCCCAAGATGTCTACATCCTAACCCCTGAAACCTGAGACTATGTTACCTTACATAGCAGAAGATCTTTGTAAATAGGATTAAATTTTGAATCTTGAGATGATGAGATTATCCTAGATTATCAGAGTGAGCTTTTTGTCTTTTCCCTTGCCCCAGGTGCCCCTTAGGCTGCTTCATCAACTCTGTGCCAATTGATCTCTAATGAATATATAATGCAGTGAGATAAAAATAACTGCTGGGTAATCCCAGTTACTCAAGAAGCTGAGGCTGGAGGATTGCAAGTTCAAAGCCAGCCTCAGCAATTTAGCGAGACCCTGTCTCAGACTAACAATTTTTTTAAAAGTTTGGGGATGTGGCTTATAAAAAAATAAGTCCTCATGGTTTTCAATGACTACAGTTTTTAAGATCCAGGAAATCAGAATACAGTTTGCTGTATGCTTCCTGATACAATATTTTAAATGCTTATAATTACTAACAAATTGCCTTCTAAATGTTAGTATATGTCCACTAACACTGTGGAGTGCCTTTCCTTCCCACCCTTGACAACGCTGCATAGTAATCATTTCCGACAGGATAAAGAATGATATCTCACTGCCTTAACCATATTTCTCTGGTTTCATGCAAAATTTTTTCATATGCTTATTATTTGATTGTAATTCTTATTCTAGGAAATGTTTACAGAGCCATTGTTCATTTTTAACTAGAATTATCTGTCATTTTCATATAAATTTTTTGGAGTGTTTATATTCCATTCCATTTTGTCTGGAATGTCTCCTAAGGGCTTGGTCCCCAATGCATCAATATTCAATGGTAGGTCTTTTCAAAGCAATGGAATTACGAGGGCTCTGTCCTCATCAGTGGATTAATCCA
Source organism: Marmota flaviventris (assembly GCF_047511675.1). NCBI lineage: Eukaryota > Metazoa > Chordata > Mammalia > Rodentia > Sciuridae > Marmota > Marmota flaviventris. Next base: position 108,457,245 of record NC_092500.1, read on the forward strand.
GATAATTGGAATGGGCTACTGGGAGGTGGTAGAAACTGTGGGAGGTAGGACATGATTGGAGAAAGTAGGTTATTAAAGATGTGACCTGGAAGGATAGTTCTTGTCCCTAACCCTTCTCTCTCTGTCTGTCTGTGTGTCTGTCTGTCTCTGTCTCTGTTTCTCTCTCTCTCTCTCTCTCTCTCTCTCTCTCTCTCTCTCTCTCTCTCTCTCTCCTGGCTGCCATGAGTTGCACAGTTTTCCTCTGCTGTGCCCTTCCAGAATGATGATCTGCTTCACATCAAGCCCAAACCAAGGGAGCTGGTTGACCATGAACTGCAACTTGTGAGGCTGTGAGCCAAAATAAATCTTTCCTTTTCTAAGTTAATTTTATCAGGTGTTTTGTTCACCATTATGAAAAGCTGACAAACATATATTAAGGATATTACTGTTTTATATATATATATAATCTATATTTTAAAGATTTTTTGTTCTTTGGTTTGTTATGGCTTTCACGGCTCAAAAATAGTCAGCATATATAAACTGGTTTTATTTTAACTGAAAAGCAATTCAAGCCTCATTTATCATTACAGAAGTCAAAGACCACTAAGAATAGTCCAGGGCAGTTCTCTTGAAAGCGGTTCTCACTACGGATTCAAATACCTCGTCTTCAGTCAAAGTACCCACCCACACTGTCTAGGTCACAGGATAGAGCAGAAAAGCAGAGAAGAAATTACCAAGGTCAAAAAGACCAAAAGGTAAAAACATCAAAGGAGAAAGCAAAGATCAAAGTAAATACAACGTGACTCTATGATCGGTGTGATTCTGCAATCTGTACAATTAGAAAAATGAGAAATTATACCCCAATGATTTAAATGTTAGAATTGCCAAGATCATTGTAATGTCATGTGTAGCTAATAAAAAAATAAAATTAAATAAAAAACACAAAGTAAATACAGACATTAGGATCTATATAATTATAATAAGAGGTAATAATAATAAGGTGATATATATCAGCAGTCATACAAATGTGTATAATCAGTGTAGGTATTGCATTTTTTCCCTAAATTTAAACAATTCCTTTCAGCTGAATTCCTAGAGGTAACATTTTTTTAACTAAGTTTGATCATGGCAGTGCTAAGATAGTGAAAGCATGCAAGTAACCAAGAAATGGACATTATTATGGGTATAATTAGACAGTTAAATAAAATCTGGATTTTCAATCAATAAAAATATAATAAATCTGTGAAAAGTTAATCAGTATAATGATGTGGAATTCTCAGCAAATCTGAATGTCATTTGTTCATGAAGATTTTTCTGCCTTGTCCAATTTTGTTCCCCTCTATTTCACAGAACTTTGTCTTTCTAGTCTAACATTTATCAAGTTGAATCATGTTTATTGTTTTGCATATCCATGTTTCCTCTCTAGACTCGAAGGTCTCCAACCTATATTTATGGGTTTTTCTTCTTTTTTTGACATACAGTTCATGTTTCTCACTTAGAATCTACTCATCTCTTTCTTCAAATAAAACAAAAAGCAAAATTGTAGGTAGACTGCAAATACAATTATGTAAAATTATATTGGTTTGCTGATATAAATTAGAAGGAACAAAAATGAAAATAATTCTTACAGCACACTCAGAGTCTTTATAAATGATGCTTCAAATGATATTTCCATAAGTGTTTTTAATGCAAAATAGGATAAAATTAAGAAAAACACTTACATGGTCTAGAATTTGTTCACCCAGAGATAACCATTGTTAATTTTGTAGCCTATCTTTCCAGACATTTATGACTCTTAAAAAATTGAGATCATTATAAGATAATATTTATATACTTCACTTTTCCCAAATATGCACTTAAAGTTACTGTTTAACATTTTATTTATAGGCCTACATACATAATCTGATCTCTGATCTAAGTGATCTATGGCACACCGCAAAGCAGAATGAGGCAAATCAAAACTCTCAGAAGAGGTAAGAAACCAGGAGCAACAATCTTTTTCACTGAAATGCTTATGGCCTGTTTTCAAGAAGCTTAATTTGTTTTATTTTCTGATGTTAAGTATTTGGATTCTTTTTTTTTTTTTTTTTTTCCAGGCAGACCAGTCAAAAACTAAGCCCAATACTTACACATAACGGATTAAGAACAAATAGCACAGTAGAAAATGAGAAGTCTTGGAAAGGATTCTTAAAAGAACTCCTGAAAGAGAGATGATGGAATAAACTGCAGTGTTTATGTAAGCATTATGTGTGCTACTCTAACCTTACTAAGAAAGTGGGCAAAAAGGTAAAACATGGTCATATTTATATCTGTGTATTCTAAGTGCAAAATGTGCTATGGAATTTGGGTTATATCCAAAATGTGGGTATTGTAAATGATACTTCAATGAACATGGGAGTCCAGATGTCTCTTGGAGACTCTGGTTTTAATTATTTTAGATATGTATTCAGAAGCTGGATTGCTGCATCAGATGGTAGTTCTAGTTTTTGAGGACACTCCATACTATTTTCCATAATAATCAATCTATATTCTCACAAATGGCATACAAGAGTTCTAGTTTCTCCAAATTCTTGCCAATACCTGTTATCTTTTACTTTAAACATTATTCTAACAAGTGTGAAGTGGTATTTCATTGTGGTTTTAATTTGAATTTTCCTGACGATTAATAAAGTTGAACATGTTTTTAAATATCTGTTGACCATTTGTATGTCTTCTTTTAAGAAATGTTTTATTAGGTTCTCTGTCCATTTTTTAAATTGAGTTATGTGGTGTTTTACTCTTGAGTGGTAGGGGTTTCTTGTATATTTTAAATGTTGGTCCCTTATCAGACATATGTTTTGCAAATATGTTTTTTTCTGCTTCCATAGATAATTTTGAATAATTACTTATTAGTATATATAAATTCAACCAAATTTTGCATTTTTTAAAATCCTGCAATTTTCTTGAATTTATAAGTTATAACAGTTTTTTTCATAGTCTTTAAGGTTTTCTGCATATAAGATACTGTTATCTGTAAACAGATAATTTTACTTCTTTGTTTCCTATTTGGATGGTTCCTATTTCTTTTTCTTAAGCATTGTCTAGTACAATGTTGAATAGAGTAAAAAATGGGCAACCTTGACTTGTTTCTGATCTTAGACAAAAGCTCTCATTTTTTCACTGTTGAGTGTGATATTAGCTGTGAGTTTTTCATTTTTGGTTTATTATGTTAAGTTTTTTTCTATATCTAGTTCATTGGGAGTTTTAGCATTAAAAGTGTTGAATTTTATTAAATGATTTTTATGCATCTATTGAAATGACCACTTGTATAACTTTTATCTGTCTTTCTCTTAATGTGGTACATTATGTTGATTTTTGTATATCTTTGTATCCAGGAATCAATTTCACTTGTACATGGGATGAGAGTTTTTTTTTTTTTTTATGATGTTATTGAGTTTGGTTTGCTAGTATTTTTTGAAACTTTTTCTATCTGTGTTTGTACAGGGTATTGCCCTATAGTTTGGACTTTTTGTTGTTCAGTAGTCTTTACCTGGGTTTGGTATCAGGGCAAGGCTATCATTATAAAATGGATTTAGAAGTTTTTCCAAAAAGAATATGGTATATACTGTATTCTTAAGCCTTGAAAATCAAAGAAATCCTGCCATTTGTGACAACATAGATAAACCTAGAGGAAAATATATTAAGTCAATTAAACCAGTCATAGAAAATTGATTCTGCTTTTATAATGCACCTAAAATAATCAAATACAGAGAAGCAGAGAAGAGTGGGGAGGTTAACAGAAGTGAGGGGCGGAGGATAGGAGAGTTATTGTTCCATTTATATATGTTTTATTTATGAAAGATGAATACACTCTAAAGATCTACTGTACAGCTTGGTGCCTTCATCAACAACATTGTATTGTGTGTTTACGAATTTGTTAAGAGGGGAGGTCTAATGTTAAGTATCATTATTACAAAAAAAGACAATACAAAATCAAAGAAGGACACAAAGAAACTTTTGGAGGTGATGAATATGGAGAGGTGATGGTGTTAAGAATGTATGCATATGTCCAAACTCATTAAATTGTATATATTAAATATATTAATTTCTATATTAATTATGCTCAATAAAGCTGTTAAAATACACTATGACACAGGTGTTTTGTCTTACTAAACTACAGAGTAAAATGATTTCTCATAAGCATATCATAGGTCAGCAATATATATTTCTCTAAGCCTTAAAATTATGAAAAATAAAGTCCTTGATGACAAGGAGACCATTGTATTCCTTTGTACTTGAAGATGCCTCTGTGACCTACTCTTTCCATACCTGCAATTAGTAAGAACTACCACTCCTACTTTAAGTACTTCAATTCAATGGTGAGAGGAGGTACTTCAAAAAACAAGAGATTCCACCCAGAGGAAGTCAGTTATTACTTCTGATATGACTGCTTCCAGCATGAAAAGAACAGAATTCTTTATCTGAGAACAGAGGTATCATAGGTGTTTTGATTGTCCACTGGTGTGTTCAATAACCTTTCTGCAATGTGGGAATTAATCTTACCTGCACTGCCCAAAACAGTAACCAATAGCAACTTATAGCTGTTGAACACTTTAAATATTCAGAAACTGAATTTTCATTGTAGTTCATCTTAATCAGTATAACTTAAATTTAAATACCCTTGTGAGGCTAATGGCTACCATATTGTACTGCACAACTGGAAGAAGTGCCTTTCTATACTTCTTAAGCTATTTCCTTCCCTGCTCTCAGCCAACATATTCTCAGATGCACTGCTCCAATGGAACCAGATTCCATGGTGATGGCCTTTCTCTAGTCTTATCCCCCAGCTGCCTCTGTGAGGCTCACATGTGTGAAGGGCATAATAATTGTGCAGGTTCTAGGTATGCATCTATTCTCTACACAGAGCTGTTATGTCTGAAAATAGAAATTCCTAGGAAAGAACTATCGTAACCTTTCCTCAATTTTCCAGGTTGGTTTGTTAATACTACACATGCTGCCAAATTGCTTGGTCTCTGACTCACTATTCAGGTCAGCTAATCAGAAAGACCTAAACACACACACACACACACACACAGAGAGAGAGAGAGAGAGAGAGAGAGAGAGAGAGAGAGAGAGAGAGTCTGAAAAGAAAAACTGAAGTCTTAAATCAGGTCTGAATTACTGACTAAAAACAACAGGTAGGTGATCTGGATCACACCCATGTTCCCAATATCACTTTTTCTCTCATCTCTCAGATCCAGCTGATCAAACCTTTCAAGCAGTCTCTGAAGATGAGCCCCAAAATTGGCTTTCTGCTTCTCTCTCTTCCTTTGCTTAACCATAAGAACAAATGGAATGAGAGATTCAGAGTGATGAGATCAGTGAGATGGAACTAAAATGTAAGGAAGTGCTAAGTAGAAGGGATGAACTTCTGGAAAACCCTTGAATGGGTGAGAAATTAAGAAGGTCGAATTAAGCTTATTGAAAGATGTATCTGCAAAGACCTCGCTTCCTAGTTTCTTAATGATGTGCTACAAGGAAAATTCAGCCTACAGATCTTTTTCCTCCTGTAGCTTCTTGCTGTCTGCCTCTTAATAAGACTAGCTTAGCTCTGACAATGGCAGGGGCTTTTGTGGACAAAGGTGAAGTTATGGGAGGATAGGTTTTTCTTTTTTTTTTAAGTGTGGTTTTCTAAGAACCTGAACCAATTAGAGAAGTAAATGAGAGACAAACTGCTGCAGGGCTCTGAATAGGAAATGATCTGTGAGTAAATTGAACAAGCCGGGAGACAGTAAATAGGCAATTAACATTCGTTTTGGCAAATCTGCACCTGTTGGAGCTGAAAATACAAAGAGAAACATGAAGGGGAATGACAGAGAAACTCTGTCAAACATTCTAGTATTGAAAGATATTAAATGCTGAGCTTCATGAAATCAGAAGTGTAAATAAATGAAGGCACAGAATTTGGTCGGACCTGAAGGAAGATGCGATTCTCAAAGGAGTCTGTTTAAGCCACTGTTTCTCCACCTAAGTTGCTCTGATGAGATGTCAGGGATTCAGTGCAAATGGTAGTACTTTTTTTTATAAGATTGTTGTCCTCTGGAATTTAGAAGCATTTATATACCTTTTGGGGGCAGGATTTTTCACAAAGAAAACTATTTAGGGATTCACTTCATTCTCATCCACTGTCTCCTTTCCATTTTGGAAAACCCCTCCCCCGAGAGACATCATCCCATGTAGACACATTACTTGTAAAGAGCCCATTGTAAATGTTAGGAACAAGCTGTGGAATTTTAACAACTTCTCTCCTGGGAAGTACACCATGTTCCATATCTTTATGTCCTTTTCCTGGGGGTTCCTTCCCTATACTCTAAGGTTTAATTATCTCTGATAAATCCAACTCTTTGGATTTATGACTGATCTTTGCAAGTCTTGGCTTCATTTCAACAAAGGCTTCTTTCTAAATGTAATACTCTATGATAAGCATAAAATAAATATATGGAAGTGTAGGCACTGGTGGTCTTTATAGAGATTATTCTCATCTAAAGACAATTTAGACAATACAACATCTCTCTAATTCTTAAATTGTTTATTCTCATTCTAGAAGCAGAGGAATGAGCATGGATTGCCTTTTAAGACTATGATCTATGATTTAATATCAAAGATCCCAAGCAATATTTAATAGAACATTTGTGAACATTTGTGTCCTGGGAGATGCTAACAGGTATTTTCCAAAAACAATTAACTTGTAGGAAATTGTGCCTATTTGTGCTATATTTGAAAAATTAATAGTGAATAACTCAGTGAAATTTGTAAGAAAAATAATACTCCCACCCAATCCCATTTATTTCATAAGGGACTTTATTGTTACATGGTTTGCATGATTTTAATTTAGATAACAGTTTTGGGGCACTCTTTTATCTACTCACTCATTGAAGAACCATATGCATTGCCCACAAAAGTGCAAATAAACATTTGGCTTAAGTCTTGAATACTCTAAACACTAGCTACATGCTCTCTGAACCAAATAAATAATTCTATCACTAACATCATTTCAATGACTACAGGTTCCAAGATCATGGTTCCCTGAGAGGATTAGCCTCCTAGAGCATCTTTTCTTGCCTAGTGCTACTACATCCCTTAGAAGTAAATCATAATTCAGTCTTACACACATTTGCCCATTAATTTTTTCACCCAATCACATAGGGCTGTAGCATTAAGGACAACCTTAGGAAAAATAAAGCTAGACACTTCCAGGTTTTATCTCTGCAGCTCCTTAAAGCAGCTCTAGAGTGAATAGCCTTTTAGTCTACCTTAATTTTGTGGATTCACCTCAGTCAATTCTGTAGATTAGCTCAAGCTATTTGCTTCCTAAAGTTTAAATGATTCTAAAACATTGTTCTTTCTTTTAATATGATCTACCAGTCATGAGGTTCAAGTCATTCTAGTTTTCCCTAATGGAGGAAGTGCTGGGTTCCAGAGAACTAAATCCAGCAGCTTTTCCTTGCTAAAGATGGCAACATCAACTCTGAGACCTAGGAAAGACAGTGGAGAAGAAGAAAAAGGAGAGCAATCCTTGACATAACAGTAAAACTCAACTGGGAAACAGGAAGCTAGAAATTCCTAGAAGCAAAGACGCGATCAAGACTGAGCCTTTAACATGCTCTGGACTGGCTTCACTTCTTTTAGTCTTGTTTCTGAGATTAAAACTGGAATTATATTTTAAAAGCTAAAGCAGGATCCTACTTCCCTATCCATTAGTAACATAAAAGATTGCTAAAGTTTCAGCAACAAAGTGCCACAAATGGGGTAACTTAAAACAACAGAAATTTATTCTCTTGCAGTTGTAGAAACCAGAAATATGAACTCAAAATGTCAGCAGGTTTGCTTCCTTCTGAGGTCTGTGAGTGTCTGTTTTATGTCTTTGTCCCCATTTCTGGTGACTGCTGAAAATCCTCAGTATTTCTCTGGTTGTAGGTTCATTACTTCAACCTACTTCCATCTTCACTTAACAATCTCCCTTCATCTCTTCATCTTCATATTTTTCTGTGTCTTCACCAATGTTCCTATTAAGTGGATAACATATACTGCGTGGATACATTTTGACTTCATGAGAACATCAGTCATACCAAAGTAAGGTTCCACCCTACTCCACTAGGGCCACATCATGACAAATTATATCAACAATGACCCTATATCCAGTAAGAACTCTCTGAGTCACTCTGAGTTGAGATTAGGATCTCAACAAATCTTTTTTGGTGAACACAATTCAATACCTCTTCCCAATCAAAACACTTCAGTGACTCCCATTATTTTTAAGATAAAATCCAAATTTCTTAGCTTGAATATAGCACATTTTGTGCTGTGTTCTTTTCTGCCACTCCAGTCTCATCTCCCACCCACACATAAAATTCTAGTTATACAGAAGTAGTAGACCTTCTTATGTCCAGGTGATAATATAACCAGGCCCTAAACATGTCATGCTATTTTTTTATTTGTTCTTACTATAGCTCTTAATAACTTTAGTATATATTATCCCTTTGCATATAAAGTCAAGAACTTTCCATTTTTACTGAAAGGAACGATTTTACAGTTTTTGGCATAACCAATTACCAGCCTTACTATTCTTGTACTTTGGGGCGGTTATTAAGTAAAATTAGGGATTAGTTGAGCACAAGTAGTTTGATACTGTGATAATCAATCTGATAACCAAAACCTCTACTAACTGAGAAACTGATGGGTAACATATACAGCATGGATACACTGGACAAAATGATGATTTCCATCCTGGGCCAGATGAAGGGAAATGGGGAAATGGTGCAATATTTCATCATGCTACTTAGAATGGAATGCAACATAAAACTTACAAATTGTTTATTTCTGGAATTTTTTCCATTTACTATTTCAGACTTCAGTTGACTATAAGTAACCGAAACCATAGAAAGCAAAACTATGGGTAAGGGTATTTGCTCCCGTTTTATTACATGCTATATTAATGTTAACTGAATATTACTTATATGTGTCAGACACACGTTAATACATTAATTTTTACAAAACCATAAAGCAGATAATTTCATTTACTCTTTTTGCAGAGTGAGAAATTAAGTTCAGAGAAATTATGCAAATAACCACATGTGGAATATATAGTAGAGGCAGGATGGATATCCAGACAGCTTGGATCAAGAGATCTTACTCTTAAACTGTTACATGGTCTTTCAGGAAGAAATTTGGAGAGTTTCCATCAAAGAAATACTCCTGTGTATTCTTATATATTTGCTTTAACAGTCCTTTCTTAAAAATGTTTCCTCAAACACCAAATTTCCTTTCTCCTCTCTCTCCACTTTCAGACTTACTTTGTTACTTCTATTGTAAGTTCCAAGTTTCTATAACAAAATACCTGAGATGGAGTAATTTATAAAGAACATAAATTTATTTTTCATAGTTCTGGAGGATAGAAAGTTCAAGATCAGCACATTGAAGGGTTCAGTTATCTGATTGGGGCTGTTTTGTACTTAAAGATGCAAGATGGTGTCTTAATGCTGCATCCAAAGGAGAGGAAGACCACCTTGCTTTCACAAGGTGAAAGGATGGAAGGGTAAAAACTGAGGCCAAGTTCTCTTCACCATGCCCTTTTGTACTAGGAGTAATCTGTTTATGGGGACATTACCCTCATAACCAAACATTTCCTAAAGAGATACTCCTCTCCTCAGTGCTGCACTAGAGACAAAGTTTTTAACACAGGAATTTGGGTGTGGGGAGACACATTTAGACCACAGTCTTTCCAATCACACTGTGTATCTATGAAAACTGTAAACTTTTCAGGGCCCCACATGATTCAAGTTCTGTGTGAAGTACTATCGCTCCCTCTCTTTTTAAGTATAGTCCAGTGACAAAAATTAATTTATTTTTTAAAAGTCCAATTTTTTTATTTGTGGCTTGTGTAAAACACAAATGTAGATGCAGTTAATAATTAAGAATTCTCCAAAGGCTCTTTCCCCTGCAACTTCATGTCTTGGTACCCTAACTTGCAGCCAAGTAACTCATTCAACTCTCTAGACAAAAAGAAAAAAAATCTAATATCCAGACCACATGATTCAATCTCTTTTGTCCACCACATTTTATCTTTGCCTATATATTATCTTGTAGATTTTCTAGATATTTTATACTTTTGTATTGCAGACAGAAATCTTCAAGGGATCACTCTCATGTTTATAAACCCTATCCATTATACCGCTATTAAAGCATTTACAATGTTATATATTGTCACACATTGCCCAAGCATACTTTTTTCCAATACTTTCTCTCATGTGGGAAAACTTAAGTGACCATTAACTCTCTTTCTAATTAATTTTAAAACTGCAGTGTTTCAATCAATGCAAAACTAAGCCCAAGAATCAAGCTGGTAATATTGATAATATGCATTTATAATTACAAATTTCAGTTAACTATAAAATTTATTATTATGCTAATAACCAGCCAGGAAGTTGGGGGAGCTGAAATATCACAGTTATTTTGCAGTTATTCACAGGCTGTGCACATTAACTTGTAGAAGGAATAATATGAAGTGTCAGGAAGGTATTTTTTCATAAAAATCACAATATATTTTTAGAATTTTAAATTGTCATGCAAGACCTTGGGTTGTAAGAACACAATAATTATAGAGCTATATACCAAACCATGTTTAGAATTATAACATAGTAGAAAGCTTTGAGGTGCCTGATAGCAACCACAATTAATAGGTGTCTCATCCCACATACAAATGTGTTTACTTATTCTACATATTCTATACTGTATAAAAATTGAGTGGGTCTAATATTGTGTCTAATATTTCTGGATGGAGTGCTTAGGGCAAAGTCTGATGTAAAATACAATTGGCCCTCCATCTGTACAGGCTTTGCATCAGCAGATTCAACCAACTGCAGACGGAAAATGTCTGGGAAAAAAATGGCATCTGTACTGAGAATGTACATTTTCTTGTTATTATTCCTTAAAAAATGTGGTATAACAGATATTTACATAGGACTTACATTGTAGTAGATATTACAATTAATCTTGAAATGGATAAAAGTATATGGGAAAATGTGCATAGGTTACACGAAATACTATATCATTTTATATGAGACTTGAACATGTGCAGGTTGTATTATCTATATGTGGAAGGGTCCTAGAACCAATCCCCCACTAATATCAAGGGACAATGGTGGGGATCTCCTTGGTCTTTGTCTTTACAAAAGAGATATTGCAGTCCAGAGACTCAGTTAGATAAAGCATAAAGTGTTCATTTACTGAATGGAAGGATACCTTGGTGTAGAACATGTGTCTTCAAGAATGGAAACTTCCTGGGGTCTCCCATATGGAGATTTTACATTTGGTCTGGCTATTCCTTTTAGGGGTAAATCCTTGTAAGTATTATGGCTGTGGAAATGTAGTAGGCAGCATTTCTCTGGTGAGCAAACTCCCAGGGGCTAATAGGCACCTTGTTTTCCACACTTGAAATATTCTGCAGTTTCTCCCAGGAAGTAGTAAGATAACTAATGCATGTGTAATACCTAGCTGCCATGGTAATGTCCTGCATGAGGAGGCTCTGTGCTAGAGTCTTAACCTCGACCTTGATCTCAGACACTCAGCTCCTGGGAATAAAGGAATTCTATTATTAGACAACCGCAATGTTTCACTGCACCTAAACCTGTCCACATAACAGTAACTTTGTACAATGGACTTTCTTGAGAGCTACACAAAGCTCCTAAGATTGCACATTACAAAGTAGTATGTAACTGAGGAATAAGCTGTATAATGTTGCTAACTCTGTAACCTGCCTAGGAATACAATGAACGATATGTATCAATGATACCAATGACCTAATGTAATCTATTGATGTAATTAAAGCTGGCAGCTCGGTGGAGCAGCTTTGATTTTGCTTCTGCACTTTGCTTCTGTCTTTTTTGCTTTCCTTGCAGACCCTCTCTACTCATGTATTATGTGTTTGAAGCAGGTACTCCCATTTCCCAGCATGGCTTGGAATACCTCCTGTGTGCCAATTTGGCCATGTTGGAAAATTCCATCATAAAGCCTTGTCCATTTTCTTCAGATTGACACAGAGCTGTCTGATGGCAAGAAAGTGAAGAAATGGCCAGTTGGGTGCTGCCCAAGGGTACAGCCTTAATTTCCATTACCCCCTCTCTTGCTCAAGTCTGGAAGCTAACTATCCTAACATACTAAGTTGTAAAAAGAATCACTGTTTGTATAATGAATAAGTGCCACAGTCCCGCTGGCTGGGCAAAATAACTGGGGGGGTTACGAGCAACTTGTGTACATTGATACAGCAGGAGTGGGAGCTGTTTATTGTAGGACCTGAGGGGTATATACACATTCCACACAGCTTATCTTAATTAACATAAACTAGATACAGCAGTCAACCAATAAGGAATCTTCACACTAAATGGCTCCCTGGCGTTACTTCATAAACCACTCCCTCTCGCAAAATGCCAGGCGCCATCTTAACTTGTTTACAGACTCTAACAAATAAGCGCAGAGATCTATGCAAGCAGTAATGAAGGATATCTAGTACATAACATACAAGGAAATAGAAACCACACCAGAGCCAAGGAAAAGCCTCAGTTGACACAGGAGGAAGATTCAGTGCATACATCAGCCAGTTGAATGTCCTAATCCCAAGTCATGAGGAGAGTAAGCTTAAGCCCTAATCAGAGCCTCTATTCTTACTGTTTCTAGTCTTTTTTGGCTAGAAAAAAAAATTTAGGAGCCAAGCAGATCAAATAGAAATGGTGTGAAGACCAATATTGCCCTAGTTTTTAGTCCCACTTGGTCCCTCTCTGTCAAGACGGAGCCACCCTATGCTCCCACTTTCCTCTTGAAGCATCACTAGTGCTCCGCCTGCCATTGTTTCTGCCCTGCTAATTCAGTTCAAAATGTGTTCATCCTTTATTCCGCCCACTACTGGCTTCTGACTTTTCTTTCAGTCACTCCATATCCATCCAAGTAATTTTTTTTTACTTTTCACAGATTACCGAGTATGCAGAACTTCTATGTAGCATTTTTTAAATTATTTATATGCAAAATTGTTGCATTCTATTTAAGGTATGGGATTCTTCAGGCCATTCTTAATTTGAAATATGCATTTGTAAAAATTAATCTTGTCAAGTGATGGCAGATATCTGTTTACCAGCTGAAGTGGCACTGCCATGTGGCAGTCACAATGTCAACACAACTCATTCAGCCTGCCAACTTTTTGAATTCTGTGATTCTCAGAAAAAAAAATGTTCAGGGCATTTGCATAATTTTGTATTATGTCCCTAAAAATTAGAATTGATTCATATTTTAACAGCACAACTTTGAATTTGCATACTCCACAATCATATTTACATGATTATATTACATTGTGTTAGGGCTATTCCTTTTAGGGGTAAATTGAAGTGTTGCAAAGACTTCAAGTTCAAAGAAATGAAAGACTAATAAATATGTGTCCCTTTTCTGTAATATGCAAGCTATTCTTTAATGCAGAGGACTGTTAAGGAGGCAAATGGCATGATCCATTTTCATAGTTGCTGTGATACCCAAAGATAAACAGTATATTGCTTGGGTCTACATTAATATATGATCACAAATAATTATGATATACAACTAGGCTAAAATACTTTCAAGTAATACTTTTTACCTCTCATCCTATTTACTTTAGATGAGATTATGAAGGAGAGAAGTCACTCGGAGAAACCCAGGAAGGAATCTTAGAAACTTGAGATGGAAACTTTTGAAAGTTGTGCCAGATATTTGTATTCTAGTATTTAATTTATAAAATATGATTTATGAACACTCATATTAATACCTCAAAATTATTTCCAGTATAACCCTGAAAGAAAAATAGGGTGGTAGTTTTTTTTTTTTTTTTTAACCATAAGTCAGGGAGAGACTAACACGTTAGATAGGAATCCAAAGCAGAACTACAACACCCGTCACCTGTCATTGTGCAAAACTGACATTTTAGGACAACAAAGATATAGGACAAGGAAGCAAGAAAGAACCAGCTCCTTCTGATGAAAGAAACTAATTTATCAAAGGCATGGTGATTTCTGACACACGGGCGATTTGGAGACATGAACAAACCTGGGTGAAGCCACACATGACTTTGTTGAGCAAAGGAGAGCTATCCAGTCTTCAAATATATAAAACTAATGATGCTTGGGAAACATACTATGTTTCAGAAACATTTTAGGCATTAAAGACACAGAGGAAAAACCAAATTACTTGGTTCTTGTCATCAAGATGTTAACAGAAAGCTGGGTGTGGTGGCATTCAACTGTAATCCCAACAGCCTGGGAGGCTGGGGCAGGAGGATTGCAATTTCAAAGGCAGCCTCAGCAACTTAGTAAGGCTCTATGTGACTTGGTGAGACCCTGTCTCAAAATTAAAAAACAAAAAAATGGCTAGGGACGTGGCTCAATAGTTAAGCATCCCTGGGCTCAATCCCTGGGACCAAAAAAAAAAAAAAAAAAAGAAAAAGATGTTAACAAAATAGTGGAGAGGTATATGTAGAAATACCTAATACATATTGGGAAAAAAATATGAAAAGAAAATAAAATTGACCTGACCACAATATGTAAACAAGATAGCACAGATCAAGGATTGGTGGCCTAGATGTAAGCGTTCAATCACACACTCCTATAAAGAGTCCAGGAAAGCCTGGAAAAGCTAAGGTGGCAGAAATGGAAATCAGAAGGAAGAAATAGATTTGAGATTGCGTAGGGGAAATCTAAAGTAGGTGAAACCATCTGTGAGTATAGAGGGATAGAGAACAACTAGAACGTCTAATGGGAAATGGAATCTTAGAAGAGAGCAGATGTGGTGGAAACAATGAAGAGTTTGTTTCTGAGCACTGTCACATCTGAGACAGGACTTCTATGCAGGGATTTCTGTGGGACATTTGGAAATCCCAATGTAGAGTTTAGGAGTGAAGTTAAAAGTGGAGGCAATCTATTTGAGTATCACAGTTAAAGCTATAAAATAGAATAATATTGTGAATGGAAATCCTGCAGTGAGAATAGGTGAGAAAAGAAACCAAATAGATATCAGTGGTAGAAATGAAAATGAAGAAAGCTCAGTGTTTTCTAAAAGACAGCAGGTGATGGACATTTTCAAATGCTAAACGTCATATATGTAAGACTTAAGTAAAAAATAATAATAATAATTTAGTGGGCCATAAGTAATCTTAGGAAGGTGGTTTTAGAAGAACACACAGGAACCAGATTGCAATGCACTAAAGAGGCAGTGGTAGGTGAAAAAATTAACTACTTTAGTGAAATAATTAACTCTTAATGAAAAAATTAACTCTTTAGTGAAATAAATGACTGGCAAAAAATATCTCTGAATGATACATACTGAGACTCTTTCTCAAGACATTCAGGAAAAGAGAGAGATGCTGACTTTCTTTCATACCATCAGAAATTAGTGGCCAAAGGAAACCAAGCAGGAATGCTCTTTGTCCAAGACGCAGTTTTTATACCATTTAAGTCCACTAACAAGAGACGGATCCCAGGGTCATATGGAAGCTACAGACGTGAGAGACTTTTGCTAGAGAAGAGATTCTTTATGTTTGCATTTTGCTTTAAAATCTATTCTTAAATTCTTATGCCCTCCAAATTATAGTTCTCTAAGAAATAGCTCTGATGACCTAATGAGTTTTTTTTTTAAATTTGTTTGTTTTTCTGGGCAACTGAAATGCATAGCAAATTAAGAGTGTCTTGTTTTGTTGTTGTTTATCTATTTACTTTTTGTTTTGTTATAATTTGGGAGTGAATGATCAAAAGGAAGTGATGTTTGTTGATGGAAAATGATGTTACAAGAATGAGCTGCTCATTATTAAAGACAATGAATTGTGATGCATCAGGCCATAAGAAAGGCAAGCTGGAGCTTGTAGACAGGAGAAGAGGTGCTTAGCTTTGCTGAATGGAAGGAAGGGAAGACAAGGAGATGATGTGAAGGTAATGAAAGATTCTTATACAGAGAAGAAAGTTGCATGTATATCTTATAAAGAAGTCTTGATCTTATTTTATATAAGAGCAAAGACTATCTGCAGAGATGCACTAAGATTCATGAGTCAGCGTTTGATGTCTTTAGAAAAGGTTTAAAATAGTTATGGAGGGAACAGAGCAGCATTGAGAACCCTTAGGAAAGCACTCAATTTAGGCTCTGATTGCACTCTCCCGGTGGAGAGCAAGGGAGAAAGAATTGTTATACTATGTCCTGAAACCAAGAGTTGTGGTGTGTGCATGTGTGTGTGCACGTTTCCCCAGAATCTTCAAAGACCTGTCCTTTTAAAGCCCATAGTGGCTTACATTACAAAGCAATTCAACAAAACACTCTTATATTTGTGTTACAAATCTTTGTTACCCTATAAGAATCAGAGAGACAGCAGTATTAGCTTATTTATCAAAATTGCCATAGTTTCTATTGCTGCACAACGCATCAACCTCCAGACCCAAAAGCTTTAATGCAATACATTTTTAATCCCATGATCTCTGTGGATGAGGAGTCCAGGCAGAGTTTATCTGGGTCCTCTGGTTCTGGCCCTGTCACAGGGCTATGATCAAGGTATATATCACATTAGAATTTCATCAGGAGTTCAACCTGGAAATTCTGCTTTCATGGTCACATGGATTTTGGCAGGATTCAATTCCTGGAGGTCCTTGGTAGCTATTGGTTAGTTTCAATCCCTTGTCAGGTGGGTCTGTCCATATAACAGATTATTTAATCAAATTCAGCAAGAGAATGAGTCAATAGAGACAGGCTACTATTAAGTGTTGGGCTACAATCACAGATGTGTCATCTGATCATCAATGCCCTATTCTATTGTCAGAAGCAAGTCAAAGATCTGGCCTGTACTCAAGGGAAGTGGATTAGTGGAACTAGACTTTTTTCCCCCAATATTATTACAAAATACCTGAAGATATGGGTACTTTTTTAAGAAAAAGAGATTTAATTAGCTCACACTTTTGGTTCTGAAGAGGGATCCCTTGAGAATACATGGAAGAAGATACTACACAGCATGACAGGAAGCCAGAGTGACTGAAGAGGAGCTAGGCTTGTTCTTTTATAATAATCCTCAGATGAAAACTAACCAGGACCCCACAAAAGAACTGCATCAATATCTTCCAAGGGTGATACACTTCAAAAACATCCCACAAGGCTCCACATTTTAAAAGTCTTACCATATCTTAACATTGCCACACAGGGGACTAATCTCACAACACATGAATCTTTGGGAATATATCCAGATATAGGGATTACACAAGGCATGTCTACCAAAAGGCACAGATAATTAGGGGCCATCTTATAGAACGTCTGCCACAACTCCTCTATCTTGAAAGAATAATATTCTCTATGTGGCTGCAAAATGATCTAAAGAACTAAAAAGAAAGAAAAATAAAGAGTGGTGCAGGCATTTGACTTGTGAATTCACACATTTCATATTCATGAAAAACAAAGTGGAATATACAGGCGAGGAAGGCATCTGGTTTTATTTCTAACATCTTTATAGTGACAAGAATTGAATCAATAAGATTTATTCTGGAACTGGACATCAGATTATAAGAGTAGCTTCAGTTTAGTAGATTTTAGGTTTTCCATTTACATCTATTTCTGAGTAGGAATAAAGATCTGTACTTTTGTCAAAAGACATGTGATAATAAATAATTATACCAAAAAGCAAATTTTAAAATGTGATATATTTTGTCCAGCATATATAATATCCATTGAATTCAGCTAGAAACCTGCATTTAAATGCTGGATTAAAATGTAAACTAAAACATAGAAATGAGTGAGAAACATACCCAGATGACAGTGGCTTTATATATGTATTCATTTAATTATTAAAGCTTATATTTAATAATCTTCTTTAAATATCATAAGTGTTATTTTTCTAAGTTACAAGGAGCTGCATCTCTATAGAATAAACACCAATAATAGGATAACAATATAAACTAGGGTTATCTCTTCCCCATCTCCCCCCATTTGTACCAAGTAATTTATTGTATGTCACAGTCAACAAAAACCTTAAGTAAATTATTTTGACCAAAGAGAAAGCAGCTTTCCAAACTGCATTTTTCTCAAAAGTTGATGAAAAGACAAACAAGAATAGTGGCTGGGAGTGTAAGAAAAGATATAAATAGAAATTTACACACAAAAGAAATACAATTAAGCAACAAGCACTGAAAACATTAGTCTGACCAGTTCTACAAGGTATAACATAAATAATGACAGGCAACATCTTCCATCAATAGTTTTGTAAGTACATTTATATTTTCTATCGGCAAATGTGTGGGGAGAATTACTATTCTTCTACACTGTGAAAGAATATTTGGCAAGCTTCATCAAAATTTTAAATGTTTAAATCAATTGATATAGCTATTTTACCTTTTTAAATCTATCCTAAAGATGTTTAAGAACACACAACATTTTTTTAAACTAATGTACTGCTTGATTTTTGCTATACTAGTGATTGAACCTAGGGCCTATGCATACCCAGCAAGCCCTCTATCACTGAGCCACATCCCTAGTTCTAAAATATAGTTTCTTAAAGTTAAAATCTTAAAAACATCCAAGTGGTCTTAAATAATAAAGTATTAAGTAAATTAATGTACAGCTACAAATAGAACATAATATAGAATGATTTATCCATATATATGCACAAATATATGTATATATATAATCTCAAATATCATAAAATAGCATTTCATAATATTTGAGTATATTTTTATGAGTGCATATATATTTGTACATATGTATGCACAAATATATGTATGCATATATAGTGACAGAAATATTCCAAAGCACATTGAAAGAAGTCACAAAAATTATATAATGTAGATATGATGCCATTTATTTAAAAAAAAACTAAACTATATATGTGTGTATATATGTACATAAACATATAGGAAAATATGGAGAGATAAATATTGAATGTTTATGTAGATAATTATATTAATGAAGTTAATTGTGGGACAGTTGGAATGACTGAAGCAGAGAAGGAGCTTAAAATATTATTCAATACATATTCTGAGTGCTTGGTCTTTGAACAAGCAGATATCCAAGTGTTACAGGCAATATTTAAAGTTAGAAAACTCTGATTTAAAAAAATAATTTTAGAGTGACCTTCCCAGAAGACAGACACTTGGATATTTTTCAGGTGAAAATCCAGTTCTCTGCCTGATAGGCTAGCCTAAGCACATCTTCTCCATCCTTACTGGTCTGCTTAATTAGAACAGGAGGCGACAGCAAGAAGAAGGAGGTTTGCTCTCTACACGTATCACATAGTAGGAAATATTATTTGTAGGCACCAAGAAAGAGAATGGAACTGAATCCTAAGAGGTTCATGATGCTGGATATGTATGATTTATTATTCAGTTAAAACCTCTAAAGAGGGAAATAAGACCTCGTTGTCAACTCTGATTTATATTCTCTCATTTTGCAATTCAATGAGCAAGTCAGGTGGGTATTGCCAAAAACGAGTTACAAATTTCACCCAAAGACATATAATTGTATTTGTATTCAAAGTTTCAGTTTCATTCATTTTGTGTGATTTTATTTTTAGCCCCTTTCTTTTATTTAATTTTTATTTATGTATTTTCTTCACCCACTCAGACCAGAATGACAAGAGGTAGCTGCTTAATATTTAAGTCATTTTTCATGCATCCCTTTGGTTCAATGCCAGGCCTCTTTTCACTGCTAGAAAGAGGTGAACTATTTGCAATTTCCACCCTGCTCTGCCATACTAAGTCTATGCTGCACTACTAAGCCACTGTCATTCAGAAGGTAGATTTTTACTCTCTACATTGGAAAACAAGGGAAATAAATTTCAAAATATGTTTGGCTTTAGGTGTTAATTTAGACTCTATTTCTATTTGAAAAGTGGGATGAGTCCATCCTCTATCGGAATGGTGCTGGCTATAGGGATTGTAGAGAGTTTGTGCATACATTTCTACCTGAGCCGTGATGACTACATTCTTTTGGAATGGGTATTGGTGACCAGTCAGGGAGACTACAAAGTAGTAATTTAGAAAGGTGCATAGGTAAAATCTAAACATCTATTTCTTTTCCAAGAAATAGGACCCTATAAAATGTATCTGACCATGTAGATATCCAAATATTTTAATTAGTTCTTCCATCTTATAAGTCTCCTCAAAAGAAAAGAAAAAAAATATGTGGGAAAGGAGTTATGCACTAAAATGACCATCAGGCACCATTTATAATAGCAAAAAACTGAAAGTCACTGGATTGCAGAGACATCATAGATGTATATATTAAGTCCAGCAGTGCTTTATAGAGACTAACATTAGTAGACATGAAAATTATGTAGCAATGTGAAAAATATATCATTAATGAAAAGGGGAAATGAGAATTACAATATACATGGACTTAAAGCAATACAGAAAGATCCTGGGTAATAGACCAAGAGAAAATGAAATAAAATGTTAGGAGAAAAGAAAAAAAAACACCATGATTCTATTTTACAAATTTTTATAGCATCTTATATCTTTTATTAAATGCTTTAAGAAGCTAATAAAGTATATTCTTTAAAATTATTAGCTCCTCTTATGCAAGCAGAAAGTGAGGAACATATATCCTTATACTAAATCTATAAACTTTTCTATTTATAGCCCCAAATTCCTGTTTTCCCTACCCTTGCCCCAACACACACACACACACACGAAAATACATACACATATATGCACACACATACATACATTAGCACATACACACACAATGCGAACACACGCATACTCTCTCTTACACACATACACACACACATGCACAAAATTCCTATGAATAGAGAAGATAGGTGCTGCAGACATTTATGTATTTTTCTCGTCATTGTGTGAATTTATAGGAGGATACCATTTAGTTGGTATAGTTTATTCCTTCACATCCCTTTCTTCAGAGAACAGTATATCCTTGTATCACTCTTCCTGACAATAGAATTATAGCCATCTGCATTGACACCACTTATACATTTACATGCACAAATAAATAGAAGTGTATAACATCCCAGATATTTTCTTACCATCAGATCTTGAATAATCTTTGAAAAAAGCATTAGATTATGAATACTTGATCCATTGTTTAAATGCCCCCCATAAAAAGTTAATTTTTTACCTTTTTAAGTATTTTTCATGGAAAATGTCATACTACCTGCCTTAGTCTTTTTGTGATGCTATGACAAAATGTTTGAGATTGGGTAATTTATAAATGATAGAAATTTATTTCTCACAGTTCTGGAAGCTGAAAATTACAACATAAAGACAACATCAGAGTTTAAATTGTAATTTACTCTTGGTGTGGTATATTGTATGGATTTGGGCAAAATTATAATGAATTCTGTTTACTATTATAGTATCATAGAGAATAGTTTCAGTGGCCTAAAATTCCCCTTTGCTCCACCTATTCATTCCTCTTTCTATAATCCCTGACAATCACTGATCTTTCTAAATTTGCCTCTTCTAGAAGCTCATATAATTAGAATTTTTAGTATGTGGGGTTTTCAAACTAGCATACTACTTTTTAATATGCATTAAAAACCCTTTCACATATTTTATGGATTGATATCTGATTTATTTTTAGAACTGAACAATATTCCATTGTTTGGATGAACCACAGTTTATCAGCTCACTTGCTGAACACTTTTGATTGCATCCATGCTAGGCAATTATGAATAAAACCACCGTGAACATCTTTGTAAAGGTTTTGTGTGGACATAAGTTTATAAACCCTCTGGGTAAATACCAAGGAGTGTGATCATTGTGTCATATGTTAAGTGTAGCTTTTGTTTTGGAATAAACCATCAAACCATCTCTACAAGTGGTTGTACTATTTTGCATTCTCACTTGTACTGAATAAAATTTTCTGAGGTTCCACATTGTTACCACCAATTGGTATTATCAGTGTTCTGCGTTTTGTTATCTGTATATTTTCATTGGTGAAATATTTTTAAAGCCTTTAATCCATGTTTAAATGTTTTTTCTAATTGTTGCATTTAAGAGTTTCTTTGTATATTTTTGGTAACAGTCCTTTATTAGATATGTGTTCTGCAAACATTTTCTTCAGTGTAGCTTATCAGTTCTTTCTTCAATGTATTATGCTTTTGGTGTTCTATCTAAAAAGTCATTAACAAACCCAAATTTGTGTTCTTTATGTATCCTGGAGGTTAATGCTCTATTTTTCTCCCATTTGGTAAGCTCTCTATTCATGTTCTTAATTGTTTCCTTTGTTGTGAAGAAGCTTTTTTAGTTTGATACCATACCATTTATTGATTTTTCATCTTACTTCTTGTGCTTTAGGAGTCTTGTTTAGGAATTCATTTCCTATGCTGATATGATGTAGATTTGGGCCTGCTTTTTCTTCTAGTATCGCAGAGAGTCTCTGGTCTAAGGTCTAGGTCCTTGATCTACTTTGAGTTTTGTGCAAGATGAGAAATATGGATCTAATTTCTTTTTCTTGCATATGGATTTCCGTTTTTCCCAGCACTATTTGTTGAAGAGGCTATCTTTTCTCAATGTATGTTTATGGAGCCTTTGTCTAGTTATGAGATAACTGTATTTACTTGGGTTTGTCTTTGTGTCTTCTTTTCTGTACCATTGGCCTTCACTTATATTTTGGTGCTGATAGCATGCTATTTTTGTTGCTAGAGCTCTGTAGTATAATTTAAAGTCTGGTATTATGATGCCTCCTGCTTCACTTTCCTCACAAAGGATTGTTTTGGATATTCTGGTCCTCTTATTTTTCCAAATGAATTTCATAACTACTTTTTCTATTCCTGTAATGAACATCATTGGAAACTTAATAGGAATTGCACTAAATCTGTATAGCACTTTTGGTAGTATGGCTATTTTGACAATATTAATTCTGCCTATCCAAGAACATGGGAGATCTTTCCATCTTCTAAGGTCTTCTTCAAAGGCTTTTTTTTTTTTTTTTGGTGTTCTGTAGTTTTCAAGAAACTTAATGCAAGGAACTGGACACTTCACGGAAGAAGAAATACAATCAGTCAACAATATATGAAAAAATGTTCAACATCTCAAGCAACTGGAGATATGTAAATGAAAACAACACTGAGATTTCATCTCACTGCAGTCAGAATGGCAATTATCAAGAATACCAGTAACAATAAATGTTGGCGAGGGTGTGGGGAAAAAGATACACTCATACATTGCTGATAGGACTGCAAAGTGGGATGACCATTCTGGAAAGTAATATGGAGATTCCTCAGAAAACTGGGAATAGAACCACCAAATGACACAGTTATCTCACTCCTGGGCATATACCCAAAGGACTTAAAATCAGCATGCTATAGTGATGCGGCAACAGCTGTGTTTATAGCAGTTCAGTTCACAATAGTAATCTATGGAACTAACTTACATGTCCTTAATCAGATAAATGGATAAAGAAAATAGAATATTACTCAGCCATAAAGAAAAAAATGAAATTATGGTATTTGCCAGTAAATGGATGGAGCTGGAGACTATTATGCTAAGTGAAGTAAGCCAATCCCCAAAGTACCAAAGGCCAAATGTTCTCTCTGATATGTGGATGCTAATACACAATAATGGGAGAGAGGTGGTGCGGAGGATAGAAGTACTTTGGATTAGACAGAGGGGAATAAAGGGAAGGGAGATGGGATGGGAATAGGAAAGACAGTAGAATGAATCAAACATTACTTTCCTATGGTTTTCTATGAATACAAGACCAGTGTAACTACATACCATGTACAACCACAAGAGTGGGAAGTTATATTACATGTATGTGTATTATGACCAAATGCATTCTATTGTTATGTATAACTAAAAAAATTTAAAAAGATATATGAATTTGGAAATATTTTCTGTACCGTGTCTCCTGAAAAAAAACAAAAAACCAAAACCAAGTTTGTATAGATTTTTTAGAGTTTTAAAGATTCATGGTTTACATTTAAGTTTGTGATCCATTTTGATTGGATTTTTTTGAGAGGGGCTTAAGTTCTGTATCATTTTGCATTGTTTTGCATGTGAACATCCAGCTGTTCCAGCACTTTGTTGAAGAGATTATCTTTTCCTACATTGTATTGCTTTTGCTCTTTGTCAAAGATCACTTTAATATATTGATGTGAGTTTATTTCTAAGTTCTCCATTCTGTTCTATTGCTCTGTTTGTCTATGCTTTTACAAATACCACAGTTTTGATTACAGTTACTCCTGATTCTGGGTTATATCCACAAAATAATTCAATTGGATTTTTATTGAAATTTCATTGAATCTTTGGATCAAGTTTGTAAGAACTGACATATGGAAAATATTGAGTCTCTCCATCAATGAGTGTGAAATCCCTTTCTGTTTATTTAGCTATCTTTTGTTTAATTTCCTTTTTATTGTACATATTTAAGGTTTATAAAATGGTGTTCTAATATACCTATATATAGTAAAATGGCTACTACTTTGCAGCAAATCAACATATTCATTGTCTTACAGTTATTTTTTTCTGTGTGTGGTACAAGCACCTAGCACATACTCACAGCCAGTTTCCAAAATACAATATTATTAATAGCAGTGCTCATGTTGTACATTAAATCTGTAGATTTATTCATCTTACATAAGAGCCTTCTCCATTTCTCTTTCTCCCTCTTCCCATCCATTTCTGATAACTATCATTTTACTCCATATTTCTACATGTTTAACATTTTTCTTTTAAAAAATTCTACAAATAAGTGAGATCATACAGAAATTTCTTTATATATCTGGTTTATCTTACTTTATTGCTAGCATTCAAACTTGGCTTGACACATGCAAATCAATCAATATGATATAACACATTAATAGAATGAAAGATAAAAACCACATGGTCATCTCAATAGATGTCAAAAAATTTGACAAAGTTTAACAAACATTTTTGATAAAAATTCTAAATATTTTAATATAGAAGAAAGTTTCCCTGACAAAACATAGACCATATGAAAAGCTTGCAACTACATGATAATAACAGGGGAAATTTTATGTTTTTACTTTAATTCATTTTTTAAATTTCTCTTTATATTTCTTTTTCAATTATGTTATTTAGAAGCATGTTGCATAATCTTCAAGAATCTTGGGATTTTCCAGTTATATTCCTGTTACAGAATTCTGGTTGAATTTCACTGTGGTCTGAGTGCAGACATACAATTGTATGATTTCTATTTTCTTAAATTTGTTCAGCTATATTTTATAGCCCAGAATATGATATATTCTGGTAAATGATCCATGTCAGCTTGAGAAGAATGTGTGTTGTGCTGTTGTCATATGAAGTAGTCTACAGATGTTCATTATATCCCATTGATAGTGCTCTTGAGTTTAACTATGTCCCTTACTGTTTTTCTGTGTGTTGGATTTGACCATTTTTGATGGGGAGGGTGTTAAAAGTCTCCAAGTATAATAGCAGATTCACCTATTTCTTCTCACAATTTTATCAATTTTTGCTTTACATATTTTGATATTCTGTTGTTAATCACATACATCCTATGTCTTCTTGGAAAAATGATGCTTTCATGTCCCACTTTATCCCTGATAAATTTGATCACTCCAAAGTCAGCTCACTCTGAGATTAATTAGTTATTGCTATATCCTTTTAATTAATATTAGCATGGTATATCTTTGTCCATGCTTTCACTTTGAATCTGTGTGTATGTGTGTGTGTGTGTGTGTGTGTGTGTATAGCATTTCTTGTGGGTAAAATAAAGTGTAACCTTATTTTTTTAATCCACACTGACAATATCTGCTTTTAATTGGTTTATTTAGAACCTTGACATTCAAAATAATTTTGACATAGTTAGCTTAAAATTTACTATATGTATATAGTGTGCATATATATATATATATATATATATATATATATATATTTGTATATGTGTGTATGTATATACAAACACACAAAGAGACAGATGTGTATACAATAAATATACATAATTAAATGCTTTGTTCCTATTACTATTTGAGGGAACTCTTGTCTGCTAAACATCAATTAAGACTAAGAAGTCCATTTTTTATTCACTTCTTCCTTCTTTGGTACTCTTCCTTTCTTTCATAAATCTGAATTTCTGATATATATCATCTGCCTTTACTCTGAAAAACTTCAAACATTTCTTGCAGTGCAGGTCTACCAGCAAAATAATTCCCCCAATGTTTGTTCATTTGAGAAAAATCTTTATTTCTTCTTCACTTTTGAAAAAATAATTTCACAGAACACAGAATCCTAGTTTTTCTTTCTTTTTTCCTCCCTTTCAGCATTTTAAATATTTCATTCCACTTTCTTCTTCCTTGCCTGACTCCTGAGAAGTCAGATAGAATGCTTACCTTTGCTCCTCTGTAGGTACTGTGTTCTTTACCCTCTGGCCCATTTCAGGATCTTTTCTTTAACTTTTATTTTCTGTAGTTTTGGAATGAAATGCTCAGGTGTAGTTTGTCTGGCATTTATCTTACTTGTCGCCCTCTAGATATATGGTTTGGTTTCTGGCATTGACTTGCAGAAATTATTAAGTCATTGTTTCTAATATTTTTTATGACCCTGTTCTGTCTTTTTTTTTCTCTTCATCTGTTCCTATTATGTGCATGGTGAACCTCCTGTGGTTGTCCCACAGTTCTGGAACATTCTGTCCTTTAAATTCTGGGTATTTGCAGATTTTTCTTTTCACTTTTCAGTTTGGGATGTTCCTATTGAGATATCCTCAAGGTCAGAAATTCTTTACTCAGCCATGTTCAGTCTATCACATTTTTTATTTCTGTTCCAGTAGCACTTCTTTCCAGTTGTTTTTTGAAATTTCTAATTTTTTCTTCTTACTTTGGCCATCTATTCCATTTGGTCCACTAAGCTCCTTAACATGGTATCCATGGTGATTTTAAATTCCTGCATATCTGAGTCAGGTTTTGATACTTGTTCTGTTCCTTCAAACTGTGTGTTTTTCCTGTCAATAGCTGACCATGTTATATAGGTAAGAGGAACTGCTATAAATAGACCTTCAGAAATAGGATAGTAAGGTATGAGGGGAGAGAGTTATTTTGCAGACATATAAATTTTCAGTTTTATAATGAATGACTCTGTATCTCTGGATTGTGAACTTCACACATGCTTCTCACTCTCTTTGCTCCCTTGAGTGGGACAGGGTGACCAAGGTGACAAGCATCTGTATTTCCCTTCTCCAACATGGAAAGCTGAGGGGACTGAAGTTGGGTCTTTCCCTTTCCCAGGCCATTTAGTTTCTGATAAAGCCCCAATGGGTTAGTTAGGCTCTGGAGAAATATTTCCTCTTTGGAGCAAACCTTACTGATAAGAAGAGAGTGTATTTTCATCCTGGTTTCTTTTCCTTTGACACTACTGGAAGGATAAAGATGTTTTTCCAATGCTCACTGAAAGAACCTGGTGAGCCGTTGGAGACAGAACTCACAAACTTGTGGGCACATCCCTGTGACTGGACTGTCCTGGAGTTTTTAACTTGAAGAATTTTTCACAGAGAACCTTCAACTTAAGTTTTCTTAGCCCAGCACTGGTTCCCATGGAGGTTTCTGGCCATGGGTTTCTGCTCCAGTAAGCTATATTTTCTGCATTTGCCTGTCTGTCTTAGGAAAAAATGGTGACTATTAAGCTTTTTTATGCAAGTCTGGGAATCAAAGTGAATATCCCAAGCTTTTAATTGAACAACCATAACAACAACAACAACAACAACAAAAAAAACTGTAACAACAACTGAAAGCTAAAATCTAGCACTGCAAACAGCATATTCTTTATCAGAACTGTAATACACAGGGACATTTTGTTTACTGCACTACTCACTTTTCAATTGATGCTCTAAATAGTTGGCCAGCATCCTGTAGCTGCACAGTCCCTCCAGTTGATTCCTTACCAGTCTAGCCTATCATTTTCACAGACTTTTCTTCAGTGATGGAGGTGCATACTACTTTTTTTTCTTCTAAGACATTAATTGGCATAATAGGTTCAATAAGATCTAATCTGTTGGGATCACATGTGAATTTTGAGCTCTCTGTCAGCAGAGATTATCTAATATTTCTTTAATAGCTTTCCAATACCAAAACCAGTACAAGCCCAAAACAGAAACTTAATAAACGCAAATTAATTGATTGCAAGATCTTCTAGGAAAACTACTATACATCATAGAAAGGGATCTTCAAAAAAAAAACTTTTGGAAACATTTTGTAAAAAGCAGTAAGCATATTTCTGACGGTAAATTGGAATGCAGTGTACTAGGTGGCTATCCAGAAAATGAGCAAGGGCAGCTACCCAGTATCTATGCTGATGAAAATTTAAACTAAAGTTCATTTGCTCCAGTCTGTAGAGAAGCCAAAATGAAATGATTTGCACTTGTATGAATATTCAATTTTGTGATCTTCTGGTCCAACCATGATGCAAATTACTGACAGTTTTAGAAATGATTTAAAGAGTATGCATGTCAAAATTCCTAGAATAAATCAAATGCAGGGATAAGGAAAAAAATAAGATTATAAATGCTGCATGTTGTTTTCACACAGTTGTTTTTTATTTGCAGACCTCTGAATCTTGAATATGATTTCCCATATACAGGTGGGAAAACAAAAATTCAGAGAGGAGTGATTTGTTTAAGATGAGTGATGCAGTGGGAGGAAGCACTGTAATTCAATATTTCATCAGTCTTAAGAAATTTTTTTTAATTTATTTTTTTTTATTGGTTGTTCAAAACATTATAAAGCTCTTGACATATCATATTTCATACATTAGATTCAAGTTGGTTATGAACTCCCAATTTTACCCCAAATACAGATTGCAGAATCACATCGGTTACACATCCACATTTTTACATAATGCCCTATTAGTAACTGTTGTATTCTGCTACCTTTCCTATCCTCTACTATCCCCCCTTCCTCCCCTCCCATCTTCTCTCTCTACCACATCCACTGTAATTCATTTCTCTCCTTGTTTATTTTCCCATTCCCCTCACAACCTCTTATATGTAATTTTGTATAACAATGAGGGTCTCCCTCCATTACCATGCAATTTCCCTTTTCTCTCCCTTTCCCTCCCACCTCATGTATCTGTTTAATGTTAATCTTTTCTTCCTGCTCTTCCTCCCTGCTCTGTTCTTAGTTGCTCTCATTATATCAAAGAAGACATTTGGTATTTGTTTTTTAGGGATTGGCTAGCTTCACTAAGCATAATCTGCTCTAGTGCCATCCATTTCCCTGCAAATTCTATGATTTTGTCATTTTTTAGTGCTGCGTAATACTCCATGGTGTATAAATGCCACATTTTTTTTATGCATTCGTCTATTGAAGGGCATCTGGGTTGGTTCCACAGTCTAGCAATTGTGAATTGTGCTGCTATGATCATTGATGTGGTAGTATCCCTATAGTACGCTCTTTTAAGATCCTCAGGGAATAGTCCGAGAAGGGCGATAGCTGGGTCAAATGGTGGATCCATTCCCAGCTTTCCCAGGAATCTCCATACTGCTTTCCAAATTGGCCTCAACAATTTGCAGTCCCACCAGCAGTGTACAAGTGTACCATTTACCCCACATCCTCGCCAGTACTTATTGTTGTTTGACTTCATAATGGCTGCCAATCTCACTGGAGTGAGATGGTATCTTAGGGTGGTTTTGATTTGCATTTCTCTGACTGCTAGAGATGGTGAGCATTTTTTCATGTACTTGTTGATTGATTGTATGTCCTCCTCTGAGAAGTGTCTGTTCAGGTCTTTGGCCCATTTGTTGATTGGGTTATTTGTTTTCTTATTGTTTAATTTTTTGAGTTCTTTGTATACTCTGGATATTAGGGCTCTATCTGAAGTGTGAGGAGTAAAAATTTGTTCCCATGATGTAGGCTCCCTATTTACCTCTTTTGGAAAAAAATAGTGAGAGAGTGTTATACATCTGGGTGCTTCTCTTTTATGTTAACTTAGTAGTCTATGCTGATACAGTTTTAGGTGGAATGGAATATGCTGAGTAGATAATAACTAATAAAAAGAAGTGAAAAGTCTTTTGTTGCATGTGCAATGATGTACATTGGTACACACTAATACAGTCAGACACTCACACAAAAACTCATTAAAACAAATGAGAAGTAGCTAAGATTTATCAGTCCATAAATACAGCTTTCCAATTAGCTACTGACTTTAAGAAAATAAATGGATATGAAGTTTTGCATTGATATCTGGAACATAAGCACTGCATTCCAGACATATGCCACGCTGGACACAAAGAAGAAGAGGAGGGGACAGATAGAAACTCAGCCAGGGCTTAACAGAATCTGTTTCCCTATGGTAAGCTACAGTCGTTTACAGCTCTATGCAGGTGTGCCCTTTCTACCAACAGATGAGTAAGCAGAGTAAGCAAAACCTGTCCTGCATCTCCAGCTTCCATAAATGTCCTACTGCCCAGAGCATTAAACCTGTTCATACGGGAAAGAAAGGTTCCCTTGAGTTAGCAGGAATCATTTTGTTGGAGATAGTGTAACTACCAGTAAATATGAGTCCTTACAATTAGAACTTTTCATCTTCTCTGAGCTCCTATTTCCAGTGGTTATATATTGAGACATCTCCTGTGCAGTCAAATGCTTAACCATTCTCTCACCACAGTGAAGACTTTACTCCTTGAGAGTCTTTCCCTCAGAACAGGCATAAGAAATGGATGAAAAGGAACCACTCTTTCTTGCCCTCCCATTGTTAACTCCAGGTTCCTCATAAAATCAACATTTCTTCCATCAACTTTTGCTCCAGCCCTATGGAGTTATGAATTCTAAATAAGAAAGCCTTTGTCAGGTTTTCTTTTCAGTTTAACAAAAGAAACCCAGGAGTCAGTTCAGCAATGACAAATACATATTTTATGGCTTTTAATTGCCTTTTGGTTCATTAATCCACTTATTTATTTAATGGACTTCAAATATATTTTACTGAGCACTTTGCTAACTCCTGAAGATGGGGACATAAAAGACAGATAGTAGGTTCTCTCTCATGCAGATATCATGTCAAGGAGACACGGCCTATGATCAAGGTTAAAACAAGAAATATTCAAGAAGAGCAAAGCAGTGAGTCCACAGGACAGAGGCTGCCCTCACTTGTAGAATTCTTTCTTCTCTGTTCCATTTGTCCCTATCTCTTTTATACCTCACAAAAAGAAAGAAAAGAAAAAGTCTGTCTCCACCTTATACATTGGAATGAGAATAAACTCTTTAACATTGCACATCTACTAAATGTCAGAAGTGGAATCCGAATATGAAAATACGTTACTCCAAATTCATTGCCATTTCCATTACTTCATGCTGTTCCCTAACTAAAGTAGCATATGATTACTTTTCTCCCTCCTTTCATCCTTGACACATGCCATCTTATTCTTTCTAGTTATCTGTCAAATCTTTTCTAGTTAAGTTGCTTCTGATCAGGAGTAGAAGAATGATTGCACTGAGGAACAGTAGAGGAGAATAAAGCTTAAATGGTAAGATATAGATAGAAAACTAACCCCAGGCATCCAGCATTTATTTTCAGCCAGTTTAACTATTTCCTCACACGAACAGATACTTTTCTTTACATTTCTTATTTAGAACTGTTCTCATCCATCTCTTGTGGGAGTGTGTCACCTGTTTATTAGCACAATCCTCTCTGACACTCAAAAGCTTAAGGTGATCACTTAGCTCCAATCTTGGTGAATCAATGATTGAAAGACTCAGCTGGGTCCCCTCTCATGATTGGAAGATTGTGAAGGGTCACCTGGCTGAAAGCAACCTCATCTGGGATGTCAGGGATGTCCAGGGTGTCCTCCTAATTCATCCTCTGATAAACTAACCCGGTATGTTCTCATGGCTAAGGCAGAGAAGCACGCACAGAAGCAGAAAGCTGCAAGTACCTTTTCTACCTCAGGCTTCATTGCATCTGTTCCCATCCTATTCATCAAAGCAAGCCACATGGCCACATTCTGAATCCAGAGTGTGGACTTCACCCCTTGATTGAAAGAGCTACAAAGTCAATGCAAAGGTCATGGGATGCAGAAAAGAGAGAATTGTGACCATCAAAATTTTCTACTAGAAAGGCTAAAGTGAACTTCTAATCAGCAAGGTACATAATCTAGGTTTCATATTCTGGTTTAACTGAACAAGTATCCCTTTTCTGTGCTCACACAGGTTGAAAAAAAAAACTTAAAGAGACGACTATGAACTTGTCTTTCTACTGATCAGCCTCACCTTGACATTCCCACCAAAGTTTTGATTTATTATCATGGAGCGATTTTTTCTTAGGAAGTTAAGCCAACAGTTTAGCATTCAAGCTTTTGAGATTCTTTAACTACAATGTCTCTTACAAGATAATATAATATAAATAAGAATATATGAAATATTAAAAATAATATTTACAGCTTATTCAATAATGACTATATGCCAACGTCTACATTAAGTTACATTTTTTTCTCTTTTGATTTAATTTGTACAGTACTGGGGATTGAACCCAGGGTCTCCTGCATGCTACACAAGCACTCTACCACTAAACTATATCTCAAGCCTCATTTCCACATTTGGTGAAGAATACATTACTATTTCAATTATATAGAAAAGAAAACTGAGAATCAAAGCTGCATTTGAACTCAAACCTCCCTCATTTTCCAAAGTACTTTTCCCATCAGTGGACTTTCTTTTTATTTTACATCACCAAATTTCCTCACATGTTAGTTTGAGTATCATCATCTGTTTTTCTTCAATTTGTCTACCCCTCTTCTTATCAAACCCATATAAAAATTCCCAGACTGTTACTAGACAAGTACTATTTCTGATGATTCCTCTTTCTGTATTCAGTCCAAGAATGGTTCACTATTCTCTGGGCTTGAGTTCCAGACTTAACAAGGCATTTTTATTCCTTCAAAAAAATAGAGCATTAGAGTCAAGTCAGGCGTGGTGGTGCACACCTGTAATGCCAGCAGCTGGGGAGGCTGAGGCAGGAGGACTGTGAGTTCAAAGCCATTCTCAGCAAAAGTTAGGTTCTAAGCAACTCATTGAGACCCTGTCTCTAAATAAAATACAAAATAGGGCTGGGGCTGGGTCCCAGTGGTCAAGTGCCCCTGAATTCAATCCCTGGTACCCCTTCCCCAAAATAGAACATCTTATCTACCAATCTTTTTGGTCCTTATGCTCCAATTGAACCCTATGCATTAGGATTTTTTTTTTAAGCTCCATACCACCCACCATCTCATCAGGAGCTCCTTGACTTTTTATTTGCGTATTTCTTCCTCCTTGAGGAATGGTGTTTTTTGTTGTTTTTTTGTTTGTTTGTTTTTTGTTTTTTATCAAAGATCTTTCTAGATTGTGTCACAAAACACATTTCACCAGGAAAGGTCTGATCCATTTTTATGCGTACACTAGGCACATTTCATAGGAAATCAGTTTGATTCTTGACTAGAAGCACTTACTGGGTATTGATAAACAGCCAAGGTCAATAATGTTTCAATCTATGTTGGAATATTCTGTTCCTCTACCAAGAGCATGGGAGTGGGGCAGAGGCAAACAAGTTCCAATCAATCATCCCTTCATATGTAGTTGGGTGGGGCAAAACAGAATGTTTTTTTTTTTATAGACCACTTTATTCAAATATGTAAGGCCCAGTAGTCTGTCACCCTTTCTCAAAATGAGTCAGACAGGGAAGAGTCAAAGTATATCTCTAATAGGATACCAAATTAGCACATGGAAAAAAACAAACATGTCCTGCTCATTATGAATTGTTAATGGTCTGTTTACTGCTGAAGCTGTCACAGAAAACAAGAGAGTCTGGTAAGTCAATAATTTATTTCAGACTGTGGAATTAATTAGAAAGACAATTAAATAATTGTGGGAAAGCAAAAAAAAATGTGTTTGGATGTTTTCTTTTTAAAACTCAAGGATGACTTACATGGTGCTCAGATACTGCCTGAGGGGAAAGAAGAAGTTAGAGGCAGAAAGTGAATGAACTTTCTAGATATTTCCTCATTTTAAGATGTTAGTGAACTCTCCTTTCTATCAACTCTTTCAAAGAATCTCAGTAAAACTGTCTAAGAATATTTAAACGATTTTACATTTCATGTACAATCTGGTAAGAAAATATGCTCTGGCCTGGATTTATTTTTGCTCCACTTTAAGGTTATTCTATGAATAAGTGATCTTTCACTTTTGCATCTGTCACATGAATATCAACAGTGGATCCAAGAGAAAAGAAATATTATCATAAGTGTGGTGTGGTGTGTGTGTGTGTGTGTGTGTGTGTAGGGGATCATAAGTTTTTTGTTTGTTTGTGTTATTTTTTAATATTTTTTTAGTTGTTGATAGATCTTTATTTAATTCACTTATTTATATGTGGTGCTGAGAATCAAACCCAGTGCCTCACATATGTCAGGCAAGCACTTTGCCACTGAGCCACAATCCCAGCCCCATAAATATGTTTTAGAGCAACTGTTTTTATAGAGGTTTATGTCACTTCATAAACTATTTTTTTTCAGAAGTAATAATGTTTAAACAGAAATGAAAATCTATATAATAGCATATTGCACAGAGGAATTATAGCTGTCATATATGTCCTAATGATATTATTTCCATGTCTTAGTATTCACCTATATTAATTAAAAAAAAAAAAAACATTTGTTGATCTGTATACAAGAAATAACTTTAAAACAAGCAGTGCTACATAGACGGGGCTTGGTTATGTGTTGTACTGAGACAATGTAATCCTACTGGGCAACACTAAGGGGTCCTCATAGGCATCTCTCTGTAACCTTGCCCCTCTGTGTTTTCTTTCTCAAACTAGGAAGAAAGTCATTGCTCTGAAAATATCCATCAAAAGTATTTTCTTATTCTTTTTTTAAAGTCTTGTACTTGTGAGAGAAAATAAAAAGATTGATTACACAATGGACAAATATTTTCTTTCATAAAATCACTACAAAGAAATCTATAGATACATAAAACAAAATCTTGAAAAATTACTTTTTTTCTGCAAAGATTAACAATATTCCACTTCCATGATTCCTTCCCACTACTATAAAAATGCTTCTTCACCTGGCTTCTCACTGTTATGTTTTCACCTGCTCTTCCGAAAGAGAATACAGAGAAAGAAAACAGGTCCTAAAATGTGCCATACGCTATTATATTATTTGGACACTTTTATAGCTAAAAAATGCAAAATCATCATCATCATCATCATCATCATCATTATCATCATACCTTGGAAGGAAAATCTTAGACTTTTCCATTGCTGCTTTCCATTGCAGCTCTGAATTTCTTCATTGGTCATGAAACAAGCCCAGAATCAGAACAGGTCTGCAGTTCATAGAATAGGTAGGTGCTCATAAGAGAAGCTCGGATTTGACAAACAGAAGAATATAGAGCAAATGGCAAGTTATCAGACAACAAACTCAATTATTCAGACTGGTATGGTGCTTGTTATCTATTTCTGAAGCACATGGTAGAAGCTAGCCGGACAGAGAGGGAAGTGATCTCAGGAAGAAGAAAGGAGCTATGATTTCTGAATTACCTCAAGTTCACATTCCCTGAGGACCAGCATGGTCTTGGCTGGGAATGGGAAATTGAGAACCAAGCTTACTGATAGAATAAATATAGAAATTCCACCTGTGAGGAATAGGAGGGCACTGAGGTTAGTAGGCACCCACATATTTGAAGAGGGTCCCTGTCCCAAACACCTTTTGGGTGACAGTAGTGTTCATAAATTACTTCTGGATTGTTCCTAAAATTATCAACACAAATTAGAAAACAAATATTTGCTGAAAAGAAGTCAACAATGGGAAAAAAGACATTCAGGATCTGGTTACTGAGTTTGGGTCTTTAGATGTCCGGCTTTCATGGGGAAATAAGAAGGAAATGGGGCCTTCCTCCAAGAAAGCTTCCTCTATGCACTGGAAGTACCAGGGAACTCAAGAGGGATCAAATCAAGTGGAAGCTGCTCAACAAAACGGCAAGATTTAGTATTTCACTGCCTGAAGTTACTGGATTGGAAGATCTCTCAAATTCTCTTTAAGGCTCTGCTTCTATTATTATTGAGTTATCTAGTCTGGAATCCAACATGTCCTTAGGTTGGCCATCTTTATAGAAGTTTTTTCAGTTCAAGCAGAGCTTGTCGCGATAGTTGTTTAAGCCCTTGAAAAATTTGCTGGCATATTGATGCTTGTCAAGGACAAGTCAGCATCACTCTTTTCTGGGGAATGCTAATCTTTATTTTAGCTTATTTTCTTCTTTTTTTTATATTTTGTATTAAAAAACTTTCTTTTCCTGTTAAAAAATTTGATGAAGTACATTTGGATTGTTCTTGCAAATATTTTTTTTTTTAATTCACTTTAAACCATTATGAAAAGCAGTAGTAGTTCTAGCTCTCCTGCCATTTTAAAGAATGTACTTAGTCCATGAAATCTCAAAGACTCAGAACCACTTTGCAGGAAGATTACTGTGTATACTCAGACTCATAAAAGCAGCAGAGATTTTCATTCACATCTTCACTTAATAAATATTTACCGAGCATCTGGTATGTGCCAGGCAGTATTCTAGACATATAAGTTCCATCAGTTACCAAAATATCAGATAAAACCCTGGCTATCATGGAGCTTATCTTATCACTGGGAAGAGACAGATAAGAACAAATATAATAAAAAAGTAATTAGGCTGTATGTTACAGGTATACAGGTCTTGAACAAGAAACAATAGTACTTTAATGTAATTCATTTTCAACTAACACCTTCCTATACCAGACCCTACACTCTATCTAGGCTTCCTTGGTTCAGTTGGTGATAAAGGCAAAGCTTGATTCTTCATGATACTCACTTGATAACACAGAAAATGAACTAGGACAATTATTTCTCTCTCTAGACTATGAGCACTTAGGTTATTAGAAATAATAAACAAGATTTCTAAAAGGAAAACAACTCTCTAAATTTTATAAGAGACAGATCCCAGTTGAAACACACTGGTTTTGTGGTATGTGTACTTATGGCATCTGTATGTCCTTTTTTTTTTTTTTTTTTTTTTTTTTGGTGGGGGAGGCAGGGGACTACCAAGGATTTAACTCAGGGGCACCCAACCAATGAGCCACATCCCCAGCCCTATTTTTTTGTATTGTATTTAGAGACAGGGTTTCGCTAAGTGGTTGGGGCCTCACCAAGTTGCTGAGGCTAGCTTTGAGCTTGCGATTCTCCTGCCTGAGGCCCCTGAGCCACGGGGGTTATAGATGTGCACCACTACACCCGGCTCCTTTTGCTGATGATAAACTCAACCCTGAGCTAGAGCTTTGTCCTCTCATCCCACAACAGAAGTAGCTGACTTACTGTAAACAGTGCACAGCAGCCCTGGCACTGACACAGGATGGAAGGGAGAGTACACGAATCAACAAGCCACACTGGGGGCACTATCAAGCTCCTCATCTGAGTCCAAGAGCATGAGCTTTGAAGAACTTCAGTGGGCTTTCAGAGACGATGAACAGTGTTCTGGACTGTGGAGTAAGAACAAAGTTCAGAAACTAACAGACAACACTCAGAAAATGAAAGAGATCTCTTTGGATAAGCTTCTATTACTGAGTCAAGTCTTAGTAGGAACATAAATGGTTATGTTTTCCCCCTGAATTGCTGCACAGGTGGGAGATCACAGAACGATGATGCAAATGAACTGGCAGTTGAGAACAAATTAAAAAAACAGTGTCAGCTATTAACATGCAAAATGCCAAGACTGCATATGTATGACAATGCGTGGAATATTGAATAGGATTTTTATTTTTATTTGACTGCCAGCTTATGTCAGTGGACATTTTAAAGCCGGGAGAATAGGGGAGAAAATAAAGGCTTTCTATTCCAATGGTTGAGTCTATAAGACCCATCAAATTCCTGCTTCTGTTGAAAGCAGATTATAGGCTAGAAAGAAAAGGAACCCAACTGAAGGAGACATGAACAAATGAAAATGGGAGAGAGCCAATTTTTGCTCACAGGGGGAATTATGGGGAATAGAGCCTTTGGGTGGTTTGGTTGTGTTTGTACAAACTGTTTGGGGAGAAAACCGTGCATGTACATTTTGTAAACAAATGATGACAATTATAGGTTTCTAGGAGATAAAAATCAAAGAAGATTCAATACAAACAGAAAAAAAAATTAATATGCATGTTTTGACCCCTCCTTCCCCAAGCAGTGGTTCCAGATGATACAGTGAGTTGGGTAGAGAGTTGGCATCTGGATATTTCAAATTCTTTGCAGAGAATGACCACGGTTCCTTGATAGAGCCACTTATAACACTGGGTTTCTGGTTGGGGAAGACTCCCTGCTGTCATCTGTGAACACCATCACTCTGCCCAAAAAACTGCAGCTCAGATACCTGATGGTTGAGTTTTTACTGCTGCTTCTTAACCTCACCTACCAATTACTCAAAACAAGGTTAGTGAGTCAATTCCCTTCAGCAATCTCTCAAACATGATGTGAATATAATAATTACTCCATATTGATTTGAGTAAATAAGTCTCTCATTATACCAATCTGTTGATCTAAATTGATCAAAATGACATATACCTTTTTCTAGGGTAAATAAAAAACAAGATTTTTCTAACTTAACAAAGGAAAATGTTTATAGAAGCTGATATGGTTCATTGTATCTTTAATTCTACAAATATTTATTAAATGTTTAGGTACTCACCTGGTAATATTAAAAAAACTCTTCTTTTTTCTCCCAAGTCAGTTGTAATCATTCACAGCTGCTTGAAAATAGCCCATTTCCCAAAACAAATCAACCAAAATTATGCATTGCTTTTTGATATTCTGCAATTTTACTCACAGATAATCTATGCCCCATATATGTGTTGGTGGTCACCAGACACATCCAGATTCTATCAGAAAACTGTTCTCTCAATACACTGGAGTCAATATGTACAATAAGTTTCCCTAAATAGGAATGGCAGGAATATCTTTCATTTAGGTGTCACCTGTCTAATATCTCTCCTTAAAACATTTTTCCAAATAATATCCATGCTTATTTCAAATATATGCATACATAGTAAAAATAAAACAATAATAAACTGTGACTTACAATGAAAATCAGCAATCAGTAGCCACTATCTTTCCCCATTCTGAGACCTGGTCCTAGAGAGATCTTTTGTCAGTTCTTTATTTTTTTTTTCCTGAGGCTTATCTGACTGGCTGTAAATAATAAATCTTCCTATTCATTCTTTCATTCATTCATTCTGGGAAAAAAGTGTTTATTGTACACTAGATCTTTTCTTTGGACCATAAATTAAGAGTGTTTTTTTTTTTTAATCATTCCTATTGGACCTATTCTTACAAATGTCTTGCCACTAATTATTTATTAATGAAATTCTTCTCATTCTCCTTTTAAAAGGTTTGTATTTTTTTCTTTATTTCTTTTTAAACAATATAATTTTAAGGGACTCTGAGGAAAGAGTGCCCAATCTACCACCTCCAAACACAAATTCCTTGATCTGATTATGAAAACTCTGACTTTATGGGAACTCTGGATGCATAAGAACCTAGAATGAGATAAGGGCACTTTATCACGCAGGAACCAGGGCAAGTTGCTTCAGCCACTGCTGAGATAAGGAATGATGTGAAAAAAGAATGAGAGGTGCCTTTCCAAATAAAGATAGAGAAGTCTTCTGGCAGAGGGGATCCTGAAGAATAAACATCATTACATATTTGTCCTTCAAGTAGAACAAAATGAACAAAACAGAACAAAGTTCTAGCCATTCATTGATTTGGTCTTTCAATAATAATTTATTAGATACCACATTGCTAGGGATATAACACTAAAACAAAAATTGTATCCACTGTAATAAATGATAAATGTTTAAGGTGATGGATATGCTAATTACTGAATTGATCACTACCCATGGGTACATGAATTGAAACGTAACATGGCATCTCATAAGTATGTACAAATATTGGGTGTCAATCAAAAAACTTGAAAAGTTTAAAATAATTATAAAGAACCCAGTTCTTACGGGACTCATAGTAAAAGACAGATGGAGAAAAATCTATATAAAGTGAGAAATAGATAAATTCTATAAAGAAAATGAAACCCAAAGAAGGGAGAAAGGAGAATGAGAATGCTATTTTGGTGAGGCTGGTCAAAAAGAGCATCTCAAAGGAAGGGACACTTGATCTAAAAAGAGGATGAACTGAGGCACCAGCAAGTGTTGGGGGAAGAGTGTTAAAGGCAAACACAAAGTGGCAAGCAGTGTTCAAGAGGCAGGAACAAGGCAGTGGGAGAGAGTAGAAAAGTGGCCAGATTCCACCAGGCCAGCTAAAGACCATGTATGAACC
This sequence comes from Marmota flaviventris, assembly GCF_047511675.1. NCBI lineage: Eukaryota > Metazoa > Chordata > Mammalia > Rodentia > Sciuridae > Marmota > Marmota flaviventris. The sequence continues at coordinate 108,497,514 of NC_092500.1, forward strand.
TAATATTCTGCCACTTTTACTGGGATTCAGCTGCCTCGAAAGTCTTACTTTCAAACCCCTTTCTACTAGAGTCTCATCCCACTGAACTGCCCAAGCCCTGGGTTTGTAGGGCAAGGTCCACCTGCCACAGGGAGCTGAGATCCCACCCTTGACACCTGGTTTGCATGAGGCATGGCTCAGAGACTACAGATACCTCAAGTTCCATGAGTATGTTGATCTTTAGCTCTGTCCTTTGACAGCACCTCTCTGGAAAGTTTCTGATTGGTATTACAATGTTAACTCTCTCTATTAACTAGTGAGAGCAAACTAAGGACCTGCTTCCTTTCAGGTTAAAAAGGGCAAACTGAATGAGTATCAGCTTGGCACAACAGAGTTGTAATTACAACTGTGCTGGATTCCTGGTTCTCCCTCTCCCAGGCTATCCTCTTGAGACTATTACAACCTCTTAGATATCGCAGCCATCATCTGTTACAACTGAGATAATATTTACCTTATATGACTATTGTACAGATTAATATAAATGCATGTAAAAATGGCTGTTCTTAACCAGATGGCAGCTTTGCTATTATTACAGTCAATAATGGACATTATTAATAGTTCATGATAAAGAAGAAATTCCAGAGCTTTGGAAAGACCTCCTTGCCAAGTTCTGCCTACTTTTGATGAAAAAAAAAGTCAAACACATAAGAAAGCAGGGTCTCCACCATGGGTGTGCATTCTTTTTCCTTTGCCTTGAAGTTTTAAGCTGCTTACAACATGTGGAATTCAGGCTGCAAACACAGGACTGTCAGAACTGTCAGGAAGATTAACAACAGGTATTTGAAAAGAAAACAGTAGGCAGTTAAGGAGCTGTTCGTGGAGTATGATTTATGAAGGTTTTCATGAAAAGACCATGGTTTTGATGATAAAACAGTACACATTTCATGAAACTCAACTGCATGGGTGTTTCAATAAATAAGTTGCTTTTGACCAGTAGATGCTATTCATAGACCTAAAGCATCCTTGAGAATAAATAGTCAAAGGGAAATTCCAGAGTGATAGAGAGGCAGTCCCAAGATATATTCTATTTATATGTCCCCCATTTTATGTGTCACCTGAACCACAGGTGACCCTTCATTTATATATTATGGAGGTATCAATTTATCAACCCTAAGCCATGCCTCCAAAAAAACACCCAGTTATTTTACTAAGTGTGGCCATAAAATAATTTACATATCAAAGATTGAAAAGCCACATCCAACTGTATTTAAAATATGGAAGCACAAGAAAAAAAAATGTTTTAGAGTTATAGTTCACCACTATGGTTTTAGAGCTATGGTTCATCACTATAGGGAAGAGGAATTATTCAGTCATTAAAAAAGCTTAGTCTTATGGGATTCTCACTAGAATATATTTAACATGACAAGGAACTAGCACCAAAGAAGGTAATAGACCCACAAATATATAATATGTCCAGTATTTGCTTCTGGTGATAATTGTTTATAACTGTTTTCATTCTTTTTCCATCTTTTTTATTTGAGCTTTTTTTACTTTTTTGAGAGCACAGTAGGTAATCAGCCAATTTAAACCAATTTGGGAGTGGGGCATTGTGTCAAAGGCTGTATCTGTTACTTTCCTCCACCACAAGCACAAAATATCCATCAGGAACTGCACACCAGCATAAGGATTCGGCTCTCCTCTGCTTCCACCATGTTATTCATCTGCTGCCTTCCACACCAGAGAAGCAGTCGCAGCCTAAACCAGGTGCACCGCTGGAATAACTTGATTGAGAAAATTATATCTAAACAAGGATCAGCTATTAAGTTTCATCAAGCCACATTTTTGCTCTATTTCATAGAAACAGCAGGTGAGTTAGACTAGTTGCTCGCTAAATAAAAACACATTAAGAAGGCTTAAACCTCAAGCAAGCGTGGATATAGAGGTGTCGTTGGTGATAAAAATCTAACCCGTAGGACATTTCTACAGCTATAATCTAGATGATTGAAATGAACATTACTATTTTAGGTTTAACACAGAGGATTTTGTGCCTCAAGGGGTACTTTTGAATCCCCAAGACAGTACCTAGCACCACTGAAAAATGTCCCTACACGTTACATAGCTACATGGAATCCGATGAAAATATTTAGAACATACGTCTTCAGCAATGGGTTCTTGGCTGCTGCAAATATATCAAAATGACTATGCCTGGGCAAGAATGGGAAAAAGCAAGGGAAGTGACAGTTTTAAGAAGATTAAAAAACCAACCAACTTTAAGCAAGATTAAAAAAGAGAGAGCCAGGAGGATCATTTATAAAAAGAAGGATGTAAATTCTTTACAACCTGATTGGTTTTCCCTGGAATTTGCTTGCTTTAATGAAACTGTTATTCCTAAAGGACTGAAGCTCTTTTTTTTTTAAATATGTGGATAAAGCAATACTGAGGGTTGGCATATTGTTAGTCTCTGGCCTCAGGAGACTATCTCTGAAGACCTAATTAGGTTACAAACATGTGAAAATGAGTTAAGCATCCCCTGTGCAGGGGCCATAGGATGGCTGATTTCTGAATGCTGGATGGTTAACACTTTCTGGATTGTGCCTTCTGTGAACTCTACATAGCACTATTTTTCTGCCATCCATGTAGCAACTAAGTTATCAACGAAGGCTCATGTAAAACAGGTGAATTTTTTTTTGCAGAGAAAACATCAAAGATGTCTTCAAGTTTTCATTGACTTTTTTTTAGTGATAGAATTACTGACAAATTTTGCTCATTTTCCTGAACATTTAAAAACTTTTCAACCAAACAGAGTAACAAGTATGATTTGTTTATTTTAAAACCAATCAATCTAAGGAATTAAACAGCAAGTATAAGCTCAAAGTGATTTTTAAATTTTGTGAAAAAAAAAAAAACTTTGCTTGCTAGCAGCCTGGTATGGTGAACTAAAGATGACCCACTGTTAGATCAGCAAAGGTAGAGGTAACTGGAAGGACTGTAAAAAGAATGGACTTGGGATTCACAAGGGAGCAAACTACTCAGATTTTCTGAACATTCTGCCAATTACACAAGGGAGATAATAGTATATACCTCATATAAAGTCTGTCTAATTAAATGATATAATGTAAGAGAAAGCATTTCATCCAAGATAAATCAGTATGTGTAAATAGAAGATATTTTTAGTTGTACAAAATAGATTTCCTTATGGCTTGTATATATAATACAAGCAGATAAATTATTGGCTAACAAGAGACTACATTTTACTAAAATTTGACCAATCAGAGAAAGAGAGCATTTAATACTGGCCATTCAGGTTAAGATACATGCAATTACTCACCTGGAAAAAAGAACAGTAGCCTCTATGGGAAATTCTTCTACTGAAAGGTGTGTGGTCTCCAGGTATAACGTAACTGTACAATTAGTCAGAGGATGCAGTATCAAAATTACAAGAAGTCAGAATTTGTTTGGATACACAGATTAACTGAATGATAAGTTCATAAGAATAGGGATCTTTATCTCTTTTGTTCAATACATGAATATCTTGGACAATTTCTTTATACATAGCATGGACTGAATATGCATTTATTGACTGTGACAGTTAAATACAGAAAAACAGACTGAAATCATCATACATTATTTGAACCTCAATTTTGAAGGCACATAGGACTTCAATAAATACAAAGAGTCCAGCTAGAAATAAGAGTCAGATAGCCCACAAAGGTCATTCTTCCTAAGGTAGCTTAGGACCATCTTAAGGAGAGTTCTGCTCTGTGCAGAATTCAGTCGGTACCTGCCTCTGCAGGTCACTCTGTCCTCCCCTCCCAGTACACATATGTTTTCATTGCTGCCTAGACAGTCCCCTGTCCATTCTGTGAACTCCATTTCTCCATCCAAGCTCAATTCTGCATAGTACAGAATTGGCTCTTGAGGACTGAGTAAACTTTTTTAAAAAGGCAACAGTTGCTACGTGGTAGGCACTGAGATTTTAAATATATTCAATCGATAGAGTCAATAAGAAAATTAAACCAAAAAATTATGAGATATCTACTGTGAACAGGATCCATCATTGGACTCTATGTATTCAAATAGAAGACACAGCCCTGGCATTTGAAGAAGCTTAACACTTCTTTGGGTAGATGTTATCTACATGAATGACATTTTCTGACCTTAGGTGGCCCAAAAGGGAGACAGAAGATGTTATGTTCAACTGAACTTCAAGGTAAAAATGGGATTTCTTATGCTCCTGGAGGGTACTTTTTATAGGGAAGAGGAACAAAAATTGTATTCTAGTCAGGTACAGTTGTAAACGCCTGTAATCCCAGCAACTCAAGAGGCTGAGGCAGGAGGATGGCAAGTTGAGGCCAATTTCAGCGACTAAGCAAGGGCCTAAGTAACTTAGAGAGACACTCTCTCAAAATTAAAAATAAAAATGGTTAAGAGTGTTCCCTGGTAGTGTACTCCTGGGTTTAATCCCCAGTACTCCCCCACCATGCCTAAAGTACATTCTAGAAAAGGAGAATATAATATGCAAATACAAAAAAAAGTGAGAAAGTACAAGGGGCATCTGTAAAAGATAACAACCACTACTAGAATAATGATGAAAGAAAAAGTATACAGATAAAACATAGTATTGTTTAAATTAACATTCTTTAGACTTGAAGTGGTATAGCAGAAGGCATCTAAGGTCCAGAGAGGAGCACAGTCTCCTGTGAGGCATATAAAGTATAAAAACCTGAGAAGGAATTGGGACAGGGCAATTTCAAATAAACAGTTTTGAAATTTTTATAACCAATGACTTGACCAAAAAAATTGTCTTCCTGCCAACTGACATTTTGCAAACTATAATAAAAATAATCAGAAGAAATAAAAATGTGAATATTTTGAAATTAATAAAATAGAAATGTTTAGTAAAATGAGAGATAAAGTGTGCACATTTATACATCTAGACTCTTTTTAACAAAAAAGGAACTAGAAATTACTTTTTAAGACCAGAGTTATTACTTTTTAGGTGGATGTTCTCAGTTCCCCCCAAATCTTATGGTGTTAGGAAGCAGTTGTTTGTTCTCAAACTTCATAATAATCAGAACCACATGGACAGCCTGTTCAAACAGACTGTTCAACCCCACTTGTTTTAGTTAGCTTTTTTGCTGCTGCAACTAAAAGACCCTAACCAGAACAATTATAGGGGATGAAAAGTTTATTTGGGGACTCACAGTTTCAGAGGTCTCAATCCAGAGACAGTCGGCTCCATTCCCTGGGGTTCCAGGTTAGGCTGACCATTATGCAGAAGAGTGTGGCAGAGGGAGGCAGCTCAAGTGATAATCAGAAAGCAGAGAGTCTCTACTTGCCAGATACAAGATATATACCCCAAAACCCCCAATGACACAAGTCCTCCAGCCACACCCACCTTCAATTACCTTTCATTTATTGTGTCAGGGGATTAATTCACTGATTGGGTTACGGCTCTCATAAAGCAATCATTTCTCCTCTAAACCTTCTTGCATTATCTCACACATGGGTTTTGGGGGAACACCTAACATCCAAACCATAACACCACTCCCAGATTCTGATCTGCAGATCAAAGGTCAAACTAGTGACAGGTCGCCAGCTGCGGTGATGGTTGGAGACAACACTTTGAGAATTAGTACTATAGAGCAGGCTCCATCATTTGGGCCCCACTGAAACTATAATTTGTCTCATAAGGAACATTGGCAAAAAGTATTTCTCAAACCTAAGTGTTCTTTGGGTGATTTATAGATATTGTTCTTTTTTGATTGAGCTACAATTTTGGTTAAACCTATTCAGGTATGAGGATTGAAAATACATTTTAAGGAGAACATTGGACTTTTAAGTGGAAATATAAAGGCCCTCTCTTCCAGGACATATCCTCATTAACTCCCTCCATTTCACAACATAAAGATCTTACATCTAGCTTGGCTGCTCTGGAAACATATTATTTAGGTTTAATGAGCAATGCAGAACAGCTACATTCTACATATCTGTCAGGTAGTTTAGTCTTAATTTCACTCCATATCTATTTTTAAAACAGCAATGTCAAGCATTTTCTGAAGGATATACAGTCCACACATTCCTCTCTAGGTAATGATTATGTTGGGTGACATAATGTTATGTTATTGTCAATTGTAGGATATATTGGTAGTTATTTTTTTAAAAAGTAAGGAGAGTTAAAAGAGTAAAATTTGCAAATGATTTATTTAAAAGAAATAATTAGAATAGATATAGGGTTATTCCCCCAACATTATTCTGGCTAGTTTACATTCTGAATTGTAAATGCTTTTTAAAGGTTGGGGATTTCTATCTTAACTATATCTTTCGCTGTGAACCTGTCATGTATTTAAAAAATTGAAACTGTCACTTAGATGCTCCTAACTATGTCCCTTATCAGAACCACCTGGATTACTTCTTATGCATATTCTAAGACTCCATTCCAAGCCTGTTGAATAAGAACCTCCTGGGTAGATGGGGCCTTGGATGTCTGCCAATTAGTGAACCGTTCATTTTATTTTAATTCCCATTTAAATTTGAAGAATATTCTTCCTGGATCACCAATTCTTGTTCCCTACAGAGCTGTACCTGAACGTGACAACTTGCCCTTCTTTGTGGTCCTTTAAAAGAAATAGCTGCATGGTTTACTTTTGCATCTTCATTAAAGATGCTAAGAAGGATCCAGTTGTGGTTGTACACATCTGTGATCCCAGTGACTCCGGAAGGTGTGGCTGGAGTATTGTAAATTTAACAGCCTCAACCGTTTAACAAAGGCCTAAGCAACTTAGCAAGACCTAGTTTCAAAAAAAAATTAAAAGGGCTAGGAATGTGGCTCAGTGGCTAAGTCCCCTTGGGCTCAATCCCTAGTACTACTACTGCTAATAATAATAGTAGTAGTAGTAGCAAAATAAAGATGATAAGAAAAATATTGTTTGTTATATTTTATATTATCCTAATTATGATGACTCTTAAAAAAGTATACATTTAAGTATTAATAACTGTTATTCTCTCTGTTTCCTTTCTGTTAACCATTACAAAATGTTTTACAAGAGAAGACTTCTTATGTAGGATTGCTTGTCTGGGAGCCAAACTTGTATTTCTCCTTTAGTAAAGAAGATTAATTTTCTTTTTTCCTTTTTTTCTTTTTTTAATATCAGGAATTGAACCTAAGGGTGCTTGACCAGTGAGCAACAGTCACAGCCCTTTCTATATTTTTATTTTGAGACAGGGTCTTGCTAAGTTGCTTAGGGCTTCCCTAAATTGCTGAGGCTGATCTCAAACTTGCAATCCTCCTGCATTAGCTTCCCAAGCCACTGGGATTACATGTGTGTGCCACTCTGCCCACTTAATGAAGAGGATTCTAGTGGACATTTTCTACCTCTACTTCATATTCCTGGACTTATTTTTGTTTTCCTCTTTAATCTTCTACCTTCTGTTATATCTTTTTTACTTTATGCATCCCTTATATGAGATCTTAGATATTTAGTGGAACTGAATAGTGAATAAGCCTATGTTAATGCAAGAATATTGGAATTTGTCAAATGGCATATTTCTCTTAAATAAATTAAGGAGATTCAAAATCTTTGGAAAGCAGAAACATCCTTTTAAGAAAATATGAGAAACCTTAGCTAGCATTAATTGAATAATATGTAGTCCAGCATTTCTTATGATTTATTTGTAAAAAATATATAAAAATCATACAATAAATTAGAAATAGCCTACAAAATTGTGATCAAAAGTGTGTGTGCTTCTGTGTTTAAACCATGATCTTCTCCTTCTGTTTTTTTTTTTTTTTTTTTTTTACTTAGATATTTAAAAAAATAACTGTTGAGAAGCTCTACAGCCAGGGAAATAAAGAAATTTTTTAAGAGTGTTAAAGGAAAAACACATTGTTCTGGAAAAATAGTGTGTGTCTACTTATAACTAGTACAGGATTCTTGAACTTGACCTTTTTTCTTTTTAATGAAGCGCATCTAAACATGCACATATGATATTGCAAGAGAAATATTAGCTATTGTGGTTGAACTTCCAGCTGTTTTAAACAAAAGGAATTGATTTCAGAGACTGCAATCCCAGATATAAGGGAAGGGTCAGTAGTGCAGAGATGAGCGATAGTCTAGATTTGTCTTGACACTTTGACCAGCAAAAGGATAAAACTCTAAGAAGGAAAGTATTCTGTTTGGCAAATGTATGAATAAGAAAGTAGAATGTAACTCCAAGTAGTAGAGGGAAAGTAGGGCAAAAAAAAAACAAATGCAAGGCCCTGAGTTGGTTAGGGGCTGAGAAGAGAATTAGTTGGCAGGAGGAAAAGCAATTTTTAAAAACCTTCTGTCTACTACTAAATCCCCCATGTGAATAGAACAGATTTGCTGAATCTCTTATATGGTAAAAAGTGCAGTGAACAGTGACTCTTGTTTCAACTCTGGTCTGATCATAAAATATCCCTCCACACCATGTAGACTATTATTAGAAGTCACTGTGTCCCAAACCTAATTCCTAAACTGAAGACCTTTTGGGTTTCTGTCACTTTTTAGTCTGTAAAAGAAAGGAAAGTAGTTCTAGAATTCAGACTTCACCTACATGCAACCAGTAGATAGTTAAACAGCAAAACAAAAAGAGTTTGTTCCTTAAAAGTATGAAGTCAGAAATCATGGCATTCCAAGAATTGCCAAAAAATTAGGCTAAAAGGAAATAATGTTGATATATATGATTAGAGGCATTACATGGTTTAAGTAGCTGGGTAATTGAAAGGGTTTGCCCAAGTATTTGACTATTAGTGAGAAATAAACTACCCTTTAAATTGAAATTAAATATTGATTTGACTTTCTAGTAATTGCTAAGTTCCTTACTTCAGTTTGACTTTATATAATTTATGATCACTATCTCTATCTCAAATTTCCTTTTAATGAAATGAGAGCAATAATTTATGTCACATGTCTTTAAGTTTCCTCCTAGCTGTGTGATCAAATCTATTCCCAGCACAGGTGCCTGATTCTAAGCAATTCATGAACAGAAAGATTAAAATTTGGATTTCCTATTTATAACATGTCAAGTCTGAATATTATGAGCTTGCATATTTATTGTCTCTACTCCCCCCACCCCTGCCAACACAAACTCTAGATGTCTATATGATCAGGAGCTTTAACCATCCTCTTAACTGCTAAGTCATCAGTGCTTAGAATTGTATCTGAAACATGAAAGATACTCCATAAATATTTCTTGAATAAATTAATAAGAAGTTGGCAGTTGAAGCCTATATAAATCAGATTGTACTACTGTTGACAGTGATTGAAATATAGGAGAGGAGATAAAGAACAACAAAGATGTGTGTGTGTGTGTGTGTGTGTGTGTGTCTTGAATGAGCTAAGGAAGGGATCAAGGGAGATAAGTGTCAATCAGACTTTATTCCCCTGTCCAAATATAATTTCTTAATAACTGGGAATTGCTATATACCCAAGAGTTCTTGTTTTCCAAATCCTAAATTGTTGAATTTCACAATGAAAAAAGGGGCCAACTCAACAAATTACTCAGGCGCATCTCTAATACATCTCAAACTACTCCTAACTCTCTTCTTGACCATGACATAATCCATAGTTTTATATATCTGTTGCTGGGCCAGACTCTGGTAACCCTCTCTGGTTTGTTGCTTCTATTAAAGAAGAAGCACAGGGAAGAGGACTCTCCGTGGAGCCCCCTCCCAGAGCTGTTTATTTGGGCATCTTTGCTGGAGTCTGAAAGCAAATGTTGAAGGAAAATGGAGCAAAGCTGTAGAATGCAAACTAAAAATCAAGTATGAATCTTGTTTGACTAAGAGCTTAAGAAATATGGTCAGAGGATTTCCAGAAGTCAAGTAATATCTAGACCATCATCACAACTCTCCCTTGGAGCCTCCCTGTCTTGGAGCTTTCTTGTATCATTTTCTTCTTTAAGCAGGTCATTGTAACCAGAATAAATAACACAGGAGAGGAAAGCATCTTTTCTCATATTTCATACAGCCCAAAATATGGGCCAAACCTGTGTCATATGTTAGATTTCATCCAATCAATCTGCTTCATTCAATGGTGTTACAAAACAAAGAAATCTTTTATGGCTATGATGATTAAACCAATTAAATAATCAAAATAACCAAACTGAAAAAAAAAAAACTTTAAGACAACCAACTACAAATCAATATAATATTTTGAAAATCCAGAGTATAGTCTGGAAGAGTAGAAGAGAATTGGAATGAGACTCTTCCCCTCCATCAGCAAGGATCATAAGAAGTCCTGAGCTCAGAGTGAAACAGACACATGGGTGCTTAACCCCCTCACCACAAGGAGTCTCAGTTTCTCTGTCTTGGGTCACTAGGATTAATTTCATTAAGCTCTTTATTGTAGTTTAGTCTAAGAATGCAGGAAGCCTAGGAATGCTGCGTTCTGCTCATCTCCTCTACCCAGCCCTGTGAATACTATTTACACATCTTGCATTCTATCATATCTTCAATCCTGCTCAGCAGAAATAAACTGCATTCTCCAATTCTCTAAATGTTCCTTTCACTTCCTTGTTCAAGAGAAGAATTGTTCTTTCCTGGGGGTACTGTTGCTCCAAAGCTCATTTGATGAAAACTCCATCTCTAGTCTTTCATTTTGAATAGACTCGTCTTCCTTTCTTAGCCACATGGAGTCCCTCATGTTACGTACCCCCACTGTTTAGGCTGGTTGGAGCACTCTTCCAACATCAAGGCTGCCCTAGAGGAATTATGTCCAGGTAGATAGTTCTTCCTATATTCTGGCTTCTCAGTTTCTTGAACTCTTTCATCATGGTTTTTGTCCTTGGGCACTTTGTCCCTTCAAGAACTAAATTTTATCTCTTCTACATAAAAGATATGACTCCTAAAGAATATTCCTTTCTTTCTTGCCTGAACATTTTTCTCTTTGCCATCAGTACATAAACATCAAGCTTTCTAAAACTTCATCCTTGGCTCCAATTCCCTTTCCATTTGTTACTCCATTTCTCTGTTCTAGTTTATAGGAAAACTTGTATTGAGTAGTCTATACTTGAAATTTTTAATTTTTCCTAATTTGTCTTTTATATAATCCAAACATACTTTTATCAGTTGACTGAAACTTCTCTTGGTGAGGCCATCAGTGACGCCCAAATTATTTAGTTCAATGATTAAATTCAGATCTTGTGTCAACTCTTAGAATATTTGAGCCACTTGATCATCCTTGAACACTTCCTTATCTAACTAGTCTACATTCTTCTTGTTTTCCTCATTTCTTGTTGGTTCCTCCTATGGTTAGTTTGCTGGCTCTCCTTCTGGTCTGGCCTTTTGTGTGGCCTTGACTAAGTCCCTAAACTTATTTTTTTATCTTTCTAAATACTCCTTCTCTTGATGAAGTAATTCTGCCACACAAACTCTGATGACTCTCTAATTAATATCTTAAGTCTAAACCTCTCTGCTAAACCTAAACTCCAGATCTGTGTATCTAACCGCCCACGCAACACCTCCATAGAATATCTATTAAGTAAATTAACCTAGACATGTGCAGAAATTAAAATGAACTCCTGACCTTGTTCACTAACTTTTCACAACCCTCTCCAGCCTACTTCTCCCTTCATGTGCTTTAATTGTAATTAATACTTCCAGTTTCTCAGACTGAAAAATGAGAGCATTACCTTTTCCTCACACCCACATCAAATCTGTCAGCAAATTGCCAGGCGTCTACTTTCAAAATACATCCCTGACCTGACCTTTCTATTTTACCACCTTTCCTTCTACTTTCTTGGTTCAATCCAGCATCTCCCCTTGCCCAGAATATTGCAGTAGCTTTCCAATTAGCCTCTCTGCTTTCACATTTATGTCCCTTGGAGTCTATTTTTATACAAAGGCAGGATGATCATTTTCAACTTTAGTGGGCAGTCACTCCTCTATTCTGGTTCAGATGCTTTTCGTTGTTGCAGGTTGGGGTGAGGGATACAGTAGTCAATCTCTTTGCACTCTGGCTCCTCAATTATTTTAAGCTTTCATTTGCTGCTACTCTGCCCAGGTGTCCTTGTGGCAAACCCAACCGTTCCCCCACTTCAGCCTGAATGTTTGCTATTCCGTCTGTCTGCAGCACTCTTTACATAAAGGTCTTCTCTCAGATCATGTGGCCTTCCTTGACCATGCCATTTAAAATTGTCTCTCTAATTTGCAGTCCCGCCAGCAGTGTATGAGTGTAACTTTTCCCCCCGAAACCTTGCTAGCACTTGTTGTTTGACTTCATCATGGCTGCCATTCTGATTGGAGTGAGATGATATCTTAGAGTAGTTTTAATTTGCATTTCTCTGATTGCTAGAAATGATGAAAATTTTTTATTTTTTGTATATTTGTTGATTGATTGTATATCCTCTTCTGAGAAGTATCTGTTCAGGTCCTTGGCCCATTTGTTGACTAGATTATTTGTTTCTTTGGTGTTTAGCTTTTTGAGTTCTTTGTACACCCTAGAGATTAGAGTTCTATCTGATGTGTGAGGGGTAAAAATTTGTTCCCAGGATGTAGGCTCCCTATTCACCTCACATATTATTTCTCTTGCTGAGAAAAAACTGCAAATTGGTACAGCCAATTTGGAAAGCAGTATGGAGATTCCTTGGTAAGCTGGGAATGGAACCCAAAGGACCTAAAAACAGTATACTACAGGGACACAGCCTGTAGTATATAGCAGCACAATTCACAATAGCTAGACTGTGGATCCAACCTAGATGCCCTTCAGTGGATGAATGGATAAAAAAAAATGTGGCATATATACACAATGGAATAGTACTCAGCACTAAAAATAATAATATCATTGCATTTGCAGGGAAATGGATGGCATTAGAGCAGATTATGCTAAGTGAAGTTAGCCAATCCCCAAAAAACAAATGTCAAATGTCTTCTTTGATATAAGGGGGGTTACTCAAAATGGGGCAGGGAGGAAGAGCAGGGGAAGAAGATTACCTCTACATAGGGAAGAGGGGTGGGAAAGAAAGGGAGGGAGAAGGGGAATTACATGGATGGTGGAAGGAGACCCTCAGTTATACAAAACACATGTATGAAGATGTGAGGAAAAAAAAGAGAGAAGAGCGTTACCTTAGATTAGATAAAGTGATGGGAGGGGAGGGGAGAGGATGGGGGGATAGGTAGGATAGTAGAATTAAACAGACATTATTATTACTGTGTGTATATATGTGACTGCATGACCAATATGATTCTGCAAACTGTACACTCAGAAAAATGAGAAATTATATCCCATCTGATTCAAATGTATGATATGTCAAGGTCATTGTACTGTCATGTGTCACTAATTAAAACAAATAAAAAAAAGAAAAAGAAATAAATAAAATTGTCTCTCTATCCCCACCTCACCTTTAATTTGTTGCCTGATTTATTTTTCTGCATTCATTTACCAACTCCTAACATATAATATAACTTATTGATAATTTTGTTGTTTACCACTTTTCTCTAGAAAAGAATTTTGGCCTTTTTCTTATGTATTCTAGCCAGAACATCAAAGATAGTACTTGGCACATGGTGTGTAATCAATATTTGTTGAATAAATGCATATATTAATAAATGAATCTGTTCATGGATAAGTAAATGAGTGAATAAAATATTATTTGGCAGTTTCAACTCATGAGCCAAAATATAAATCATGGCTGGTAATAAAGCATATTATGAGAGAGTCTTAATCCAAAAATCTTAAGGGGAAAATTCCCCAAATTAGTGGGACAACACATGAACATCAAATGAATAAAAATCACTTGAAGTTGCAGGAATTCATGAGGGATTTTGGAGGCAACTCTCTGCTGAGTACTCTCTCCTCCATCCAATGAGAAAAGGATTGGAGACAAAAGTCACCCTCTCTGAAGTCAAAAGAGAAGAACTTTTAAAGGATGATTTATAGAAGTTTCAAGGAATTCTCTAAGTCTGGGAATGGGTTGCAGTAAGCTATGAGCAGACTTGGCAATGTGAAAGCAGGGGTGTCACTACTTTTCTGAGGAGGAAGACCCTAAGAACATTGGTGTAGAGGGAATGAGAGAAGAGAGGACAAGACAGGAGAGAGGAGGGGAGGGCTGGGGAAGGAAGAGAAAGAGAAAGGAAAGACGCAAGCCCAGGGACTGAGGTCACAGTAGTCTGCTGGAAGAAAGCGCAGCGCCACTGTCGGGACATTAAGTGTAATGTGTCTAGTAGGAGCCTCTGAAAAATCTTTGACAGTGTCCACAAGAGATTCAACTCTACACACCTGACAAATTCAGAGAGCCAAAGCCCCCAACCATAACACAAGTCAAGAAAAAGCCAATTCCTGTCCCAGTTACCTCCCCTCTTCCCCTGACTCTCATCTTGATGAAGTTCTAGGTAGCACTAGGCAAGGTGGAAGAGACATCTTATCAAGAACCAGGAAGAAGAATCAATGAAACAACAACAGCAGAACAACAACACAGATACATTCCCAGCAGTGGTATAACCAACAGAGGGACCCAATAAAGAAGGAAGGAGATAGAAGGTCAAGTTTCGTCTGAGTTTCCTTTGGGCCTGGAAAACTTAATATATCAATTAAAGCCATTTGTAAACTTTTGATGCTAAGATTTTAGCCAAGAGTAATCAGAAAAGTCATTTGGACCTGATGTATATATTCTTTTAGAGTCTGAGGCTCAAAATAAAGCAGCCCTACTTAGCATAAATTGTAGTGGCAAACAAATACATTTATGTTCATGAGTAGATTTGTGTGGAGCTTGCTCAAAAATTTTTATAAGAGGATGGACCCATCGAACAGAACAGCACAGGATTGTCTTTGAAAATAGCAAATATTCACCTTCTCACCTTGGCGTCCTAAAAATAATCTCATCTTCTCTTAACTCATTATGACCCTGGAAATATTAGGATCCATCAAGAATACCATTTCAGTTGTTACAATTATGAAATATCATAGTCTTTTAAAGAGTGGGTTTCTTTTCTTAAATCTTTTTCTTTATTTAATTGATTTTATTTTTTTAAATACATGACAGCAGAATGCATTACAATTCTTATCACACATATGGAGCACAATTTTTCATATCTTTGTATATAAAGTATGCTCACACCAATTCATGCCTTTATACGTGTACTTTTTTTTTGCACTACAATTCTTATTACACATATATACCACAATTTTTAAATCTTGTACTTCATTTTTGTACTTGTGTTTTCCAGAAGGAAGTGACAGGGAGAGTCCACAAACGTGTGCCTTGAATTCTGGAAATCATCACTGTCACATCTGACTTGATGATATAGGATGCAATTAATGTATGAAATTGCATCAAACTATATGCTTATAATTTGTAGGGATTTTGTTTTTATGTGAGAACATTCAACTTGAACATTATTTGCCCTAGAATATTATGTTACCTCAAAGCAGAAACCCAGAGAGTAAATGTAATGTACAAGAGAAGAGAGAGTATACAACTACTGACATGATAAAAACTTCAAGTGGCTACTTCTTTATTTTTTATTATTATTACTACTACTACCAGAGATTGAACCCAGAGGCACTCAACCACTCAGACACACCCCAGCCCCTTTTTAAAAATGTTTTATTTAGAGGCAGAGTCTTGATGAGTAGCATAGAGCCTCATTAAATTGCTGAGGCTGGCTATGAACTCATGATCCTCCTGCCTCAGCCTCCCTGGATGCTGGGATTACAAGCATGCAACACCATGCCTGTAAACAAAAAGAAAATCCATTGAAATGTCCTTCCATGTTTAATGCCCCATCAGTTTATCATGCCAAAGAGGTTGTCATGAAAAATGTGACTTAACCCAGTATTATCTACAACTGTCTAGAACATATTTTCCCTAGTATTTTAATTTAAGCTTACTATAGATTTGAGGCATGATCTCAGATTCTATGATTTGTAACTGATATTTTGTCAGTGAAAAAAAATGTCTATATCTGAAGCAATGATTATCTGAACTCAAAACATACCAAGTTCCTTAGGATTCAATCAAAATAAAGTACTATCAATAACACAATTGTTTAAAAATTACTTATGTATATTCTTTTATCTTTAAAGTTATTTTAATTAAGCTGTCTCCATTGAAATAATCTCAAACAATTCATGAGTTTATAAAGTAAAATATTTTCTTTCTAAATATATATATATATATCCATTTTTATTTATTTTTTTATTTTGCACTTATTTATTTCATAGTGAGATTCTACTGGAGTCAAGGCATTATATTGTAATTTATTTTTTGTTACCTATTATGACTTACTCAGTCATAGATGTACAAATACTGTTTGATTCCACTTAAAAAATATTCAAAGTAGTCAAGTTCATAGAAGCAGAGAATAAACTGGTGGTTGCCAGAGGCTGGGAGAAGGAGGAAAGGGAAAATTATTCTTCAATAGATATGAAGCTTGTAATACAAGATGAATAAATTCTTGAGATTTGCATACCACATAGCACATAGAGTTAACAATACAATACTGTGCATATGTTGTGAGAATAGATCTCACATTCTATTCCTAATGGGGGAAAAACACCAAAAAAAAAAAAAATCACAAAAGAACACAAGGGAGTGTTTGAAGTGTGGGTACATTGAGTAGCTTGAGTGTGTGATGGCATCACAGATGCATGAACATCCAAACTCATCAACATGTAAATGTTTAAGGTACATAACTTTGGTATATCAGTTTTATCTCGATAAATGTAAGAGAAGGATATATTTAGTTTTAAAAGAAGCATAGGTCAAAGACTATTCTCATCCGTAAAGAACACTAGTCGAGTAAGAATGTTGGTTGGGTGCACGTGGACTGAATTTATTGACTTGTTTATAACAAGACCTATCTAAATAATGAGATATGATAAATGGACTGGGGCTTCCAACTGGGAATCTTCCTCCCCCTTCATCCTCCACACCATCTCTCTTCTCTTCTCCTCTTCTTCTTCTTCTTCTTCTTCTTCTTCTTCTTCTTCTTCTTCTTCTTCTTCTTCTTCTTCTTCTTCTTCTTCTTCTTCTTCTTCTTCTTCTTCTTCTTCTTCTTCTTCTTCTTCTTCTTCTTCTTCTTCTTCTTCTTCTTCTTCTTCTCTCTCTCTTTCTCTCTCTCTCTCTTTCTCTCTTTCCCCATCCCTCCCTTTCATGCTGCAGGAATCAGGATGCCAAATTGTGTATTGCCCTAAGGAGAGATCCATATGGCAGAGTAAGGAATGAAGACCCCAGGCTTCAGTTTACAAGGAACAAAGCCCTGAAGATAATCATGTGAGTGAGCTTAGAAGGGGCTTCTCCAGTGCCAGTTAAGTACTGAGATGAGTGTGGCCCCATCCTCTAGCTTGCTGCAATCTCAGGAGAGACTTTGAGTCAGAAACATCCACCCGAGCCCCTCACAGATTCCTAACCACAGAAAATTGAGGTAATTAACATAGATATTGAGATAATCTGTTACACAGCAAGTGGTAACTAGAACACCTTGCCAGCCCTCAATTATTCATCATTCATTTATCTTTTTTTGCCAAACTAAAATGAATGCTAGCAATGTTGGCATCTGTATTTGTTTGTGTAAGTATGTGTGTAAATTGTGTCTTAAAGTCCTTTTCCCATTTTTCTATTGATTTGTTGTTGATTTACAGGTTTTCTAACATATTTATGATGAGTGCTTTGTTTTCCATAGATAGTGAAATATTTTTCCTAGCTGAATAAAAACATATAGGTTATAATTCAGATTTACAGAGTATGATTTACAGAGTTATGTTCTGTGTCACTTCTAGATTTGTATTATAATTATAAAAGCATTTCAAATCAAGATTTTCATTCTTTTTCTCTACTTCCTTCAAAAAATTTAGGGAATTGTTCTCTACTTATCTCTATAATAACCTTGCAATATGTTATTTTTAATGAAGTTTTAGAGAGCTAAATAAGTTTCAAAATGAATATCAGGTGTCAAAGTATCAATGTGATGTAGTCCATCTTTTGTCCTCTACCTCATATGTTAATTTTTTTGATGAGCTAAATCCTCATAAAAACATAAGTATTTCTGAGCTCTATATTGCATAACTTTAATTATTTTATTGTTTCCTGCACTAACTACACTGTTTTAATAGCTATAATTTTATTATGTTTTGATATTTGGCAGAACTATTTTCTCATTGGTTTTTCATTCAAATACTATATTAGGTTTTGTGCATATTTTTCTCCATAATAAATTTAAAAATCATCTGATACATTTCTTAAAAATTATATTGCAATTTTAATTTTCAGATTTATCTTAATATGTAGAATAACTGGGTGCAGGGGCGAGTTTACCTCTTTCAGATGCTTAGTCTTTCTTAACCAGGAACATAGTATAACTTCCTTCTCTTTCAGGACTTGCTTTATGACCTTCAATAAACTTCTATAGCTTTTTTAAAATAAGTTTTACAAGTTTCTTGTTGCACCTAATCATAAGTATTTAATGAGCTTTGTGACTATTTTAAATGGGACCCATTTTTCTATTACATTTCTTAAATTGGTCATTGCCTGTATAAGAAAGATATTGATTTTTCAATATTGATTTTTTTTTATCTGGCTACTTTCCTGGACTCTTACTAGTTCTGATAGTTTTTTCATTGATTTTTGTTGATTTTTTTTTTTTTGATTAGACTATCAGTTTATCTTTGTCATGTGTGTATGTATGTACACTTCTACTTTGTTGCATGGTGTGATATCTCCAACAACTATCAATATTAACTTAAAAGCCTCTTATTTCTGACTTACTGTAGCTTGGTTTTGTATTATGTTCCTTGGTTCCACTGCAACAATCACTACAAACTGGGTGATTTAAAACAACACAGATGTATTTTCTCATAGTTCTGGAGGTCAGAATTCCAAATGAGTCTCACAGAGCTATAATCAAAGTGCCAGCTCCTCTGGTTCCCTCTGGAGGCACCAAAGGAGAAGCTGCTCCTGCCTCTACCAGCTTCTTTGGAGGCCTACAAAACCCCACTCCAAGCTCCTTCTTTGCAACACTCTAACCTCTTACTTCTATCATCATGTTGCCTCAACACCTGTCTAAATTCCTGTCACCCAGATAATTCAGTATGATTTCCCCATCTCAAGATCCTATATTCCATCTGCAGAGTTACTTTTACAACATAACATATTCACAATTAGTGGAGATTAGAACATCTTTGGGGGAGGGAGCATTATTCAACCTACCATACTTTTAAAAAGTTGTTCATGAAGTATTCTAAGTTTCCTGGTTAGATTTTGAAACCGTGTTTTTAAATTGTTATTTTTATATTTAGCTTACTAAGAGTTTCTTTTTCCTGAGTCAGTGACAAATATTATAATGAATCAAATGATTTATTCACCCATATTGAGATGTGTATTCACTTTTCTGCTTTAATCTGTTAATGTACTAATTAAATTAATGCACATGTTTCATAGACTGAAGTGCTTTTGCATTCCCAGCATACACCTTTTGGGCATAATATATTAATTTTCCAACACATTTCTAAATTTAATTTGCAAATTGTTTAGTTATGATTTTCATATTTGTGTTTATGAGTTTTCTTTTATGTGCTATCTTTGTTCTGTTTTGTATCAGAATTATATTATACCCGTAGCATGCTTTGGGAAGTATTCTATTTCTTTATTTCAATTGAAAAATTCATCTTATGACAATAAAGTTATCTCTTCAGAGGTGCAGTCAGCCTCACCTATAAAATGCTCTCAGCCCGCTTTCGCTTTCTCATGACAGATAAGCTTTGAGTATTTTCCGCCTGCTATGAGCATTCTTTGTCATTCTTTTGATAATCTTTGTTTATGTATCAATACAGAATTTTTTATTAAAGTTTTCAATTTTTAATATGAACTACATTTAACTTACCTCTACATTAGAGTAGTATGATTTATGATGCATAATTTGTTAATTTTTATTTAAAAGCATATGTATGTTGTGCTATAACTTTTCAACCTAGTACCACTTTGTTCAGACAATAGGTTTTTGTTATGTGCTGCCCTTAATGTCTTTTATTATCAAAATAGTTCTTAATTTCAGTTTGGACTTTGTCCTTAATTTGCAATGTTCTCTCTCTCTCTCTCTCTCTCTCTCTCTCTCTCTCTCTCTCGCCAAATTCCTTACTTTTGAAACTGTAAAGTCTTTTATAACTTCCTAACACTTTTCCTTTTCCCCTAAATAACTGTACTTTTACAATCATCCAGAATAACACCACCATTAATGCTAATATAATCATTTCTACTGTAGATGATATAGTTGAAACCTACTATTTGCTTTAAAGCCAACTGTTGACAATTGTTGAACCCATCATTCATTTCATTGTTGGTAATTTACTTTAACACTGTGTATTTGTTTGTGATTTGCAATGGTTGTTACTATTGTTTATTTTGCCCCATTCTGTAAGGCATTAGGGACCAACAGGGACACAAAAGTTCACAGTTTAGAAACTCTGCTGCTGAACAAAACATTCCCTGTCAGTACTCCAACTCAAAGAAGTGAAGGCACAAAAGCCCCAGACTCAAGGACTCAAGGAGGAAAAATCAGGGAACTCAGGTTCCCACTTCTTAGCATCTATGCATGTTTCGACAACAGAGAGAAGTCCCAGAACAAATAAGATAATTATACACAAAAAGACAAGTACAAAAACAAAGATGGGGAACCCACATCAATTGATGTGCAAGTCTAAGATTTCTGAAAACATGAGAAAACAGGCAAAATATCTCTCCTCCCAAATTCAAACTCCCCAAACAAAGGATCTTACTGATAGTGAGGTGGAGAAAAGCCCAGAGAAATATTATGAGAAACCAATTATCAAAATGTTCAATGAACTCAAAGAAGACCTAAGGAAGACATTGAGAGCAATTACAAGAGATGAAAGACCACTTTAATGAATAAATAGGAATAGTGAAAAGAAATTAAGCAGAACTCATAGAGATGAAAAACACATTCAATCAAATTAAAAACTCTATTGAAGGCATCACTAAAAGATTAGATTGTGTAGAAAATAGAACCACTACAAGAAAATTGTGTAGAAAAAAAAGACCTCTACCATGAAAATTATAGAACACTGAAGAAATAAATTGAAGATGAACTTAGAAGTTTGAAAGATGACCCATGTTCTTGGATAGGCAAAATTAATAGTGTCAAAATGGCCATACTACCAAAAGCAATATACAAATTCAATGTAAACCCCATCAAAATACCAATGATATTCTTCACAGAATTAGAAAAAACAATTATTATATTCATTCAGAAGAATAAGAGACCCAGAATAGCCAAAGAAATACTAAACAAGGAAAGCAAAAGCAAAGTAGGAGGCATCACAAACCTTATCTGAATTAAACTACAGAATTATAGTAACAACAACAACAAAAAAAAAAAAAACACATGGTATTGGCATGAAAATAGTCATGAAAACAATAGAACAAAGTAGAAGACACAGAGACAAATTTGCATGCCAATAGCCCTCTGATACTTGACAAAAGTGCCAAACATATATCTTGGAGAAAAGACAGCCTTTTTAACAAATAGTGCTGGGAAAACTGGATAGCTATATGTAGAAAAGGAAATTAGACCCATATTACTCTGCATAAAATTCAAATAAAAATGGATCAAAGACTTAGGAATAAGACCATAAACTTTACAACTGCTAGAAGAAAACAGGATCAACACTTCATCATAGATGTACAGGCACTGACTTCCTTAAAAAGACCACCAAAGCACAAGAAATAAAACCAAGAATTAATAAGTGACATGCTATCAAACTTAAAACTTCTGCATAGCAAAAGAAATGATTAAGAATATGAAGAGCTCAAAGAATTGGGGGAAAAATCTTGGCCAGCTTCTTCTCTGATACTGGATTAATATCCAGAATATACAAAGAACTCAAAAACTTAACACCAAAAGACAAAACAAAACAAAACAAATAACCCAGTCAATGAATTGGCAAAAGAACAAAACAGAAACTTATCCAAAGAAGAAACACTAATGGCCACAGGAATGTATGAAAAAATGCTCAACATATCTAGCAATCAGAGAAATGCAAATCAAAACTACACGAAGATTTCATTTCACTTCAGTCAGAATGCCAATGATCAATAATATTATTGAACAACAATAAATATTGGCAAGTTTGCAAGGAAAAAGGCACATTTGTACGTTGTTGGTGAAACTGCATGCTAGTACAACCACTCTGGAAAATAGTATGGAGATTCCTCAAAAAACTACAATTGGGACCTCCATATAAGCCAGCTATCCTACTCCTTTATATTTTCCCCCAAGTGCCTAAAATTGGCATACTACAGCAATACAGCCACATTGATGTTTATAACAGCCCAATTTATAATAGTGAAAGCATGGAATCAACCCAGCTGCCCAGCAATAGATGACTGGACTAAGAAATTGTGGTATGTGTATACAATGGAATTGTATGGAGTTTTAAGAATGAAATTATGGCATTTGCTGGCAAAGGGATGAAAATGGATAATATCATGCTAAATGGAATAAGTCAAAATAAAAAACCCAAATGTCCAAATTTTTTCCCCCATATGAAGCAGTTAGAGTAAAATAAAGAAAAGGGAGAAAGAAGGACAGGATCACATAAAGAAGAAATCAAGCATAAATTAATAGATAAGTGATAGGAAGCCAAGTAAAGGACAGAGAATGGGAGAGGAGAGGCAGGACCAGATGAAAAAGTGGGAGGGAAAGGGGGTATCATGAACGGAAATTATCATGAACTGAATTTCCATGCATGTATGAGTTTGTCAAGATGAATCCAAGTACTATATATAAATATACAGTGCTGATAAAAAAAATTAAAGAATATTCACTCTCACTACTTCTTTTTAGTATTATATCAAAGACACTATCAGGGCAACAAGAAAATCAAACCAAATAAAGTCCAGGAAAAGAAATGAAATAAATAAAGTCTAAGAGAGAAATGAAGATAGGAAAAAAGGAGAGAAGAAAGAAAGGCTAAAAAGAAGGAAAGAAAGAAAATGTTTTAATTTTGCATGTGACATGATTGCCTACTGTAGAAAATCTAAGGGTATCCCAGAATAATGTACTAAGAAGTAATAAATGAATTTAGCAATGTCACAGAAGCAATGCATAAATATCAATGTATTTTTATGTTAGTGACAAATAACTACAGAGGAATTTTTTTAATTGCATTTTTAAGAGCACTCAAAAAGAAAAAAAGAGCTTATAAATAAATGCAATAAAATTGTAGAACATCTCTACACTGAAAAGAACAAAATGTCAATAAGAGGAATTAGATAATACCTAAACAAATGGAGGGCAATGCCATTTTCATAAATTGTAAGGTATTATTTTTATGACGATTCTTTCAAAATTGATCTATGGATCAAATATAGTCATCCCACAACATTTGTATTAAATATGGTCAAGCTGATAAGATCATAGAATAGCCCAAACAATTTGAAAAAGAAGAACAAAATTGGATGGTTTTTATTAGTTACCTAATTTTAAGACTTAGAGTAAAATTCTTATAATTAAGCATAGGGTATACATGTAGGGATAGTCATCAAAATCAATGGAAGAAGAGAATCTAGAAGATACCATCCATAAATGACTGATTTCAAGAAAGGCATCACCAGAATTGAGTAATCTTTCTAGTAAAATATATTGAGAGAATAGACATCCATATGGAAGAAATGAACTTTGATCTTGACCTCACACCATATATAAAATTTAATTAGAACAGGTGCTGGGAATATCGCTCAGAGGTAGAGCATTTGTCTACCATGCTAAATCCCTGGGTTTAGTCCCCAGCAAATAAAAAGAAAAGAGAAAATTTTTGTGACTTTTGTGTAGAAAACAAGTTTCTTAGACTAGACTTAAACAGCAAACAATACTAACCAAGAAAGTCAAAAATAAACTGGAACTCAAGATACCATCAAACCCATATATCAACAGTTTCAACATTTTTGACAAGGATGCTAAGTTCATTTAATTTGAAAAAACAGTATCTTCCGTATGAAATTCTGGTCAACGTGAGTTTCCACACACTAAAAAAATGAACTAGACCTCCTATCTCACACACCTAAGTATATAAAAAGTAATTGGACCTGGGTGTACCAGGACATTTCTACAATCCCAGCTACTTATGAAGCTGACGCAGAAGGATAGTGAATTCAAGGCCGAGGACAACATATCACGACTCCAACTCAAAAACATTAAAGAGGGGGGGGGCAAAACAGATCAAAGACCTAATTATAATAGCTAAAACCATAAAATCCCTGGAAAAAAAAAACATATGGGTAAATATATACAACATCAGATTTGGAAATTAATTTTTAGATATAATACTAAAAGCACCATAAACAAAAGAAAAAATAGATAACTAGGGCTTCATCAAAATTAAAATTTTTGTACAACAATGAACACATGTTATCTATAGAGTGAAGACAATATTTGCAAATTGTATATGTGATAAGGCTTTTATATCAAGAATGAAGACCTACTATAAAAAAACAACCTACTTTTAAAATCAGCTAAGAACTTGAATAGATATTTCTCCAGTGAAGATGTACTAATAGCTAATAAGCATTTTAAAGAGATTCTCAACATCAGTAGTCATTAGGGAAATGTAAACCACAACTACAATGAGATACCACTTTACACTCAACAGCTATTTTAAGAAAGAAAGAGAGAAAGAGTTGAATAAGGGGAAAAATAGGAAGAAGAAGGAAGAAAAAAAAAGGAGAATTGGGAGGGGAAAGGTATGACAGCGCAACCTTTAATTCCAGCTACTCAAATCAATGAGGTGAAAGATGGCAAATTCTAGGCAAATTTGGGCATTTTAGCGACACCCTGTCTCAAAAAATAAAATATAAAAAGGCTGGGGATGTAGCTCTGTGATTGAGTAACCCAGGGATTCTATTGCAGTTGTAAATGTGAAATGATACAGTCATTGTGGAAAAGAGTTTGGTTGTTCTTCAAAAAGCAAAACAGAATCACCCTGTTGTTATGGAGAAATTGCAATAAATTACCAAGTAGATCTTAAAGCAGGAGACAGAACCATTATTCATCAGCCAGCTTCTGGGTTCACCAGCTGGCAGGCCAAGGGGCAGGCTGCAAGTCTATACCCTTCAACCCCCTCCTGGGGTTTGAGTATACCTTTTATATTCCTAAACCATATTCATCGTAAGTGGCTGTTGCTATGATTCAAAATCATAAACAAATGTCATGAGATCTGAAACCATAAGCTGAAGGGGAAGTGGGTCAAAACATCCCTAGTTGATTACAAGTTAAAGAATGGTTACTAACATCTAGACAATCAATCTCTGATAGGGTAAATTTTTCCAAGAAAAATGGAAACCAAAATAAGAATAATTTTACATTGTATAACTATTGCCATTTTGTGTTGCCAAACATGCTATGCAAAGCAACTGTTGATAGGTACAGAGGTGGGAGAAGAGATTCTTACATGACATGGAGTCTCAGGGTAAAATTGAGTCTGTTTGGTCATTGCCCATATAACCTGTCTCATAACACTATGACTCAACAATTCCATTTCTAGATGTATATCCAAAAGTATTAAAAACATGCATGCAAGCAGGTACTGGAATGCCAAGGTGCATTGCAATATTAGTCAAAGCAGCCAAAATGCGGAAGTAACACAAGTGTTCATCAATAAATAAATAAAAATTAGTATACATACACAATGGGAAAATTCAGGCAGAAAAAGAATCAAAATTCTGATATGTTGCTGCAATATGGATAAACTCTGAAAACATTATGCTATGTGAAAGGAGCAGACACAAAAGGACAAATATTATATGATTCCATTTATATGAAATATCTAAAATAGACAAATTCATAGAAACAGAAAGTAGATTAAAGATTCCAGGAATTGGATAGAAGGAGAATGTGGAGTCATTGCTTTATGCTTACCACATTACAAAAACCAAAAAAG
Organism: Marmota flaviventris; assembly: GCF_047511675.1. Classification (NCBI taxonomy): domain Eukaryota; kingdom Metazoa; phylum Chordata; class Mammalia; order Rodentia; family Sciuridae; genus Marmota; species Marmota flaviventris. Next base: position 108,523,403 of record NC_092500.1, read on the forward strand.
TAAAAGAAACTGTTAAAGTGTAAAGGTAAGTTTCAGTATTAGAGTAGATATTTGCAATACTCAACAAAGGATTTATACTGAGAATATATAATGTACCCTTATAATTTAATAATAAGAAGAAAAATGAATTAGCGAAGTGTCAAACGTACACTTAATTAAAGAATACATATGAATTCCCAATTAGCACATGAAAAGTTATCCAATTTTATTAATCTTCAAGGAAGTGCAAATTAAAACCATTTCACACCTATTAGAATGACAAAAACAAACTGGACAATACCAAGTGATGACAAATTCGTAGCAACTGGAAGTCATTTATTTCTGACGGAACTTAAAATTAATACAACCAGCTGGGCTTGGTGGCATGGCATATGCCTGTAATCCCAAAGGCTCAGGATGCTGAGGCAGGAGGATCACAGTTCAAAGCCAGCCTCAGCAAGGCCCTAAGCAACTTAATGAGATCCTGTCTCTAAATAAAAAAAGTAAAGAGCTGGGAATGTGGCTCATGGTAAGCACCCCTGGATTCAATCCCTGGTAAAAACAAACAAACAAACAAAAACCCCCAAGACATACTATGCAAATACTTGAATTAAACAAAGAAGAATTATCTATAATTGTTTGGTCCATAGATTACATGATGATTACACGATGGACTATAAATGATTCTCTCTGGAATCTTGAATGAAATTGAAATAGAGAACAATGGTGTGTGACAAAAGCATGTCGAGATGTATTGACAGACTTCATATTTACTGAGATATGAGTTTAATTAATGAAAATTCATGGAAGGGACCAAAGCTAGTTCATTTTCCATATTTTCAAGATGAATAAATGTCCCTTCTTATACTTTTGATATTCTTTACCATAATATTTCAACATTTGATGTAAGGTTACTTAAGCTAAACCAAATAAGTTAAAAAGTGACAACTCTGAATTAATACCATTTTCATTTCTTACAGATTGGGTGAAATTATAATTGCCATTGAATTCATGGATTCTCATATCCTGTCACAGACATACACATAATAATATCCACAGAAATATATTTCTCCATAATCTATAGTCAATTCCTGATATTTATGTTATTAATTTGTGACATAACACAGAGATTATTTTATGCAACTTTATTGATATTTTCTTTATTGCTATTTCTTTGCGTATAAAATTGGTCATCTCTTTTTTGGCGGGGGCGGGGAGAGGTACCAGAGATTGAACTAAAGATCACTCGACCTCTGAGCCACATCCTCAGGCCCAGTTTGTATTTTTTTAGAGACAGGGTCTCAGTGAGTTGCTTAGCACCTGGATTTTACTGAGGTTGGCTTTTGCTGAGGCAGGCTTTGAACTCTTGATCCTCCTGCCTCTGCCTCCCAGGCTTCTGGGATTTACAGGCATCTGCTAAAATTGTTCATTTTTTACATCTTGATTTTCAAACTTATTTTCTCACCAATATGACCATTTTGAAATTTAAGGGGCAAAGTGTCTTCCTTTGGTATTTGTGTTATTATTATCCATTGGTGAAAGACTGCCAACTCTTCCTCCCCCCTGCTCCTTCTTGAGCCACAATCACTTTTATCTGGGATTTCAGACGTGCATGGGTTTCAGCCAATGTGCTGTTACACATACTGTACAGGTTAAAATGGGCAAGAGAAATCTATTATTATTCATTCAGCGAGCAAGGTCAGGGTGATATCTGTCTGTACTTGGGGCTTCTGAGCACTTGTGTCTCGTCACCGCCTTTGCCTGCAGGGAACAGCAGTCATCCAGGCAGCAAAAGTGGCTGTAGCTGTAGCTTCTGACTTCATTCAGGATCGCAGCTTTGAGAATTGCCCTTGAATGCTTTCAGGGATGGAAACCCCTACTCTTATTTTTCTAGCTCTTTTTTAAGCATTAAATTTCTTGCATTAAGTCCTTCTTTAAAAAAAATCTGGAATAATTTTTTATTCCTTTACTAAATATAAACAACTAGATAGTATTTGGTACCAAAAGAGATGAGGAACAGGCTGAGGTCAAAATAAAACATAAAATGAGTGATAGGAAATGGGTGTGTGGTACCTTCTCCTTACTATTCTGAACAAAGTTTATGAGAGAGAGCAGAACAGAGAGATAGTCAAGGAAGTGTAACTGTCAAGCAGTAATAGAAGGAACACAGCTCAGAGAAAGTAGATTCTTTTCTTGCCACCCAAATTGAATCTTCTTCTCTTGGATATTTGCTATTGGAACTATTTCTAGTTTTAGAAACCCTATTACTCACAGTTACAGATGACGATGGACTCCTTTTAAGTATCACCAAATACTCTGGAAATGAACATTATACATAAAGCCATCACAGAAACTCTGAAAAGCAAAGAAAGTCAGCATTCTGCTCAGAATCCTGAAGTCCCAAGGAATTAACGCATGTGTTTCTTAATACTTCTGTTTGCCTCATATTTCCCAGACTGTGTGCTAGAGAAGCCAGCAACCTGGAAACACCACCACCAATAGACAATAAAAACCCCATTAAAAAAAAAAAAACAGGCCTATATAACCAAATCACAGGAAAGGAGAAAGATAGCAGAAGAGAAAACTAATAGGACAACAGCCCTTTGTATTTTATACAAACATCACATAAAAAACAAAGTCTCATTCTCATTCACATGAGCAAAGGCCAAATGGACAGTCTAAACTTCTACCATCACCAAAATACATCCTAGTTCCTACACTGGGGTGGTGTCAGAGAAGGCCAAGTGGAGAACTAGTACCTTCATACCCACCAAGGAACAATGTGATCCTATGGGGTTCATGGGCTCCCATCTTTACCCAGTAATACAGTTTGGAACTCAAGTGTTGGCACAAAGGTCCACGTTTTAAAGGCTTTGTCCCTAGCTTAGTGCTATTGGGAGGTAAAGAAAGCCTAGTGGGAGGTCTTTAGGTCATTGGACCTATGCCCTTCAGGGGGACCCATGGGGCCCCAGTTTCTCCTCTTCCTAGCTTGTGCATTCTAGCCACGAGGGGAGTGGCTTTACTCCACCAATGACTCTGGCCATGATACGCTGCCTCGCTGTAAGCCCAAAAGCAACAGTACCAATTGTTCATAGGCAGGAATCTCCAGAACTGTGAACCAAAATAAACTCTCTTTCTAAAATGATTTATCTCAGCTAGTTATTATGGTGATAGAAAGCTGATTAGCTCACGGAGGAGTAAGAAGGCACCCTTCAGCTCCTCACTGATGGCATCAGAGGAGAACAAGTGGAAATTTGGAACTTTTATCATTATGCAGAGATAGTACGGCACCACCCCTCAATTCAGTGTAAGTGAAACCTACCTGGGGAACAGTAATAAGGCACCCTGCCTTTTCCCACCCAGGGAAATACTGGGTTAGTATGGAGCCTGATATCCCACCTCTGCCCAGCAGGAGTAAGATACCCTTCTTGTTCCCAGATGTGTTGAGGAGGTGTAATAGGGAATTTGAATTATCATCCCCACGTGGCACTAATAAAGTGTCACTCCCACCCTTACTCTGGTGTCAGAAGGAAGCCCACTAAAACAAAAACTCAAGCAATATCCAGGGTCTCATAATACTCAATAGGTCAAAGATATGATAAAAAAATCACCTGTTCCTCCAAGGACTAGAATGATCTCAACTTAAATGAGAAAATGCAACCAACAAATGGCAAAATCAAGATGAAATAGAAGTTGTAATTATCTGACAAGGATTTCCATGCAGCCATCAAAACAATGTTCCAAATAAGAAATTAATCACAAACATGTTTGAGACAAATGAAAACATTAAAAGTCTCAGCAAAGAAATAGAAATATAAAGAAGAAATAAATGGAAACTTTAGAACTAAATAATACAATAACTGAAATATGTAAAAGAGCCATACCCTGATTACAGTGGCAGTTATAGAAATGTACATGTAATAAAAGTACCAAAATCTCATATTTCTGGTTTCAGAACTGTACTATGGAGCTAATAGATGCAATCCTTTGAGGAAACTTGGTGAAAGGTACTTGGGACTCCTCTGTACTATCTTTTTAACTTCCTGAAAGTCTATAATCATTTCAAATTTTAAAATTTCAAGAAATGAAAAGAAAATCTGTGTCTACTGTGTTTAACTGAATAGACCTTAACCTGTCTTATCACAACTCATTACAATTCTTTAATAATTGCTGTGTCAATAAATTTGAACTTGGGTGCTGCAGTGATGTGGGATTAGAAAGAGGTAACTTCAGAAAAACCCCCCTTGTCTTACTTGCTAATGGAAATGTGTCAAAATCATAATTAAATATAGTTTAGGACCTATTTTTCTTTATGCCTTGCTAAAGAAATAAGATAAAATTAGAGGGGAAAAAAAGAAAGAGAAACAAAGTAATGAGAAAATAATATAAAGAAGGTAGAAAATAAAAATAGCAACAACTTAACAGACCAAGAGGGACAAAGTAAGGATCAGGAAACCCCTCACATAGTCTACTAGTGCATTAATTTTATTAAGTTACAAATGTCATGAATCTTCAAGGATGTATTAACAGGCAAGCAAGCTGTGCAATTGCATCTAAAAATCCTTTGACATTACCCTCGATGCTCTGCATTTGTAGAGTTTCATTTCAGTGAAAACTGTGGGCATATTTTTTAAAAAACATGGTTAATTGATTTATCTCTGCAGTTCAAATCTCTAATCTCTGTCCATTTCCTCCATTTTCACATGTTCCGGTGTAATCTTTAATTATTTTTCCATACTCTACTGCTTCCCCATTACATAAATACAGACTTCAGCTTCTTAGTTTTGAGTCAGTGGGATCAGAACTAAAAGATAATTAAAAGATTAAAAAAGTAAGTATATCTACCTACTACTTGTGATCACACAGAAATCCCAAAGAGAGGAAATTACTAATGAGGCATTTCTCCCAATAGCTGAGTGACCTGGCCCAGTTTTGAAACAGCCTGAATTTCTGACTCTTTTATTTAGGCAGAGTTGGATCTTTGGACACATGTAAATGGAAACATTTAAAAAAAAAAAACACCCACATTATATTAAAAGTGCCTGAGGGTATGTTTTGATATTCACAGAGAATCTTATATTTAATTTCTTACTTAAAAGTCTTTCAGTTGATTGCTTTCTTTACTCATAAGAAAGAACGGGGTCTGGTTGGTCAGCTGACCCTGGTCTTTCATCAGTCCTTTGCAAGTGTGAATACAGCACTGTGTACTCCAGGAGCCTTTTCTCCATGCACATTATCCCAAAAAAGACTTTCAAAAGATTGAGTACCACCAGCACAAGGGGGAACTTACTTTCCCTTGCCCTCGTACCTCCTCCCATTGAATGGAACCACCAAGAACCTATTGCCTTACACAAAGTCCTGACATTTCAGTCAACAACTTTGGTCAGTTCTATTTTTTTTTTCATATCCTTCAACATCTCTCTTCTCCCAATCCACTCTTACTTAATATCCAGCAACAGTCTCTGTACTCCATCAATAACTCATCCCAATGCATCTTAGCTAATTCAAAGGAACTCTAAAATGTGTGTTATTCCTCCAGTGAAAATCTTCCCATGGCTTCCCTTCACTGAAAATCCCAAGTCTAAATTATTTTGCTATTTACCTTCCTAAAGAAAGAAAGAAACTAATGTTCTCCTAAAATTTCAAGTGACTACAAATAGAATTCATAGTATAAAAAGAATCTAATGCTATTTTAAGCTCCATTAAAGTCACTGAGATAATGAGCTACTTGGATAAAAATACTCCCACAACTTCAGGAAACAGAAGGACAAATTACACCATCTATTATTGTTTGCAAATAGAATCTACAGATCTGCTTTTATATACTGCAAACTAAACCCAATCTCTATCATAGGAGGTCAGATCCCACGCACCCCACAGATACATGTGTTTTAGCTGATAAATCTACATTCCAGACCTCACGTATAGCAATATTTCTAAGTTGTATGCTGACATAAACCATTTCACCAGATGAGAAGAAATTCCAAAGTATCTTTAAGCTTCAGTTTTTTTTCTCAAGCTATATGTTTATTAAGTCAGAAATTAAACACAGAAAGTAATGCAATACTGAACAAGTTTAGGACACATAACCTATAAAATCCCTTGTTCCTCCTTAAGCAAATGCCATTTAACAAGTAGTACATTTCTTTCTATTTATGCCATCACCAAAGGGTGGGAAAACACGATTTATTTTTAAATGTCTGTAGCATAAAATTGTTGCCACCATGAGCAATGTAAACGTGTTCCCAGGTCTCACATAAAAAAGGAAGATGCTTTCTGAGTATCTATAGAAGTGAAAGAGTTTGTTTAGGAAACTTTCTACTAATCTCTATGTGGGAACTCCTCACCCAATAATTTAATTTTTCTCATTCAATGACAGTAGTGTCCACCAACACATACCTGATTTCCAAAGCACACAGCATCCCATTTTCAAGGACTAAGATGAGCAAAGTCTTTCAAATATTTGATGAACAGACAGAAGGAAACCTCCTCTTTTCCCCTCTTGGTCAGTAAACAAACCCAGGGAGAACAGCTTTCCAGTATGTTGAAGATTCTCTGGCAGATCATTAATCCCAGAAAAATCTCTCCAAACTTACTGATGCGTGGATTCCATTTTCAAATTTCTCATTAGTTCCTCTTTATGGATTAAATGCTGATGTTCACGAGTGAATGCACACAGCTTCAGCTGATGGATGTAATTGGGTTGTAATGGATTTTAGCTGCTGTTCCTTCTGATCTAGCCAATTTGAAATGCAGCATCAATGTATTCTCCCCATCTCTCGGTAGGGAATGAGAAATTGAAACCTACAAGATGAAATTTATCAACTTTCATAAAGTCAGCTTCAACCATCATAAAACTGTTAAACTTCTCATTATCATTCTACTGCAGTTATTTCTCGAACTCTGGTCTGGCAGTCAAAATATGAAAGTGTATTTGGAATAAGTAGAGTTGATCCTGCAATATTCTGTGTGTCCTCAACATTGATTTAGGTGCTTAAATATTACCAAGTGAAGATGACATTAACACAGCAAAATTTAACACCAGAAACATAAAATGACAAGAAAAGATTTAAAGGTTGCAAAACCTACTGCAATTTTATATTTAAAACATGATTTGTAGCTACACTGGGTTTGATAACAAAGATTACATGTTTCAAAGTCTCCAACATTGCTACTGAGCTGTTCTTCTGGCATATTGTGTTGTCTTTGGGGGCTGAAACACCTGGTGATGAATGGGAAACATGGTATAGGCAGAACCTGGGAAGTTGTTAGCTGTCACAGTCACCCTTCATTTCCTATATGGTATGTGTGTTTCACAAGTCACAACCAGTATTTTCCTTTGATTCTATATTCATGAGCACTATATATATATATCTCGGTAAGATCCAGAATCTAATTGACCTCAAATAGATGGAACTTTCCTTTTATCTTTAATGGTGCAAAAATGGAAGATATGGTGAAACATCAACTCTATTAAGAATTTCCAGTGAGTAGTATCAGGGGGAAATGATTCTCTATTCCTACCTGCCTTAAATCCTCCTTTTAAATTAATGCAGAAACTCCAGGTTCTCATACAATTCTAAAATTTACTTAAATAATGCAAAGAACACTGTAAAACACCACTAGACATTTACACACCACTTCTCTTTTATTCTACAGAGGCACCTTATCACTGATAAAATTACAGAATATAGGCTAGATAAAATATCAGCTAGAGAAAATGTATTATCCAGTTCTTATCAGTCATGTCTGAATCTATACAACATTTTCTTCGTATTTTATATCTTACAAAACTACAGAAAGATAACCATTCCTTGGATTCATAATGGCCAGCTAAAATGACGTACCTGTGTGGAAATGAAAAGGATTAATATCTTATTTGCTTTTCATAAATAATACTAATTAGCACATACATTTCATTTAGCATCTTCAAAACACTTGACAAACATTAAGTAATTAATTAATTAAATAGAAGACCATGATGAGCTTAATTGGAATTTCCCTGAGGAGGCACGATACTTCTTGGTTCATGTAGGTTTTTAAATAACAAGAATAACCTTTCTTGTGATATTTGACTGCCAGTTTGAGCCCGGAAAGTACCTGGGTGCATGACAATTAGATGCTTTTAAAAAGGTCAATTGGATTTTTTTGTAACCTCCAAAATGAGAGGTTAAGTTTTGTTGATATCTTTCTCTTTTTCTCCTCTTCTACTGATTTTCATGCTCAACACACGATCATACATCTTGTTTATTCTGCCATATAAAAACCCTCTCTCAACCCTCTCTCATACTTGAACAAATTTGCCTACAACTAAATTCATGACAAATGATTTCATAGTCAAAATGCACTATTTTATTCATTTAACATTCCACCAAACTTACAAAGGAAGACATAATTTTTAAGAAAATAAAACTAGATTTACCCCTGTAAATATGTTAAAACCAGTACTTAGATTATCTATGTAGACAATACCTTTTTTTTCTGCTCCATAAAAAAACATTAACTCAGAGTTAGTTTCGTCAGCAAAGAAGCAATTTCCTCATTGACAAAAAGTAAAATTTAAGTTTTTTTTGTCTCCTATTGTTTTTCTTTGTACCAGACATAAAGGTTTAAAATGGAATAATCCTTCTTAATGGGAAGCATCTCATTTCAAACATGATAAAGCTCAGAAAAGAAGTGACAGATGAATTTTCATGGCCATTCCATAAACCTTATGTTGCTGAACTGGCCTGGTGTCATGCAAGCTCCCCAGGGTGACTCACTGAAGCAGTTTAACAAGACAGATGACCTCGCTGACACTGTCTTCTGTTCATTTAGAATCTTCCCTCGTAGCAGCTAAAAACTTTCACAGAGAAGAGGGTACAGTGGGTCTGTGATGCATGTCACACCTATTCCTTAATCCAGTCACAATCCAAAGGAAGTTTCAAGACTGTCTTTGTAGAAAGCACTTGTATTACTAAAAAAAACCCTCCAATTCAATTTTAATTATTCAAAAATTATTTCTGATTAAAAACAATGCTATTTAGCTTGATCCTTAAACTATTATTTACATGTGGTGAAATTCGTTTTGGCCATTTGTGAAAATCACCACTCCGTGGCTCAAAAGGTACAACTGTGCTACAATCAAGCTAAAATAATTAAAAGAAAAATGCATTCAGTGCTCTGAGAACAATTCCAAAAGAAAGATTTCAAAGAAAACAAATATTAAAACTTAGGCTTATTTTGGGGTAATTTTGTTTAAATGAATCTAAATTATTTAGGAGATTTTATATATACTCACTGTCACACAGTTGTGCTTCTCCAGCTGATAGCCCATATTTTGAAAATCTGTCCATCATACATAATTCCCTTTTTTGCCTTGGCGATAACAAGATTCGTTTCACACAACTGACTTCACGTACAATGCTGCAGGTCAGGTAAAGGATCAGTTACCTGAAATCTCATCAAAGGGATGCCTGTACCATTTAGATGAGATCAAGTCACTCATTACCCCTCATCTTAAGCTTCAGTAACAAAGCTGGCTTATTAAGTTCATTATATGGAAAATGTAACTCAGCTGTCTTTGATTTTTTATAGATTTAAAAAATAGCCCAAGGTAGTATATTTTGGGTCCCATCATGCTTCCTGAACTGTAACACTAGCAATGTGAACAATTTGCTTCTTTCTGGCAGAATGTCTACATCTGCAACACACTGTAAGGGAGATATAAAGATGAGGTCATATGAGAACCTCATCACACTAGTAAAGACACACTGAAGAGATGGGAAAAGATACTGCACAGAAAAAGAATTCAAAACCAAATAGGAATAGCTGTATTCATATCAGGTAAAATACAATTTAAGTAAAAATCTATAAAGAGACAATGATGATCATTAATAATGATAGAAGGATCAATTCAGGAGGAGGATGTAATAGTGGTAAATATATAATTCCACCACCAGACTGTCTAAATGTGCAACACAAATATTATCAGATCCAGAGGAAGAGATACACTCCAATTCAAAAATCATCAGGGACTTCAACACCTGACCTTCATCAATGGACAAATTATCCAGACACAAAATCAGCAGAGAAACTTTAGAATTAAACTATACTTTAGATAAATGGACCTAACAGATATATACATACAACAGCTGTAGAATATACATTCTTCTCATTAGGATATGAGACATTCTCCAGGATAAACCATGTTTTTGATATTCAAAAAAATTAAAACCATAACATCATCTTCTCTAACCAGGATGGACTAAAACTAGAAATCAACACCATGAAGAACTATAGAAACTGAAAAATATGCATGTAAATTACAGAATGTTCTCCTGAACAACAAATAAATTCATAAAGAAATTAAAAAGGAGATTTAAAATTTTCTTAAAGACAATGAAGAAACTGAAATACAACATACCAAAATCTATGGGATATAGCAAAAACAGTACTGTGGGAAAAGTTTATAGTGACAACTACCTACAAAAATTAGAAAAAGAAGAAAGAAAGAAAGAAAAGAATGATTTCAAATAAATAATTGATGCAACTGAAGGTAGTAGGAAAGCAAGAACAACCCAAACCTGAAATTTGTACCAGGAAAGAAGTAACAAAGATCAAGGCAGAAATAAGCAAAATAGAGATGTAGAGACTTGATTGTTTTAAACCTATGAAAGACAGAGTTGGTTCTTGAAACAATAAATAAAATTTGCAAACCTTTACCTAAACTAACAAATGAAAAAGAAGGATGCCCCCAAATAAGTAAAATCAGACATAAAAACAGAAGACATTATAATGGTACTACAGAAATACTGTACGTCAACAAATTGAAAAACCTAAAAGAAATGGATAAATTCCCAGACTCATATAAACTACCAAAAAAGATTCATTAATAAACAGAATATATCCAAAAAGATCAACAGGAAGCAATGAAGTTTAATCTGGTAATAACACTGAAAAGCCTGGAACTGGGTGGATTTATGCTAAATTCTACTGGATCTTAAAAAAAAAAAAAAAAACTAACATCAATTCTTCTCAAACTAATCAAAAATATAAATTGAAAGATTGGGAATTCTTCCAAACTCATCATATGAGTTTCTATATATAAGTGTGAATATGTAGTATTTGTTTCTCTCTATCTGATTTATTTCACTTGTGTCTTCCAATTTCACCCATGTTGCCAGAATTGACGAGTTTTCATTTATTATGGATTAATAATATTCCATATGTACATATAACACATTATGTATATATAATGCATGTTGTATGTATAACATATTTTCTTTATCCATTCTCAGCCAAGACTGTAAGAACATACATTGAAGAAAGAATGGTCTCTCTTTTTTTTTTTTTTTTTGCTTTTTTTATTGGTTGTTCAAAACATTACAAATCTCATGACATATCATCTTTTATACATTTGATTCAAGTGGGTTATGAACTCCCATTTTTACCCCAAATACAAATTGCAGAATCACATCGGTTATACATCCACATTTTTACATAATGCCATATTAGTGACTGTTGTATTCTGCTGCCTTTCCTATCCCCTACTATCCCCCCTCCCCTCCCCTCCCATCTTCCCTCTCTACCCCATCTGCTGTTATTCAATTTTCTCCCTTGTTTTTTTTCCCCTTTCCCCTCACAAACTCTTGTATGAAATTTTGTGTAAGAATGAGGGTCTCCTTCCATTTCCATGCAATTTCCCTTCTCTCTCCCTTTCCCTCCCACCACTCTTCTCTGTTTAATGTTAATCTTCTTCTCATGCTCTTCCTCCCTGCTCTGTTCTTAGTTGCTCTCCTTATATCAAAGAAGACATTTGGCATTTGTTTGTTAGGGATTGGCTAGCTTCACTTAGCATAATCTGCTCTAACGCCATCCATTTCCCTGCAAATTCCATGATTTTGTCATTTTTTTAGTGCAGAGTAATACTCCATTGTGTATAAATGCCACATTTTTTTTTATCCATTCATCTATTGAAGGGCATCTAGGTTGGTTCCACAGTCTAGCTATTGTGAATTGTGCTGCTATGATCATTGATGTGGAGAATGGTCTCTTTTATAAATAGTTCTGGAGAAACTGAATATCCATATGTAGAAAAATTAAACTGGACCCTTATCTCTAACCATATGCAAAAATCAATTCAAAATGGATCGAAGACTCAAATGTATGACCTAAAACTAGCTGGTCACAGTGGTGCACTCCTGTAATCCCAGTGACTCCTGTAATCCTAGGAACTCAGGAAACTGAAGCAACAGTACAGCAAGTTCAAAGCCAGCCTCAGCAACTTAGTTAGACTGTGACCCAAAATAAAAAGGGACTGGGAATGTAGCTCAGTGGTCAAGTGCCCCTGGGTTCAATCCCCAATACCAATGTGCAAATGTGTGTGTGTGTGTGTGTGTGTGTAGGTGTGCACACATACACTAAAACTATGAGACTACAAGCAAAAAAAAAAAATACAGGGGAAATGTTCAGAACATTGCTCTGGGATATGATTCTTTTATATGACCACAAAAACACACAGGTAAACAGAAACAAAAAAAAAATTGACTATCAAACTCAAACTCTTCTCCACAGCAAAGGAAGCAATCAACAGAGTGATGAAATAACCTTCAGAAAGAGAGGAAATATTTGTAAACTATTCATGCTAGAAAGGCTAATAACCAGAATTTAAGAAACTCCTACAATTCAATGTCAAAAGACTAAATAATTCAAGTGAAAATGGGCAAATGAACTAAATAGGTATTTCTCAAAATAAGATATGTAACTGACTAAGATGAAGATTTTAAAATGACTAACATCACTAATTATCAGGGAGATGCAAATAAAATTCATCATGAAATATCTCACCCCAGTTATAATGTCTTTTATCTAAAGGACAAAATATAACAAATGCTAGCAAGGATATATAGAAAGGTAAACACTCATAATGCTGTTGGTAGGAGTGTAAATTATTATATCCATTATGGAAAACAGTATGAAGTTTCCTGAAAACATGTAGAAATAGAACTATCATATGATCCAGCAATTCCACTACATTTTATATACCCAAAGGAAAGGCTAAAATATGTTGAATAAAGAGCTACACTCATGCTCATTGCACTAGTTATAATAGCTAAGATATAGACTCAACTTGGGTGTCTATTGATGAATGAATGGATAAGGAAAAATGTTATATATACTCAATGTAATATTATTTAACAATAAAAATAGTACAGGACTGCAGTTAGAAAATAACACCTAATGTTCTGTGATATAGTAGGGTAACTATAGATGACAACATTTAATTGTATGTTAAAAAATAGCCACCAGACAGAATTTTGATATTCCCGATACAAACAAATGATAAATATCTGAGGTAATGGATATGCCATTTACCCTTATCTTAACATTACATATTTCATATATTTATTGAAATGTCACCCTGGCCAATAAATATTTACAATTATGTGTCAATGAAATATCTTAAAAATATATTTTTAAAGAGTTTAATAAAAAAATAAATAAATCTGAGATGAATAAATATAGAGGTGAAAATAATGGGAAGACACCAGAGGTCAGGGTGTCAACATAGAAAAGAAAGACTTGCCAGGCTTGGTGGTCCATGCCTATAATCCCAGCAACATGAGAGGCTAAGGGGGAGGATTGCAAGTTCAAGGCCAGCCTCAGCAACTCAGCAAGATCCTACCTCAAAAATTTAAAAAAAGAAAGAGAGATAAATAATTGAATAAATAAATAGGGCTAGGGAGGTCGGTTATAGGCAAAACACTCCTGAGTTCAATCCCCAGTTCCAAAAGTAAATAAATACATTCAATAAATAAATAAATGCTTTCATACTTTCTGCACCAATTATTTAATCTTGAAATTACCTATGTTATGGTAATTTATTAGGAAAATTAGTACAAAGAACACAGGAACAAACAAAAGAATCTTAACTGATTATAATGTTTTGCAGTTTAGTCTCTGTTTTTGTGTGCCACATTTCTTTTAGACACGAGCATAAATGATTATTGAAAAAAAAATACAAACACACCTGAAAAGTTAACAATGCTAAATGAGTATCAGATACTATATTACTATATGCTTTTCTCCTTACTTTATATTGCTCTTCTGTCTCCCAAAGGTGTGTTATTTTAAGTTGGATCCATCAGCCTCTGCATGATAGTGGTTTGTATTTCCTGATAACCAATAAATATTCATCCATTTGTATGAATTCAATTATGAGTTTGTACTGGTGAGAATCAGTCCCTCGTTTTATTTTGTGTTGTTCTCTACCCTTCCCTTCCACATAACTTAAAAAATTCTAAACTAATTATCCAATTCAAAGTCTGAATTTCATAGCTTTATTATTTTTATTATGAGGCTCTTCAGTCACACTTCAAAGAAAGCTAAAAGATGGCATGAACACAAAATTGTACAGCAAGGGCACGTTGCACTAAACTCTTTTAATGCTCCTCAGCACTGAACCTGATTTTCTTATCTTCCCAGATTATGTAAAATTAATCAATTCTTTGAAATAGCGGTGAGATACTGTTTGCTTCAGTTAAGAAAAATGATTTAAAGGAACAGAACTGATCTTTCAAAACATTTAGAGAGTAAAAATGGACAGAGAATCCTGAGGGATAACAGAATCCCTCATTCTACTTCTTACTGCCTTTCTATTTGATTTATGGACAATCTTTATGTTTTTCTTGTAAAAAGAAAAAGAAATCTTACAGGAAGGAAAAACAAAAAAACAGAATGTCTTTCAGATTCGGTAAAACTCTCCAAAACTACTCAGTACCAATGGTGAGATGAGTACCTGGTAGCTGCATTGGACAAACTTTGCTCAAAGGACGTTGGCCACCACATATTTAGCTGTGGTCAGTGATCACAGATTTTATTAACATTTGCCCCTCACATCATACCCTTTCTAATTAATATCAGTATTCTCAGTACCTCTTTTTCTCTCTCTTATACCTGATCCCTATTCACTCATACTCACAGATAAAATTTCATTATTCTACATTTTAAATTATCATTCTCATTTTGTGAGTTACTCAAATGTATACCTACACAGTATGAATATATTCAGATTTCAAAATACAGAGCTGAGGTCCTTGGTGATTAGAGGGAAAAAAATGGGTGGAGGGAACTCAACCAAAATCGTAAGCAAAGGTGCTTATCATTGGAATGGTTATTTTAATCAAATATTTCACTCCTGACCCCTCAATATGGCAGTCAGCCAGCCAGCACACGTTGAGAAAGATAGCAGAAGTTTTAGCTCCAAATCACTAAGCAAGATCAATGAGCAGCAACAACAGAAATACTCTTCATCCATTGAAGTTTATATTCCAAGTGGGGGTTGGGAGATAGAAAATAAACCAAAAATAAGTAAATAAATTAAATATTATCCTGTGTTAGAACATAAATGTTAAGGAAAATATAACTGAGTAAAGGAGATTAGGAATGCCGTGTGAGGAAACAATAGTAAACATAGTTTAGAGAGAAAGTAAAAGAGGGAAGGGAACTGTAGGCATCATGGAGATCCTAGCCAGCTTTGTATGTGTGGTGCACAACTCAAACAACCCTGCACAGAATTTTTCCCATGTGTAGGGAGCGGCAACTGCAAAGTGCTAGCCTTTGAGACCATAGCAGATTCATGAAAAAGGGAGATCACTGTACATGAAGTAGAGAGAATAAACTGGAAAGCAGGAAAAAATAATGTGAGAGAAGAAATGGAAGTCCAAATGAGTCTTGAGATTCCCTTCTATTATCCATTGTGATTGCTCTAGGAGAGGACCCCACAGGTAGAAATCATGTTTGAAAACAAAGCCCAACCACAGGGGCTATGACTGGTGCCCCTGGCTCCTGGAAACCCTGTTTTTGACTGGCGTGCTAATGATGCCAGAAGATCAGGGGGCAGCATAATGGCATGAAATGAACACGTCGTATGAATCAGATGAAATATTTCTAATCCTGGCTTCATCACTTATGGGAAATGGAACTTTGGGGCTTCTTCTCTTTGTTTATTTAATTGTAGAAATTGAAGGTGTCCAACTTGATGTTTTGATATACAGAGCGAAATGGTTACCATAGCTGAGCAAGTTAACATATTTACCATCTTGCAGACAAATTTTCTAAGACTGTTGGTTCTTACTACATGATTTAATATGACAGGACCCCAAATAAATGAAACATGCTTGGAGTTTTGAACTTCAATGAGCTTGTACTTCAGATTGGGAGTCTTCAAATGTTATGTTTGAAAAGGGGAGAGGCATTAAGTATTCTAGACTTAGTGGGACACTTGGTCTATGTTAAAACTCTTCAGTTCTTCCATTGTAATACAAAGAAAATATGAAAGGCTTCAGTATGGCTGTCTTCCAACAAAACTTAATATACAAAGGCAGAGAGCAGGATGTGTTTTTCCCACAGGCTGTGGCTTTCATTCCCTAACCTAGAAGAACACTGTCTAATAGAACTTTCTGTAATGATGGATGCATCCCTTGGCTCTATCATAAACATAGTCATGAAGAGCTATGTGTGGCTATTGGAGTGTCGACATGTGACTAGTTTGACTCCAAGGAACTACATATTAAATTGTATTTCATTTTAGTTAATTTTAATATAAACAGCCACATGATGCTAATTATTATTTATTGATCAGCTCTGATCTAAAGGAATAGACAAGCCTGGGGAAATTATTCCATTGCCACCCAATAAAGTCAAACATTCAAAGACAGGTAATGGGTGAAGAAGAGCTTTATTGGCAATAAGTCGGCAATTTGAAAGATGAGGACACTTCCCTTTTAAAAAGCCATCTTTCTTGGGGATTGTAGACACCAAGCTTTTACAGGGATTCTCAGGAATATCAGAAGGGTGTGTGCCAGGGTAGTTACAACTTTCAGGAGGCCTGCTTTTCAGGCACACTGCCTACTGTTTTCTGTAGGTCACCAGAGGTTCTGAGTTCTGTAAATCTAAAGGAAATGTACTGATTAGAAAGTCTTATGACTATGTCACATTTCATTCCTTCCCCCAAAATAGTCAACTCTGCAATTAACTATCAGGATACAAAAAAAAAAAAAATTGTCAGAACAGGGAAATATTGTGAAAGATAACTGTGTCCCAAAGGACAGGAAAAGATAACAGGAAAGCCACTCTCATCAGACAAGACAGTATTACTTTTCACAGAACATTTGTAACTAGTAAGGTAGCATCAGTCATAGGTGTCCTCTATAGTAGAGCTGGTAGAGGAATAATAATGTATTACTCAGCTGTGAGCCTTCCAAAATTAGTGATCAATGAAAAGCAAGGGGAGTTTCAGGATTTATTTAGGTTTTTCCCTTGACAACAACTACATTACCAATGCCCGTGTTGGGTAGCTTTTCAGTGCTATGACCAAAATACCCAACAAGAACAACTTAGGGAACTTTCAAGCTAGTTCTTTCAGAGGTCTCAGTGCATAGATGAAACCTCATAGATGGTTGACTACATTCGTTCTAGACCCAAGGTGAGATATCATATTATGTTTTAAGGGCATGGTGAAGGGAAGATGCTCCCTTCATAGCAGCTAGGGAGCAGAGAGGGAGGGGTAGGGGCCACAGGAAAGATCCCCATTCCAGGCATGCCCCTCCTTCAGCCATGTTCCACCAGACTAAAGATATACCCAATTAGTCCATTAAAACCAAAATAGAGCAATTAGATTGCAGCTCTCATAATCTAATCATTTGTCCCTAAATATTGATGTATTAACATAGTAGGTTTGAAGGGAAACCTCATATGCGAATAATAATATTCCACCCCTGGCTCCCAAAAGCTCATGTTCACCTCATAATATAAAATACATTAATCCATTTCCCAGAGTCTCCAGAATCCTAAAAGTTTCAATACTGCTCAAAAGTTCAAGTTTAAAGTTTCATCTCAGATTCAATGCAAACTCTTTTGACTATGAGCCCCTGTGAAAATCAAAAGCAAGGTACATATATCAATATATAGTAGCATAGAGTAAATATTTCCCTTCCAAAAAGAAGAAATAGGCACATAGAAGAAGCTATGGGACCAAACCAAGATTGAAACGCAGCTAGGCAAAAAGGTCCCCAAAATTTGTATACAGCATCTGGACAAATTGGGGCCAGATGTTCTCTCCAAATGGCTTAGGCAGTCTTGCCTCTAGCCTTACAGGTTACAGTACATATAGGCTCTCTTTTAGCCTGGCTCTCCCTACAGCCATCACTTTTGGTGGGGGGGGGGGGAGGCAGATAGCCCATATTTCATATTACTGGCATCTCTTAATTCCTGAGCTCTCCATTTCAGATTTGGCTTTACCTTCAAAGTTTCCTGCATCACTCTCTCACGAGCAGTCCACAGGGATTCTGACATTGCTATACTTTGCCTGGAAATCTTCCTTTGAAATTTTTCTTTGAAAATCTCAGTAGAAGTCTCCATGACCCCTTAACTTGGATATGCTGCAGTCCTGCAGAACCAACCAGCACTATATGGATAATGCCAAGGTCTGCTGTCAGCTTTCTCAGTAGCTGGGCCCCTTGGGATCACAGATGCTGTGGATTCTAACTGCTTGGATAGCTGATTAGAGTGAAACAACTTCCTAGCCACCCTCCCCAAGCAAACAGGGTGCACCCAGGATCTCTTATCAAAGGATTTTTCACTTCTATTCCTTGAACCTTCAATGGATGTGATCTTGTATATTCTTTAGATGCCCTTAAGCATATTTCCCATTATCTTTTTGCAAAGTACTTACCATCTTTTTAATGGCTACAATCTCTTTAACAACCACACTTTCCTTGGCCCCAGTTTTACATGCACTTTTCCGGCCAAACTGCAGGTTTTTAAAATCCTTCATTATACATTATGAACCTAATTCTCACATTAAACTTGGATAAAAGCTGCCAGAATTATCTATGCAACAGCCTAAATGCTGTGCTGGCTTGAAATTTCCTACTTAAATTAATTAGTCCATCATATTTAAATTCAGCCTCACACAAATTTTCAGGACATAGGCAGAAGTTCTTTGCCAGAGTATAGCATGAATGACCTATAATCCAACTCCTAATAAAGTCATCACTTCCCTTTGAAACCTCTTGAATGCAGTCCACATTTCTATCCATTTTCTGGACTTCTAAGCTCCAACTAGAATAGCCCATTAAGCTCTTTTCACAAAATTCTAAGACATCTCCAGTCTGGCATCAGCAAATTTTTTCAAACTCTTCCCACAAACCACTTCCAAATGCTTATGAACCACGTGTTCATGCTAGTCACAGTAATGATCCTATTCCTTGATAATAATTTATATGTTAGTTATCATTTTATACTTGTGACCAAAAAACCTGAAAAGAACAACTTAGAGGAGAAAAAGTTTATTTGGGCTTGTGGTTTCAGCAGTGTCAGTCCATAAATGGCCAATTCTCTGCTCTGGGCTCAAAGTAAGGCAGCACATTGGGCAATATGGTAGAAAGGCATAGCAGATGGAATCTCAACACCCCCTGCCAGTCAGAAAGCCAAGGGAGGGAGGGAAAGGGGCTAGAGGAAAGATAAACTCTTTCAGTATGCCCTCAGTGACCCATTGTCTCTAGTGACACCCCATCTACCTACAGTTACCACCCAGTTAGTCCTATTCAAACTTGGATGGGTTAATTAGGTTATAGCTCTCATAATCTAATCATTTCACCTCTGAATGCCCTGCACTAACACAGAATCTTTTTGGGGGACATCTCATACTCAAACCATAACAATGCCAGAAGTCATATTATGTGAGAAACAGCTAGAGCTGATTGGGAGTTAAATTGATGGATTCAAGGACCAAGTGTCATTTGAAATGGGTCTTGAAAAATAGACTTCAGTAAGCTTTCTTTTAACCTTGAATGCAAAACCAAAATATAAATAACCACATCTACAATAGTGATTCTTTACAATGTATTTCTGCTTATATCAACAACGCTTCATAATCAAAAAGTATTTTATACTTAGAGCCACTTTTAAGGTACTCCACTATGTTTGAGAGTACTGTGGAGCAATGGAATGAGTACAAGATATACAACTAAGAAGAATTCATTTAAAGCTTTGTTCTGAATTTTACTTATCATGTAATTTTGGATAAGTCCCTTATGATTCTCAGAAGCTGCTTTTTAACTTTTACAATGGAAAAGGTAATGATCTCTTAGATCATTTTTTAAAAATTGAAGCTAATTCGGTTATAATACTTATAATAATACCAAGAACTTGGGATCAAGTTACTGAGTTATTAATCATTGTAATTCTATAAACATCCTTCCAATCAATTCTCAAAATTCCATGTAAGGAGGAGTGGGCATTACCACCTTCTTTAATAGGAGAGTTATTTGTGTATGACATGTTAAGATATCTGCCCCAAGAAGACACAGCTTATAAATGGTAAGACTAGGCTCAGAAGGCTCAGCCCCCTTTTGATTTTCCAGTGCTTTTATCACTACCAGTGATTAACTACCTTCTCAAGATAAACTAATGAAATACTTGGAATATCAGTACTAGTGTGAACCTGTCTTCTGGGTGGGTTGTAAGAGAGATTCAGGGGATGCTGGGGCTTTGTCCAACTAGTCAATTATAGTTACTAGTCAGGCTTCCAATGTTGATATAAAATTTGTCCAGACTTCACTTCAGTCTTTAAGTAGTTTTTACAAGATATATCTATCTGTATAATCATTGCTCTGTGCCACACTCTAGAGTAATGAATCTAGATGTTTGGAAGCATTATGCAAAACAAAGCAAACATGCTAATACATAGGGCTTTGTATCTTAGGCCTTCCTTGAGATAGATTTGTCTTAAATTCCATCCTTTATAACAGTTTATAATTAATTTATATTTTTAAAGGAAATAAACTACTTCAAATATAAGTGATTTCATTTCAAGTCGTCTCCATCCCCACCTTGATTCTTAACTTTTACAAACACAGGCACCAAGCAACACAGTAGTCTTTCTTGCTTCCATTAAGGAAATAATAAAATGAATAATTATGTTCTCTTTCTTTACATTCTAGCAGAACATAAATTAATAACAACACACGCTGTAGAAAGTGCACATGTTAAAAGGCAAGACATTTTTATGTTTGACTTACTCCAACTTATTCAACTACTGTTTAAGTTTCTCTTATTAAGTGGGATTCTCCAGCTCTCACTTACCCTTATGGGATGGCATCCCTCTGGGAGTATATGAAAGGAAACTTAATAGTAATTTCTAAGATACTGATGTTATTTCCCACTGAAATAAACTGCAAGTGGAGGGAGAAGCTGCCTAGTTCAAGGATAAAACTGATTGGATTAGAATTTCTCTTTCCAATCCTGACAGCAAAACTTCTCCTTCACATAAGGCATAACCAAGTACTTCTGCATCTGTCTTGTGTTAGTTTGATGTCTCATTATGGAATTTGAGGATGGGATACAATGCACCATGTCACTGAAATGAAGATTGTCAAAGAAAAGACAAAGTTATTCATTTCTTGGTTGGATTTGAAGTAGGTACATTTCATGTGTTTCCAGTTAACCTCAGCTTCCAGTGAACTTTTCTACATTCAAAATTATTAGTCCATTATTTCCACACATTTTTTTAGTCATTTCTAAGAGAAATTAAGAAATAAAGATCAGGAAATGAGCATTGAACCAATTGGGAAACATTATTTATTTACTTGTTTTATTTAATTCATTCTTCTTTTTAAATTTGAATTTCTTTTATTATGAATGAGGCTGAGCACTTTTGGCTCCCTGAAGTTCAGAGAGGTGAAGCTCTTTGCTAAAAGTTTAATGCCAATTAATAGTAGAACTGTGTTTAGCATCTGTGTCTAAAAAGTTTCAGTTCAGTAACTGCTCTATTGAACATACTGTTCCCTTTATATATAGTCATCTCCATAAATATACCACATTATTTTAAAATACTTTTTAAATAGTAGAGATAGCCCATATATCCCTGACCCAGTTGCCTTTAATGTTCACATATTTCACAGTTATAACAAATTTCCAGAAATTAGTCAATTAAAATTGGTGCAATATTACTAAATAATCACAAGATCTTAGTCAATCTCCTCACTATTTTCATTTATTTTACTTTAATATTTAAACTTTTTCTTTTTTAATTTTTTAAATTTGTTTTAATTAGTTATACATGACAGTACAATGATCTTGACATATCAAATTTTTTTATTTTTAAGAAAAAGCATAATGTTCTAAGATGTGTGTGTGTGTGTGTGTGTGTGTGTGTATAAAAATCTCTTCCTATAAGCAATCTGTCTGTTTCAGGTAGTTAAATATAAATTTTCCATTATTGAGAAGTTATAGAATTTTATAGTTGTTTTAGTGACTTCCTATAGATCTCCCTGTTAGTATTTTCCTACCTCTTTCACATACGCAAACTGGTCAGTTGTTCTATGCCTAACTACATCCTCTTCTTCAAAGAACCTAGCCTTCATGGCTTTCCCTTTTAGTCATTCCTGCATGCTTCAGCCCTTAATGATACATACACTTTGCAATATCAATCTGCGGTCCTCAGACAGATCCTATTCAACATAAACCTAGAAGGGGAATGATTCCATATCCAGTTTTTTTTTTTTTTTTTTTTTTTGTGTGTGTGTGTGTGTGTGTGTGATTTTAGACATAATCATTTCTCAATTATATGTCACTTCAAAACATATAAAAAGACATTGAATTGGTACTTTGATTATTTTAAAGAATGGCTATGACTTCCTAAATTACTCTGAAATAGTTCTTACAGCTGGTTTACTAAGTAGATGATGAACCTCAAAGTCTACTGTGCCGCAGTCTGACTGGGCACAAAATCACGAGCCACTCAAGCAGGAACAAACTTTATTTTTGAAACTGCCACCAATGCCCCGTTTATTTTTGAAACTGCCACCAATGCCCCATATGCTCCCGGGAAATCTGCCGACCAACACTAGGGGCGTTCTCCCGGACCCCAACAGGAAGTCCCTCCTCCGGAATTCCCTCCTACCATGCTTCCCCAACCAATGGGAACTCTCCAGGAATCCCGTAGCAGGCCGAGGTGGACAGCAATATCCATATGAATGCAGATCTTAACATAATCATATCATCTCAATGGCTTGCTGGCGTCACCTTTCAACCAAAAATGCCATGCATCATATTACTTGGCTGTGGCTCTTAGCACTACTGTAGGATTGAATGCGATTACTTCATTAGTATTCTTGCCTCCAAATACTTTACCACATGTAGCTGAGCCAACAACCTCCACAAACATTGATGTTTCGTTCACATTATACTTCAGGAAATTTTGTTTCTCTCTTAATTGCTTAGAATAAAACTTTAAAGGAAAACATCTCTGTGGGACATCCAGCATTGCTTAGGGATGAATAATCTCTGGCTGCCAAAGAACATTACTTATCAGTTGAATTTTTGCTTGCTCCTCAGTTTCATCCCATTAAGTATTTCTTTTATTCTCTCGGACCACCCCAGACTGTTGTTCTCCCTCCTGGATCTCTCTGTGTCTTCCAAATATTTGGCAAGTTGCATATTTTGATTGATCCCTGTTTTTTTTCTTCTCCCCAAGTGCTAACTTCTATCTTCAATGAATTTCTGTCTATTGTTCTTTGAGATTAAATCAATGAAAATTACAAAAGCTAAAGAATCCTCTAACAGCCACTTTGCCCCTCCTTTCACTTTTGTACAAAGGATTTTTTTTTTCCATTTTATCAGTTTCCTTCCAAAAGTACCATATACCTTAATTAAATTATTACAATTCTTTTGAGGATTATGAATAAATCTTCATTTGTTTTCTTTATTAGCATTCGATCTGCTTTTGTTAATTGTGTAAATGGTCCCCATAGGCAGAAAAGCAATATAACTCAAATGAAGCAAGACTTTTTGTTAAGGATAGTCAATTTGATTAACATCACCGTCAATATGATGAATGGAAGCATTTTGGAACAAGTTGCCCAGTAACTTGAAATTGACAATATAATGTGTGTGCCATTAGGACTAGAACAATAAATTCAACAATGTATCATAGCATTAAATTAGGATGCTCCTGTGTTTAGGATAAAATAATGATTCTCTGCATTTACATAATATCATTCATTCCTAGATTCAGTGCTTATAAGTATTTTTGTCATCTTAATGCTTAAATAATATGGAAACAAGTGGACTTCATCAGGGCTGAAAGAATAAAATTGTAATCAGGGATCTGGATTCAGGGCTTATAGTGATAGAAATTGATTACCCCCGTATAGCTAACATTATGGAGTTAATAAGGAAGGATTTATAGCAAATATAAGTAAATATTCATGGGAACTACTTAAAATGCAAACCAAGAAATTGTAAACTTCCAACTATAGACTTCTTCTGTGTCAAACAGATGCTTACCAATATTCACCAGTTGCTAAATATCTGATTGACAATTTTCTTGTGATAAAGAAGTAGATGAAGGAAAATGTACCTAAGGGTTGGAATAAGACAATTCTGAAAATAAGCATTCTTCCAAAAGTCTAATTCTCATTAATGGATTCTGTTTACCTTCTATAACTAGAATTCTAGATTTTTAAAAAACTATGAAGAAAATATATTTGGTTTTTCTTCAGTGTTTTCATGGTGGTGTTGTGGTGGTGTTTTTTGAATTTTGTTTTTAGGTAGGATTGCAAAATGTTTTGTTTCCTGAGAAGGAGAAGGTAATTCATTAGGACATTGAAAGTGAAATATCAACAAAAGAAGAAGGATGAAGAGAGAAGAGTGTAATGTGATATTTATTTACCTTGTAGAAAAAAATAAAATTAGTATAACCATGAAACAGAGAAGCAGCAGTAACAAAATAAATCTGTTCTATGTGAAAGAAAAATATTCATGGAAAGAACACTATAGACTTCACACATGAAATCTAATTTCATCTTCCCTAGTCTTCCTACAAAGGAAAAAAAAACTGACTCTTAAATTAATAAATATATACAAATCTGCATCAAGTTATTATCAATCCACAGCTACTCTTCATCCAAACTCTTGTTTTCACAAACAATTGCTGAGATAACCAGATTTCTTATTTGTCATTTGAATTTCACTATATTCTATTTATTACCCCCATGGACTTACTGTTAGATTGTTTGAAGAAATTACTACATATTTCTCTTTTGATAAACTGACACAGACAAAACATATAAAATTTCCTTTTATATTTTATAATTTTTCTACATATTTTTATTGGTACACTATAATAATATATAACAGTGGGTTTCATTATTACATATTCATATTTACACATGCTATAACAATAATATTTGGTCAATCTTGTTCTCTAGTATTTTTCCTCTCCCTCCTGTCCTTCTTCCCCTGATCCCTTTCCCCTACTCCACTGTTCTTCCTTCACATTTTATGAGATCGCCACCACCACCTTTCATTCATTTCTTCCATCTTCCCTAGCTTCTACATATGATAGAAAACATATGACCTTTGACTTCATGAGTTTGGTTTATTTTTCTCAACATTTTCAAGTTCCATCCATTTTCCTGATAATGACATAATTCCATATATATATATATATATATATATATATATATATATACATATACATATATATATACATATACATACATACATACACATATATTCTTTATCCATTCATCCATTGATAGACACCTAGGTTGTTTCCATATTTGGACTATTGTAAATTGCAATGCTAAACACCTGAGTATTCATATATCACTATAGTATGTTGACTTCAATTATTTAGTGTACATACCCAGGAGTGGGATAGCTGGGCCATATGGTAATTTCATTTTTTTCTTTTAAGGAAACTCCATACTGATTTCTGTAGGGATTGTACTAATTAACAATCCCACCAATAGGGTAAAAGTGTTTCTTTTTCCCATTATCCTCCCCATCATTCGTTGTATTGTTGATGGCTGCCTTTCTAACTGGAGTAAAATGAGATCTCAGTGTAATGTTGATTTGCATTTCTCAAATTGCTAAAGATGTTGAATAAACACACACACATACATATTTCATTTAACAATTTATTAAGTGACCTATTTGGCTTTTTAATGGTAATTTTTGAGTTATTTATTATATTCTAAATGTTAATTCTCTCAGAAGAATAGCTAGCAAAGATTTTCTTCCATCCTGTAGGTTCCCTCTTCTCATAGTATTAGTCAAAGTTTTGGCTGCTGTGACCAAAAGACTTGACAAGAACAATTTTAGAGAAGGGAAAGTTTATTTGGCATTTGTGGTTTCAGAGCTCTCAGTCTATATATGGCCAAATCTATTGCTCTGGGCCCAAGGGGAGGCAGAACAGCATGGCGTAGAATGTGAAAACAGCTCAGGACACAGCAATCAGGAAGGAGAGAGCTCTGTTCATCAGGAACAAAATATGAATCCCAAAGGCACACCCCAGTGATGCTACTATACTAGATACACCCTACCTTCCTACAGTTACCGTTCACTTGATCCATATCAGTAGTTTAAAATAATTCGAACATTTTATTTCTAAACTTTCTTGGATTGTTTTGCACATGAGCTTTTGGGAAACACCCCCTGTGTAAACCATATAACACATTATTAATGATTTTTTTTTGCAGTAGAAAAGCTTTTTAATTCAATGCCATCCAGTTTATTAATTCTTGGTATTATTTCCTTATTTAGGAGTCCTAGTGAGGAAGTCATTGCCTACATCTATATGTTGGAGTGTTGACCATATGAGAAAACCTCTTAATGGATCTAGAATTAATATAACTCTTAAAAGAAATTCTGTTGTAGATGAAGAAATTGGTTTCAGGCTATAAATTTTGAGAGGTACATGGAGCTCTTATGAAGACAAGTTATATACAAATGCAGAATAAGCATCTTTGGTGAAAAGATAAACTTTAAAGTTCCTTGGGGAAAGAAAGACAACATAAATCAAAATCCTCTACTAGCTCCTCTTCTAATCACAGTTTTCCCCTATTTTTATTTTATACCCCCATGTATTTATTCAATGGATGGTAAAGGATACAAAAGAATGCATTTTGTAGGCTCCTTTCCACTTTAGAATGTACCGTGCCTTTCATGATAGGTAAAAATTGAGATAAAATAAAAATCTATCACAGAAGAAAAACAGAGTTTGAATAGTAGGCAAAAGAAATGGAGACTCTTAAAATCAATGAACAAGGCTCAAAGAAAATTTTTAAATTATAGCCAACTGAAATCAAGAAAGTAATTGTCATTGTATGAAATAGTGATTCAGACACTTAAACCTTGAAAGACATATATTCTGTGGTAAATATATTTCTTTAAGCTTTGTTATGAATTATATAAAAAAAGAAGATAGTATAATCAATATACTTGAATGCTATTTAAAAAGTTTTATTGTTTTTTAATAATCTACTTACTGGTTTTCACAGGTTCTTCTAGGATTTTATGCTAGTAGATATTTAGCATTTTATTTTTTATTTAAGACTTTCTTTAAGTAAAACAAAGGAGCAGTTCTAGGTTTACAACAAAATTGAGAAGATGACAAGAGATACCCCAGAGCCCACTTTCCCCCATATGCATAGCCTTCCCAGTTATCAGTGCCTCCACTAGAATGGTTTGTTTATTAAACCTACCCTGGCACATCACAGTCACCCAGATTCCATAGTTTACAGTAGAGTTCACTCTTGCTACAGTACGTTCAGTGGGTTTAGACAAACATATAATGACATGTACCTACACAGAATGATTATAGTAACATACAGACCATTTTCACTGCCTCAAAATGTTTTGTGCTTTACTGCTGGCTCCAAACCCACCATCCTTGGCAACAACTAATCTTTTATTGTTTCTGTAGTTTTGTCTTTTCCAAAATGTCATATCTTTGGAATAATATACAATACAGCTTTTTCTGATTTATTTCTTTCACTTAGTATCATACATTTAAATTTTATCTATTTCTGTTCATGCTTCATATATCTCATTTTTAGTGTTAAGTCATATTCCATTCTCTAGATGTACCACAGTGTATTTAATCATCTAAGTATTGGAGGATATCTTGGTTACTACTAGATTTGAGCAGTTACAAAAAAACCTTCTATAAATATCCTTGCACTGGTTTTTGTGTAAACATAGGCTTTTAACTCCTTTGGATAAACATCAAATATGACTGCTAGATCATATGGTAAGAGCTTGTTTAGTTTTGTAGGCAACTTCCCAACTGTTTTCTAAAAATAGCTCTGTCATTTTGCATTCCCTTCAGCAGTGAATGGAATTCCTTTTTTTTTCTATATTGTTGCCAGTATTTGGTATTGTCAATGTTCTGGATTTTGACTGCTCTAATAGGTGTGTAGTAGAATCTAATTATTGCTTTAATTTGCCTTACCTCGATGACAAATGGAGCATTTTCTCACTTGCTTATTTGTGAATCTATATATATTCTTCAGTGAGGTGATTTTTCCACTAATGAAAGTGGAAAAGCATATATTCAATTTTTATTTACTTAATATGATATATAGAAAGCATGATTATTGTGACAAAGAAAATCAAAAACTTGCTAATCTGTTAGCATCCTGTCTTGATTCCAGATAAAGCATCCAGGAGAAAAATAAAGGCTGTGGTTTTACAAGTTTGAGATTGAAAGAGCATGATTATAGAAGTTAATGCCATAGACTTCATCAGGACTTCGTCTATACTGTTTTAATGTTTTCACATTTCTTGAATAAACGTGGGTGTCATCACTTTTCCCCCATGCACACATTTCCTATCATCCTTGAATGGAGGATACAGAGCCTCTAAGTCCAAGAAAAGGATCATGAAACCTGGCTTGTACTTTCATTTCATCATATCCCCCCTCCCTTGGCAATGGTCTTCCCTACAAATTTTTAAATAAGTGAGGAAGCCCAATGCCAGACTCATCTATTTTGTTATCCCATCCTCAGCTGGGACTTTGTCCCTTTGCCCTGAACTTTCACCCTGAGGAAGGATTCTAGGCAATGACCTTTCCTTTCTTTCTCATCAACTTTTGTTTCAGAAGGTTATTGCTGCCAGTGCACTTACTCATCTCTTTAGTTCAAATGTGCCCCGTACAAAAAATGTCTACTGACCCTGACCTTTGAAAAGAGCAAAAGGAGTTTTTAGCCAGAGCTAACAGGGAGGAGATGAAAGGCTTGACAGTCTCCATGGAACCCAGGGATACTGAAATTTCTCAAGGTGCATCTCTTCTCTCTCAGTTGCCAAATCATTGTGCTTCTTGAACAACCTGAGCTAGTAAATCGCAGCAGAGGTTAAAAAAAAAAAAGAAAAGAAAATGGCCCTCAAAGTGTAAATTATAGCCTATAAAGGGGGAAAGAAAACTTGTCATCTTTCAACCTAACTTTCCTTGGCAGAAATAGCCTTTAAGAATTCCCTTTAAATAAGTACTCAACTTCTGGCAGGCTTCTTGCAGTGCAGTTCCCTTTGTTCAGAAATGATTGTTTAAGATTCCCAGTTTAGCTTCATAGCACAGTTTTAGGAAAGCTTTTTATTTTTTTGAAATCTTTTTTTCTTATCCTAAAACAATTTTTTCTCCCCGATACCACATCACTTTACAAGGAACTGAACTAGCTCTAATATTGAGTTTATGACTGCTTTTCATGCTTAAACTATTTAAACTTCTCTCTCTCTCTCTCTCGCTCTCTCTCTCTCTCTCTCTTTCTCTCTCCCCCCTCCCTCTCTTTCTGTCTTTCATAATCTAAAGAGTATGTTTAATTTTGCCTTTCCTTTCAAGATCAGTGCAAGACTTTTGATGCAATACTTAATTAGCAGCAATACAGCAAAAGATAGCTGACTTTCAGGAACTAGAAACTCACATACAGGCAGACTCTCCCTTCCCTCCTCATTATCTTTGGTGTGTGTACTTTTAATTAAATATCCCAGGTCCTGGTGATATTGCAGATGTTTAACATAATACCCGTTCATTAGAAATGCTTTATACTTATCACATCTTGAAGATGGACTTATCAGCTCTCTCTTTCAACCACATGTCTTAGATTAATATGCATTGTGAGAGAACTTATTTGACAGGTTCAGAAGGGTCGAGCAGCAAAGAGATAACATTACGAATCCTACTAGAATTAGTAAAAGGAGGCAGAGAGGCTGCACTAAGTCCTAGTCAATAGTTCAGTTTGAATGAGTACATGTGCTATTATCTTACAGGCACATAAAAGAGGAAGGAAAAAGATAAGAGAGCTGTATTTTCCACCTGTTGGCACATCCCTGGTTTTATTCTAATCCCTGTATCTCTCCATGCCCTTCATGAGGGCTTATTCATTTAGCTCCAGTGGGCCCACTGAGCGTGGATATTTTAGATGACTGCTAATGAGACAATAATCCTCTCATTTTGAGGTTCATAACAACTCCAATTCAAAATATGCATAGATGCCCCATTTCAGTTCTTATTGGACAGGTGGCAAACCATTTTTCCTTTGGGTCTGTGTTGTCTCTCTTGCTTGACAGCTCCATCTGTCTGCCCCTGCTTCAGAGATGCCTGGGAGACAGCAGGATCATCATGAAGAGACCAATGTGGTGAAGAGCTGTCCCCCAATCCCTGCCACTCCATGTGTTACCTTTGTTCCCAACCCCCTCCTACTCCTAGTCTATGCAGGATAAATCTCTTGAGTCTGCTTTCTCCACACATCAGCTTTCTTCTGCCCCTTCTTTAAGCAGCTATACTCAGCCCAGCACAGGGGAAAGGTTGAATCAAAGTAATGGAGACAGTAGGGACAGCCTTAGTTGATCGTACCTACAGTCATTCAGCATCACTTGCAAAATTTAATTTTTCTCCAAAGCATTTTTGCCATTGGTGTTTGCCAAAGAATGATGCTTTCTTTGTTCTTATGAAAAGTTTAAGGTAAAAACAGAAGTATTTATTGGAACAGGAAATGTGGTACATTTAGCCCTAGGGAAAGAGGAACATTGGCTACTCGCTATATACACTAGACCTAAACCATCGTAATAAATTTTGCTTTGATTTTAAGGGTCTATGTCCCTTCCCAATTTCCAAATAATAGCTCTATTCCTAGATTGTCAATGATTACTTTCCTTCATAGTCGGCTTTTTTCTCATTTAAGGACAGTTATTTCCTTATAAAGAGGGGACTAAAAAATCTATTTTGTCAGCATTCAAGCAATGATGATCATGAGAGAGAAAAGGAAGTAGTTAGGTACAGTCTATGAAGCACTTCAAAAAGAAGTTATTTCTTTTCGCTCTCCAGTTTTTTGTTTCAGTTAGACTTTTTACCTGACACATTTCTTGCCAAACACAATGTACTTACCTTGTAGATACAAAGATTGTTCTTGACTTAGAGGGCCCACAGGCTAGCAGAGAAGATGTGTGTAATTCAATGCACTGTGTGATCATTAGGTTTATTCCAAGTGCAATGGAAGATCTGCAGAAAAAAAAAAAGAAGGAAGGAAGGAAGGAAAGAAGGTAGGAAGGAAGAAAGTAAAATGGGCACCAGAATAGTGTGAGTTCATATTTAGATGTGTAAAAGAAAATGTCTCAAAAAGGAAGGGCCAAAGCACCTGTAACAGGAGTAATGAGTACTGGATGAACAGGGAGCAAATGTCACAGAATATGTTGGAGTCAGGTCTCAAAGTGCCTTGTAGTCCATGCTATGTAATTTTTACGTTGTCCTAAAGAGAAAAGATCTTTTCAGGTGAAGCAGGTTTGAGTGCCCTGTGGGTACCAAGTCATAAACAAGGTTTATTTAATCTCTCAGTGGGAACATTGGCTTCCTGTTGCAAGGAGATAGGCAATGTTGTTATCTACCTCCCAGAATGCCTCAGAAACTACAGGATTCAGCTGATGGGAAGGTTCCCTAGCAGAAAACTGCCTGAGAGGGAGGAAAAGGAATAGTCACAGAAGATGAGCAAGTATTAAGCATCAAAATACAAATGATCCTAGGAGAGCAAATCATAGTAGTCAGAAAGGAGAATATGAGTATTTTTGACCCAAGCCATATGTTTTAGTCAGCTCTTTTGTCTCTGGGACCGACAGACCTAACAAGAACAATGGAGAGGAGAAAAAGCTTATTTTGGCTCATGGCTTCAGAGGTTCAGTCCATGGCTGGTCAACTCCATAGCTCTGTGCTCAAGGTGAGGCAGAACATCATGGCGGAAGGGCATGGTAGAGGAGAGCAGCTCAGGAGAGGGCAGCTTGGAGGCATACAGCACTCCACTCACCTACCTCCTCTAACATACCCACCTGTCTACAGTTATCACCCACTTAATCCATATCAGTGGGTTAATCTACTGATTATGTTAAAGCTCTAATCATTTCACCTCTGAACCTTTTGCATTCTCTCACACATGAGGTTTTGGGGAGGACACCAACATGACACCATGTTGGCTGATATATATTTTTTTATTTTATTTTCACTTATCTCATTTTCTTTGGGAAATGTCATCAACTTTTATGGTTTCACTACAATGCTACTTATGTGGACAATCCCATGAGCTTAAGCAATGGCATGTTTTACACGTAGGATGTGGAACAAGAGGAGGCAGTGGAACAATGAGTAGGGGATAAAGAATCAAGACAATTGCTATCAGTGACAGGAGGCCATAGGCAGCTTTCCTTAAATTCAAATTTAAAAGCTTCAAGGGAATCTGTTACTATTTTAGTGATGGTCTGTCTTAAGAATTTAAAAAGGGAAAGTATCTATCTTGTGTTCCAACAGCTGAAGAATGGATTAAAAATCTTGGTACCTATATACAATGGACTACTACTCATCTATAAGAAAGGATGAAATCCTTTTATTTGTGAGAAAATGGATGGAAATGGAGATCATTATAGCTAATCAAATAAGCTAGGAATAAAAAGACAACAGCCAGTACTGCATGATCTCACTCAGACAAGAAATATAAAAATGTTAATCTCATAGAAGTTGAGAATATAATGGTGGTTGCCAGAGCCTGGGGCAGTAAGGAAGAAGGAAGATGAGAAAAGCTGGTCAATAAGTACTAAATTGTGGTCAGATGTAAGCAAGAAATTCTGTTGTGCAATTGCATAGAAGCATCACTACAAGTATGAATATGTACTAAGTTTTTTTAAAAAAGAAAGGATTTTTGATGTTTTTACCATAAAGAAATGATAAATGTTTGAAGAGATAGCTCTATTTAAACTCAGCCCAATGTACCCAAGTATTGAAATAATCACGTGGTTTCTCTATAAAAATGCACAATTTTTATGTATCAGTCAGAAATTTTTAAACTAAGGAAATGAACAAGATACCTCTAGTGGCTGATTGATAGCCAGATGGTTTCTTCAGGTCAGTTAAAAAGCTTCACATAATGGGAAAGAAGAAGGGTAACTGGAGAGTTGAGGAAACTGTTACAAAAAGATCCACATGGGAAGAATTTATCCAGCAATGACAAGTTGTGTGAAGATGATGTGAGGTTGTCAGACACTTTTATGATCCTTTCCTTCAGCCTGGCTTATGTACCTTTTGAAGGAGCGCACAGCTTGATGGGGAAGCAGGCTTGAAATCAATTGACAGAGCGGGGAAAACATTAATAGCATCTGCAGCCACAGGACACTCTGCTACAGTGAGATTTGTTGTAGGACAGAAGTGACAGCTATATAACAACATCTTATTGATATGGGCTTCCTGAGCATAGATAGAAAAAAAAAGGATACTCTGGCAAAAAGTGTTTGCAGCATAAGTTAGGGGATTTGATGGAACAAACTGGGCTAACAATAATGTAGTGTAAGAGCAAAAATGGAGATGCTACTGCAGTGCAGAAAGACAGTGGGTCATGCAGCAGGTCCTGGTGATAGCCGCTGTGCTGCATCAGGGCTTTGTTTTAACCCCTTCTGTCCAACCACAGCTTGGACTTCTCTTCTTCCCATATGAAGTATCAATATACGTTTAAAGCTAAGGTGACCTTACAGAAATGATATGATATGCAATTTACAATGAAATGAAATCTATCTGGTGGCACAAGTCAAATTCATAGAAACAAATGCCACCCTTAGATGCATGCTGCTTAGGATAAGTTTGTAATGATTTTAACAAAAATCCACTTCAAAATTACAATCAAATTCGTTGATTTATTATTTTGCAGTACACAGACCCAGTTTAAGATGATTTGCTTAATTTATTTTAAACCCCAAATTCATATTTTAAACTTGAAATACTGATCTGATTGTTTTAAAACGGGGAAGCATCACATAGTGCTATCAGGTCAAAATGCATAAAATCAATACAGAATATTTTTCTAACATGTTACAATCACAGTTCAAAATATCTTTGATTTGGTGTGTTACTCTATATATTTTTGCCTCCAGGGACAGTTTTGATGCTAATCCAAATTTTTCAAGGCACGAAATGAGGTGTCTGGTCTGGTAAAGAAAGTCGTTCATCAGAGTTACAATTCTTCCTGGTTGGGGATGTAAACGGAAACATCTAAATAGTTTAAGAAAACTGATTTTATGATATTGCTGCAAAAGATGTCATAACAGTGGCAGAAACCATCACTTACTTACCACTTCCTAGGACTTAAGTACTTCAAGGTTAGTAATATATAAATAGATTCCAGTTGGATAAAAAAATGTAAAACATTAATGTTTCTTAGTTTAATTCCTGTGGATGCCTGTAAGCTTGGGCAGAGGAGAAGAGACTCATTAGGAAAAAAAAAAAAAAAAAACACAGTGTCTGACTCCATGTCTTTTCTGACTATTCTTTCCATGACCTGAATTCTTTTTTCCCTTTCTTAACACAGTTGTATCCCATTTGGACAATTCTGAAGGGTGTTGCTAGGCTTAATTTGTGACATCACACTTATTGTTAAATCTTGTCCATTTCAACAAAGTCAATTTTAAACGCTATAGGAGACAAAAAAGAATTATGAGACTCAGTTTCCTATCTTCAAACAACTTACTGTAGATTTGAAGAAAAGCATATACCATCATTTTGCCATTTATTGGGGGTTTTGAAAAAATACTAAAAATAAATAGTGTTTGTGTGCTCTAGGGTCAGACTCCCCATTCTTTTATTTAGGATCTGGGTAACTATGGCCTTGTATTACAGCTGCACATGGTGTTAGTAGTATAATATATATCATGGGTTATTCTTGTGAATATTAATTAGTTAACATGTAAATTTGTAAAAATGATACCTATAAAATGGCCCATGTAGTGTTATTACTCATTTCTTTAGTCAGGAAATATGCATAGGTGTTGCATGCCAATTTGTTCTGAATATAGAGATGTGACTAATGCAATTTCATTTCATTCACAAGATTTATATTCTCAAGAAGAAAGACTGGGAAAACATTAAAAAAACTAGTGTTAGAGAGTAATGAGTATGATGATAAATATAGGGTGGGTGAAAGCAAATGTTTGAGATAGGATTTGTCTTTGGTCAGTCAGAGGAGGTCTCTCCAAGGAGAAATTACTCTGACTGAAAACCAGATTATTCACTGCATGGTGAGTAATAGTCACCATGTGGTCCATATGTGAGGTAGATCATCCAAAAGAATCCCTAGGATGATCAGAAGAGGGTTCTTGGAGGAAGTGGGTTTCAGCATAATATTTTTAGCTGAGAGAAGAATGATCACTCCAGGCAAAGACTTGAAAGTGAGAAACTCAAGGTATGGAGTATAGTAAATGGATTTTAATACAGATATATGTTTGTATAGAATAGTTTGTGCAGAAGAGTAATAGGCAAGGCGAGGATGTAAACTGAAACCAGGTTGTAAAGGGCATTCAAACTCAGAGTATCCTTAAATGACACATATATTTCTTCAAACAAAAATGAAGTCACTGATAGTTTATGAGAGAAATAATTCAGTTGACTATTTCCCCAATTCAATGATAGCCTCTTCAAGAGGGCACTCGGTAGAAACTTGCTGACCGAGTGATTGATTGGTTAGTTAGTTGAGTGTTTTATTTATTGCACAAGGCCTAGAAAAATAGATGCTGAATAAATGTTTATGGAAGAAAAGAAGAAAGTGATGATGGATAATGTAGTGATAATAACAATGGTAAGAAAAATGGGAGAGAGAAATCAACAGTACTGTGTCAATGTGGAAGAAATTGAAAAGAGACAAGTCAAAGATGAATGAAGTGTCTGTTCTAAATGACAAGTACATTATAGTATCAGGAAAACACCAAGGAGGCATGGTTTGAAGTAAGAAAAAGATGAGGAGGCCCATTTTAGATGTACACACATCAAAGAAACACCATAATGAGGGTCTAACAGAACACACAAATTGTTAAAGAGGATGTGGAATAAATGAATGCAATCAAAGTAACAATTTTTAAGAGCTGTCTCAACCATCTACTAATAAAAAAATTCACAGAAACTCAAAGCTAAAAAAAATTCTTTAGATTAGTTAATTAGGAGATCATTGTTGATATTTGAAGGGGCAAATCCAGTGGAGTATTGGGGACAGAATCCAAGTTGCTCTTTTGTCCTCACATCCATCATTCCCTGTAGTACTCAAGAAACTTCTATCAGTAGACAAAAAAACAGGGAGCTGGTATTTTGTATAAATGCTGAAAATAAATGACTAGGTCATATCCATAATTATCAAATTGCCATATTTCACTTTTTCTTTCAATAAGACAACTAAAAGTATTTAAAAGACAACAAAATATGACTCCCCCCACACACACCCTTTCAAATGTACTCAGTATGTAATTAAAAATGTAAGATAATTATGTTTTCTCACATTTCAGGCTAATAGAGTTGACACCTTGAAGAATTTCTCAAAAAATAGAACTAGTAAATAAACACAGTAGAGTTTTAAAAGATAACTTTTATTTACTTGATCCTAAAAAACAAATTTGATAATAAATAAGAAAGAAAGGACATGGGTTTTGAAGGTCAAGTTAAGCATTTTTCTTTAACAAGGTTATTTTGACATTACTAAATGGAATAGCCACAGCACTTTGGGCAACCCTATTAGATTAATGATAGCATCAACAGCAAGAACAAGTTCTATTTGTTAAGCACCTTTTCCCCTCAATACTTTAATTCTGCTTGGGACAGAGAAAATGGAGATGAAAAGTAAGGCTAATCTAACCTTGGTCACTATATATTTTCTTTTTCTCTTTTTCATTTTTCTTAATTCAATGAGAATGAAGCAAGAGCAAAAAATAACCATTTCCAGACAATACAAAAAAAAAATCAATAATCAATCTTGCCAGAAAAATTTCAACAATACTTCAGTGCTGTTACAGATTAGACAGTCTGTATTGTAATCATTTTTTAAAAGCCACATGCCTTGTCTTTTATAGACTCTAAAGAAATGATCTTAATTATTATTATTTACATAAAGCCTCCTTGCCTCACTCATGTCCCTAAGTCAAACTTACTCTCTTTTTCCTGTGACTGGCTTAGAATTTCACGTTGCAAATTGAGTAAGAGCTTCTGGAGAAGAACAGAGGTTTAAATACATGAGAACTTCTTTCTGTGCTGCTTCCCGAAAAACCCACACAAACAGAAAGAGAGGAAGCTATCATGCGATACAGAGAAGCCAAGGAAGCATTGGAAGGTGAGCCATACCAAGCAGAAGCAGGACGAAATCTCATAGCAGGAGCTTGGAATGGCTCCTCTATCTTGATACCAGATACCACAGAAGGCTAGGGTGAGGTGAGACTGAAAAGTGAAAAGTTTCTTGGGAAGAGTTTATCTTGGCTCCTTTCCGGAAGTGTCCAGACATGAGCACACTTGGCACAGAAGAGAACTGTTCTGGAAAGTTGCTGTTTCAGCAAATGCTGTGAACCTTGTAAATGTCACTCCATTGCAACAATACCCTATGTTAGGTCAATGTCCCTAAGCAAGAGTTCTGGATAGTCTACTCTGGACAAACACAGCAGCTGCCAAAAAATAGAGAAAGACATAACTATTGACTTTTAATGATGCTTCAGTGAAAAAGCTGGGTCCTCTCTCAGTCTTTGTATAGTGAAACCCACTGGTTCTTTAGGTCGAGCCACATGCTTAAACTTGGAGGTTTCATCCAGGAGACTCAAGGCTCCCTGAACCTTAATCTTCACCTCAAAGTTCACTTCACCATGGAGCAAATTTTGGCATATAAGGATTGAACAAAGAGGCCCTTAACCATTGAGCCACAGCCTCAACCCCATTTTTCCCCCTTAATTTTTTATTTTGAAACACGGCTTTACTAAGTTGCCTAGGGCTGCGCTAAGTTGCTGAGGCTGGCTTTGAACTTGCAATCCTCCTGCCTCAGCCTCATGAGGCACTGTGATTACAGGCCAGCACCACTGTTCGTGGCAAAAAAAGAAAAAAAAAATTAAAGATGTTAATTTTTACACATCAAAAGAGTTAGCTAAGTTGCCAGCTAATGAATGATAAATGACCCAAATCACATCAAAATGCAATTTCAGTAAGGAAAGAAAAAGATCCAAAAGGCTTCCAGGAAAGAAAGAAATCAGATAACATAAAAAGAACCAAAATAATGTTGGACTTCTGAACAGCAACTTCACTCACATATAGAAGATGAAAGAGCAATGCCTTCAAAATTTTGAGGGTAAATGGCTTTCAGACTATTAATTGTAAAAGCTGCCAAATTGTCAAGTAAATGTGAGAGCTGAATAATGCTTTTTAACATATGCAAGTTTTTTGTTTTTTTTTTTAAAAAAAAACATCTCCCATTCTCTTTTCTATTGTTGTATGTATGTCACCAAAACAAGAGAGGAAACAAAGGAAAAGTCCACACTGGATTCAGTCAATGGAACCCAACAGAGTAGAGGCAGAGTGAAGCCCCAGGACAGGAATTGTGCAACAATCCAACTAGAGCAGGGGTCCATCAGGTAGCAAGAAGGCTCTGACAGAGCTTTCTAGAAAAATGATGGAATTGCTACAGCACTTGAAGTTTTCAGTGGGTATGATTCTGTTAGGAAATAGGAAAAGGAAATATAATCAGAATACAATACTTCAATCAGTTATGATAAGATAAAATCTGAATATCAATTTAACAAATACTGTTATATAACCACAACAGAGAAACACAGGGAGATAATTGAGGAGAAAATAGGATGTAGAAAAATATCAAAATTGAGGAGGAGTGGGTCAGAGGAATGGTGATGTTTACAATTAGCCTTGTTGTACTACCTGATTGTTAGGTTCTGCACACATATTTTATTGACAAGGACTAAAAAATATTTTTCAGGTGAAGTGATGAGTGATATAGAAGAAGGGAGGGTTGTTGTTTGTTAGCTTTACCTTGAGTGCAAGCTCCAAATCATATACATTGGGATTTCTCTTGTATTCTTCCCATGTATGATACAGTATAATTTATCATCATTCAAGAGAAGTTTCCAGAAACAAAAAATATACTTATTTATGTCTTATGATAGCACAATATCCAATTTAAGGTAGTATTCAAAAAGTAGTAATTAAATGAACAAATTTAGAAGAAGAGTGTTAGCAGATACTGATAGAGATGTGTAAAAATAATTACGTGATCTCACATAGAAATCATCAAATGAATGAGTGAGTGACTGTGTGAGTGCGTATAAGAGAGAAAGAAGAGATAGGTAAATTAGTGAGTTTGTTTAACAATTACATAAATCACCTAATAATTTAATTATCATAACAAATTTATTCTCTACCTTTTGTAGTTTTGCTTTTCCTTTTCAGATCATGTCTCTAGAAAAGCAGGAGTCCTATTGGCTATCTCCGAAATGGCATTAAGAATACTTGAAATCAGGGTCTGGGGATATAGCTCAGTTGGTAGAATGCACAAGGCCCTGGGTTCAATCCCCAGCACTACCAAAAAATAACAACAAAAAAACTTGAAATCAGCCTGGCTCAGTGGCACTTGCCTGTAATCCCAGCAGCTCCAGAGCCTGAGGCAGGAGGATCACAGGTCCAAAGCCAACCTCAGCAACATAGTAAGGCTGTAAGCAACCTAGTGAGAGCCTGTCTTTAAAAAAAGAAAAAAAAAGACAGAGGGGATCAGTGGTTCAGCATCCTTGGGTTCAATCTCTGGTATCAATAAATATAATTAAATAAATGAAAAAAAAAAAGAATACTTGAAGTCAATTTTCAACAGGGAAGTAGGGAAGCAAACAAACAACAACATTGTATCCAGGTACTGGTGCTAGTCTGGGAAGTTTTAGTAAATAGGCTGCTCATTGTGAAGAAGACAGTTAGAGGTAGAGGTGAACTTGGGAAGCTTTCTGGAACTGAACAGATTTATTTTGTGAACCTAGAATAGAGGCAGCTGGATCCATAGTAACACAACCAAATATGGACTGGAGGCAAGTCAGGTTGTCTGTCTTAATGCTACCTGGAAGAAGGAAGGAAGGAAGGAAGGAAAGAAGGGAGGGAGGGAGGAGAGAGGAGACCAGAGGAGATAAAAGGAGAGGAGCGGGGAGGGAAGGGGGAAAGAGAGAGATGGAGGGAGGACTAAAGAAAAGGGAGAGAAGGGAAAGAAAGAAAGAAAGAAAGAAAGAAAGAAAGAAAGAAAGAAAGAAAGAAAGAAAGAAAGAAAGAAAGAAAGAAAGAAAGAAAGAAGGGAGAGGGAGGGAGGGAGGGAGGGAGGGAGGAAGGAAGGGAGGGAGGGAGAGAGAGGTGTCTTGGTAATATAGTAAGCTATAGCTAAACTAGCCATGTAGGGATGTCCTGGTGGTGAGTACAGAGGGCTATTTCTAAATACCAGGAAGAACTAGCCCTAGCAATGGGGCAAGACCCATGGCAGAGCTAGTGAACAGGAGAGGTGCATCAGCACAAAATGGAGTTAAAAATCTCCAATTTGTTTTTAGAAACTGGCATCTACATTCAGTTTCATTTCCAAGCAATCTAAAATGAAAATCTTCCTTTTCGAGAGAAATGTCTGAAAGATGGAAAGACCATGATAGCCATAGAATCAGAGAATACATATTATTAATCAAAATATACTTAGATAGAAAAACAGTACAATAGAGAAAATTCAAGTATCCCATTCATATAAAAGAGGGCATTAAAGACATGGAGCCAAAGTTGTTCTTTAATAGTTGGTGTTAAATTACTTTTTGCCATTACGTTATTAGCCTAAGTGTTTTCATTCATCTACAAAATGAAGGGATATTTTTCCGCAAGTAACCTCCAGTCAATCTTCTTTCCATAAGTTGATTATACAACTGGAAATGATTTATCAGTGAACTCATCATAGCTTAAATCTATTCCAAAATATGCTATGCATGAATATTAGAAGATTGATGCATTCATTAAAATGAGAAGCATTAATTCCTTAATATTTATTTAAATTTTTAAAAAAAGCCTTAGTGGCACAAATGTAGATTAGGTGAAATAGGAAATTATGTCTAAAAATGCAATACACATTTTTGCCATAGATATCAGACAAAGGATTCATACTAAAACATGACTGATTTTCTTTGTCAGAAATAATAAAATGTGAATTTTTTAGCAGATGCTAATTGTACCAATGGGATTTGTTCAAATCACTATCATCTGGGACATAGTTAATTCTTACTACATCAGCATAACTATTCTTTTCTGAGACTTAAGTTAAAAAAAAAACAACATAAACTTATTTCTACCTTTACATGAAGTGAACACATGGGGCTATTAGTTCTACTGATTTTTTCAAAAGCATATTGTGTACCATTGTACTTTTATAGGCAGTTATGGACAGGTGCCATGGGGCTGAGAAAACAATTTGAACTCTCATGAAACAACGTAAAAGTAAGATAACATATGAGGATAGAATGCCATTTGGGGTACTATGTATTGACAACTAGAGACCAAGAAAGTATTAAATAAGTTACTAACTGCATAATAAATACAAAACATTTAAAATGAGTTAAAGAATGGAAAGACAAAAGAATATTAGGTTTTATGCTCAAGGGAAAGAACACTGATAAGAAAATTCAAGGATTCCCCTTATTCAACAGCATCTGTATATTTATCTCGGACTATGTGGACTCCAAACATATTGGACCTGGGGGAGCAGCTCAATGGAAAAACACATGATCAGTGTGTGCTGGGCCCTAAGTTCTATCCTCAGCACCAAATAATAATAGAAACTATAATTATACACACACACACACACACACATATAGTATACATTATATAATATGCATATAGTGAATATGCATTTATAATTTAATGTAATATATTGTATAAATGAACATAGCAAATATGCACATATTATACATAATTATCATTATATTATCTAATATATATAGTATATATATACACATACACATATTTTAATAACACTATAAATTTCAATTATACTTTATATCTTTCAAAATTCTCCCATATGTTAAGCCAGAGTGTGTATTTTTATTATTATACTACTGTCTACCTCAATGACATAAGGTAACTTTCTTAACACTACACAAAAGCCACGTGCAAAGTCTCGAGTGGTCTTGACTCTACCCATGGCCTTGCCAAAAGACATCAAAAAGTGTGGCCTCATGAGAGAGCATGTGCAGCAACACAAAGGCAAAGGGTCATAAAAATGATGATTTTACAGC
Organism: Marmota flaviventris; assembly: GCF_047511675.1. Classification (NCBI taxonomy): domain Eukaryota; kingdom Metazoa; phylum Chordata; class Mammalia; order Rodentia; family Sciuridae; genus Marmota; species Marmota flaviventris. Next base: position 108,565,778 of record NC_092500.1, read on the forward strand.
ATCAAAGTGTCAAATGGACTCCTGAGATATCGGTTAAAACATTTTGAAAAAAAATCTCCATCATGAGTTCCCTTGAGCACAGGGTTTGGAGGAGGGGAAGGGCACATGACTGGTTATATTATGGGCACCTACTTTCCAGTTTAGTGAAAGCGACCTGTTTTAAACAGAAGCCTCTGTCTTAAAAGAAGCGACCTGTTTTAAACAGCTGCCCTTATGTGTGTGAGGTGGATGGAGAGCTCCTCCAACTAGAAAATGGGAGGGAAAGCTGAGAAGAGAAAGGGTCAATGGGGGAATTATCCAAGGGCTGTATTTATAGTGAAAATATGAAAAACCTTTTGTTGCTTAGTAAATGCTACAAGTGTACAGAGAAAAATGTATTGTAGGTACACTTCACAGAGTAGCCAGCCACAGAATGATGACAGCTTTGATGTTTCTGTGCTAGTCAAGGATGAATGAAGAACATGTATCTTCCATATACAAATATATGTATAGTTGGGATAAAAGTAACTTATGCAGGGAATTATCACTATAGATCTAAATAAAATCTAGTTTAAATGTTAGCATACAATATGGGTAGATTTCTCCCTCTAGATCAGACTCTTGTCCTAAGTAAAGCTGTAAAGTAATTTATACTCATGTGCTTTGTCAAAGTCAATCAAATTCATGGGGAAAAGTCCTTTCTTAATAATAAAAAAAAAAAGATCCCTATCCAAAAGAGTGCATTTTAAAAATTTGGTTGATGTGTTAGACCTATGGGCTACTCTTCTGCCCTGAATTATCTTGTTTCTCTTCTTTCTGCCTTCCAGTTGCTACCAAACAGGGTAAAGCCATAAAGAATTCTGATTTGCTGGGAAAATCACACTACTGTCCTCTCTCATGTAGGTTTATTGGATCCATGCACCCAAATGGGAGACGAAATGTATTTTTCCTGCAGTAAAAGTCATCAAAAATGGCCCAAAGATTCACAGGAAACAAATATCTACGTTAAGAAGGTAACACATTTCTACAGTTACTTTCTGACCACAGCTAAGCTTTCAAGAAGAAAGAAAAGCCTGAAAAACTAAGGGATTCAAGTAGAAATTACAGAGCCCACTCATTAGAACACACAGCATGTCATTTCTGCACTCCACTGTGGTCATGCTTTTCCTTCTACCAAACAGATCTATCTCAGGAGCCCTCTTGGAACTGTCGATAAAGTCATTATCAATTATGTAATGCAGGGGGAAGCAAAGATTAATAATTCAAAGCTAAGACATCCCCATGATTTATAATCTTGCATGTGACTGTCCACAGCTAGCATTGGGAACCTGTCATTAAAAGGCATTAACTTGAGAAAATTAGAGTTCTGTATTGATCACCAAACACGTATAGTTTATTGTGGAGTTGATGCTTTAATTTATATTCCCAGCCAGGCTTTAGGTGAATATCATTTGCATAGGGAAAACTGCATCCTAAAGCCACTGAGTTAGACAACATGACAGAGACTGTAGGTAAGCTCTCCCACTAAGTGTATTCCCATGTACTCAGCAGGGATTGAACCCAACACTGCTTATGCAGGGTGGGGTGGTCTGTGGTTAGAGCACAATCACTAACCAAGGAGAAAAGAACTTGGTTTGTCTTGAGTAAGCAGAACTTGTGATTAGTCAATGGCTAGATGGATGTTCTAAAGTGAATACAAACTTTCTACCTTCTTACCTTTAGGTAAGTAAACTACCTCTGTTTTCTCTACCTCTCTAACAATTTGCCTTCCTTAACAAAATTAGAAGGATGTTACTGAATGACTTAGCCCAGTTTCTGAGTTTCTGTAGGAGAATTCTAGAGGACGAGACTGTGCAGTGTTAGTCCTGAGAGAACTGGACATCAGGGTGCATTAACTCAGATAATAAGATTGCCGGTGCCAACCTTGAGAAGAGGCACCTGAGAGTTCTGAGCTGAACTTCAGAGATAGTAAAAGGACCTCTGCAAACATTGCCTAATACTTAGTTAGGCAGAAATCTCATAACCTCTAGGTAACAATGGGTTAACAATGGTTTGCAGTGTTAGCTGCATCTTATAATCTTCCGGGGAGACTTTTAAATGTCTGAGTCTCATCCCCTGAGATTCTCATTTAATTGGTCTGGGGTGGGTAACTAAGCACTGGAAAAATTTTAAAGTTCCCCAAGTGATTTCAATGTGCAGCCAATTTTAAGTACCCCTGGTTGTAGAGTGTTGAAGTATATGTGAACAAATGTAAGATAGAAAGGATGGACTATATTGAAATGGCTAAGATTTAGGGTTGACACAAAAATAATGGGTATGAAAAAATTGAGCAGCAAAAAGCAATTCGTGCATAAAAGAGAAAAACGGGTGCAAAATTTTGGTTTGATTTTTGCATCAGGCTTGGCTGTGTGGCCGAAGAACCTCAGAGGGAACATGGTAGTGTGAGACAGCACCAGCATGCCTCCTCTATTTATATCATGACAGAAAAGCACCACTGTTCATTTAGAAACCCAGCAGTTAAGGCGTGTGGTGGACAATGGTTGAATTTAGTGGAAATCAGACATGCTGTTCCTGGCTATGAACCACAGGGAGGGCTACAGGATAAAAGTGGGATCAGAAAATAGGATTTTGCAGCTTTGAGGTTAGGACTAGAAAATCATTCCTCTGAAAAATGTCTTTGAGGAGCTGACGAACCATGTCTCTGTCCAATTGTGTTTCACAAGGACTGCTGCGGGAACGTTCACTGGGTCCCATCCTCCGTGTACCTGTGCATTAAGACCTGGATGTAAACAGGAAAGAGAGGGTGATATTAGAAGAGCTTCTAGCCAGATACTGAGCAAAATGATAAAGGGAGATTAAAAGAGTGTTTCTGAAGGCTTAAAAACCTCAGAGATAAGCATCTGACAAAGAGCATTCAAGGCAAAGAACAATAGATTAGAGAGGTAGCTTTGATAAATTTTCATGCTGAGGAAACAAGAAGAATAAAGAAATAAACCAGCTAAAATGAGCCCAAAGACCTCACTGCTTGTGCATTATTAATAACTAAAGGGGAATAAAAATAACTAATCTTGACAAATAGAATGATGACAGCTTTGATGTTTCTGTGCTAGTCAAGGATGAATGAAGAACATGTATCTTCCATATACAAATATATGTATAGTTGGGATAAAAGTACTTTATGCAGGGGATTATCACTATAGATCTAAATAAAATCAAGTTTAAATGTGAGCATACAATACAGGGTGGATTTCAGGATGCCCCTTAGCACTAGGTATTAATTTTTCTTCAATATTTATTAGTTAGAATCGTCTAGACTTGTTCCCAGACAGTTAAAGACCTTTGAGATAACCAGTCTGACTGATTCTACCAGCTCTGGAGGGAGTCACAGTTGACTATTTCACCTTCCAGTCCTTTGTATGTCCAGTGCAGTCAACAGTGAACTTCTAGCTCTTTCTGGGTCATGAAAAACCCAAAGGTAACAAACTTTCTTCACCTCCTCCCTTTGTGAAAGCAATAATATGTTCTAAAGACAGTGCCTGTGGACCTTTATTATCCAGGGTGAAAATGTAATGGAAGAAGAGATGATGTGCCAACATGGCCCCATCAAATAAGATATTGGCCATCATTTCTTGTGATTAGATTAAAGAAATCTCCAGGTACCTTGATGTAATTTGTAGAAAAACACATTCCTATTTACCTGGGGAGAAGTGACGCAGGTTACAGCTCCCAGATTCTGGCCTTAGTGCCTTAAATTTGATTAACAGGGTATATTGCTTGGTATTAACCTGCATCAGGCTGGGATATAATGAGATGTGGAATTGACAGAGACTTTTCTATTTTGGCAAACCAGTTCAGATGAGAGCACAAGTTTGAAAGGAAATGTACTTGGTGTGAATTCTTTTCTAATTCCTTTCCTTGGAGCCAAATATTTGTATTCTCAAAGTCCATTTCAATTTTGTGTGTGCTTTCCCTTTGTCTTTATCTTTAAAAAAATCTACATAGGTACCAATCCATTAGTCCAAGAGCAGTGAGTTTGGATTGCATTATCAATTTGAAGAGCTCCATAGTAATTCTTAACCTACTTTTTTTAAACAACTACTCCAAAGCCTTAGCACTGCCACACTGAACAAATAATAGCTGGTATTTATTGAGCACATTATGAATCAGAGAAAAGTTAAGTCTTATGCTCATCATTTTCTTTTATGTTCATGAGGCCCCATGATAAATTATGATGGCTTTCCATTGTACAAATGATAAAATGGAGGCATGAGAAGTTAAATTATCTTTCCAAAGTGAATAAATAATGGAGTTCAGTTTTGTCATTCAATGAATGTTTGTTCAGAACCTACTATGTGTCAAGGAGCACTACACTAGGACTAAGAAGAATAGCAGTGAGAAATGGAGAGAAGTGCCCTCATGGAAAAAAGAAATTATTTTTTCACAATTTTTTATTGGTGCATTTTAGTTGTACAGAATGATTGTATTTGTTGTTACATATTTATACAAGCACACAATATAGCAATATAATTTAGCCAATATTATTCCCCCAACATTTCTCCCTTCCTACCCTGCCTCCCATCCCTTGATCCCTGTCCTCAACTGATCTCCCTTTGATTTTCATGAGATCTGCTCCACATTTGTTTACCTTTTTTCCTCTCTAGCTTCAATATGAGAGAAAACATATAACCCTTCACTTTCTGAGTTTGACTTGTTTCACTTAGTATAATCCATTTTGCTGCAAATGACATCAGTTGATTTTTCTTCATGGCTGAATAAAATTCCATTGTGTATATAGACCACATTTTCTTTACCCATTCATCTGTTGATGAACATCTAGGCTAGTTCCATAGTTTGGCTATTGTGAATTGTCCTGCTAAAAAGATGGGTATGCATGTGTCACTGTAGAAAGGCGACTTTAATTCTTCAGGATTAATACCAAAAGGTGGTAGAGCTGGGTCATATGGTGGTGCCATGCCTATTCTTTTGATGAACCTCCGTACTGATTTCCACAGTGATTGAACTAATTTGCCATCCTATCAACAGTACAAAAATGTTCCTTTTTCTCCACTTTATTTCTAGCACTTATTACATATCTCTTCTTTTTTTAAATAAAATCCCACACCCATATCTCAACTACTTCAAAATCAAATGACACTTATAAATACATCACAGATTAAAGAAGAAAGCTCAAGAAAAGTAAATAAAAAGTGCTTTGAGGAGCTGGGTAGTGGCTCAGTGGCACAGCACTTGCCTAGCACGTGTGAGGCACTTAGTTCAATCCTCAGCACCACAAAAAAAATAAATTAATTAATTAAATAAAGGTATTTTTTAAAAGTGCTTTGAACTAAGTAATAATAAAAGCTTAAAATATCAGAATCTCTAGGATGAAACAGTACTTAGATGAACACTTATAACTTAAAGTACTTTTATAAGAAAGAAGACAGATTAACAATAAATTATCAATGGTATTTTTTAGTTCTATAGCTTCTTTATTAGTTTTTGTTTGAAGAATATATCCAGTAGCAAGAGAGGTGTGTTAAAGTCACCCAGTATTATTGTATTGTGGTCTATTTGATTCTTGGGATTGAGAAGAATTTTTTTTTTATGTACGTATATACTCCATCTTTTGGGGCATAATCATTTATGATTGTTATGTCTTGTTGATGTGTAATTCCCTTAGTATAAAATGCCCTTCTTTGTCCCTTCTGATTAACTTTGGCCACTTTATCTAATGTGAAGATAGAAACCCCACCTGATTTACTAGATTCATGTGAAAGATATATTTTTTCTCATCCTTTCACCTTCAGTCTGTGGATGTTTTTGCCTATTAGGTGAGTGTTTTGGAGACAGCTATTGTTGGGTTTTGTTTTTTAATCTAATCTGCCAATCTACCGCATGGGGATTTTGTTATAGCCAAGAAAAAGGATAAACATACAAAAAAAATGCTGGCAAATTGTGATGTCATTATATAAAGACAAAGGGGATATTCTCCTCTAAAGTGGATAGGTAGGAAAGGTTTTTCTATAGAGGCAACACAGACTCTGAGTCCTGAGTCCAGAAACACTGAGTGGGGGAGGGGCAGAAATAGAACTGGAACACAGGATGTGCCCAAGCCTGTGTTCCTAATCATCAGACCACAGCAGCTGCTCTTGGACCCTCTGCAGGACAATCTGAGGCACTGTTTTTTTGTTTGTTTGTTTGTTTGTTTGTTTTCTCAACACATGTAGTCAACCCCCACGACCATCACAGCTATAGTTTCTACACTCATTGACTTGTCTTCAGTTTAAAGGAAGAGGTGTCAGTAACACCCTCCAATGTGACTCTCCAGGAATGTTCATATCTTGTGACTTCCCTGAAGCCTTGTTCCTCTAGCTTCTTTTTATCATCTCCATCTCCATCCTCAACTTCTCTCATTTCTTTTCTTATGGTGTACAACATGCACGAGTTTCTCATACCTCCAAACAGCCCTCAAACAGGCATCTCCTTGCTAGCCCCAATCCTTGGTAATGTTCATCTGTAATTTCCTTCTATACTCTCTCTTTTCATTCATTCCCTGGATCCTATGAACTGGTTCAGCCTCCTTTACTCCACAGAACAAAAGAGGTAGTGGAATGAAGGGAATAGACTTTGGAGGCAACAAATGGAGGAGAGACCCCAGTCCAGGTGTTTAGCTGAGTGTGGGAAAGATACATAACTTCTCTGACCTTATTTTACATATCTGTTACACAAGGATAATGATAACAACATTTGCCTCACAGGTTAGAGGCAGGATAAAGTACAATACATACCAAAGCACACCACAGAACTTCATATAAAAGTACAGTGACTATTAGCTATTATTTAAACAGTACTGGCAAAAGTCACCAAATGATGAACTGATTGCTAAATCCAATGGAATGTTTTCAGATGTAATATTTCTGGAAGTCCCTTTTGGTGTCTGACATTTGAACACTTCTCTGATGTTAATATCTTAATAGTCTCTGATGGTCTCCATAAAAACCCTTTATTCTCATTCTGTCACATAACTGATCCTTCTGGGTAGGCTGGTTGGTCCTTCTGCAGCTGCTTCCTCTTGTTCCCTTGGAACACTTCCTTTGTTATTGTAGGCCTCCCTGCTGTTCACTTATATGGATTCGATTGACATCTATATGTTAACAACTCATGAACCTAACTGTCACCAGATAGCTGTTCTGTGGACTCTAGGTGTGCACATATGCTCAACTGCTTACAGCACTTCTTCACCTCTGTGTCCCATGGGCACCTCAGTGTCAATACAGAGAAAGATGTTTCTCTTCCTTGATTCCCTCTCTCATTTTATATGACCCAGATCCCCCTTATCTCTCAAGGAAAAACACTAGAAATATCTTAGGCTTTTTGGCTGGTACATTCAGGATAAATATCCAGATCTTTTACCTCAAAATCCAGTACTTTTTGACTCAGGGCACTGCATTTAGCAGTTCATAGTAGGCACTTTAACCAAGTCAGTAATTACTTGGTTATGACCGTGATGGTTAATTGGATATATCCACTGGGTTAGGTCTTGGTACACAGTTTTAGGTCCAATATCAGTGAGGTTGTTTCTGTGAAGGTATTTTTTAGATGCTTCTTTTTTACAAAAAAAAAAAACAGGGTTTTCACTGCTGTGACTAACATACTTGACAAAACAATTTTAGAGGAGAAAAAGGTTATTTGCGGGCCCACAGTTTCAGAGGTCTCAGTCCATGGACAGCTGGCACCAGTCCTTGGGGCTCAAAGTGAGGCAGAACATCATGGCAGAAATGTGTGGCCAAGAAAGAAGCTCAGAACACATTCATCAAGAAACAGAGTGATTCCACATGCCAGATACAAATACATATACCCAAAGGCACAGCCCCAATGTCACCTCCTCCAGCCATACCCCACCTGCTTTCAGTTACCACTCAGATAATCCCATCCGGGAGGGGGGGGGGTTGATTCATTGATTGGGTTAAGGTTCTCATAACCAAATCATTTCACCTCTAAGCCTTTTTTCATCCTACTACACATTTCACATCCATACCATAACAGATGTGAACAACATTCAAACCAGTAGACTTTGAAAAACACAGATTGCTCTCCATACAGTAGGTGGGCCTCATCCAACCAGTTGAAGGTCTTTAAAGAAAGCACTGAGATTCCCCAAGGAAGAAGAAATGCTCCCCCAACCTGTCTTTAAACTCAACATCAGCATTTGGCTGATGCACATAACATGCAGCATGTTGTTTCCAATCTTCCAGGCTGCCCTGCAGATGAGAGACTTCTCAACTCCCACAGTCATGTGAGCAATTCCTTAAATCAATCAATCAACAAATGAATCTCTACATAATACATGCCCTGTATTTTTTTTTCTCTATCTAGAAACATATTATCAGCACTCTACCAGTTTCACTTTACTTTTTGCACATTTGCAATATTTATTTTTGGATAAATAGATGTCTTCAATCGGTTACTTTTTTTAAAAATATTATGCAATTTATTTATTTATTTTTAATTTTTTATTGTTGGTTGTTCAAAACATTACATAGTTCTTGATATATCATATTTCACACTTTGATTCAAGTGGGTTATGAGCTCCCATTTTTACCCCATATACAGATTGCAGAATCACATCAGTTACACATCCATTGATTTACATATTGCCATACTAGTGTCTGTTGTGTTCGGTTACTTAATCTACTTAGATAAATGATGTCTGGAAATTTGTTGAATCATGAGTACAGTGGGCTCTTCAGTCTGCAAAAGGAAAAGCTGATCTCCTCACTTCTCCCTCTTCAGCTTCCTATGCCCTAGCCCTGCTATCCTCCTATTCAACCCAGAAACGAATGTCAGCTGTCTCATTCGCACTAGTGGTTGGCAAGGATTGGCAATCCAAGTATTTCTGGCTCCTAAGCTAGGAAAACAAACTCAATTGCTATCTTGAGATCCAGGTGGTAGAAAAAAAATTAAAACCTAATAAATCACAATTTTGTGTCTTTTTTCCCCCCTCTCATACTTCTACTTGATTATTATGTCCCAAATTGATTAATTTACCATCTATCATCACACTCAAGTGATAAGTTAAGGATTGCAATAGCTTTGCATGTCACTATCAATTTGGTTTCTCAGAAAAAAGACAAAAACCTGATTTGGAGAGAAATCTCTATGGTATTAATTAACTCAGAGAAGGCACTTCCAGCCCTGGGTAAAGGCTGGATGATGGACCGAAGACGGAGTTCACTCCCTGTGTGCCACTGGCTAAAAAATGCAATTAATCTAGTATATTAAATAAATACTTTAGGATGTAAAAGGAAGGCAGAAATGTTGTGTTTTCTGTGTTGGGGTGGTTGTTTTTCCTTGCAGCTAAAACTACAGCTCACCTTCCTTCTCCCATCTGGAACAAGTAATATCTAAGGAGTGCCTTGTATGGAGCAGGTTAGCGTCCCCTGTTAAGCTTGAGGCTTTAAGATAATATTCAGTGATTCCGCTCACATTTGCTGAGTTACCCGAAATTTTAATAAGCACACGTGCTTTGGACTTCTTATTTCTGGTCTGGGGATTACAGTGTTTTCCTAGGTTTGCCTGGCTTTTTTTTTTTTTCTCATTCCAGGCTCTATAGCCATTCGCTTGGGTCATTCATCTCAGGAATTTAAAACTTCTCCCCAAATGCCATGGCCTGCTCCTCTGATGTCTGTATAATTAATACTCAGAGGTGAACAGAAGAAATCTGTCATACAAAAAGTTAAACAACACGGTATCACCTATATGTAAATATGGTCCCCACAGAGACCATCTTTGGTTTCCTGCCCCTTTGTTGGTTCTTTTACAAAAAAAAAAAAAGTGCCCTTATTTGTCATTTGATAAATGTTACACTGTTTTCTCTGTCCTCCCCACTGACTTCCTTCCTTTATTTATATGTTTTTATTTTGACAATCTATGGGATATTCATATTTTTAAAAGATTAAAGTAGAATATTAACCCTTCTGAAAAATCCAATGCTTCAGTAGAATGTCCATTTATGTAGTGCACTTGATGGCATGGAGATGCGTTAAGACTAATAATAATAATAATAATAATAATAATAATAATGGAGAAGTATTTCTCTAAATTTAAAGAATATACTATGCATAAATCTCTGCAAATAATATGCAGCATAAAAGGAAATAGAAAATGGGTAGATGCATATGGTTCCTTTTAAAATCTCCTCTGGATGTCGTTTATTCTAAAATCAGAGGAGCGAATAAAATAAAACTTTTGATCTACCTTCTTGTTCTAGAATTCTAAGACAGAAGAAAATATATTCAGATCACAGAGATAGTGTTTCTTGAGTTGAATACTTGCCAAAGGGAAGAAGACATGTTCCAATATTGTTGCAGTAAAATTAACATGTTTTGCTCCAACTTTAAAATCTAACAGATATTTCATTAAAATTAGGATTAAATTATTCATTGTGGCTAATACTCTTAACATTTCAATAATTAACTGCCCTAGCTTGAGAGAGAATGTCCAACTCATTTGTTTACTTCCATTCTATTATCTAATTGTTCTTGCTGTCATCTACATCTACTTTGTAATGTCCCAGTGACTAGAAGACATCAGAAATTATTTAAAAGCTGAGTCTCAAGACGAAGGTTTCTTCTTTCCTTTAAATAGTACCTAGAATGACAACAATAACTGTCTATTCATTTTGTCTCTCTCTTTCCCTCTTTTCTCTGATTGTCCTCCCTCTTTCCCTCCCTCCCCTCTCACCTTCTCTCTTCCCAAATACAGCATATATTGAGCTTGGAAAACTGGAGATATTAACTAGTGTAACTATTCATAGCATGAGTAACAAAACATACATACCTTTTGCTAATAGTTTTTATACACATAAATACCAGCAGATTCATACAGTGACACAGTCTCAGTTTATATCATCTAGTAATGTTACCTCAACAACTAGAAAAAAGTTATTTGAGCCAACAAAGAACAATTTTTAATAATGTAAGAAGTCTCCTGTGTATTTCTGAAACTCACTCGACCTTCAAGTACAGCTCTCCACAGTAAATATGATTCAAAAGTTCAATCATTAATTCTATTTAGGCTTAATGTGTCATAAAGCTAAGGAAAGCAGGCCCATTTTCCTCTCTGCTGGGGCACAAAAAGTGTATTAACTATTCCAGCCAGCACTGTGGATGATTTATTAATTCAATTTTGGAAACTGAGACTGTCAGATCATATAAGCACATATTATAAACAGACAAACTCTCGGAAGATTCTTACTCCTTCTCTTATTCTCCGTCTTAGCTAAATGACTGGCAATGCACTTCACTGCTGAAATCGATACCTCTCCCTCTCCTCTGCTCACTTCCAGCCCCCAAACAACGTTAGTTGAATAATCCATGGATGGTCAATAATATTCTCTTATACTCGAGACAGTAGAACTGACTCTGAATATAAATTTGAAGCATTGGGAATGAAAGGAAGGAAATTTTCTAAAGCATAGAGCTAAAACATACTGAGTCAATTGTGTTATGGTTAAAAAGAACATTAAGTGCAGGACTCCTGGATTTTAGACCAGGATTTTCCACAAAACTCAAGTGATCAGAAATAAACCACTTTCCTGTGTTGTCATCTCCAAAGGGGGAGGACTAAGATCACTAGGTTCCTTCCAGATTTAATTTCCCATAAACCTAAGTGGCAACATGAATGACAGAGAAGAAATAATCCTAGTCTAGGCTCAACCCAGCTGTGAAATTCTCTCCATCTAAATCTACATAGAACCTGAAAAAAAAATCAATTTCCGGTTATCCCTTCTGATTGACACACCGTGTGGCAAATTTATAATTATCTAATCTTAGAATCCCGATATTAGGGCAATATCATAAAGTGTGTGTGTGTGTGTGTGTGTGTGTTGTTGTTCTAAAGCTCTACAACTATTTTTGTTATCTCTTTGCACAAGACCTTCAAAGCTTTCTACAATTCCTTTTAACTTATAGAAGAGGTTGGTTTTATTCCCACCAGAACTCTGAGAATTAAAGATAAAAAAATCAAGATTATTTTAATCATGTGATGGTGATTCATTTCCTAAGATATTCAGAGTGTGATAAATATGGGTGAAATCAAGGGATAATTTTCAAGATCAGAGAGCTGTTTGTAATTTTGCATCACGCTGAAAGTACATTCACCTGTTTCCTAACCAAATTATGCTCAATGGGAAATGTTTATTTCAGGTTTCTGACTAAAACTTTTGATAGGGATATGCCCATTGATGTCTCAAAAAGCACCTCAGGTATAAAGCAATTAAAGTTAAGATCAGGAAAGGAGTGGCACGAGGGAAAGGGTAGAAGCAAACTTGGTTTTATAAAAGAAGAAAAGGAGCACAAATTATTTAATATAAAAAAGTCAACTTTTATTTTTAGGAAATTCTGTACCGTGCTGCTTTATATAGAAGAGATACTTAAGTTATAAAATGTGTTCCACAATATCTGTGAACACTTTCCTCCCTGGGGCACTCCTTACAAGTGTCGTGTTCTGAGAAATTCACGTGTGATCCTATGTCTTGGATATTACAAATGCAAACAAAGATGGTCCTTTCATTCTGACTAGGATCTTCCTCAATTATGACGCAGGAACTAGATTAGAATTGAGTTTCCTGGATTCAAAGGCAAGATGTATGGCTTCATTTTTTTTCTTTGTCTTTTAAATAATATTTAACTTATTATAATTCTGCCTATTAAGAGCTAAATTTTATTCCCTCAAAAATTCAAAATTGAAGTCTTAATCCCCAACACCTGTGAATGGGACATTCCTTAGAAATAGGTTCTTAGTAAATGTTATTTTTAAGATGAGGTGAACAGAGAGTGGATGCTAACTCAATAGGGAAAATTTGGACTGATAGAAAAAAAAAGAGGGGGAGCAGGGGAGAAGGTCATATAAAGATACATCAGAGAAGCATGATGTATCTAAACACCAAAGACTGGTGGCAAATCCTGAGTTAGTGCACCATGGAACAGGGTTTCCCTCAGTCCTCAGAAGGAACTGAACCCAGAACTGTGAGACAATACATTACTGCTAATTGGTCCGTGTAGTTTGTGTTACTATGTTATGGAATCCTGGGAAGCTATTGCATGCCTGTGTGTTTGCTTGTTATTCAAACGTGAGAATGCTTTAGGTGCCTGAAATGAGACACATAGTTTGGAGTAACCAATTTCAGTAATTGGCAGAATTTGAGCAAAAATGAAGGGAATGCTCACTTTTTTTGTCTCCAGTTTTTGCTGTTTACAACTTTTGCTGTTTTCCCTGTTGCTTTAGGTTCAACCTATTAATTTGTGTTGATAGCATTGTTTCCATGGATTCTGACAAATACATTTGAATGGACTGTCAATTAGAGAATAAATGGACATCCCTCACAACTCATTAATCATTCCCTCTTTCTTTCCCCTCCTCCAATTCTCTTTCCTTTTTGCAGTTTACCCTTCAAATTTCTTTCTGCATCAACAAGATTTTGGCAATTTGCTTCAGGAGAAATCAGCCCCAGTGTCTCCTAGGCAGCTGGTCAGTTTCTCTGCTTGTTGCCATTCTTTTCAAGGCCTTGTGTGTTGTGTAGAATACGAAATGGGGTTAGCAGAGGGGGTAGAAGGAGGATGTGAATCTGAGTCCGACTTTAGTTCAGTCTTTTGAAATCTGGAGGTTGGGCTTTCTGAATCCCTTGAATCCTCCTCCAGACTTCTTCCTGTTTCATAGAGTATAAGATAGCAAGCTCCCGGGTCACCTATACTCTGTTCTCTGTCATTTCCTCGGAGGCCTGGTAAGGGATTCTGTAATAATACCAATGTTGACACTTCTCTATTCCCCAGACAGAATACAGATAATTAGATGCATGCTTCTATTATTATTCTCTATTTATATGGGATTGTGAAGAGTGAATTAATATGTCCAAAGATCCCACTCATAATAACAAAAAAGCAGATAAGAATTGATTTGTATCTATTCTATTGTGCTTAAATCCCTATGTTTCTCTATTTGCTTTTCAGCCTCACACAAGAGAAGTCCAGGAAAAGAAAGGGGAAAAATGTGAAAATGGGAAGATTTTTTTTTCCCCCAGTGTCCTTATTTGAAGTCTGTTTGCCCACCAACACACCATTGTGAGCAGATTTTGATGTGTCAGTCTTCTCCACTGTCCCCCCAAAGAAAGAAACATTCCACAAACCAATAATACACTTGGTTTTTCATCTAAGCCTCCTGGGTCAGCAAAATTGAACCGTAGATATTCCTAGAACTGCTTCTCAGGAGACTTCCAGTATTTCTGAATGGGACAGAAATCAGTAAAAATGGCCTCTCTCTTCCCATGTTGAGGCATTTGGGCTACAAGAAAGAGAAAAAGGCCCAGATGAACTTTTTGCCTTCATTCTTCATTAAGCTGCAGTAGCTTAGCACCTGATTACACAGGGCCTCTGGGGCTTTGCCTTAATGCGTGTGACCTGCAAGTGAGCTCAGGGAGCTGAACTGCACCCAGCCGAGTCCTTACAGCAGCTGTTGGCAGCACAAGTAAATGTTGCCTCCTAAGAAGAGGTGCAAAGGAGGTGAGTGTGTCTCCTCTAAGATTTTCATCGCTCAGAAACCCTACTGGAATTACTTCTATAAAAAGAATGTGATAAGTATAAAGTTGCCCTTTAAGACTTGCTCTCAAAGAAACACATCATAGAGCTTGGTAGGAAGGACAATGTTTTCACAGCACATCTTTGGACCAGATGTCCCCCTCCCTGTACGATATGTGGGCATATACATTTTTTGCAGGGCCTCTGTCTATATAAACATTTTGAGTCACTCTAAATCACTGTATCAGTTCCTTTCTGATGGCCGGATCCCATACTATCTTAAGAAAGAAATTGGGCACCTACAGAGAGAATGATGGGTTGGCCAGGCCACCCTTCAGGAAGTGACATAATTGCTAGATTTCTGGGGCTTCTCCAGAAGAGAGGCTTGGAGAAAAAAAAAATGAGCTCATGTATCCTGCATGAAAGGAACTGTCTTCCTGACAGTTGGAGGCTAGGCAAGGAGACTCAGAAAATGTCAAGGAAAGCCCTCCAAAGAGTGGGAGAGAGTAGGGGCCACCACATGGATTAGTAACTGGGTTCTACTTCCCTATATTTATGGAAGTACTTCTTTGGGTTAACCTATTAATTAGGTGTTGTTCAAATGTGCAGTGCCCAAAAGATAATTTTATACATAATGTATGACAGATATTTAAGCAGCATCACTTATAGTGAAAAGGGGAAAAATCACTTTTATTTTATTAAAACACATTTACCTGAGTGTTGTTTAAATATTCAAATGCTTATGCTTTGGTACATACACATAAATATATTATCCTATTGTCTGAGAAAATAACCACTTGTGAAATGACTACATATGATTAGACTATTCGCAATATGTTTCACAAAGTGAAAATGAAATGGCTGAATCATATGAAATATTTGAACAACATATGTTGATGTGCAAAGTGTTATGAAAATGGACTATTTTTATAGAAGTTAAAAATGCTGCAGTGATTATATGTGTTGCTACAGTTTAAAATTGTTTTATAAGATTATATGGAAAGTTTTTATCTTCATATAAACTTCTTTGCTCATTTAAAAACTTTTCATTAACATTTTTTAATTGTACATATTAGTGGGGTTCAGTGTGATATGTCAACACATACATATAGTGTGTTAGTGTTTCCTTCTTATCATTTCTCTATGTTTGGAGTCTCCAAGTTCCTCTTTTCAGAATTTTTATAAAATATTCAATAGGTTTTGTGAACTATAGTCATGTCTCTGTGCTATGGGATCACCAGAACTTATTCCTGATGTCTAACTGTGATTTGGTACCTTTTCCAACCCCTCTTTGCCTCCCTTCTTCTCTATTAATCACTGTTTTACATTCAGGTGGGATTTTTTAGCTTCCACTTGTGAGAGAGACCATGTGGCATTTGTCTTTATGCATCTCACTTATTTCACTGAACAGAATGTCCTCCAGTCCCACCTATTTTTCTGCAAATAACAAGATTTCATTCATGTTTGTTCATTTTAATCAAGAAGAAGAAATACAAAGAACTTTCATTTTCAGCACTATGGCAACTAATATAAAACAACTTAAAAGCCTGAAAAATATGTGATGGACATCTTTTAAAATACGTACTTAAGGAATAAAGACAGAAAAGGAAAAAAAAAGCAGTCCAAATAAAGAAGATACTGAATGAAACTATTCACAAGACCCTGATGATTCTGCAGGGGTTGGGGGCAATAGCAACAGCAGACTCAGAACAAAGGGCTGAGGTTAGTGTGAATAACAGTGTCCAGGAAAAGTTCTAGAGAGTAGGCAAGGAAGACTGAGAACCAAAACTCCCCTTGCTACACAGCCATGACTGACAGTCTATGTTCTCAGTAAAAAAGTTATTGTTATTGGTTATTGACAATAATAGTAATAATAATCAGCAGCAAAGAAATTATAAATAAGATTGTTTGTCTTTGCCTAGACTCTAGATACAAAAAAAAACACCGAAGAAGAAGAAGAAGAAGAAGAAGAAGAAGAAGAAGAAGAGGAGGAGGAGGAGGAGGAGGAGGAGGAGGAGGAGGAGGAGGAGGAGGAGGAGGAGGAGGAGGAGGAGGAGGAGGAGGAGGGAGGAGGGGGGAGGAGGAGGAGGAGGAGGAGGAGGAGGAGGAGGAGGAGGAGGGGAGGAGGGGGGAGGAGGAGGAGGAGGAGGAGGAGGAGGAGGAGGAGGGGAGGAGGGGGGAGGAGGAGGAGGAGGAAAAGGAGGAGGAGGAACTTTAACAGCTGGCTCTCTTTTACCTTTTCCAACCTTTCCAACACATTATCAACCCTGCTCCAGTCATGATTGTTAATAATTTTAAGACAGAACACAGATAGTCTTTATAGCATAATGCCAGTGCAATGAATTAATTCCTTGGTTTTATTCCTTTCAATGATACTATTCTCCTACTCTACCTCAGCCACACACATTCATGTCCTTACCATATACCATCTCAACAGTGAATGAATATTCCAGAAGAAATATAAATTGAAATGAAACTTAGTTCATAGGCATAGTAACTCAATAGTATTTAGATTGATCTATGAATTCAATGCAATTCAGAGTAAATACCAAATAGAATTCTTCATGAAGTCTGACTCACAATAAGCTAAGAATCTCAATTCAAAAATAGTCATAACATAATTCTTGCAACTTTGAGAAACATCAAAATATCAAAGCTTTATAAAAATATCAAATTATTATACTAATTAAGATAATGGTGTGGAATCAGTGCAGAGATATAGAAATGAGGAAAGCAGAGACAACTGGAGCATGTAGAGCCACACCTAACTCACAGTGAAGGTCAGCACACAAAGAGGTGTCCATTTAGATCATGGCGAAAGGACAGGCCACTCAACAAAAGGTGCTGAGACGTTTGGTTGTTCACATTTAAAAAATGAATTATTTTATCATACTATTAATAACTACACATAAAATAAATCTAAAATACAAAACTTTTATAAGAAAACATTGAAAAATATCTTTATATGCTCAGGCCAGGAAAGGAGACTGCCTATTCCCTTTCCCCTAAGATCTTTCAACTATTACCAATAGCTGATTTTTCTACCTCTACTTTTCTTATCAAGCAAACTTTTTAGGTTCTTGGCTTTAAACTCTGTTTTCACTCTAATCTGTTTCATATTTATTTATATACTTTATCACGCTGTTTTATATCAACAAAATACTATTTTTCTTTTTTATACCTACATGCTTATTAAACAGATTGGATGACAAAGAACCCTCCTTAATTTCCCAGCTATCTGAGCAAAAGAAAGCCAAGAATAGAACTCCATATGTGAGACTTTAGGAAAAATATCCCCTGACCAAAATATAAACTCAAAAGCCCTAGAAACTCTAGCTACTTAAAACAATAACAACACCACTACTAATAAGAATAAGGCAAAAGGAACTGTCCATAAGCACCATACTCTGGTTGTGTGTACTTGGATATGATGTCATGCAAATGCCACTTTATCTCTGTGATCTTCACCCTCAAAGCCTAATCATGAAAGAAAAAAAAATCATATAATCCTAATCAAGGGTCAGTCAACAAAATACCAGACCAATACTTTATAAAACTTGTCAAGGTTTTAAGAACAAGGATATTCTGAAAACTGTCACCGCCAAGATGTCCCTAAGAAGACTTGACAACAGAATGCAATGTGGTATCCTGGATCAGATTCTAGAACAGAAAAGGGATGGAAGGTAAAAAGGAAGGAATAAAGTATGAGCTTTAATCAATAATAATATATTAAGATCAGTCCATTCATTATGACAAATGTACAATATAATTGGTGTGGTATATGGGAACTCTGTACTGTGTTCGTGGTTTTTCTGTAAATTTGAAACTGTTCTAAGAAACAGAGATTGTTTAAAATATCTAAACAAAAGAAATCCAAAATCACTGTAGAACATCTGGGGTTCTTTGACATCGGTCCTGGAGTGGGGTCCCTGGGATCAGGTACAGTTCAACTGTTGGCTTCATAGGAAGAATTTTCCTGATAATTTGATTCGACAGAATCTCCAGTTGCTCATTGCCACAGTATGTCATATCATTCTCTCCTCAGAACTTAACACTGCCTAAAATCCTAGATTATTTTTCTCATATATCCACTAAATCCTGAGACAGAATGTAAGTTTCATGAAACCAGGCATTTTGTCTTCCTGAACCTGAATCTTGTGCTTTGAATTATGTGGCATTAGTAGGTACTCATTAGACATTAGTTGGATAAATGTATCTTAAAACCATTTAGAATCATAGACTTACATGGTGACATAAAGATCAAAAAAGTCACTCACCATTTTGACGTTATGTATACTACTTCCCAACATCCACTTTTCACTCAGGAGTGTTCACTCCCAGTCACGTGTCTCTAGACATGATACTTCAAACCCGCACATGTCCTGAAAGATCATGCAGTTCAGGGTCTACAGTTTATAAATAAGGGATCATGGACGTTAGTGGTTTTGACTGGCTTCAGATAAAAAAAATGTAATTAAATTAATAGCAGATCTATGGAATTTTAAGTTATTAAAGGAGAAAGAAAAGCAAATGTTTATTGACTATTTATATTTCAGTTTCCACATCAGCATCATACAAAGAACAAAGTGGGGAAAGTCTTACATGATTAAATTATACAAACCCTTTTTTTGAGATTCTTTCTCTGTATTTCCTGAGAGTGAGAAATAAAACTTGTAAATAAAATAATTTAACGGCTTAAATTTATAAACTAACTTGCTACAGGAAATTTTTTTGTGCACTTAAAATATAAAATATGCTTTATAAAAATTAAATTTTCTCATTTAAACTGTGAAATAAGTTTTCATGGTCTTGGATTAATTTACTTTCCTCTCTACATATCATGTATATTCTCTTGCTTGTCACAGAAGCAACCAAGAACACAAAACAAACCACTACTACCAAAAAAAAAAAAAAAAAAAAAAACACTGTTTCTGGCTCTCTCTTTGCAGATTTACAAACGACATCAGAGTCAAATCTAGACACAACATAGAGTCTTGTTCTATGTTAACAACAATACAGGATAAAAAATATTTTCCATGTTTCATAAAGGATAATAGCAGGCTACTATTGTAAGAACTTTATGGTATTGATTAATTTATTCTTCACAGCAGCCCTATGGAGTAGGCTCTATAGTATTTCCTTTTTAGTAAGTAAATAAAGACAAGAAATTATAAGTAACTTCTTTCAAGTCTACATAAGTGATGGAATGGACATCTAATAAGTGATGGAATGGAATTCAGAGACAGACAGTCTAATTCTAAAGAATAAGTGCTTAAACAGCATACAACACCAATAACTAGTAAAAAAAAATTATTTATTTGGGTCCAATCCTACTGCAATAATGAGAAAGCTACATGGGACAAACGTAGAGTCTTATTGAAGTTTAAATTCATTTATTTCCCTTCTTTGATCTCTCCTCTACAACTTAAGCCTGTGTCTCTTATGCATGCAATTCTGAATGAACACAAACTTCATGAAAGAACATAGTAGTGGGCACTGTAAACATGGAGGGGAATGAATAATTTGCTACCAAAAAATTTCTGAGGATCAATCGAGACATTTAGAAACAGATTTCCTGTGGGGCATGGTGGCCTGCACCTGTAGTACTAACTTTGGGAGGCAGGGGTAGGAGGATCTTTTGATCCCAGAAGTTCAAGACCAGCCTGAGCAACATAGAAAGACCCCTGTAAACTTTGACAGATAGGTAAGTAGGTAGATAGGTAGATTGGGAGGTAGATAGATGTTAGATAGATAGATAGATAGATAGATAGATAGATAAAACAGACATTTTTTCAGTTTATCTTATGAAGTATTGTCAATCTGATTGTGATTTTTATGGCAAAAAAAAAATCAATCCTATCATTAACTTATTCCAATGGTATAGCCTCCATGACTTCTAAAGGACCATTAAACAAAGTTTAGACCTTTTTGTTAGGACTCAAAATCTCCATATTCTGATTCAAATCTACCTCTTCACTAATCACTTACTTGTAAATTATGCTATAGGTAAATCAAACTGATTGTCATTCTTCAAAAAAACTCTGTACCGAATACACTAGTTTTGTAGTGGCACCCCTTCCTTCACAAAAAATCTTAACTAGGCTTCTCCAGAAATCTTCACCATAATTGATTTTAGGACTATCAGCAAAAGAGTTTCTACAAAAGAGTTCAATATAAGTAAACTTCCTATTTTCCTGTTGCTCTATTACTTGGCCACTGGAAGAAATCGGCACTCCAGGTTCTGGATGCCCCTTTACTTGTTTTTCACAAACATTGTCCAGTATAGTAGTTTGTAAAAGTGTGTTTGCAAATGCAAAATGTGATTAAAAAAAAAAAAAAAGACAGATCCTTTAACAAGTCCTCTGGCCTTGAGCTGCAGCCTCACAGAGATGTCTACATTTCTAAGAAGAGGGAAGTTACCAATTGGGCTCCATGGTAACAGCTGGCAGGGGGAGGAAAAGAAGGGGTGAAGAAGGTCTCCCCTTCTCAGGTGTTATTCTTGAAGGTTAACTTTCCCAAAACAGCGAAAGAAAAAGCTGATTTTATGCAAACTTCTGCAGACTGTGAACTTCTGAGCCCCTCCCCTTACATGCTGGGTATAAAGTTCTGAAACTACCTGAACTTGGGGTGCAGGGGATTAATTGATACAGCCAAATTGATTGATACAGTGAATTGATACAGCGAAAACTGTACCCTCTGAACATGGCTTCAGCCAAATAAAACTACTTCCTGCTAGATTCAGTGCCTTGCTTCATCTGTCCCTTACAATAGTTATATTTATTAGCACATATATTATTTAATTTTTAATTAAAAATTCAGATAGAATTCTTTGAGTGCTAGCTATACAAGCAGATTTTTTTCTTTTTTTCATCTCATAAGTAATATATATTTGTAATGGAAAAATTATAAAGTATGAACAGAAAAGTAAAGGCATTTTTTTAGGCCTAACACAAAGAGAATCACTAGACAAAATATTTTTGGATACTCTTACTTTTTACATAAATTATATGTACAAAAACCAGACTCACACTACAAGTGTAGTGTTTGTAACTATCATTCTCCTATAGTGCATGAGTATCTTCCCATGTTGACAAGTGTAAGTTAACATTATAATATTAATACTAATGGCATTATAATTATATATGAATAGTTCAATATTTACTTTCCCAAACCTGTTTTTTTAAATTTCTCAGTGTTTAACTATTATATAAAACAACAATGTGAACTTTCCTATATATTCATCTTTACTTATTTGTCCAAATATTTCCTTAAGAAAAACAACTTCATGCAGAATTGTTGATAGAACATATCTGAAGATTTTAACCATACCTGACACATTGTTAAAGCTCTCTGGAAAGATTGCACAAATTCAACATCCACTCACAGGTATAAAACTGTCCATTTGCTGGTGCTGGGAAAACTGGAAATCCATATGCAACAAAATGAAATTAAACCCCTATCTCTCACCATGCACAAAACTCAACTCAAAGTGGATCAAGGACCTAGGAATTAAACCAGAGACACTGCATCTATTAGAAGAAAAAGTAGGCCCAAATCTCCACCATTTCAGATTAGGCCCCAACTTACTCAATAAGACTCCTATAGTGCAAGAATTTAGTTCTAATAATAACCCTAGAACTAAAAAGCTTCAAACTAAAAAGCATCTTCTCATCAAAAGAAACAATCAGTGAGGGAGGTGAATAGAGAGCCTACAATTTGGGAACAAATTTTTACCACACGCACATCAGATAGAACATTAATCTCTGGGATATATAAAGAACTCAAAAATTTTAACACCAAAAAAAAACAAAACCCAAATAACCCAATCAACAAATGGGCCCAGGAACTGAACAGACACTTCTCAGAAGAGGATATACAATCAATCAACAAATATATGAAAAAATGTTCATCATCTCTAGCAATTAGAGAAATGAAAATCAAAACCACTCTAAGATTTCATCTCATTCCAGTCAGAATGGCTGCTATTAAGAATACAAACAATAATAAGTGTTGGGGAGGATGTGGGGGAAAAGGCACACTCATACATTGCTGGTGGGACTGCAAATTGGTACAAACACTGTGGAAAGCAGTATGCAGAATCCTTGGAAAACTGGGAATGGAACCACCATTTGACCCAGCTACCCCACTTCTTAGTCTATACCCAAAGTACTTAAAAAACAGCATACCACAAGGACACAGCCACATCAATGTTTATAGCAGCACAATTCACAATAGCTAAAATGTGGAGACAACCTAGATGCCCTTCAGTGGATGAATGGATAAAGAAACTGTGATATATATACAGCATTAAAAGAATAAAATCATGGCATTTGCAGGTAAATGGATGGAGTTGGAGAATATAATGCTAAGTAAAGTTAGCCAAAAAACCAAATGCTGAATGTTTTCTCTGATTTAAGGATGCTGATTCATAATGTGGTTGGGGGGGCATGGGATGATTAAATTAATTCTAGATAGGGCAAAGTGGAAAAGGGGAGGGAGGGGAAGAGAGGGGGAATGGTGAACATCATTGACCTAAATATATGTATGAAGACATGAATGGTGTGACTTTACTTTGTTTTTACCAGAGATATGAAAAATTGTGCTCTATATGTGTAATATGAATTGTAATGCATTCTGCTGTCATATATAACAACTTAAAATTTAAAAAATGAAAAAAAAACTTCCCATTTGCTCCTTATTAACACTGGATATTAACTCTGAATTTAATATTTGCTTATGGAAATAAGAAAATAATCTCTTGTGGCTATTTTATTTTTGGACCAGGGTTTAGCAAAGTCAATATCATGAATTCCTTTAATTATAAGGAACAAAACCTGAATTGGATCTTTGGGTGTTTTTATACTTAAACCCAGACCTTAATTAACCCTACTTTCTAGAAAAGATGCCCTAACTTTTATAAGTCAAACAACAACAAAACCAAGCCATGAGTTGGACCCTTCCTCATGACCAAACTCATTTCAATGAGATCAGCACAGAACCTTTCTTGGACTTATTCTGTGTTCTTATAACTTTCTGCTTCAGAGTCTTCTTGTTTTACAAGAGTCCCATCCTCAGAACTTCCTCAGTTGGAGAGAGAGTTATGATTAGAAGAAAATGTGGCCGCTCTACTTGTTGGTTGTGTACCTTTCTTGAAGATGTCTGTCTACCTGCTCTAATGATCCAGTCTTAGCAGGTGGGAAAGGGCAAGGCTAAGCCATGCCACTGTGGAATTCAAGGAACAGGATCTGTCAATATAATTGGCACCCTATCTGTCAGAGGATCTCTTAGGAACTGACAAGAAAGAGAAACATAATTAGCAGGCATGCTTTTCTCCTTGAAAGTAAAGTAAAACTTAATAAACATAATGTCCACAGGGTGCATAGACAAAACAGCTCTCCTGGTACCCTTCTGAGTATTTCACTGCCACTTGCCATTCTATGAAGCCCATAATAATGCAACATCTCCTACAAGGATGAATGATTTATTCTATATTGAAGTCGCCCAGAGCTAGAGTTTCCAGTTGCGCCTGTGGCTTGGGGGCAATCTGAAGTCTAACTTTGGGGAAGCTACCTGTGCTCTCAGGCTCTGTTTATTGTCCTTGTGCTTCAAGGCATCTTTGGACTCAACCTTACCCCTAGATTTCCTAAAACTAAAAAGGAGAAAGAATAGCAGACTGTTCTGTGCAGGATAGAAACAGGTATCCGCACATCTCAGCAATGCCCATTATACTAAAGAAAAAGAAAGCTTTCAGGAAACAAACTAAGAATTAGAAAGGAAAAGGACTAAGCTAATGAAATATGAAGTTGGACCAAAGTTCCACTGCCTAAGTATGCGGTGTTGGAAAATCTACTGACCTTAAAATAAATTTGCTCATTTTTAAAAAGAAATGGCAACAGATAGATAGAGATTAAATGAAAAATAGGAGAAACAAAACAAAAACTATCTAACAGTGTACACTCCCTATTACCTTTGGCTTCTGATGGTTGATTCTGTTTTTCTTCTTATTATCATTTTTCCATAGGCTATATATTCACATGGCATAAAATATTTTTTTAAAGACCACAAAATAAAATATACATATATGAGGGGTTGGGGTTGTGGCTCATTGGTAGAGCGCTTGCCTTGCATGTGTGAGTCACTGGGTTCGATCCTCAGCACCATATACATACAAATAAATAAATAAATAAGATATTTTAAAGTTAAAAAAGGTAATATACATGAAAAATTTTTCTCATGGGCCTAACATATGCACAGTTTCAGTCTTCACAGTCAATAAATTTTATCACTTTTATTTGTGTTCTTCCAGAGCTATTGGATCCATCTACAAAAAATTAACTCTGAACACTATAGGTATATATACATTTACTTCTTTATCCCATATTTTACAAATTTTAGGATACCAATATACCTGTTCACATTTTCATTTTTTCACAGTTAATATAGAGTTCTTTTTATATAGGTCACAAAAAAATCTCAGCTTGTTCCTTTATATTATTGTATAGTACTTCACAATGGGGCATTCTATAATTTAATTACTCCTATTTGGTGGAAATTTAGGTTCTTTTTTAACATTTTGCTACTTCAAAAAGAAATATTTGCCTATATAAACTCAATTATGCATATGTGTATATATCCCACTAGATATAATATTTTATATGCATGTATATACAATTTACATATGTGAAGGATGCCTTTAAGATAAATCCTTAGCAGTAGAATTGTCAGTTCAAAGGGCACTTTATTATTTTGCAATTGTTACTTTGATAGCTATGTTTAAATTGCACTCTCTAAGAAATTATAGCAATTTCTATTACTATCCCAAACATCTGATATTGCCTATTCACCCTCAATCATTATAAATGTGTATGCCAAAACAGTATGTGAAATTGGTATCTCAGTATAATTTGGGTTTCTATTTCTTATATTCTGAGTGAGATTGAGCATTTTTTTAATGTTTGAGTTATTTATGCTTATTTTTGTGTACTATCTTGTTTTTGCTATATTTTTCCTACTGATTAGATTTTGTTACTAGAAATATCAGATCTTAAAAGAATGTTTTCTTGTTATTTGTATTTTGCTTATTGTGGGTTTTGTATGTAAATGATGAGGAGGAGGAAGAGGAAAAGAATGATCTAGCTGAGTATATCAATCTGTCTCTTTATCGATTGAAATTTCGTTTTCTACACATAAATTTTTACATGTATTACAGTTTATATACATATGTATTTCACATATATGAAATAGTAACATAAATGGAAATGTGTAATTCTTCCATAGCATCTCCCCAAATTTTTATTTCTGTTTTCTTTTTTTCCCCAGAGGTTAAATTTATTTCTGTTTTCTATATTACATGTATGACCCATTTATAACTTTTTGGTATAAGCTGGAAGTTGGAATCCAATTTTATTTTATTTTGTTTTGGCACACAGACCCCCAGCTATCCCAGTACCTAGTATCCCAGTACTCAGTATCTAGTACTGAATGCTGGTTGATTCTAAGGATAATTTCCCATTCAATATCGGCACACATAGTTTGAGTTTAAAAGTGAATATGAAATAGATGAAAACACACAAGCAATTGGCTGAGTTTTCAGAGCCCCAGGAGCTAGGCCTGGACTTATCTTTGACTTACTTAGTTTAATGGGCTATTTTTTTGTCTCTACATCCAGCATCACCGTCTTCCAACATGTGTACATTTAACACTGATGCCCAGTTGGTCTTTCTAAACCTCAAAATGTTTTTTAAGAAGATCTGCATATTTATGTAACAATAAATATGTACTGTTGGAAATAGAAAAGAAAAAAATAGATCTGTCAATAGTTCCATAGTACATATAGGACAATGCTCAGTTTTTAATATGGATTCTTCTCCTTGTACCAGCCATGTGTTAGATTACCGCTCTAATACTACATTTTTCACCTTAATTTTTGGCAAATTTAATTATGTAATTATCTTTCCAAGAGTGGATATTCCACGAAGGAAAGGAGTAAAGTCTCACTCAGCACATTTGAATGTGCAATAGATAGATACTAAAAGACACTTTATTGAAGTAAAAGTAACTCTCTTATAAGCAGCTCATCTAATGCTTTTGGTTACAACTCTTTCAGCAAACTTCTCTAAGGACCAGGCTCTGGACCTGAAAAAAGGCGTTGGGCAATCAAGCCCACCTTCTCCTCATCTTATAAGGAAGAATCGTGGCTAAAATACTTACTTATGAATTTGTAGTTTGAAAGTAGCTACAAGAATTTTCAGAACCATACTCAGAGATTAAAAGGAACTATTCGTCCCTTTTATTTAAACTCTTATTGCCTGGTACTTACCTACTTTGTAACTGTCTCCTAGTGCTATATAACTGACAAAACAAAACACATGCCAGATAAGGTAGATAATGACCTCAAATCCACATTAACAGTATCCTAATGGTTTGCTACATAACCCTGCACATAGCAATTACAAATCAGATGTTCTGAACCTGAAGTTCCACTTGCTGCTTCCAGGGATCTCATGAGCGTGGTGCCTATGTTCTGTCTGCATCTCTCGTAGTTATCATTCCTTCTTCAGGTGAAGTGGGGCGTGCTGAAGCATTTAGCCATTTTCCTTCATCTATGTACAATTTTAACTGAACATCAGTACACCACAGACACCCGTTGCCCTCCGACAGATGGCCACCTGGTCCCTGCCAGCATGCCTGAGAGTACCCGGTATTGCCAAGGAACATAGGCTGTGGGGGGAAGTTCATGAGCTGTTATTCCAGGGACTCCTGCTCAAATGACTATCACCTTTTTGGTCCCTGTCTGGGTTTCCACTCCAGTCACAGCTGCTGGCTAGTGACTAACTCCACAATTTGTCAAATTCACTTGATATTTTTCTCCCCTTAGTAAGACAGAAAATGCTCAAATAATTGAACCTACTACACTGTGTTTATTTCAATTGCCACCTGGCATCCCATTCAACTGACATATGCAGGAAAACCACCAGGCCAGAGGGGTCCCGCACAGGCCTGATTCTTGCCATAACATAATCATTAAGCCAAATCACAGGCTCTCTAGGGGGCAAAGAGACAGTGGGAAAAAAATATGTGCCAATTTGTTGCTCCACCTTCATGGTAATCATTGTAGATCCTTTACTTTAAAACTATATCAAAATGTACATTCGAAATATCCATTTGTTTTACTGCAACGCCCCCATTTTATCAGATTGTATTGCTCCCCTCGTTAAAACTCTTCAATAATTTCCCATTGCAATTAGAATAAAATGAAAAATCATAACTGTGCTTCCCTACATGGTCTGTTTGGACAACAGACTCTTCTTCCCGTTTTCTGTCTCCCAGAACCCCTTGCTTCCTTTTGCTTGAAAATTCTGAGAGTGTTTACTGTTCTCTCTACAACCCCAACTTTTGCTTTTCACCCTTCCTTGGAACTTTTTCCTCAAATTTTAGGACTCAGCATAAATTTGACTTCAGCTTTCTTTGGTTGCCCTGTCTAAAACAGATCGCCTCCTGATGGCCCCACTTGGCCTGTCTCCTTTTCCATATTTCATGTCTATCACAGTACTGGTCACATCATGTGTGCAACAGCGTGCGTGCGCACACAATCACACACACACACACATAAGCACTACAAAAGCAAAAAGCTGGTCTTTCTTGTTCTTTTTGTAATAACATCAACAGGCACCTCATGGGCAATTAATAAGTATTAAGTCAATGAAGTCTATGCACCAGTAACAAAAACTTTTAATGTTCTTCTTAAATATTTATTTCCAGTAAATGGAAATGGTTACGCACAAGTAATGATATGATAGAGAAAGAGACAAGAGCTGTTTGTGAAAGAGCAGGGATCCTAATGGTTAGAGCCAAAATTGTCACTGCATTGCTGGTCAAAGCAACCGACTACCCTGTTCACCTTTTCAAGACTCACTATTGAAAAGCCAATAACCAAAAGAAATTGGTGAGAAACAAAAAGCAATAATTTCATCATAAATCTTATTTTTAAATATTTGAACAGGCCAGAAAAGTCATCGCTCTAACAAAAGAATGTACAAAAGCCACCATAAGTTTGAAAATTCAGGAACATATCTATTCTAGTAATGATCACACTATGTTCCCATTGCCAAGTATTTTAAACTGGAACCAGTCTTTTTTTGTTCTAAGAGTAGAAATAGAGTTCTGCTCCTCTTAATAATGTTTTGGTTTCCATGATTTCAAGAGTGGATTTGTTTTTTCAAATTAAATGTAGCAAGTCAGTGAGCTTTTAATGTAGTCCTGTAGCTGTCAAAAAGAAAATAGAAATGGGCATGTTATTAATGGCTGAAAATTAGTTCGCTCCATCTGTTTGAGAAGCTCTTCTGCCACTTTAAGCCCTCGGATCCACATTCACGTCAGGGAGATAAACCAGACTGACTGCTGGAAACATGAGGAAGCATCACATCAACAAGCTGTTCCATGAAGAAGGATCCATGATGTCTCAGTGGCCCAGATGATTGCTCTCCGGAATGGTGCGGGTTCGTTTATACAGCACGACATTCTGTCTCTCTTCTGATTCATGTACATAAGTGCAGATGGTGACACCTTGGCACACACCTGAGAAAGGACTCTGAGACAGTTGGCAGACCAAATCACCAACAGGGTGCTAGATAGGAAATCATGAGATGTAAAGTCAGGCCTCGCCCTACTTGTTATTACATGAATGGCCCAGAGCACATGATTTCATTTCTCTAAAAGTCAATCTGTCTTCACAGATATACACCATGAAAGGTTCTGAAGAGAATAAAATGAAGTTAAAAGAACATCCGTAGCAGTCTAGTGAATAGAGTTTTAGTAAAAAGGTTCCTTTTCTCTTTCTTTCCTTTTTTCTTTCCATTTCTTCTTCAAAATAACAATTCTGTGGAATGTAAACTTAGGGATTTAAAATGACAAGATGAATATCAATAGAATTTTACAAATTTCTATTAAACTGTTAGGGCTGTACCTCCAATAATTAAAATGTATCTGCATCTGAGTAGAAAATTAATGATGCAGCTTAAAATTCGTTATTTTTCTTGTATTTAGCTACATGTTTCTTCTTGTGAAAAAATTATTGCAATGAGTGAAAATGGAATTTCCCCCAAAAAACTCTGATAATATTTATTTTTGGTCATATAAGAACACAGAAAAAAAAAGATATCTATCCATAAACCAGTATAAGGGCTTTTACCAGACACTGAATTTCCTGGCACCTTGAAGTTGGGCTTCCCAGCTTCTGGAACTATGAGAAATAAATTTAGTTTATTTATAAGCAATAAAATGAGTTAATCCTATGTGTATTTTTGCCTTTACATTATTTCAGCAAATATGCAACATTACTATGTGACCCAAGCTGAATCCCAGTTTGGAGATTTTTAATGAAGGTCCCTACTCTTAGGGAGAACATGGTGTAGTGGTGAAAAGGATGCATAGATCAGCAGCTGCATTACAGGAGGTAAGCATTACAAATGAAGGGATGGGGAAGTAATTTTGAAGCACATGCCTTTTATGACTTGGGCTAGATAAGTGCACAGGGAAAATTCAGAAAAGTTCACTGAGATGAAACCATCTTTGAGTTGGTTTGTGAAAATGGTAATATTACTAAAGTGGAGGAGAAAGGTAGAAATTTGAAATATATTTGGAGTCCTCTGGGTTTTAGTGGCAAGAGTTTGGATGAGGTTGGTCAGTGTCACTGTGTAGAATGAACAGATAGCCAACTTCAGATTATTAGCTTATTAGTCAGCTTTTACTAGTTTTATCAAACTAGAATACATTCATAACTTACAGAAATAGACATTTATTTCCTGCTCACTTAATTTGTTATAAAATCCATGGCTGACCTGAACTTCACAGGTCATTTCTGGGCTATTGTGGACTTTGAGCTCCTAGAATCTTCTCATGGAAAACCTAATGCAAGTAAGAAAAAATAAAACTCAAAGGAAACAAGAGTTCTTATATCAGAAAACTTAGACAAAAATCTTCCCAAAGACAAAATATTTCATTTAAGAAAGAAAAGAAGTTGCCAAAAAAGAAAAGAGAAAAAGGATATTCAGAAAAAAAAATCCTGAGGTCTTAAATTTGACATTCTTTAAATATTTGCTGAAATAATGTAATGGTAAAGTATATATTCAATTCAAAAAATATTATCCCTATTTTATAATTGGAAAAAATAAAAGCTCTCAGAAAGTTAGAAATAGAGGGTCTGCATCAACTTGATAGAAAGATATTAGGAAAAAAAAACTAAACTAAAATTATACATAATAATAAAAGACTGAATGCTTTACTCCTAGGTTTGGGGAAAATTGGGGGATGTCCACTCTCAACACTTCTATTCAAATTTGTGTTAGAAGTTGTAACAGTGTAATAAGGAACAGAATAAAGTCATATAGATCACAAAGGAAGAAGTAAAAATAGCTATCATAAAGAAGACATGTTTGTCTATGTAAAAACCTTAAATAAACTATGATAAAGTTCCAAAACTAAAATTAAGTGCAAGTTTACAGATGATAAGATGAAGATACACAAATTAGTCATTTACCTACATCCTAGGAATAAACATGTGAACACTGACACTAAAAATACAATGTGTTTACAGTCACTAAGAAAACTAGTTAAGTGTAAAAACACATTTATAGTCCTTGTATTTTTAAAACCACAAAACATTGACAGAATCAAATTGGGGGAAAAAAACAGAAAAAATATCCTACATTTATGGATTGAAAGACTAAACACATTTAAAATGTCAAATCTCTTGAAACTGATTACAGCTATTCAAATCCCTATCAATATAGCAATACTTCTTATATACATAGACAAAGTCACTATAAATTTACGTATATGAGAAGGTAAAGAAACTAAAATAGTTCAGACAATTTTGAATAAAAAGAAAACCTAAGGAATTAGTCTATACAATTTCAAGACTCATATTATACAACTACAAATTCAAGACTCTGTGGTATGGCAAAGAATAGACCCACAGATCCATGGAACTCAGGAATACACCCAAAAATGTGCCAAATTGAATTCTTGACAAAGATAAAGAGCAATTTAATAGAGGAAAGATAGCCTCTTCAATAAACAGTGCTGGAGCAATTGGATGTCTACTGGGAAAAATAAATCTTGACCATGTCAATCAGATCCTGTTGGTTGATGGTATTAAGAAATTATCTGCATATCTGCTCATTTTTTTCCTAGCAGTTCTATCAATTAAGACAGGAATGTTTAAGTCTTTGAATATAGTTATGGATATCTCTATTTCTTCCTTTTTGTAAATCAACTTTTGCTTTACATATTTTGCTCTATATTTATGTATTCATTTAGGATTATTATGTACTCTTGATGTATTGACTTTTTATCATTAATGTTTCTCTGATCATTTTTTTATACTAAAGAGTATTCTAATATCAATATAGCTAATCCTACTTTTATTAATGTTTGCATGATAAAACTTTATCTACCTGCTTATGCCATTATATTTGAAGTAAGTTTCTTGTGGACTGTTAATAAATAGTTAGGCCATGTTTTACAATACACTATGTTTATTTATGTCCTATTTAATATATTTGGACTATTTATACTTAATTTAATTATTAAGAAATTAGTGATAACTTCTGACATTTTAATATTATTTTCTGTTCATTCTGATTTTTGTTTCGGTATACAAGTTTTTTGGTTTTTTGCCCTCCTTTCAGTTAAATATTTTACGTTAGAGTTTGAACAAATCCCTTTGCATACTTTTTAATTATTGCTCTAGGTATTACCTCACATGTGCATAACTTATCACATATACTGGTGACATAGCTTTGTTTGTCCTAGTGAAGTGTAGAAAGCTTACTCCTCTGTTGTCTACTGCCATACCATCCTTAATGTACCCAGTCTCATCTGATTATATTCTAACTCTATTTATGATAAAATTCTCTTAAATATTTTTCCTTGTACACTTATGATCAGAAATTTTTATTATAATCTTCATGTAATAATCAATCATAATTGAGAAAATTCAAGAGGAGAAGGAACATATATTTTATTTACTCATGTGTTTACTCATTCCACTTTTCTTTCTCCACATTGATCTCCCTGGACTTCTTCTTTGATTATTTTCCATTCTATTTTGAGAATTCTCTTTCGTCATTCTTTTCATGTGAAGCCTATTGATAACAAAAAGTCTTAATTTTTCTTTATGTGAAAATAATTTTATTTTCTGTCATTCCTGAAGAGTATTTTGTAGAATACAGTATTTTGAGTTGATAGTTCTTTACATAAAGCATTTGAAAAATGTTTTATCACTTCATTTGGTCTTCTATAATTTCTAATGAAAAAGACATTATATTTGAATGTTTTCCCTAAGTAACAGCTTTTTTTTCTCACTATTGATTTCAAGATTGTTTTGTCTGTAGTTTTTATGAAGTTTGAATATGATGTGTCTTGGTATTAATTTCCTTGATTTTGTACTGATTGAAGATCAAGCACGTTTTTTTTTTCTGTATAGTTATAGGTCTTGGGCAAATTTGAGGAGTTTTCAAACATAATTTCCTTGAGTACTTTTCAATCTTTCTCTTCTCAATGTTCTGAAAAAATGAATGTTACATCTTTTGTTATGCTTCCATAGATACTAAAGTCTGTTTTCTCTTGTTTTCCAGTCTGTTTTCTCTGATATTCAGAAGAACTAATTTCTATTATATATCCTTCGGTGAATTGATTCTTTCCTCCATTCCACTAATGAGCACATTCACTGAGTATTTTTTTCAGTAACTTATTTTTTCACTAAAATTTTGACTTGCTTCTTTCTTACATTTTCTATTTCTCTTTTTTTTTTACTCAGACTTTCTATTTTTTTCACTCAGACTTTCTATTTTTTCATTACTTGAAGTGTGTTTGCAATTTCTTGTTTATGTACTTTTTATGAGAGCTTAAATGTTCATCAGCTAATACTAGCAATTTTTTCATCTCTGTCAGTATAGTTTCATCCATTTGAAATTTCACTGGTTCTTGGTATAAGTGGTTTTTGTACAAACTTTGAGATTTGGGGTATTATGTAATGAGATGATAGATTTTATTCTTCTTCCTCTGACACAGCTCCAGCAAGGGAGGTAGGTGGCACTTCCCCACTACTTCCAGGTAGATGTAGAAACCCAGGTTCCCCACTTAGTTTCCACAAACAGGGGAATGGTTCATGGGTCATCGTTTCTGCTTGATAGAATGGGAGTTCTGGCTTTCCAGGTGACCTCAGCTGCATGGTAGGGGACCTTATTATTACTAGGTAGTGTTAAAAAGTTATTGACTGTCCCAAGATTCCTGACACAATCCCAATAGGGAGAGGAAAGGGAGCCATCATTACTGCTGGGAGTGGGAAGAATGCAGGTTCCCCATGCAAGGGCCACAGACAACATGGAGAATGGGGGCTTGTTATTAATCAGTGATGATGAAAGTCCCAACTCAATCTCTTATAACACAACCTTAGTGGGTATTTGGATACCTCATTACAACATGATGAGGGCAGAAATCTAGGGTCCTAAGAACCCTTTGAAAGTGTGTGGAGGTATGGACATAGTTCTACTCTGTGGTGTTTGACTGAAATAGGGCTGTAATCATTTAAAAGTAAGTATTTTGTCTTACTAGACTGTCCTTTTCCTTATCCTTTAGCTGGAGGTTTTTTTTATCTGTGATCCTTGATATTTCCAGGTTGGTGTTTTCTTTAGCCACAAGTCTGGGATACAGAAGATAAAAAAAAAAGGAGGAATTTATGACTCTACCATACCTTGGGTCCCAAGAATCTCAGAACTGCCTTCTTCTTTAAGGTGGAGACCTTACAGAGTTGTTATAACACACCCTAGAGTTTTTAGCTGTACTTAAAGAATACCTTCTCCATCTTTCCAG
The DNA here is from genome assembly GCF_047511675.1 of Marmota flaviventris. NCBI lineage: Eukaryota > Metazoa > Chordata > Mammalia > Rodentia > Sciuridae > Marmota > Marmota flaviventris. Next base: position 108,600,205 of record NC_092500.1, read on the forward strand.
AAGCAAAAATTCCATTAAGTTTTTTATTATTTATCATTATTTTTTCTCTTCCAATACTTTTATTCATTCCCACTGACTCTTCATGCCTATTCTTTTGCAGCATCTTTTTTTTTTAATCTGTTTTATCTTCATATCTTTTTAGGTTATTCTACTACCTCAAGTTCTCAGAATACTAATCCCAGTTTGTTGTATCTGCCAATTTCCTTCCATGATAGTTCATTGCCTCTTGAGGCTTGTAATTTTTGAATGATTGTTTATTTTCAACTTGAACCTCTTCTCCTGCATTGTAGAAGCCCTGAAGAGCAGTTTTGTTTTGCTTCTACCCGGCACCTCTGAGAATTCGCTGGTTCAGGATCAGTATTTACATTTCTAATTTATCAGCTTAGAATTCATGCCCGTACACAGAATGTGAATTGATATTCCATACCGAGGCATGGCATGAGCTCTGAGTTTCAGTTCTTAATTGGAGATTTTTTTTCTTACCCAGAGCATAAAGGAGAGAGAGGCTTCCTTGTCAATTCTTAGAACGTATGATGTTTTCTTGTTCACTTGACAAACTGGGCAACTCTTAAAGTGTCCCACCTTTGTTCTGCTGTGTCAGTTTCAGCAATTAGTCTTGCTGCAGTTCTAATTGTACCTCTCTTCTATGTCTGTCTGTCTCTCTCTCTCTCTCTTTTTTTTTTTTTTTTTTTTTTTGTGGTGCTGGGGATTGAACCCTGGGCCTTGTGCATGCTAGGCAAGCACTTTGCCAACTCAGCCATATCCCCAGCCCTATGGGCATATCTCTAATCTAGGTGAATATTAAAACCCCAGCCTCTAGGATCTCAGCTGCTCCCACTAAAGCTTAAATCTATCAGTATACCTTTGGTTCCATCTCAACATTCCTTATTCACTTGTATAAATTATTTCTGGTTCCTCAGGTTTCTGGTCATATGTGCTGAAACCAGCTTATATAGACAGGCAAGAGATAATGGCTAAAATTTTTATATGCATAAACTATTATAAACAAACTGTTTTTTTTTTTAATTTTGGAGGTACTGTGTTAGTTCAGAATTTTGGAGGTACTGTGTTAATTCAGAATATCATGATAGTGAAAGTGGAATTTAGTCATTGATTTAACAAAACCAGAACATTAAGAAATGATTTTTACGGGCTGGGGATGTGGCTCAAGCGGTAGCGCGCTCACCTGGCATGCGTGCGGCCTGGGTTCAATCCTCAGCACCACATACAAACAAAGATGTTGTGTCTGCCGAAAACTAAAAAATAAATATTAAAAATTCTCTCTCTCTCTTTCTCTCTCTCTCTTTAAAAAAAAAGAAATGATTTTACTTTTTATCCAGGACAATGTCCTTCCACCCTTCTACCCACTTTACTCCAATCCCTCCTACAGAAAGAGATGAGAAATCTGAGACCCATGAGTCAAATGGCAAGAGGCTTTTTTCCTCACTTTTAATCACATACCTGCTCTTTCTGCTTCATCCTGTGTCCTGCCCACACTTGCTTGGCTAAAAGATTATTTCTCCATTTTTATTTTAAAATAACAACCTATGCAAAGATCTAGACGCTTCCAGGTGGCAGGGCACTGGAAAGCATCATCAAGAGCTGTCCGGGCACTGGATTCCCTGTTGAGGTGTTCTTGGCTGGATCAATCAGAAGAAAACCCTCTGAAAGACAGATGTCTCTTCACATCTCCCCAGAGGACACCAACACCTGCCAAATTGCCCCTGTGCCAACAAAAGTCCCCAGCACTCAGCTTTATTAAGCCTTTGCATAGCCAAACAGATGTCATTTTGAGTCAGTTCTTATTCTCCCATTTTCTAACTTTACCCTTCCCTCTCTTTTCATCTCTTCTCCTTTGGGCCTCTCTTCTTCATGACATTGTTCCATTAATGTTATTATTGTTGTACTAAAGGAATAATCACTGACATGTGTATATAAACATCCATGAGCATGCCATGTGAATGCATTGTTTCCAGGTGCTATGTTTTATAAGGAAATGGCAGATTTTTAATTATCAGCAAGAAATGACCTAATAACTACAAAAGTAAGTGTTTATGACATGAAGAATCTATACACAATCAAAAAAATATTGTCAATGAGTAGTACATTTGTTATCTTTACTTCTCATCCTTAATCAGTAAGGATGTTTGAATCAATATACAATTCTGATGCTGAGGGGACTTAGATTTTAGAAAGTTCTATGACCAGCAATTATTCAATCTGACCTCCATCATTTGGTGAATAAGAGAAGAAGCACATAGCATTTTTTATTGTAAAATTCAAGAATTATATCACTTCTGTATGTTATCTTCTTTATGCATGCAATAAAATATACTTGTATATTTAATGATACAAACTAAATTTACTTGAATATAAAGTGACAAAACAGTTTAAGGGCATGCTCCGTGGTCCAGAAAACCGGCACTATCCAAAAAGTCGTATGTTGGTGATTGGTAACATTTTAACCTCAGTTCATATATGAAAATTAAGGCTACAAAATTAGCTGTTATAATGCATTCCTATCAAATAAAAAATTTTAACAGTATTTGGTAATTCCAAATACAGACTCTAAAGCCAGACTATATATGAATACTGTTGTAATCATTGAAGACCAATTTGACTGAACAAGTCATTGCCTTCTCTGCATCTGTTTTCTCACTTACAAAATATTTATAATAACCCTAACTACATTAATTGTTTTGAAGATCAAGTAAAATGTTTATGTAGAATACTCAGAATAGTTTCCAACAAAAAGTGAACGCTACCTATGGATTAATTGCTATATTGTTATTTTTATATGGTTGTAATTGCCCACTTCCCTATCTCTATGCAGAGTTATTGCTTAACAATTCTCAAGAAGGGATAGACTATTTCTCCAGTTCCACTCACTTACAGAGGTAATGGTGTGTTGATTCTGATCCTAGGCTTCAAGAAGCCATGCAAGCTCCAATACTCACTCAGACCTTATTTCCACCAAAGAGGCTGCTAAGGGTCACCTACAGGGCACGAGACCATACAAACCAGAGCCAACTCTGCCCAAACTGAGGTCTCAGAAAGAATAGGCAAAATCAACAAAACCAGCCTAAAACTGACCACACATGCATGAAGAAGCCCAGCTGAGAGTCACCAAGCTGAGTCCATCCTAAATTACAAATCACAAAACTGTGAGCTAAAGAAGCTGCTCTTATTTTAAATTTTGTGATATTTGTTGTGCAGCAATAACACACTGATATATCTATTTAAGTACATTTTTTATATTACCCCAAATTCTTTGATAATTTTCTCATCAAGAAGACAGAAGATACTCTTTTAACACTCATCCAATCACAAAAGGGATGTATAGCTCTTCCTCTTGAACCTGGATTGGTTTGTGACTGATTAACCAAAATAATGCATCGGAAGTTACATGACTTCAGAAACAAGGGCAGAAAGGCTCCCTTGAAATATGGACTATGGGAGAAGTCAGGCATCAAGGAAGATGCACCACTATACTGAGGTGGTCATGATGGAGAGGTTACACAGAATATTCCATTCAATGGCCCCAGCTAAGCTCCCAGTTGACAGCCAGCCGTGTGACTGACCATCTTGTACATCCAGCCCTGTCAAGACCTCACTTGACTGCAGCCCAAGTGACATCTGACTACAACTTCCTGGGAGACCCCATGTGAAAATTACCCCATCAAGCCCTTCTAGAATTCATGACCCACAAAATTGTGAGCAAAATTATGTTTTTGTAAGCTGCTAAGATTTGTAGTAAGCAAATAATCAACAATCGAAACAATCAACAATTGAAACCAGAACATCACCATGGTGTTACTGGATTGTGGTAGAAAATTTTACTTCTAAAAAGCTACTTTGGGCTGAGCATAGTGGTGCACACCTATAATCCCAGTGGCTCAGAAGGCTTAGGCAGGAGGATCATATGTTCAAAGCTAGCCCCAGCATCTTAGTGAGGCCCGGAGCAACTTAGTGTGTCTCAAGACCTCAAAATTAAAAATTAAAAAACTGCTAGAGATGTGACTCAGTGGTTAAGTGCCCCTGGGTTCAATCTCTGGTACAAAAAAAAGAAAAGAAAATGTCACTTCAAAATAACAGGAAATATCTTCTTTTTTATGCAAATCATGGTGTTATTTTCTTGAATTCTTTTTTTAGTTTATTATAGATAGATATAATATTGGGGTTCATTTTGACATAATCATATAGCATGGAATATAATTTGCTCCAATTCAGTCCCCAGTACTTTAGCTTTCCATCCTCTACTCTTACCCCTGCTCTCTTTCCTCTATTCTACTGGACTTTCTCCTATTTATCTATAGTTTTTATTTTTTAAGTTAGTGCATTATGGATATACATGAAGGGCAAATTCACTTCTCTTGGACCAAGGACAAGATTTAGAATTATGAACACTCTTTTCCATGGTGACTTGGAGCTGAACACTGTACAGGAATATAGAATCTCCATCTATAATATGTTCTGATTTGTGCTTGTCTTTAAAGTTCTGTCTTTTAGAACAACCAACACATTTAGATCCCATGGGCTAAAGTGGAAGCATTTTTTGATTCACACCCTCCAAGTACTTGGCTTGCATTTCCATAAAAACTTGCCTGTGGAGTTCTCTTGGGATGCAAGGATCCATGGAGTAGAAAATGAAGCACTAAATGCCAGACTGAGACACACTGATGTTTGCATCTTCAACTTCATCCAACTGAATGAAGCTTTGAGACTTTATATTTTTAGATCACTTTCCCAGGACCCAGATGTATTGGTGACCAAACATGTGAGTTTGAGGGCAAAGAACTGGGGTCATTTCCTATTTCACTCACTTCTATTTCTTGTGACATTAAGTTCCCAAATTCCTCACTAGAGAAAACATTTCTGAAAGCGCTTCATTAGAATGTCAGATACATTCTTCATGGCAAGCAATGTTGGGTGCATTTTCCTACAAATGGGACTAACTTCAAAAGGGTTTATGTTATCTAGGGTCATCTTTATTAGCTTAAAATGGATAGTGTGGAAAACTTCTGCTGAAGGTAGGCAGCTGTACACTTTAACTCTGATTGTGTCTCCAACTTCTTATAGATTCTTGGGGAAAAAAATCAACTATTTTATGATTTTTATTCCCCTGCCTCTTCATCTATAGAATATAAGAAATAGCACTTATCTTGATGGACCCAAATAAGGTAGTTTATGTAAAAGCACCTAGTATAGTGGTTCGCATTGAGTAGTTGGTCACTAAATGTTGGTTTTAAATGTCATCCATTCAGGGATGACATTTAAAACCAACACCAAGTTTTATGTCAATCTATTTATCTGTGCAATCCTGGGGAATGTATCTTACCTGTGCCTAAGTGTGTTCACTGATAAAGCAAGATTTTTTTAAAGACATTACTATGTAGTTCAAATGTAATAGTATATGTATATTTTCAAGCACATAATGGTGATTGCAAAGATAATTATAAAAACTGATTACATTAGTTGTTTTTATTTAGGAATTATTTAGGATTACCAGCAAACATGCTTAAATGTGTCTTTGAAGGATTTCATTATGTATTATCATTACCAAATGTAAATGTCCAAGCAGGATCCAACCTGAATAAAGACAAAATGTTAAGTGTATAAACACCTCCTCAACACATATGGACGTGCATGC